>NC_143390.1:6927500-7553750 GCF_980474605.1 Leiobunum rupestre
TAAGCATATAGTTCGAAAACAATTTCCAGAGACATTTTCAATGTGACTTGCGAAATTTAGTTTTTTATCAAAAATAACTCCTACGTCACGAATACTATTTTCACGCATAAGCATGTTTCCATTTAGTTTACAGGGAAATGTAATTTTATTTTTCTCTCGAGTTTAGGATATAACATATGTTTTATCCTCGTTGTGTTGAATGTTATGTAGGGTGCACCAGTTCTTACGACTAACTAGATCAGAATTAAGTTTTTTACAATGGTTTTAATTTTTAATGTAATTGCGTAGCTTATTATCATCAGCAAATAAGTATATTTCCAAGTTTTGAATTTCCGAGGGTATATCAGAAGTATAGATGTTGAAAAATAGCGGACCTAAGGATGATACCTGAGGTATACCACAAGTAACTTTATAACTTGTTTTCGCCATTAATTTTTAGGATATTTTTTCGGTCTCCAAGATAGCTAACTACCCAATTCAAAATTTACTTAAACTCTATCAAATGCCTTAGATAGGTCTACGTATATAATACAAACTTGGGACTTATTGGCAATGAATTCTAGGCTACTTACAACCTTTATTGTAAAAATTACATTACATTAACTCGTAAATTTAAAAAAACAGTAAATCAATTTATAATTGTGGCCTCCAGCTCGGTTTAAAGAAGCCATTTTATTTTTAAAGCCCCAAAGCCGCCTGGTGATTACCTCCGGTACCACTTTTTTCAAAAATACGTCATAACACTAAGAACCAATGGAAAGCGCCCGCGGTTTTTGAACTGTCGCAGAATGATCTATCATCAAAATAACGTGGGTTGAACGAGAAGTGGAATACATCCCCCAAAGGGGGCTATTATGAACCTCTGATATTATTTAATGCCGTTTAAACCGTTTAAATTTGAACAAATTGGCTTCACTGGATTAGAGGGAAACATATGAAAATAGGCTTAAAAGAGTTTTCCACTTTCTCGCGATGAGAGAGAGAGAGAGAGAGAGGGAGAGCGCGCTAAGTCCGCTCGCGAGATATTAATCAGACGGGAAAGGAGGGCACGTAGCACCCTTTGACCTCGCGTCGGAGGGAGGCCATCCTCGTTTCCATGGCAACGACGCCTCGGGCCTCGGATCCACCGCGAGAAAAGATTACAATATTTCATTCGCTTTACTTAACGCTAGACTAGAACGTGTGAGCGCGACTTGCCTAATGAGATTCAGTCATCAGCTCCATCTCTCGCCGTTTCCGGAGGCGCTTTCCCCGTTTCTTCTTCATCCTTTTCGGTCTCTCGCGATGCGAATCATTCTTGACACAATTTCGCTCTTATACACGAAACCGTTCGTACGACTACATCCACTCGTTGCTTTTGTAATCCAATATGGGCCATAAACATTAATAATTCGAAGTGCGACTGAACATCGTACTTGTCATTGATCGTTACGGTTCTTTGGACGAAATTTAGTTGGTTTTGCCATAAATTTATATTTATTATTCACATAAGTTTTACTTTTTGTCAACTAACAAGGAGAGTACCCGAGGTGTTTATTGCCAATTTTGTTCAAAGTCGGGCGTTATGTAGACCTAGATGAGATATGAAATTTCCCAAAAGGAGACGTTGCACTACCCGTTCGATTTGCCATGACAACCAAAAATGTTTTTGAACACTTAAAACAAAAATAAGATCTTTTCCTTATTTTACCCAAAAATTGTTACAATTTTACCCCAAAAATGTTACAATTTACCGAAACGTGATGAAATTTTCCTAAATGTGGTCCAAATTACCCATTTCGTGATTTTCAAATTTAAAAAAAAATTCGTGAAACCGAGAAAATCCCATGCTTTTTTAAATCGAGATTTTTTGTTTTAAGTGATCAAAAACATTTTCGGTTGCCATGGTAAATCGAATGGGTAGTGCAGCGTCTCCTTTTGTGAAATTTCATATCTCATATAGGTCTACATTACGGCCGACTTTGAACACCTCGGGCACTCTCCTTGTAAGAGCAATATCTAAAATGATCACTCATTTTTGCGAACATACGTAGGACAGGAGAATGTTAATTTGTAATTTTCATTTAGTTGCGTATTTTCTATTCTAGAGGTATGACGCCATTTCTTAGTCATTTCATACGTAACTCTCAGTAATTATTTAGACTCACTGACACGCTTATGGAATTAAATTATAGGCTTATGGTTTAACCTCTGTTGATCCATTATGTAGCATGAGCCCAAAAGATATTTCAAGAACTTAAAACATGGAACTGATTAATCGCTTTATTTAGGGGTGTTTCACTTCTTGTCTGCAAAATAAAATACTATTTCCTCTTCCCGCGTGAATGAAGTATACAAAAATTCTTGGAAACAGCGCCGTAGAATTTTAGAAACCCTTACGAAAATGGAGGATCAGAATTTGATCCAAATTTGATTTAATTTAGTGGATCCAAATGAGATAAAAAATTGGACAGATCAAACGCGGATCCAATAGACGAGTAAAGAAATTGTTTGCCAGTTTTTCATTAATTTTCACAGGGAAGGTATTTTGAAACAGAGGGAAGAAAATGGGGGTTATCCAGCCTAGACACGTAATATTTGTGATGGTAGCGGCATCTTACGGCTGATTCTTGCAACTATAAACCTATTTTCATTGGTCTATGAACGTCGGCTGCTTATGTTGTCATTTTTTGATTACGATATACATGAAAGATCTCTTATCGTTTTACTATTATTATTAGTTTAAATTCACTTTGTTAAATGAGTTTCCAGGGTGGTTCCCAGTTGTTGCCTTAAAGGTTGTAAAAGCTTTCCTTTTGGTAAACTGAAATCTTCATTTAAAATCACTTTCAAAGCAAACCTACATTGAAAGATGCATTAAGCCTTGTCCGAAAAATATTTTTAAATTTAGATTTTAATATTATCATACCATGTTTTTTTTAGTTGTTAAGTTTATCTCCAGAAACTACGTTTTTCTTTATTCGAAACCGTTTTAATCATTAACACTCAATATTTAAATAAATTAGTTTAAGATGTGGAACACTGAACCGCCACTTCGCCGGAACATTTTGTAAAAGTGTACAAGTAGGATAATTTACGTTCTGCGCAGACTCCCGTAATAGCCAATCAGGTTCTCCTTTCCTACCCACAATTCCCTCGGAAGTTCGTTAAAAATATTTCAAATGGAAAGCGGTTTTATTTACTCGTCAATTACAGTTGGATCCAATTTTGTTATTACTTTAAGACCTCTCGATAAAATTTAGGATCCAATTTATATCAAATTGGGATCCAAATTGGATCAAGTAAGGATAGATTTTATGAAATTTGAATGCCAATTGGAGCGAATATATATATATTGGGATCCAATATATATCACAATTTGATCCAATTTCCTAAGTTGGGATCCAATATATTTCACAATTTGATCCAATTTCCTAAGTTGGGATCCAATATATTTCACAATTTGATCCAATTTCCTAAGTTGGGATCCAATATATATCACAATTTTATACATATTGGGATCCAATGAGATTGGATCAAATTGGGATCCCATGAGATTGGATCAAATTGGGATCCCATGAGATTGGATCAAATTGGGATCCAATGAGATTGGATCAAATTGGGATCCAATGAGATTGGATCAAATTGGGATCCAATGAGATTGGATCAAATTGGGATCCAATGAGATTGGATCAAATTGGGATCCCATGAGATTGGATCAAATTGGGATCCAATGAGATTGGATCAAATTGGGATCCAATGAGATTGGGAACCCAACTGGATCCAATGAGATTTGGAACCTGACTGGATATAATGATATTTGGATCCGGTCTTGATCCAATTAAATTTGGATCAGCTCTTAATTCAATGAGAATTGGATCCAGTTGGGATCCAATGAGATTTGGGTCCAGTTGGCATTCAAAGAGATTTGGATCCAGTTGGGATTCAAAGAGATTACAAGTACGGAATATGGGCGGTAAGCAATACTTTGAAAAAGAGGTAATTTTGGTGGCATGGATTATATTTAAATAACCTTGACAGCAGATACTACACTTTTCACTTAACCGTGAGAGTAACACACAGTGAAACTAATTTGACAACTAACCATAACCAAATGGACGAAAACAACGTCAAACTTTGCGGATAAATTCTTTACATACATAAAAAATCATGCCAAGAAACGATAAGGTACTATAACGAAAAGCTAATTTTTAGACCAAAAACCTAGGAAACCTACGATATCTGCCGAAAGTCGTCTACTTTGGCCTAATATAAAGAAACTAATCAAAAGACGGCACATGCATCACGTGCTCCAAGTGCTCCAAACGCGGTAAACGAAAATAATTGAGGTAAATATAACATAAAAATTAACAATTATAAACAACGAATTATATCCCCACCCAAATCCCTTGTTTTTACTCCTGGTTCCGCTTAGATGGTAGATTAAATAAAACAAAGAAATGTAATTGGCCAGAACCGAGTGACGTCACTGCAACTTTGAGAAGGCTAACTATTAGAGAATCGACTAGAGTGTAGAAGGCAGGGAACACACTTAAAATAAGATGACGCGTAAACCAAAACCACCCAAACGAGGCTACCTTTTATAGCAATTTGCACTAACCTTGGGTTTTACTGACTAATCCGCCAGTTTCAAATCGGCGCGTGGTCCATTGCAAAAATCGTTCTAGTTAAATTCTAATTTCTATGCTGTAGAGTTTTATCAAAATGTTGCCAGTTGTTCGATAAATTTAGCCATTGAAATAAAAATATATTTACTGAGATCGATATTGTTCTGGCGGTCTCGCCAGACATAAAAAGTAGTCATCTAATCTCCTATCGCCTTCTATAATTATGTTTATACCATTGAGTTAGCAATATTTACTCTAGATTCTTGAACAATCAATTGATATCCGCTATAGTGTCTCGGTTGGGACCACTTTCTAGAAACACTTACGGCGGCTGTCATTTATCGTTATACGGTGCCGTCATCTATTTTATAAATAATATATTTAAGCCACCGGCTTAAGTTATTCTCAGTGTTTCTAACCGCTGGCGGTAGATGACGACACCGTACAAGATTCCATACACGATTCCAAGAAAGTATCCCGGCGAAATATCAATTGGATCCAAATATGATACAATTTCATTTGATCAAATTAATTTGAATGAAACTTGGATCCAATTCTTAGTTAAAAGATTTTTTCGATCCAAATTTGATACAATTTTATTTGATCAAAGTAATTTGGATCCAAATTTGGATCCAATGCTATGGGATCAAACCAATTTTAATCAAACTTGGATCCAGTTCTTAGTTAAAAGATTTTTTTGGATCCAAATTTGATAAAGATTATTTGATCAAGAAATAGTTGATCCTTATTTGATCAAGAAATAGTTTATCCTTATTTGATCCCTTCAGGATATAGCATGATACAAATTAGATCCAATGTCCAAAATTGGATCAAGTCAATTTCGTAAGGGTTATTTGATCAAACCTATTTGGATAAAACTTGGATTCAATTCTTAGTTAAAAGATTTTTTTGAATCAAAATTTTATACAATTTTATTTGATCAAATTAATTTAGATCCTAATTGGATCCAATTCTTAGTTAAAAGATTTTTTGATCCAAATTTGATACAATCTTATTTGATCAAATTAATTTGGATTCTACTTGGATCCAATGTTTAGTTAAGATTTGTTTGGATCTAAAATTGATACATTTTTTTTTGAACAAATTAATTTGGATCCAAATTTTATCTAATGCTATTTGATCAAAACAATTTAGATCAAACTCGGATCCAGTTCCTAGTTAAAAGGTTTTTTTGATCCAAATTTGATGCAGTTTTATTTTATAAAATAAATTTCGATCAAACTTGGATTCAATTTTTATTTAAAAGATTTTTTGGATCTAAATTTGATATAATTTTATTTGATCAAATTAATTTGGATCTAAATTTGGATTCAATGCTATTGGATCCAACCAATTTGATCAAACTTGGATCCAGTTCTAAGTTAAAAGATTTTTTGGATCCAAATTTGATAAAGATTATTTGATCAAGAAATAGTTGATCCTTATTTGATCCCTTCAGGATATAGCTTGATACAAATTGGATCCAATGTCCAAAATTGTATCAAGTCATTTTCGTAAGGGAAGGCGCTCGATGGCCATTCCCATCTGAACCAACGATGGAGGTTGTAAATAGATATGGTTGAAATATATAATAAATTTACATTCTTTACTCAATTAATTTATGAAATTAAAATTAATTTTATCGGTGACTTACAGCATGGACGAACTAGAAGCAACAAACACAAGGAGAACGCAGCTAGACTTTAAACACGCTAACGCAGTGTTGTGTACAAATTTCATTGGACAAGCCTTTACCCAGAACGTTTTACGGAAAGGGGAAAGCAATTTCCGAATTTACCCCTTCCAACGGCAGCTGGCGCTAAAGCGTCTAACCCATGAAAAATGTACGCGAGAAAATGCACGACTTTGACGGGTTGCGTTCTCCTTGTGTGGGGTGCTGTGTTTGTTGTTCCTAGCCTACAGTGACTTGATGTAAAAAGAACAAAATAATGTGTTAAAGGTTTAAATTTGGGCTGTTATTGCGTTCAAAAATTGAACTTTAATATGCGAGGCATCTTTAAAACGATAGAGGAATTGAGCGTACTCAGCTGTCCGTGACATCTTGTTTTTATAATGTCTGGAGCATTAATCTTTTAGTACATGGGTCTCATTCAAGCTTGGAAAAGATCAAAACCTTAGAACCGCGAGATCGAAGAACCGTAACACTGCGACTTCTTAACTACGGCAGCGCTTCACGTGCACGATGCAGTCATAACTTCCGCTCGCCACACTTGTTATTTAGAAACCCGACTAACGCCCAGCCACAGACCCTGCAACATTGAAATCAATAATAATCTTAGTTTCAGGCAAAAATGTTTTAAATCCAAAGTGCTTGGTTTTGGAAAATTCCAAATAATGTTTGTGGCGATAGATAGAATATGTTGCCTCTCACATTTACAAGTTTACGAGCGTGCCCTACACTCGCAAAGAATGTAAGGTTGCCTAGCAAATCACGCGCGCGAAGAATATACTAATCTGCCCTACGTTTCAAAAACGCATTATCTCAAAAAATTTCTTTTCGATATAAATCATTTTTATTCTACAGTATTTTGACAAATGAAAACTAGTTGTTAGGGATTTCTTTTAGTCCGAAATCTAAATATATATATATATATATATATATATATATATATTAATGGCTTCAAAGTCGCTTGATGACTTAGGCCTAAGGTGGTGCCATTATTATATGACAACGACTATCGCCAAACTTAAGTCTTTTGTGACGTACGAACAATATATTCTATTTTTTACTTTTTATTCATTTTATTCTATAGAAACATTTATTCGTGCAAAATTATTTTTATTAGTAAGTTAGTGAAAACAGAAATATATTAATCAAAAATTCGGGGAAATGAGTATGTTGAAAAGAATTTAATTTTTTTTTCGTAACAAATCGGTCTTCAAAAGTGTTAGAAACGCAAGCGGATGGCGACTGATGAAAGCCAGACCATGGTGTCTGCGGATCGTCTTTAAATGTAAATAAATACATTCTTTATGAAGGTAAACTTTATTTAACCTTTTCGTAAAAGCTGTTTCCCGTATTTATATATATGCTTCAAAGGTTATTTTAAATTCGATTAAAATTTAATATAGCGAGAAGTTATTTGTTCAATTAAAAATTATTCTTAATGTTAAATATTCGTATTAAAATTACAACTTTCAGTTTTTGGTAGGTATTATGAAAAATAAAATTAGTTTTAAATCATAGTTTTTTAAATTTGTGATTTAAATATTTAAAATAAAAATATTCCCATTTAATGTTAGATATTCTTGACTTTCTATATTAAGAAAGTTATATTTGTTGAAGCTTAGATTAAATCTTGATATTTTTCAAAGGTATGATATCAATATTTTTAAAAAAATTTTCCTTCTTAATCTTAAAATTTCTTCTAAAATTTCAACTTTTTTTGGTAATTTAAAGAAAAAATAAAATTTTTACCAACTATTCATAATGTTTTTAACCAAAATGTATGATCAAGAATTTATTTATAGACTTTGTGCTTATTTAGCAGTGATTGTTGGTGGCAATTTTAAACACAACAACAATATTAGAGCGGTTTCTACTTTTTGAGAATGACATTAAATACGAGAAACTTCAATCGTTTATCGGTGACTAGGAATCATCGAGATCTCAAAATCATGTTCACATTCCAATTATAAAATTTCAAAATTTTTAAGAAAAAATTAATATTCGCGTATGTAACCTTAGCTGTTTAAAATTATAAATAAAATTTTGTTTTCTTGTTGTTTTACCGAAACTAAGCCTTAACCCTCAACAGAAACTAGAGCTAGGGCCAATTTACGGCGCTTTAATGCGTTTTATTTGGTCGGAACGCTGTACATTGTAGTTCCCTCTCAGGTTGTATTCATCCGCGTAAAGGAGGGAAAATTCTTGAAAAGTGCCGTGTCTCAAAAATGTCAATGATGCCCCCCTCTTTACTCCTGGTTCTAAAAATAAAAACTTTTTCGGCCTCTCGTGCCAGCGGAAAATTCGAATAGTGTCAGCATAGTTCTTTACCACAAGCATAAATAAGTAAATTTTTAGTACGCTTATAATATTTGGAACGGCCGTTTGTGGAATTAGCCTGTTATTTATTGAAGCTAGAGCCTAGCGGCGCCGATATTTTCTCTAGCGCCGAACCGCTGAAGCCGAGTTAGTTACTTTTTGGAGCGCCACTGGCACCGCCGCCGACAAATTTTGATCACGCCACCGTATTTTTTTTCTGATTTTCTATAGAACTTAATTTTTTTCCTTCAAAAAAAATGTTAAAGCTCTTTCTCTAAATTTTCAAAAAGGGGCAGAAACTTTTACCCCTTCGCACCGCCGTCGATAATTTTTGGAAAATCAGAGCGCCGCGCCACCGTCGGGTGATTGCCGCGAAACGCCGCCGGCGACCCAAATCAACACCGTGTCAGCCGCAAATTATACGCACTTCTCACGCCCTCTTTATTAAAGGCAATATAACCTCAGGCCTTTGGTGTAGAACACCAACGTTTGCCGCTCTGGTCGCTCTTGCCTTTGGCCTTAGAAATATTTTGTACAGTGGCGTACAATGAAATTTGAAAAATTGCAGGGGGTCTTCCATAAAGATTTCTTTGCAGGTTATATTAACTTTAAGAGATTTTTCCGGCCTCTCTAACTTTCATCTCGTTCGGGCCAAAAAATATTAGAACTCGGAGTTGGGCATATATTGATGTACTAGAAAAATCGATCAATTACGTATTAAAAGGACCGTATTTTCGTAGCTCAACTTTAAAATAGATTTATGAACGAAATTTTAAAAGATTTTCAGCGCTCAAGGGTTCTGTAACCTAGCGTTGCTTTTGAAGATGATTCAACTGCCGTCTATCTAAGCAAAATCTGTTGCAATTCCCGTGAAGCTCAAATTTAATGAGACATTTGCGCTTTGCCATGGCGTTACCTAAACGGCTGAGAGATAACGTACCGCCATCGATCAAAGTCACCGCGACTATGACGCTCTAAATATTTTATCAGTGACTTTTATATTTTACCCACAATCCAACGGGAATGACCAGAAACAAGTGGGTATTCCCATTTGCTTCACCGTCCACTTATTTACATATCTTAGAGATGCCGTTCAAATTTTAATACTCCAGTTATTAAATAAAAAAATTTCACATAACTTCATTGTAAAATAATGAGCCAAGATAATTTTGTTTGGTTTCATCGAAAACGTTTTCACTGCAATTTGTATAATATTTATAAATAATTATTAGATTCATTATAAGTGAAAAATGCTATAATGACCTACTAGTAACATTACCTGTAATTAAAAAAAATAAAATTGTTCGTGATATAATGCTAAAAGAGGTGGAAAATTAAGCAGAAAAATTAAAAGTATTTTCTTGGAAAATGTGGTACAAAGAATGTACTTATTTACAACTAGGAAGAACGATCCGCCGGCCTCATGGTCCAATGTCCCCACCACTTTCTTGTAGCCTTTTCTAGACGTTGAAGCTAATAAGCATTAACATCCTTGAAACTAATAAGCATTTAGATCCTTGAAACAACTAAGCATTTCGATCTTTGAAACTAACAAGCATTTAGGTCCTTGAAACTAACAAGCATTTAGATACTTGAAACTAATAACCATTTACATCCTTGAAACTAACAAGCATTTAGATCCTTGAAACTAACAAGCATTTAGATCCTTGAAACTAATAAGCATTTAGATCCTTGAAACTAATAAGCATTTACACCCTTGAAACTAACAAGCATATTTACATCCTTGAATCTACTAAGCATATAGTTCCTTGAAACTAACAAGCATTTAGATCCTTGAAACTAATAAGCATTTACATCCTTGAAACTAATAAGCATATTTACATCCTTGAAACTATAACAAGCATTTAGATCCTTACAGTGTATGCTATCACTTTCGTTAAAGTTGTAACAATTGAAAGTAACTTAAAGTTCAAAGTTTAAATAATTCGGTTATTGCGCTAGTGCTTTTGGCTTTTATCCTATAAAGTTTTCTGCACGTATTGACCATTTGCAAATTTTGTATATTTTCTCGTCAATACCAATATAAAAAATTAAAAACACAAAGTTTTTTTTCTGCCACATAATTATGAGATGTGTGTTATTTCAGCTTACTTGGATGAAAGCCACTCTTCTGTTTACTTGAAATTAATCTTTAGACGATACAGTAAAATTTTCTGTATATAACTTTACGAAAATATATTTATGTTTAAGAGCCTTAAAACGAATGGTTTTAAATTAGCATATAACATTTAGTTCTACTAACGGCAGCGAAATTGTTTCGCGGCATAGAAGCAAATTTGAATATCTCACCCTCCAAATCGCATTAATTCACGTCGATTGAGCACAACCAATTGTTACTGGAGGAATATAATCCCGGCATGCTTTGGATTTCGAGCTCTTCGCACTTCATTAGGCTAAAAGAAAATGGAAGAGGCTTAGCTCATGTTCGCTCGATCGGCAAAACGTGTTAGATTGGCAGGGAAACCCTCCGCGGTTTTGCGGCGACGGCGAAAAAAGGGAGATGGAAATGAGGAAATCATTAATCATTCATCGAGTTTCAACGCCTGAATCCGACAGCGCACGATTTTCATACGAATCAGCCTATCTCTCGGCGTCAAAGAATTCGCTGGGAAACCCTTGGAAGCCATATCTCTTTTTCTCTCGGACATTTCCCGCCATCTATATATGAATAAAATTGGCACTGTAAATTACTTCTATTGACCTCGGGATTGCTTAGGTATATTCTCCAATGAAGAATCATCTGACAACACGTGCTTCAAAAGGTTATGCAAAAATGTGAAGGAGTTGTAGGGGGTGAGTTGAGAAGTATGCCTGTTTTTTTATTTTCGTACGATGAGTTAAAAGAGCGCCAGAGAGCTTCAAAGTGTAGCCTACTAGCCCCAGGAAGTAGGCTGCAACAAGCGCAAATGCAAGCAGCAGGGAAATGCGAACATTAGGGTTTGGGTTCGTGGGATAGCTAAAAAAGGACTTTGTAAACAAATCGAGGTAACCAGCGTTAAAAGGTAAACTTAAACAGTATTTAAAGTCGTGATTGACCGCGATTTCGAACATTTTTGTAACTTGTACAAAATACACATTTTCTTACTATGTTCTCCTGTGTTTAATCAAACTCTTTGCACATTTCTTATTTACTCATTTATTTTTTTTTATCTCAATTCCCACGCATTCACAAATTAATCGTATCCCTGAAATCGCATTTCCCCGCTGCTTGGTTTTGCGCTTCTTGCAGCCTACTTCCAGGGGCTAGTAGGCCACACTTTGAAGATCTCTGGCGCTCTTTTCACTCATCGTAGGAAAATGGAAGAAAAAGAGACATACTTAATAATAATAATAATAATAATAATCAGCTAGGCTAATACCCAAGGCACCACCTTAGGCCTAAGTCGTCAAGCTACTTTTGAAGCCTTTAATTAAGGTGGCCGGGTTACAATGCGTAGGAGGGTGGTGGCAAGCCCTGCATGCCACGAGATCGAGCCAACAGCTCCCTACAATAACTATTACCGTTAACCTCAACTCACCCCCTACAACTCCTTACAATTTTTGCATAACCATTTGAAAAACCCTGTATAATCTGTAATTATCACTGGATTGGACCTAGGCTTACTGTTTTAACAGACTTTGCGATAATAACGGCTCCTTGCAATTGCAAGCTCATTTTCAAGCAAATAGAAACATTTTGGTTTTTTCGGTTTAACAGAAAAAATAATCGTAGCTATTTGGTACAAACACCGGTTACAATAATAAAATGTTCCACAAGTCATGACGTCAATATGACGACCAAGCTCAGCGGTTAAAATTTCCGTAAATGCGGTTAATTACTGATGAGGGTCTGCTGAACGCACCCATGGTAGAAGCAAATCAGGGTCTTTTATTTAGCATGTAGCGCCATCTAAATAAACCAGCCGTTATATTTCCGAAATTAACTCTTGATAAAATGTTCGTTTAACTATAAATTTAGCCATAAATTAGAGCTCGTTAAATTAAAAATTAAATTACTAATGGTTATGAATCATCATAGACTTGAGAAACGGTAGAAATTGCAGACGCTTTGCTCTTTTACAATAAGAAATCGTCTGCTTAGTTGGCCAAAATCCAGTGGTTTCTGAGCTTCTGGCGAATCCGTTTGGGTAGCAGCCATGCTGTCACGAAATTTTCCCCTTTTGTCCTACCCCCAAACCTCCAAAAACCTTGGGAGGCCGTGAAGCCGTAGGAATCTACTTTACCGCCTGTTAGCCTAGCTTCGCAGTATCGCCTGAAACTAGCTGTCATGCTGAGTTTTTCTGAATTGGGTTGGTCAAATCTGGCATTAAAACCGATTTAAACTGCGTTTTAATTTTTGCCGAACCAAAAATACCGTAAAAAGTATACGTAACGTAGGTAGACGAGTTTAAAAACCATTTTAATAAGTTTATTCGTTCTCTATATGTTCTATTTCGCTTAGGTTTCAAAGCAGTGCCAGAAATAAGGATTGGTTTTCAAAAGATCAAAACGCCGCGACGCCAAAAAACGTGTCTGGTCTGAAAGTTACTTTTTTGCATTGACGCTCGCCGTTGTGGCCTTTTGACTCTTTTGAAATATTAAACCAGCTTTAAAGGAAACATTTCTATCTATAAATCTGAGGGTTTTATTTAAATCCCTATTCAGTTGGACTGGTTGTAAGCTATCGTGAATTACCCATGTTTCCAAATCGATGATAAAGGGAAAAAAAACTATATACGTAATTTGGAACCGACTCCACTCATCAATCCAATTTTTTAATTAAAATTTCCCATCGCTAAATGACAATCGGAAAATGTATGAAGATTGAGTTCCCTTTTGCTAATTATTCGGTCACGGTACTTGCGCCGAGCAATCGATTCGATCTGGACATAGATTAGCAACGTTGCTGAAAGTGGAACGCGCAATTGGTTTTGGTGACACGGAGGAAGGTTCAGATTAGTTTTCACTTTTCAAATATCATTTATTGTTGCTTGTTGAGAATTTTCACGAAAATATTTTATAGTTAAAGAACTATCCAAACAACAAATAATTATCCAAATATGAATTATATATTGTATATTGTATATTGTATATTGTACCTAAAGTTTCTCGAGTTAATTTTAGTATGACCTTGAAGACATCGTTCAAGGTCATACAATTTTCCGAATATTAAAATCTCCTACCATGATGCGATTGTCTAGCAAGTTTCGATTATGTAGCACGACTTGTTTTGGAGTTAATAGCGTTGTCTTGCAATTTTCCATCTTACAACCTTTGTGATTTTCGTAAAAGTTTTCTCGACTTACTATAGGTGGAATCCGATCATGTTTACGCTATGTAGGCATAAAACGTGACGGGAAACACTTTTCTAATTGGAACCAACTTTTTAACACTTACGGTTCTCGAGATAGTTTTTGGGTGACCCTGAAGACATGGTTCAAGGTCATCGAGGTTATCATTTTTCTTTGGCCCCTTGCACGAGCTACGTAACATACAAATTTTAAATTCCTAGAGAAAACTGTTTCTGAGATATTTGCCCTGGACCGTTTTTAGTGGACACCCTGTATATAATAGTTTATATATTATACATATATTATCATAACTAGCGTAGTAACAATAAGAATGTCGATCAGAAAAAACTATCACCGAACTGATTTTCAGAGCTGTTGCTCAATCTAGGTTTAGTTCTCAGCACAGAGCCCCCTAGAGTCTAAATATGCCTAAGGCAAAATATACTACTACCAAGGACGATAACACGCTACTCAGTTCGAATGAAAGTTCAAGTCGGAACTTTGCGAGAATGTCAGTGTTTAGCATTAAATCAATAGGAAGTTGCATACTTTATGTTATTATGTTACTTATATATAATGTATTATGTGTTATGTATTATGAATTATGTAATATGATATAATGTTTTATGTGTTATGCATTATGAATTATGTTTTATGTAATATGATATAATGTATTTTGTGTTATGTATTATGAAATATGGTTTATGTATTATTAATTATGTTTTATGTAATATGAATTATGCATCATGTATTATGAATTATGTATCGTGTATTATGTATTATGAAATATGGTTTATGTATTATTCATTATGTTTTATGTAATATGAATTATGTATCGTGTATTATGACTTATGTATCGTGTATTATGACTTATGTATCGTGTATTATGAATTATGTTTAAGTTTAATGTATTAGGTTTAATGTATGAGGTTTAATGTATTAGGTTAAATGTATTAGGTTAAATGTATTAGGTTTAATGTATTAGGTTTAATGTATTAGGTTTAATGTATTATGTATTATATATTAGGTTTATTTGTTATGAATTATGTATTATGTATTAAGTTTAATGTATTATACATTATGTATTAGGTTTATTTATTATGTATTATTTATTAGGTTTAATGAATTTTTAATTATATTATAAATATATTATACGACATCAAATTATCAACAAATTTGTTTGTGAATCGGTTTAGAGATGTGGTTATATTAGTACCTTCAGAAACGTGTGAGAAACGCAAGCTTTGGCATATTCTTTGAATGCATTTCGCATCGCGGAGAAAGCAGCATTGCAGCTCTCTCGAGAATCCAGAAACGTCAATAAGACGAACTTCCCCGCGATGGTCCTTGATATCTCCTCAAGCAACTTTCATTTTCAAGGATAGCAGTCATATTTGCCATTTACTAATGGCTTTCGGATGACTCTCTCACGGCTTCCTTATAAATCTCGTAATGATCTAATCATTAGAAACCAGATTTAGTGTACTTTAAAAGTAAACTCAAAGGAAAATAAACATCAAATAATTAATTGATTTGGAAGCGATGAGTGTGTCAAATGAAAGTCATTAGTAAATGGATAAAATGGCTGGTTCCTGTTAATACAACATATCAACAAGGAAGTATCCAAATATTATAAGGAACCAAAACTGTTGAAGAGAAGACAGATTTTAATTTAATAAAGAAAAAGGTTCCATTAAGAATACCTAAGAAATACTTAACTCTCCAATAAGAGAAGGCGCTAGTGTAAGTAGAGTCTTAAAGGGAATATTTGAGCTTTTAATTAATTTTTCAAACCTTTCTTCACAAAGGCCTAAAATGTTTAGTTTTACCCCCAAAATTGTTAATTATAATTTTTTTGAAATAATTAATTAACTCAAAATTCATCATTTAAATTTTATTACAAACGTTTAATTTTCAAATCTAAGAAGAAGAAAAATTGTTTTGAGAAATAATCAAATTTGAATTTGAATAACAAATACTTTGAACTTAATGGTTGAAACTATTAATTTTTAATTTATATAATATCACTTCCTAATATTTATAGTTGCTTAATTTTAAAATTTCTTACGTAATTTGTGAGTGGTACATTATATGGTAGATCAAAACTTACTGATATTCGTTAATGTTTGGTTGAAACTTTGTAATTTATTTTTATTTCTTTTACCATATAAAAGAGTATTTAGAATTTCATTTCTGAAAATGTGTGATGAATTTTGACCTAAAACTATATCTATATAGCTTACAAATTCCATAAATACTGACATTTTAAAGAATAATTAACTTATTAATTATTAACTAATTAATAAACAAGTATCTTTAACTCAAATCATTTAAAAGTCGCATTACATGTTTCAGCCAAAAATATCTCTATATTTAAATTTAAAAAGTTTAATATTTTTAAACGTAGGAAAAATATACTTAATAAACGATAATATTTTAAAATTTTATTTCAATAATTTTAATAATAAATTATATTGAATACCTTCAAAATTTGTTTTGAAACCCAACTAATGTTTATTTGCTACTAAAACCTAGAAAATAGATAATAGGAATAGTAAATCTAAATTTTTTGAAGCTGCACCGAATTTCAGGATGCTTAAACGCGGGACTCAAAATACCTTCACCGATAGTCAAAACACGTTATTATAAGCTCCATCCCCAAATTTCAAACGATTCTGTGGTACCCCAAGACGATAAATCAGTTAAGTTTCTATTCTTCTTTTATATTTTCTCTGATTAAACTTGATGCGTTTGACTACGAAACATCTATCGCAATTTTTAACTGACATTAATGAAATGATTTTATGTAAATCTGATTTTAATTAAACGAAATAGTATATAATATATATATAGGTCCAATCGATATCCTATAGCATACACAGGTACTACGGAGGCAATCTAATGATGTACAAAGAGAAGTATCTAGATTGGACCACGGCGAAAGTATCAACCCTCGAAATTAATGGTTGATTTTAGCGCTGAAGTTACCTTATCTGAGATACAAATATATATTATTCTATTAAGCATGTAAATTTAATAAAGTCCGCTACTTTGAGTATAATACTGCTGAGTAGTTTCATATTAAACTGAGTTTTAAATTATCCGTTAATTTAACAAACACGCTGTAAACTATTTTCTATCTAGCGATCTGATACTGAAACTCAGTAGCGTACGAACCGTGGTCTGACGTGGTGCAGCGGAATCAGGGCCCGGGACTCTGAGGGGCCCATCTCGCTGGTCGTTATCCCTGATGCCCTGAGCTACTTTGAGTTGATTTGTAAGTTAGATCAACACTTTTTTGGCTTATCTAAAAAAGGCCTAAGTTACTTGTATGAATAAAAATGAGCAAAATGTATTTATCTATTCCCATAAACTTTTAACCACGAATAGCTTAGATATAAGGCAGTTCCTCCGTAGATCTTGTTACGTTCAAAATGAGTTAGACGATGACAAACATTTGGACATTTAAGGGGGAAGACTACAGTGGCCATTGTCTACTTTCGTGCCATTTCAAGCTGAACTCTTTTAATTTTGTATTTTAACTTATAAAATTAATATTTAAGTGTAGAACAGCCTCTTGTTTAGTGCTGAAAATAATTTTGACAATTTTAAATTTTAAAGTATTTAAGTTATTACGTTTTAAATCAGACCCCCGGAGCTAAACAAGTTGGGCAAGTGGCCAAACTACCCTTAAGTTAGGATCTTATATCTCGTTAACCATTAATATTAGAATTATCAAAATTATTTTAAGCACTAGAGAAAGGTTCAGCCTAATAAGAAAAATAAAATTCAATTATGTAATTGTTAAAACCGAAACGTTCAGCTTGAACGAAAAAGAGGCTTTTACTGTATTCTTCCCCCTTAAGTCTGGGTCAAGGAAGAATCGCTTCATTTACAATTCCGATCTTTGAATCTCCACAAAGAAACGTGCAATTCCGTGTTAAATATTGTAAAAAATATCGCGTACATTACGGTAAAAAATATCGCCAAAAAGCGAAACAGAATCCGGCCTCTTTGAGCCAGAAAATAAACACGAATAAGCGTAAAAAAGCGCTCTTAAAATAACAACAGGCTTCGAGCAGAGTCCGTATGGGATGAGAGCAAAAACGTTATCTGATTTACGTGCCCGTACGCGGATGTAGGGCATCCGATGTTTACGTTTCACGGCTTTAGCGTGCTCGCTCTACGGAAGATGACAAAGACGGATATTCCGTTTGAAATAGACGAAAGCGCTTACCTCGAACCTGTCACTCCAGCTGTATTCCATTTAACGGCATTAATCCATTCGCATCGATTCGCAATTCTACATATTCGAAAGTCATCGGTAATCCCACTATCTGCGAAGAGGAAGTTCAAGATGACCGCACGCGGACATGTTTCAACGGAACACACGAATGGAGACTCGAACGCAACCGCGAAAAACGCACGCCAACAGAGACTCGACGAGCCACGGAGAAAGATAAATCGATCACGCCACGACGTAGTTTTCAATGGAAAGCCGCCAATTGCTCTCACCTATTCACGAAATTGATTTGTTTTCGCGTAAAGTACAATTTTATAAAATTCAGGCTAAACGCACGTTTACACTAAAGTACGGATATGTTCATTACTTATTTAATTATCGAAGACTACGTTAGATGTCGCCGTTTTACTTTCCAAATCGATGGAGCCTTAGTATTGATTAGTAGGTGGCAGCTAGGAGCAACAAACACAGCATCCCACACGAGGAGAACGTAACCCGCCAAAAGTTTTTTTTTTCTTGTGCACAGTTTTTATTGGTTAGACGCTTTAGCGCCTGCTGCCGTCGGAAGGGGAAAATTCGGAAATTGTCTTCCCCCTTTCCGTAAAACGTTCAGCGTAAAGGTTCGTCCAATGGAATTTGTACACAAAACTTCGTTAGCGTGTTTAAAGGCTAGCTGCGTTCTCCTTGGGTTTGTTGCTCCTAGTTGGCAGACGGAGGGCTAGACTGTTGATATAGATGGATCCTATTGATACCCTAATACGTCGAGAGAAATTAATGCTTTTTACGCGTATGGTTGCCAAGCAACGTTTATATTTTATTTTTTAAACATTACTTTTTTCACAACGTGTAAATGTACATCGTAAAAAAAGTAATGGATGATAATGTATTCGCTTTTATAAATCTGAAAAGATATGAAAATTATCAATGCAGAGAAAAAACGGTCATCGTTGTTGTCGCCTAGTCTCGACTCAACGGGTGCGCATTCGAGGGTACTTTCTGTCGTTTCCTTTTTTGGCTTTATCTCTGCGGTATGACGTCATTGGTGGTCGTAATAGTGGAAGGGCAACCTCCAGGACCGTCTTATACTAGCAGCTTCAGCGTCCGTCTTTACCTCTAGCTTTAAACAATTCTTTATTGCGCGCTTTTTACCTCTCCGACGGCACATAGTCCCCTAGGAGGGGTATTACAATCACCGTGTCTGTCGGTAGGTGTGTGTATCTGTAGGTGTGTCTGTCTGTCTGGGCTGCGAACGCGTTCGCATTTTCGGAGCAAAGGGTAATCGCTGCGTAAGCAGTTTCTTAGAATTAGGGAAAAGGTTTTTCTAAAAGCGCCCTCATTTTGTCATTGGGAGTATTAAAATTTTCTTTGAGAACTGTGATTGTACGTGAAAAACCTTCGACGTTTGGGACGGACCGAGTGCTGAGGGTTACGGTAACCGTTTCAACGTCCAAATGGCAGGGTTTCCACCAAATGTCCACGGTATACGTCATAGTATCCTGTTGCAATCGCATTGGGTGGGTTTCAAAACCGACCCCTCCTGCATGATAGGCGAGTGTTCTACCACAGAACCACCGATACATTTTACAGTTCAATGAAAATTATAAGCTCAGCTTAAGCGGAAGAGTATATTAATAGTTTTTCAAGTCTGAAAATATTTTTACGTATGAAATTTTGAAGGTCAAATCTTGTTTTAGCGCAGTCAGCAGAGATAAGAGGGTTAGAGGGTGGAACCCGTGGGTGGTCCACATAGTTAGTTTTTTTTGTCTATCGGTACTTTTGAACCGTTAAGGGTCATTTATGAATACAATTTCAAGTGGTATACAACGCGCTTTTTTTTCGTTTTGCTTACTTTACTCGTAACTTCGTAATTTATTTTACTTGTTTTTTTATCGGCTTTAAATGTGTGATACATAGAGGTCGGGGACGGTTAATCATTATTCACGTTTAAATAGATTTTTTCGGAAAAAAAATGTAAACAAAGAAATTTACCGGTTAATATTTCGGAAAATGATTAAAAAACATGTATTATTCGTAAAATTTGAGCTTTTTATCGAAAAAAACGTCGTTTTTCCGATTAATTTTACAAATTTATCAAAACATTAATCGGATAATACAGGAATATAAATTACTTGATCAAAACATTTTTCGAATAATTTTGAGAGCTTTATCTATTGAATAAAAGTTAATCATCCTCAACCTCTAGTGATACATTTTTACATACATGTGGTTACGTTGGTTTTATTTTTTGAGATATGCGCTGTAGTTTAGCCTTCACTATTCAGTTTAGGTTTTTTTGTGTGCGTTATAAACCGGGAATTGTTAATGGTAGGGTGTTTTTGGTTTTTTCTATTACATGTTTCATTACCTTGGGTATATGGATTGACATTTTCTGGATTTCTAAGTATTTGAATTACCTTGTTGTTTGTTTGGGTTATTATTATATATTTTTATTGCATATTTCTGTTATTACAATGTTTATTACTGTGGGTATTTAGATTGACTTTTTCTTGATTCCTAAGTATTTTAATTAACTTGTTACTTAATTAAGTTATTATTATATATTTTTCTATTGGTTATTTTTCTTGTTTGTTGATAATGTGGGGGATAATTCATATCTACGATATTTTATTTGCATTGATTTTTATCGGCTTCGTTGGGTTGTCGTCACGAGCCCACGCAGTTTTTATTAGTGCTTTCACTTATAGTTTTGGTTTTCGCTTTAGCTTTTGTTTTTCCATATAAATTTGATTGTTTAAGACCTATAATACAATGGGTACGTATATTTTACGTTTCGCGAGCGTTCTAATAATTTTAAATTGTGTATTTTCTATTCCTCATTTTGTTGCTTTGGTAAATCAATAACGTTTTGGGTCTTAAGTTGGTTTTTTGTTCTATTGATATAGGAAATTTGTTTAATGCAATAACATTTGTAATATTTATAATTAAATAAAAATTAATCTACTGGTTGGAATAGCACTGGGATAACATTTTTTGGGAGGACGCTTTTGATGGCGAAATATCATTGAGTACCGTGTCCAGTAGTTAAAACACCCAAGGACAAATTCTTCCGAGGAGAGGTATATTTTGGCAAGCTTGTTAACTTGTTAAATATTAGTATGTAAATAAAATAATGTTATAAATAAAGGCACGCTTGAAATCCTATTCACATTTTAATGTTAATTAAAAGTTAAATTTTCAAAATCATTACATTAAAGGGAGTATAAAGATTAATATTCATGGTCAATCACATTATTTAACATTTCTGCTACCATTGTAATATAAGCTTGTAATTACTGGCGCTAGTTACGTTAATAACAAGTTGGAGTGCGCGTTATCAGACGATTTTTTGTCTTAATAGAATTTAGATAATTTGGTCACTCTTTTAATGTAAATGCGTATTTCTTATCGGGTAAAGTTTAAAAGTATAGTCTTAGTCGATAATTCATAATAACGGTCAAAACGCGGCCGATCAGTTAAGTAAAATATTTTCGGCGGCGTAATAATCGGCTATTTTCGGTATGGAGATACAGGCCGGAAGACAGGCAAGGCTGCCAGATTTCGATAGACCGAAAACGGCCAACTCTCTCAAATGTTTTCGTTTTCAAAACGAAAATTTTGCGGCGTAGATATCGACTAAAACTATTGAAACAGTTACAAGTTCGGTTTTTTTAACGTTATCGTTTTGATGTTACAAAATTTACCATATTTTTCGATTATCAAAATAAATAATGATACTATATTAATTCCAAGATAAAAGCAGAGTAAATTCGTGGAATCGTGAACGTTTATAAGATTGGTTTTTTCATAATAAGGTGGAATTCCATTTTTAAGTTTCCTAATGAACTTTTGGTCTGAATGCCATTTGTTTGAGAGTCCTGAACAAATGATGTGAAGTAGACTATTAAAAGAGAGGCAAATTAATAATTAAAAACATATTAGGATAAAATCAATTGACTATTTTTTCATCATACTATGAATTAAGACAAAATCTAATTCATAAAAAAATGTTCAGTTTTTAAACAAATCATTGTATAGTACAGTGGAATAACGTTTGCAAAATTTGCGTATAGGATTTTGAATCTCAAAGAGATTTCAGAAATCGCAATTTTGCGTTTATTTCTGGTTATTAAGTACAGCTCGGGAAAACGGATAAATTAACCGCCAAAATTTCAATTAATCATAAATAATACGATTAACTGTTTATTTATGGATATTATTAATGACTATTATATGATTTAATATGCAACAAAGAAGTTTTTATTCGGTTAATTTTCGGATATGGATATAAAAGAAATGAACGGAAAATTTCCTATCCGAACACCGAGCCCTATTATAAAGGCTGATTTCGAGTTTTTGCAGGTGATTTTGGCCGTTTTTCGGGATTTTCAAGTGGATTTCAAGATTTCTGAAATCATTTTTCTCTATAATGTATGAGATTTTTAAGAATGTTCTAGCCCTCAGTTAAATCACTGATTCTGTAATAACAAAAGAAAAGGTAAGTAGTGTTTGTAAAAGACTTGGCCTCTTTCACTTGCAATTTATAGAGGGGTATAACCACTCTATTTACTAACTAACTGATAGTCTCATTTAGATTATAAGGACACCTTAAAGTATAACGACTTTTCTTTCGAAAATAATAATTAGAACAATTTTAACGTTTCTTTTTCCATCTGCAATTCGGGATATTCGTGGTTAAAATGTATAACATGTAAGCTTACAGAAAGTTACGACCGAGAGCCACCTATAATTAGGCACACCAAAATCAACGCGCACGATATATTATTTGTTTTATTAATTTTTAATATAAATCACATCAGCTGGAAAATTGAGTTATTAAATAATGCGACTGGCATTCGTTCGTTTCGGGTGAGAAACCTAACTTCATTTAAAGCAAGATGCGGCTCTATCAAATAAAGTTAAAAAGAACCTAAGAAAATACTCCTGAAAAGTGATTTTAGGTGGCAGCACCTTCCAGCAACCTTGGGTTAATAATAGTTTTACCTCGATATACCATTTCGACCATTTTCTGACCACAATTGACTTTTGCGTTGAAACTCCCGTAACCAAGTTCAGGAAACTCGTGCTTGTAATACTAGGCCTAAAAACGAGACTTTGAGCAGAACCCGTTACTAACGGAAACGGATTTCAAACGACTTCCGTCGAAAGTACATCATCGCGATATCATCCACCCCCCCCCCCCGCCACCGCAAATGCGCATTGGCAGACGCGGCGAAATGCACGAGTTAATGTAGAGTGATATATCTAGGTAACACTATTATTAATCAAAGCAGCAACAATGAGTGAAAAGCGATTGTGCATCTGCCAGAAAATTGTTTTGGGGTAAGATAATTAGATAAACTTTACTTTACTAAGTGGACTTAAATCTATATTATATTTCTTATATCAGTGTGTCAGAATTTATAGCCCGGTGTACCTAGTCACAGAGACCATACCACCGGAGGTCTTTCATCATAGTGCCCTACGCCAGCGTCCACAATCCCGGACAGGTGACAAATCCACCATGGGTACCAGAACCCTACTACGGATGGTCGCACCTTAGACGCAAGCCACTCAACCCAGCAGAAGGTGCAGCAATGGGTGGACCAATCCCCACTTCGCACACAGCAGTGGGATTAAGAGTGGATGCTGTAGTAACTCCAGCCGACACCCTACCTACGTAGTCATACCCTTTGGAGAGAGCTCCTACAGGGAAACGACGGTCACACAGCGGTCCACATAACCCGGCACAGCTGGCACCAGAGATCCCGGTGTGGCTCCAAAAGGCCAGGAAACAGGACCACTGCACCTCATACGGAGATCCGCCGCCCCACAGCAGGCAACCCAATCCGCCGAGGCGGCCAGTTTGTACGGACCCTCTCCCGTTAGCCTGAGCCGAAGCTCAGTTTCCAGCCCAAACCTGACCGAGGTCAGTGGTGGAGATAGGACCATTTGATCAGAGCTAACATCTCCCAGTGCCCCACCGCCCTTATGGGTTACAAGAGCCGGACCCCGACTCCCCGGTAAAGCCACCAGTTATTGCACGCTCTAACCCATTTAGGGCCTATTTCTTATATCAAAGATATGTTCATAAAGCACTAAAATTTCTGTTAACAAGAAAATTAAAAAGAGCCAATCATCTGCCAGATCAGTTATTTGACCCGTCTCTTCAGTAGAATTTATAGGGTGAACAACTTGTTTCCCTCTACATGTAGACGGAGCCACGTGTTGCTATATTAAAAGTTCAACGATTTAAAAATTTTATGGATAAGAAACTGTACGCAGTCATACTAACCACTTATTAAATAGAGATTGGCATTTAAATTGTCTTCTGTACACTATATAACTGTTATCGGGAAACAGAGCATCCTTGGCCAGGTGAAAACGGTGAAGGGCGAAATTGTTCCGAATTATTTCCGATTTGATAAATTCTCTTCCTCCAATCAGCGCCAGCTTTTCGTCGAGAACTCTGGTAAGTCCCTCCTTGTAATCCTTGACTCCAACGTAGCCGCGCATTGCCATGTCTTGGCTCAGAATTTTGATGTACGGATTTATTGAAACCTAAACGAATAAATGAAACCAATGAAACTAGAATTCTTAGTGGGAATGTGCTGAGATAATTTGAACGCGTTTGCCAATCCATCTCGCGACGTGCTTTTATGTTTCACCTCTTAAGGGTCAAGCAAATCGATTCGCAATCTCATTGGTTCCCTAAAGGGGTTTCCAAACCGATTATCGTGTAAAGTGGTGTAAAATAACACCATCTTGTAACAGGGCGGAAATAGGGAATATTTTACGAATTCTGGATTCTATGATATCTGAGGTATATATAATTGAAAATACCAATAATAGGGAAAGTTTGCAAAAACCTTGCGCAAAATAGTATATTTTTGCAAACTATGATATCTGAAGTAAATAGAATTGAAATTATCAATATCTGATAAAATTTTGCAAAAATCTTTCGCAAATTAGTATTTGATTTTTAAACTATTGGCTATTTCTGAAAATATCAAAACTTGCGCAAAGTTTGCAAAAAGAGTCTTCTTGTGAAAATTAGTATGTCCCTTTGAAAAGTATAATTTTCGTGTGGATAACGTTTGTATTTTTAATTTTGGTTTTTCTCAATAGTGACCTCGATGGTGATGTGTCGTCAGGTAAGGCACAAAAATGTTGGTCTTATTGGAAAATTGAAGTTTCTGATGACCTTTCTCTAGGAACAATTTAATTTTCAAGAAAAATTCGAAAAGCGGTTCGGAATAATTACGATACCCTGAGTGGCATTTGAATCTGTTTGATTGTATAACTATCTTGATAAATAAATGAATGTGAGATGGAAATTACTTTTACTTTTACCACGTAAGAACTGTCTCTAATCGTCTCCACAAGATATCCATTGGTCGTCACGGCCTCAGAAATATCTTTGACGGAATCCAAAGGCACTGTTTTGGGTTTGAAACTAACTGTAGAGGTCAGATGGCAACTATAAATCACTGACAACATTAATTTTCCCCAGATGAATAAAATCAAAAGACTCTTCAATTTCAATCGTATGTAAATAGATAAAGTAGAGAATGAATTATCTGAAAGTGAAACAAGAATTAAAATACTTTAAGTACAAAGGAAATACATCTCGTTTCGGAGTGTCTTCACGAGACAATCAGATATCAGATTTGTATCCCGGTGTACCGCAAACAGAGTGCACACCACCGGAGGTCCTCATCACATTGCCCTACGCCAGCGTCCACAGCCCGGACAGGTGACAGAATGGCCAAGGCAGCGAGAGAACCCTACCGCTCAACCCAGCAGAAGGTGCAACAATGGGGCGACCAACCCCTCACTTCGCACACAGCAGTGGGAATAAGAGCGTATGCTATAGCAACTAGAGCCGACCCCCTACCTACGTAGGTAGGGAGCCACACCCTTCAGAAAGAGTTCCTAAAGGGGACCGACGGGCACACAGCGGCCCACGTAACCCGGCAAAGCTGGAACCGGACACCCGGTGTTGCCCCAAAAGGCCGGGAAACACTGGACCACTGCGCCTCATACGGAGACCCGCCGCCCCACAGCAGGCTACCTAATCCTCCGAGGCGGCCAGTTTGCCTGGATCCTCTCCGTTAGCCTGAGTCGAAACCCAGTTTCCAGCCCAAACCTGACCGAAGTCGGAGGTGGAGATAGGACCATTTGATCAGAGCTAACATTTCCCAGTGCGCCACCGCCCTTAAGGGTTACAAGAGCCGGACCCCGACTCCCCGGTAAAGCCACCAGTTATTGCACACTCTGACCCCTTAAACAATCAGGTGCTGAATTAATGGAATTTAAAGTCGCTAGATGACTTGGGGGTAGGCTGGTGCCTTGCCTCATGTTTTATACTACCTTTAGTCATTGCCCAACAAATAGGGTTTCACGTGTTTGAACATTGACACAATGGCGACTTAGACACCTTCTCGCTTTATACCTTTTTCCAATTAAAATTTGAACGCATTTAACACACAATAAGCTAAGAATTGTTATCGCTAATAATATGAATTAAGATAAGTCGGACTAAAGCCTTGGCTAAATCATCTTTAGCTTCTTAGTGTCACCTCGACACGCGCTATAATCAAATTATGACGAATTGCATTTTCAGACATCTTCGAAGATGAAAACTGCGAATCCCGCGAGCTCCTGATGACAGGACAAAAATTTAATTAATATAATATAATATAATATAATATATAATTAATTATAACATAACTGGATAATAAGTATGACACTTCCTATTCACCCAATGCAAATTTTTTATGATAATTGTTTCGCCAATGTCAACTCTCCGCGAACTGCTCCTAGTATTTGGAGGATGCTCGGAAAATCGTCGACGGTCCGCCGCCAGCCTTTTCGACGGACCAGCCAAGGCCTATTGAAAATTGAAATGCTTCCAAAAGTGTAAATAACGCGTACGTTCGGAAAATAATGATGAATTATTGAATAGGAAGATAAAAATAACTATTATAAACACTGACTGCATTTCAGAAGTTAGATTTGTTTTCGAATTTCAAACCTAAACGCGTATCCGCTCGTATTTCTCGCCATCAAACTAACCAAATATTTTGCCAACGGAAAGAGTAGGAAGGGACGAAATTACTGTTCGGAAACTTCCTATTTCGCAATCACTCCACTTTTGATTATAATGTTAACCTTTTTTTCTCAGTCATAATTTAGTAAAACAAATCTTACCATTGTTTGATAAAGATGATAAAAATATCGATAAGGTTTTAGACATTGAAATCTTTGTTGCGTAAGCTGATAGTATTAAAATAACAATAATACAGCATAGAAAGCATATGATGAAAAACCAAATCTAAAATAAAATGGAAAAGTTAAACAACAATATTTATGTTGCTTAATCTTAAACTGATTTTTTTAATACAATTTAAATTATTTAATATTAAAATTTCCTGAATTTAGACTAAAATTACATTTTGAAAATAAGATTGACCTTCGTTACAGTTAATATTTGAGAAGCATACGTCATTAGTTTTGGAGCCTCGAAGCTACTCAACCGCAATCAGATTTAAATTAATAACAGACTAGGTTTCGTTACTCTATTTCCAAAACCATGTAACTCAGAAAATTCGGTTTGTCTAAAAAATTATTTAAATTAACGTGTTAACGTTTCACTACCTCATTTCCAAAACCATGTAACCAGGATAAAATTCCTCTTGGTTATTAGGTTAATGTACAAGATAATTTAAAATTTGTTCAAAATTAAATTTAATATTTAAAATATAGTTAATACATCGGGGGGATTGTGTGTACTTAAATGTTCGCGACATCTTGTTTATTTTGGGTTTATCATCTTTGCAAAGACCTTTTCGGTAATAAGAAACTTTTTCTTTACGCTTTTGGAATTTAAATGAATTTTAGAATTAATTCGAAAAGCACAATATTACACAAACATGTCTTAATAAAAGTATCGGTTCCCAAATTCCGTGTCCAGCGAAATGCCGGTTCCTTGGTCTAGATTTCAGATTGGGGCACAAGTCACTATGCTTGATGATGTCAAAATTTATTCGGGATTAAGTTATTACAATCATAAATTAATATTTTATCACTATTAAATAATTTTAATTACGTTGTAACAATTTCAATACATATTTCATTCAATTAATCACGAATTAATTTAACTAATCACGATTTAATAAATTAAATCTCGATTTAATTATATAAATCTCGACTTAATGATATAAATCTCGATTTAATGATATAAATCCAGTTTTAATTATATAAATCTCGATTTAATGATATAAATCCCGTTTTAATTATATAAATCTCGATTTAATGATATAAATCTCGTTTTAATGATATAAATCTCGATTTAATTATTTAATCTCGTTTTAATTATATAAATCTCGTTTTAATAATATAAATCTCGATTTAATGTTATAAATCTCGTTTTAATGATATAAATCTCGTTTTAATTATATAAATCTCGTTTTAATTATATAAATATCGTTTTAATTATATAAATCACGTTTTAATGATATAAATCTCGTTTTAATTATATCAATCTCGTTTTAATGATAAAATCTCGTTTTAATTATATAAATCTCGTTTTAATGATATAAATCTCGATTTAATGTTATAAATCTCGATTAAATTATATAAATTTCGTTTTAATTATATAAATCTCGTTTTAATTATATAAATCTCGTTTTAATGATATAAATCTCGATTTAATTATATAAATCTCGTTTTATTTATATAAATCTCGTTTTAATTATATAAATCTCGTTTTAATGATATAAATCTCGATTTAAAGAAATAAATCTCGTTTTAATTATATAAATCTCGTTTTAATAATATAAATCTCGATATAATGATATAAATCTCGATTTAATTATATAAATCTCGTTTTAATTATATAAATCTCGTTTTAATGATATAAATCTCGATTTAATGATATAAATCTCGATTTAATTATATAAATCTCTTTTTAAATATATAAATATCGTTTTAATGATGTAAATATCGTTTTAATGATATAAATCTCGATTTAATTATATAAATCTGGTTTTAATTATATAAATCTCGTTTTAATGTTATAAATATCGTTTTAATTATATAAATATCGTTTTAATTATATAAATCTCGATTTAATGTTATAAATCTCGTTTTAATGATATAAATCTCGATTAAATGTTATAAATCTCGTTTTAATTATATAAATCTCGTTTTAATTATATAAATCTCGTTTTATTTATATAAATCTCGTTTTAATGATATAAATCTCGAATTAATTATATAAATCTCGTTTTAATTATATAAATCACGTTTTAATGATATAAATCTCGATTTAATTATATAAATATCGTTTTAATTATATAAATATCGTTTTAATTATATAAATCTCGTTTTGATTATATAAATCTCGATTAAATGTTATAAATCTCGTTTTAATTATATAAATCTCGTTTTAATGATATAAATCTTGTTTTAATGATATAAATCTCGATTTAATGTTATAAATCTCGTTTTAATGATATAAATCTCGATTAAATGTTATAAATCTCGTTTTAATTATATAAATCTCGTTTTAATTATATAAATCTCGTTTTATTTATATAAATCTCGTTTTAATGATATAAATCTCGAATTAATTATATAAATCTCGTTTTAATTATATAAATCACGTTTTAATGATATAAATCTCGATTTAATTATATAAATATCGTTTTAATTATATAAATATCGTTTTAATTATATAAATCTCGTTTTAATGATATAAATCTCGATTAAATGTTATAAATCTCGTTTTAATTATATAAATCTCGTTTTAATGATATAAATCTTGTTTTAATGATATAAATCTCGTTTTAATGATATAAATCTCGTTTTAATGATATAAATCTCGATTTAATGATATAAATCTCGATTTAATTATATAAATCTCGTTTTAATTATATAAATCTCGTTTTAACGTATAAATCTCGATTTAATGATATAAATCTCGTTTTAATGATATAAATCTCGTTTTAATGATATAAATCTCGTTTTAATGATATAAATCTCGATTTAATTATATAAATCTCGACTTAATTATAAAAATCTCGTTTTAATTATATAAATCACGTTTTAATTATATAAATCTCGTTTTAATTATATAAATCTCGTTTTAATGATAAAATCTCGTTTTAATTATATAAATCTCGTTTTAATTATATAAATCTCGTTTTAATGATAGAAATCTCGATTTAATGTTATAAATCTCGATTAAATGATATAAATTTCGTTTTAATTATATAAATCTCGTTTTAATTATATAAATCTCGTCTTAATGATATAAATCTCGTTTTAGTTATATAAATCTCGTTTTATTGATATAAATCTCGATTTAATTACATAAATCTCGTTTTATTTATATAAATCTCGTTTTACTTATATAAATCTCGTTTTAATGATATAAATCTCGATTTAAAGAAATAAATCTCGTTTTAATTATATAAATCTCGTTTTAATAATATAAATCTCGATATAATGATATAAATCTCGATTTAATTATATAAATCTCGTTTTAATTATATAAATCTCGTTTTAATGATATAAATCTCGATTTAATGATATAAATCTCGATTTAATTATATAAATCTCGTTTTAATTATATAAATCTCGTTTTAATGTTATAAATATCGTTTTAATTATATAAATATCGTTTTAATGATATAAATCTCGATTTAATTATATAAATCTGGTTTTAATTATATAAATCTCGTTTTAATGTTATAAATATCGTTTTAATTATATAAATATCGTTTTAATTATATAAATCTCGATTTAATGTTATAAATCTCGTTTTAATGATATAAATCTCGATTAAATGTTATAAATCTCGTTTTAATTATATAAATCTCGTTTTAATTATATAAATCTCGTTTTAATTATATAAATCTCGTTTTAATGATATAAATCTCGTTTTAGTTATATAAATCTCGTTTTAATGATATAAATCTCGATTTAATTATATAAATCTCGTTTTAATTATATAAATCACGTTTTAATGATATAAATCTCGATTTAATTATATAAATATCGTTTTAATGATATAAATATCGTTTTAATTATATAAATCTCGTTTTAATGATATAAATCTCGATTAAATGTTATAAATCTCATTTTAATTATATAAATCTCGTTTTAATGATATAAATCTTGTTTTAATGATATAAATCTCGATTTAATTATATAAATCTCGTTTTAATTATATAAATCACGTTTTAATGATATACATCTCGATTTAATTATATAAATCTCGACTTAATGATATAAATCTCGATTTAATGATATAAATCCCGTTTTAATGATATAAATCACGATTTAATGATATAAATCTCGTTTTAATAATATAAATCTCGATATAATGATATAAATCTCGATTTAATTATACAAATCTAGTTTTAATTATATAAATCTCGTTTTAATGTTATAAATATCGTTTTAATTATATAAATATCGTTTTAATTATATAAATCTCGATTTAATGTTATAAATCTCGTTTTAATGATATAAATCTCGATTAAATGTTATAAATCTCGTTTTAATTATATAAATCTCGTTTTAATGTTATAAATATCGTTTTAATTATATAAATATCGTTTTAATTATATAAATCTCGATTTAATGTTATAAATCTCGTTTTAATGATTTAAATCTCGATTTAAAGAAATAAATTTCGTTTTAATTATATAAATCTCGATTTAATTAAATAAATCTCGTTTTAATGATATAAATCTCGTTTTAATGATATAAATCTCGTTTTAGTTATATAAATCTCGTTTTAATGATATAAATCTCGATTTAATTATATAAATCTCGTTTTAATTATATAAATCACGTTTTAATGATATAAATCTCGATTTAATTATATAAATATCGTTTTAATGATATAAATATCGTTTTAATTATATAAATCTCGTTTTAATGATATAAATCTCGATTAAATGTTATAAATCTCATTTTAATTATATAAATCTCGTTTTAATGATATAAATCTTGTTTTAATGATATAAATCTCGATTTAATTATATAAATCTCGTTTTAATTATATAAATCACGTTTTAATGATATACATCTCGATTTAATTATATAAATCTCGACTTAATGATATAAATCTCGATTTAATGATATAAATCCCGTTTTAATGATATAAATCACGATTTAATGATATAAATCTCGTTTTAATAATATAAATCTCGATATAATGATATAAATCTCGATTTAATTATACAAATCTAGTTTTAATTATATAAATCTCGTTTTAATGTTATAAATATCGTTTTAATTATATAAATATCGTTTTAATTATATAAATCTCGATTTAATGTTATAAATCTCGTTTTAATGATATAAATCTCGATTAAATGTTATAAATCTCGTTTTAATTATATAAATCTCGTTTTAATGTTATAAATATCGTTTTAATTATATAAATATCGTTTTAATTATATAAATCTCGATTTAATGTTATAAATCTCGTTTTAATGATTTAAATCTCGATTTAAAGAAATAAATTTCGTTTTAATTATATAAATCTCGATTTAATTAAATAAATCTCGTTTTAATGATATAAATCTCGTTTTAATGATATAAATCTCGATTTAATTATATAAATCTCGTTTAAATTATATAAATAACGTTTTAATTATTTAAATCTCGATTTAATTATATAAATCTCGACTTAATGATATAAATCTCGATTTAATGATATAAATCCCGTTTTAATGATATAAATCTCGTTTTAATAATATAAATCTCGATATAATGATATAAATCTCGATTTAATTATATAAATCTCGATTTAATAATATAAATCTCGATATAATGATATAAATCTCGATTTAATAATATAAATCTCGATATAATGATATAACTCTCGATTTAATTATATAAATCTCGTTTTAATTAAATAAATCTCGTTTTAATGATATAAATCTCGTTTAAATTATATAAACCTCGACTTAATGATATAAAACTATATTTAATGATATAAATCCCGTTTTAATGATATAAATCACGATTTAATGATATAAATCCCGTTTTAATGATATAAATCACGATTTAATGATATAAATCTCGTTTTAATAATATAAATCTCGATATAATGATATAAATCTCGATTTAATTATATAAATCTCGATTTAATAATATAAATCTCGATATAATGATATAAATCTCGATTTAATTATATAAATCTCGTTTTAATTAAATAAATCTCGTTTTAATGATATAAATCTCGTTTAAATTATATAAACCTCGACTTGATGATATAAATCTCGATTTAATGATATAAATCCCGTTTTAATGATATAAATCTCGTTTTAATTATATAAATCTCGTTTTAATGTTATAAATATCGTTTTAATTATATAAATATCGTTTTAATTATATAAATCTCGATTTAATGTTATAAATCTCGTTTTAATGATATAAATCTCGATTTAAAGAAATAAATTTCGTTTTAATTATATAAATCTCGATTTAATTAAATAAATCTCGTTTTAATGATATAAATCTCGTTTTAATGATATAAATCTCGATTTAATTATATAAATCTCGTTTTAATTATATAAATAACGTTTTAATTATATAAATCTCGATTTAATTATATAAATCTCGACTTAATGATATAAATCTCGATTTAATGATATAAATCCCGTTTTAATGATATAAATCTCGTTTTAATAATATAAATCTCGATATAATGATATAAATCTCGATTTAATTATATAAATCTCGATTTAATAATATAAATCTCGATATAATGATATAAATCTCGATTTAATAATATAAATCTCGATATAATGATATAAATCTCGATTTAATTATATAAATCTCGTTTTAATTAAATAAATCTCGTTTTAATGATATAAATCTCGTTTAAATTATATAAACCTCGACTTAATGATATAAAACTATATTTAATGATATAAATCCCGTTTTAATGATATAAATCACGATTTAATGATATAAATCACGTTTTAATAATATAAATCTCGATATAATGATATAAATCTCGATTTAATTATGTAAATCTCGATTTAATAATATAAATCTCGATATAATGATATAAATCTCGATTTAATTATATAAATCTCGTTTTAATTAAATAAATCTCGTTTTAATGATATAAATCTCGTTTAAATTATATAAACCTCGACTTAATGATATAAATCTCGATTTAATGATATAAATCCCGTTTTAATGATATAAATCACGATTTAATGATATAAATCTCGTTTTAATAATATAAATCTCGATATAATGATATAAATGTCGATTTAATTATATAAATCTCGTTTTAATTATATAAATCTCGTTTTAACGTATAAATCTCGATTTAATGATATAAATCTCGATTTAATGATATAAATCTCGTTTTAATGATATAAATCTCGTTTTAATGATATAAATCTCGTTTTATTTATATAAATCTCGTTTTATTTATATAAATCTCGTTTTATTTATATAAATCTCGTTTTAATGATATAAATCTCGATTTAATTATATAAATCTCGTTTAAATTATATAAATAACGTTTTAATTATTTAAATCTCGATTTAATTATATAAATCTCGACTTAATGATATAAATCTCGATTTAATGATATAAATCCCGTTTTAATGATATAAATCTCGATTTAATTATATAAATCTCGATTTAATAATATAAATCTCGATATAATGATATAAATCTCGATTTAATAATATAAATCTCGATATAATGATATAACTCTCGATTTAATTATATAAATCTCGTTTTAATTAAATAAATCTCGTTTTAATGATATAAATCTCGTTTAAATTATATAAACCTCGACTTAATGATATAAAACTATATTTAATGATATAAATCCCGTTTTAATGATATAAATCACGATTTAATGATATAAATCCCGTTTTAATGATATAAATCACGATTTAATGATATAAATCTCGTTTTAATAATATAAATCTCGATATAATGATATAAATCTCGTTTTAATAATATAAATCTCGATATAATGATATAAATCTCGATTTAATAATATAAATCTCGATATAATGATATAAATCTCGATTTAATTATATAAATCTCGTTTTAATTAAATAAATCTCGTTTTAATGATATAAATCTCGTTTAAATTATATAAACCTCGACTTAATGATATAAATCTCGATTTAATGATATAAATCCCGTTTTAATGATATAAATCTCGTTTTAATTATATAAATCTCGTTTTAATGTTATAAATATCGTTTTAATTATATAAATATCGTTTTAATTATATAAATCTCGATTTAATGTTATAAATCTCGTTTTAATGATATAAATCTCGATTTAAAGAAATAAATTTCGTTTTAATTATATAAATCTCGATTTAATTAAATAAATCTCGTTTTAATGATATAAATCTCGTTTTAATGATATAAATCTCGATTTAATTATATAAATCTCGTTTTAATTATATAAATAACGTTTTAATTATATAAATCTCGATTTAATTATATAAATCTCGACTTAATGATATAAATCTCGATTTAATGATATAAATCCCGTTTTAATGATATAAATCTCGTTTTAATAATATAAATCTCGATATAATGATATAAATCTCGATTTAATTATATAAATCTCGATTTAATAATATAAATCTCGATATAATGATATAAATCTCGATTTAATAATATAAATCTCGATATAATGATATAAATCTCGATTTAATTATATAAATCTCGTTTTAATTAAATAAATCTCGTTTTAATGATATAAATCTCGTTTAAATTATATAAACCTCGACTTAATGATATAAAACTATATTTAATGATATAAATCCCGTTTTAATGATATAAATCACGATTTAATGATATAAATCACGTTTTAATAATATAAATCTCGATATAATGATATAAATCTCGATTTAATTATGTAAATCTCGATTTAATAATATAAATCTCGATATAATGATATAAATCTCGATTTAATTATATAAATCTCGTTTTAATTAAATAAATCTCGTTTTAATGATATAAATCTCGTTTAAATTATATAAACCTCGACTTAATGATATAAATCTCGATTTAATGATATAAATCCCGTTTTAATGATATAAATCACGATTTAATGATATAAATCTCGTTTTAATAATATAAATCTCGATATAATGATATAAATGTCGATTTAATTATATAAATCTCGTTTTAATTATATAAATCTCGTTTTAACGTATAAATCTCGATTTAATGATATAAATCTCGTTTTAATGATATAAATCTCGTTTTAATGATATAAATCTCGTTTTATTTATATAAATCTCGTTTAATTTATATAAATCTCGTTTTATTTATATAAATCTCGTTTTAATGATATAAATCTCGTTTTAATTATATAAATCTCGTTTTAATGATAGAAATCTCGATTTAATGCTATAAATCTCGATTAAATGATATAAATTTCGTTTTAATTATATAAATCTCGTTTTAATTATATAAATGTCGTTTTAATGATATAAATCTCGATTAAATGTTATAAATCTCGTTTTAATTATATAAATCTCGTTTTAATTATATAAATCTCGTTTTAATTATATAAATCTTGTTTTAATGATATAAATCTCGTTTTAGTTATATAAATATCGTTTTTATGATATAAATCTCGTTTTTATGATATAAATCTCGATTTAATTATATAAATCTCATTTTAATTATATAAATCACGTTTTAATGATATAAATCTCGATTTAATTATATAAATCTCGTTTTAATGATATAAATCTCGTTTAAATTATATAAATCTCGATTTAATTATATAAATCTCGATTTAATGTTATAAATCTCGATTTAATGATATAAATCTCGTTTTAATAATATAAATCTCGATATAATGATATAAATCTAGATTTAATTATATGAATCTCGATTTAATTATATAAATCTCGATTTAATTATATAAATCTCGTTTTAATTAAATAAATCTCGTTTTAATGATATAAATCTCGTTTAAATTATATAAACCTCGACTTAATGATATAAATCTCGATTTAATGATATAAATCCCGTTTTAATGATGTAAATCACGATTTAATGATATAAATCTCTTTTTAATAATATAAATCTCGATATAATGATATAAATCTCGATTTAATTATATAAATCTCGTTTTAATTATATAAATCTCGTTTTAACGTATAAATCTCGATTTAATGATATAAATCTCGTTTTAATAATATAAATCTCGTTTTAATGATATAAATCTCGTTTTAATGATATAAATCTCGTTTTAATGATATAAATCTCGTTTTATTTATATAAATCTCGTTTTAATGATATAAATCTCGTTTTAATGTTATAAATATCGTTTTAATTATATAAATATCGTTTTAATTATATAAATCTCGATTTAATGATATAAATCTCGATTTAAAGAAATAAATCTCGTTTTAATTATATAAATCTCGTTTTAATTATATAAATTTCGTTTTAATTATATAAATCTCGTTTTAATTATATAAATCTCGTTTTAATGATATAAATCTCGTTTTAGCTATATAAATCTCGTTTTTATGATATAAATCTCGTTTTTATGATATAAATCTCGTTTTTATGATATAAATCTCGTTTTTATGATATAAATCTCGATTTAATTATATAAATCTCATTTTAATGATATAAATCTCGATTTAATTATATAAATCTCGTTTTAATGATATAAATCTCGTTTAAATTATATAAATCTCGATTTAATTATATAAATCTCGATTTAATGTTATAAATCTCGTTTTAATAATATAAATCTCGATATAATGATATAAATCTAGATTTAATTATATGAATCTCGATTTAATTATATAAATCTCGATTTAATTATATAAATCTCGTTTTAATGATATAAATCTCGATTTAATTATATAAATCTCGTTTTAATTATATAAATATCATTTTAATTATATAAATCACGTTTTAATGATATAAATCTCGTTTAAATTATATAAATCCCGTTTTAATGATATAAATCCCGTTTTAATGATATAAATCTCGTTTAAATTATATAAATCCCATTTAATGATATAAATCACGATTTAATGATATAAATCTCGTTTTAATAATATAAATCTCGATATAATGATATAAATCTCGATTTAATTATATAAATCTCGATTTAATAATATAAATCTCGATATAATGATATAAATCTCGATTTAATTATATAAATCTCGTTTTAATTAAATAAATCTCGTTTTAATGATATAAATCTCGTTTAAATTATATAAACCTCGACTTAATGATATAAATCTCGATTTAATGATATAAATCACGATTTAATGATATAAATCTCGTTTTAATAATATAAATCTCGATATAATGATATAAATCTCGATTTAATTATATAAATCTCGTTTTAATTACATAAATCTCGTTTTAACGTATAAATCTCGATTTAATGATATAAATCTCGTTTTAATGATATAAATCTCGTTTTAATGATATAAATCTCGTTTTAATGATATAAATCTCGTTTTAATGATATAAATCTCGTTTTAATGATATAAATCTCGTTTTATTTATATAAATCTCGTTTTAATGATATAAATCTCGATTTAATTATATAAATCTCGTTTTATTTATATAAATCTCGTTTTAATTATATAAATCTCGTTTTAATGATATAAATCTCGATTTAAAGAAATAAATCTCGATATAATAATATAAATCTCGATTTAATTATATAAATCTCGATTTAATAATATAAATCTCGATATAATGATATAAATCTCGATTTAATTATATAAATCTCGTTTTAATTAAATAAATCTCGTTTTAATGATATAAATCTCGTTTAAATTATATAAACCTCGACTTAATGATATAAATCTCGATTTAATGATATAAATCCCGTTTTAATGATATAAATCACGATTTTATGATATAAATCTCGTTTTAATAATATAAATCTCGATTTAATGATATAAATCTCGTTTTAATAATATAAATCTCGATATAATAATATAAATCTCGATTTAATTATATAAATCTCGATTTAATAATATAAATCTCGATATAATGATATAAATCTCGATTTAATTATATAAATCTCGTTTTAATTAAATAAATCTCGTTTTAATGATATAAATCTCGTTTAAATTATATAAACCTCGACTTAATGATATAAATCTCGATTTAATGATATAAATCCCGTTTTAATGATGTAAATCACGATTTAATGATATAAATCTCGTTTTAATAATATAAATCTCGATATAATGATATAAATCTCGATTTAATTATATAAATCTCGTTTAAATTATATAAATCTCGTTTTAACGTATAAATCTCGATTTAATGATATAAATCTCGTTTTAATGATATAAATCTCGTTTTAATGATATAAATCTCGTTTTAATGATTTAATCTCGTTTTAATGATATAAATCTCGTTTTATTTATATAAATCTCGTTTTAATGATATAAATCTCGTTTTAATGTTATAAATATAGTTTTAATTATATAAATATCGTTTTAATTATATAAATCTCGATTTAATGATATAAATCTCGATTTAAAGAAATAAATCTCGTTTTAATTATATAAATCTCGTTTTAATTATATAAATTTCGTTTTAATTATATAAATCTCGTTTTAATTATATAAATCTCGTTTTAATGATATAAATCTCGTTTTAGCTATATAAATCTCGTTTTTATGATATAAATCTCGTTTTTATGATATAAATCTCGATTTAATTATATAAATCTCATTTTAATTATATAAATCACGTTTTAATGATATAAATCTCGATTTAATTATATAAATCTCGTTTTAATGATATAAATCTCGTTTAAATTATATAAATCTCGATTTAATTATATAAATCTCGATTTAATGTTATAAATCTCGTTTTAATAATATAAATCTCGATATAATGATATAAATCTAGATTTAATTATATGAATCTCGATTTAATTATATAAATCTCGATTTAATTATATAAATCTCGTTTTAATGATATAAATCTCGATTTAATTATATAAATCTCGTTTTAATTATATAAATATCATTTTAATTATATAAATCACGTTTTAATGATATAAATCTCGTTTAAATTATATAAATCCCGTTTTAATGATATAAATCCCGTTTTAATGATATAAATCTCGTTTAAATTATATAAATCCCGTTTTAATGATATAAATCTCGATTTAATTATATAAATCTCGATTTAATAATATAAATCTCGATATAATTATATAAATCTCGATTTAATTATATAAATCTCGTTTTAATTAAATAAATCTCGTTTTAATGATATAAATCTCGTTTAAATTATATAAACCTCGACTTATTGATATAAATCTCGATTTAATGATATAAATCACGATTTAATGATATAAATCTCGTTTTAATAATATAAATCTCGATATAATGATATAAATCTCGATTTAATTATATAAATCTCGTTTTAATTACATAAATCTCGTTTTAACGTATAAATCTCGATTTAATGATATGAATCTCGTTTTAATGATATAAATCTCGTTTTAATGATATAAATCTCGTTTTAATGATATAAATCTCGTTTTAATGATATAAATCTCGTTTTATTTATATAAATCTCGATATAATGATATAAATCTCGATTTAATTATATAAATCTCGTTTTAATTAAATAAATCTCGTTTTAATGATATAAATCTCGTTTAAATTATATAAACCTCGACTTAATGATATAAATCTCGATTTAATGATATAAATCCCGTTTTAATGATATAAATCACGATTTTATGATATAAATCTCGTTTTAATAATATAAATCTCGATATAATGATATAAATCTCGATTTAATTATATAAATTTCGTTTTAATTATATAAATCTCGTTTTAACGTATAAATCTCGATTAAATCATATAAATCTCGTTTTAATGATATAAATCTCGTTTTAATGATATAAATCTCGTTTTAATGATATAAATCTCGTTTTAATGATATAAATCTCGTTTTATTTATATAAATCTCGTTTTAATGATATAAATCTCGTTTTAATGTTATAAATATCGTTTTAATTATATAAATATCGTTTAAATTATATAAATCTCGATTTAATGATATAAATCTCGATTTAAAGAAATAAATCACGTTTTAATTATATAAATCTCGTTTTAATTATATAAATTTCGTTTTAATTATATAAATCTCGTTTTAATTATATTAATCTCGTTTTAATGATATAAATCTCGTTTTAGCTATATAAATCTCGTTTTTATGATATAAATCTCGTTTTTATGATAAAAATCTCGATTTAATTATATAAATCTCATTTTAATGATATAAATCTCGTTTTAATGATATAAATCTCGATTTAATTATATTAATCTCGTTTTAATGATATAAATCTCGTTTAAATTATATAAATCTCGATTTAATTATATAAATCTCGATTTAATGTTATAAATCTCGTTTTAATGATATAAATCTCGTTTTAATGATATAAATCTCGTTTTAATGATATAAATCTCGTTTAATTTATATAAATCTCGTTTTAATGATATAAATCTCGTTTTAATGTTATAAATATCGTTTTAATTATATAAATATCGTTTTAATTATATAAATCTCGATTTAATGATATAAATCTCGATTTAAAGAAATAAATCTCGTTTTAATTATATAAATCTCGTTTTAATTATATAAATTTCGTTTTAATTATATAAATCTCGTTTTAATTATATAAATCTCGTTTTAATGATATAAATCTCGTTTTAGCTATATAAATCTCGTTTTTATGATATAAATCTCGTTTTTATGATATAAATCTCGTTTTTATGATATAAATCTCGATTTAATTATATAAATCTCGTTTTAATGATATAAATCTCGTTTAAATTATATAAATCTCGATTTAATTATATAAATCTCGATTTAATGTTATAAATCTCGTTTTAATAATATAAATCTCGATATAATGATATAAATCTCGATTTAAAGAAATAAATCTCGTTTTAATTATATAAATCTCGTTTAAATTATATAAATCTCGATTTAATTATATAAATCTCGTTTTAATGATATAAATCTCGATTTAATTATATAAATCTCGTTTTAATTATATAAATATCATTTTAATTATATAAATCACGTTTTAATGATATAAATCTCGTTTAAATTATATAAATCCCGTTTTAATGATATAAATCCCGTTTTAATGATATAAATCTCGTTTAAATTATATAAATCCCGTTTTAATGATATAAATCACGATTTAATGATATAAATCTCGTTTTAATAATATAAATCTCGATATAATGATATAAATCTCGATTTAATTATATAAATCTCGATTTAATAATATAAATCTCGATATAATGATATAAATCTCGATTTAATTATATAAATCTCGTTTTAATTAAATAAATCTCGTTTTAATGATATAAATCTCGTTTAAATTATATAAACCTCGACTTAATGATATAAATCTCGATTTAATGATATAAATCACGATTTAATGATATAAATCTCGTTTTAATAATATAAATCTCGATATAATGATATAAATCTCGATTTAATTATATAAATCTCGTTTTAATTACATAAATCTCGTTTTAACGTATAAATCTCGATTTAATGATATAAATCTCGTTTTAATGATATAAATCTCGTTTTAATGATATAAATCTCGTTTTAATGATATAAATCTCGTTTTAATGATATAAATCTCGTTTTATTTATATAAATCTCGTTTTAATGATATAAATCTCGATTTAATTATATAAATCTCGTTTTATTTATATAAATCTCGTTTTAATTATATAAATCTCGTTTTAATGATATAAATCTCGATTTAAAGAAATAAATCTCGATATAATAATATAAATCTCGATTTAATTATATAAATCTCGATTTAATAATATAAATCTCGATATAATGATATAAATCTCGATATAATGATATAAATCTCGATTTAATTATATAAATCTCGTTTTAATTATATAAATCTCGTTTTAACGTATAAATCTCGATTTAATCATATAAATCTCGTTTTAATGATATAAATCTCGTTTTAATGATATAAATCTCGTTTTAATGATATAAATCTCGTTTTAATGATATAAATCTCGTTTTATTTATATAAATCTCGTTTTAATGATATAAATCTCGTTTTAATGTTATAAATCTCGTTTTAATTATATAAATATCGTTTAAATTATATAAATATCGTTTAAATTATATAAATCTCGATTTAATGATATAAATCTCGATTTAAAGAAATAAATCTCGTTTTAATTATATAAATCTCGTTTTAATTATATAAATTTCGTTTTAATTATATAAATCTCGTTTTAATTATATTAATCTCGTTTTAATGATATAAATCTCGTTTTAGCTATATAAATCTCGTTTTTATGATATAAATCTCGTTTTTATGATATAAATCTCGATTTAATTATATAAATCTCATTTTAATGATATAAATCTCGTTTTAATGATATAAATCTCGATTTAATTATATAAATCTCGTTTTAATGATATAAATCTCGTTTAAATTATATAAATCTCGATTTAATTACATAAATCTCGATTTAATGTTATAAATCTCGTTTTAATGATATAAATCTCGTTTTAATGATATAAATCTCGTTTTAATGATATAAATCTCGTTTTATTTATATAAATCTCGTTTTAATGATATAAATCTCGTTTTAATGTTATAAATATCGTTTTAATTATATAAATATCGTTTTAATTATATAAATCTCGATTTAATGATATAAATCTCGATTTAAAGAAATAAATCTCGTTTTAATTATATAAATCTCGTTTTAATTATATAAATTTCGTTTTAATTATATAAATCTCGTTTTAATTATATAAATCTCGTTTTAATGATATAAATCTCTTTTTAGCTATATAAATCTCGTTTTTATGATATAAATCTCGTTTTTATGATATAAATCTCGATTTAATTATATAAATCTCGTTTTAATGATATAAATCTCGTTTAAATTATATAAATCTCGATTTAATTATATAAATCTCGATTTAATGTTATAAATCTCGTTTTAATAATATAAATCTCGATATAATGATATAAATCTAGATTTAATTATATGAATCTCGATTTAATTATATAAATCTCGATTTAATTATATAAATCTCGTTTTAATGATATAAATCTCGATTTAATTATATAAATCTCGTTTTAATTATATAAATATCATTTTAATTATATAAATCACGTTTTAATGATATAAATCTCGTTTAAATTATATAAATCCCGTTTTAATGATATAAATCCCGTTTTAATGATATAAATCTCGTTTAAATTATATAAATCCCGTTTTAATGATATAAATCTCGTTTTATTTATATAAATCTCGTTTTAATGATATAAATCTCGTTTTAATGTTATAAATATCGTTTTAATTATATAAATATCGTTTTAATTATATAAATCTCGATTTAATGATATAAATCTCGATTTAAAGAAATAAATCTCGTTTTAATTATATAAATCTCGTTTTAATTATATAAATTTCGTTTTAATTATATAAATCTCGTTTTAATTATATAAATCTCGTTTTAATGATATAAATCTCGTTTTAGCTATATAAATCTCGTTTTTATGATATAAATCTCGTTTTTATGATATAAATCTCGATTTAATTATATAAATCTCATTTTAATTATATAAATCACGTTTTAATGATATAAATCTCGATTTAATTATATAAATCTCGTTTTAATGATATAAATCTCGTTTAAATTATATAAATCTCGATTTAATTATATAAATCTCGATTTAATGTTATAAATCTCGTTTTAATAATATAAATCTCGATATAATGATATAAATCTAGATTTAATTATATGAATCTCGATTTAATTATATAAATCTCGATTTAATTATATAAATCTCGTTTTAATGATATAAATCTCGATTTAATTATATAAATCTCGTTTTAATTATATAAATATCATTTTAATTATATAAATCACGTTTTAATGATATAAATCTCGTTTAAATTATATAAATCCCGTTTTAATGATATAAATCCCGTTTTAATGATATAAATCTCGTTTAAATTATATAAATCCCGTTTTAATGATATAAATCTCGATTTAATTATATAAATCTCGATTTAATAATATAAATCTCGATATAATTATATAAATCTCGATTTAATTATATAAATCTCGTTTTAATTAAATAAATCTCGTTTTAATGATATAAATCTCGTTTAAATTATATAAACCTCGACTTATTGATATAAATCTCGATTTAATGATATAAATCACGATTTAATGATATAAATCTCGTTTTAATAATATAAATCTCGATATAATGATATAAATCTCGATTTAATTATATAAATCTCGTTTTAATTACATAAATCTCGTTTTAACGTATAAATCTCGATTTAATGATATGAATCTCGTTTTAATGATATAAATCTCGTTTTAATGATATAAATCTCGTTTTAATGATATAAATCTCGTTTTAATGATATAAATCTCGTTTTATTTATATAAATCTCGTTTTAATGATATAAATCTCGATTTAATTATATAAATCTCGTTTTATTTATATAAATCTCGTTTTAATTATATAAATCTCGTTTTAATGATATAAATCTCGATTTAAAGAAATAAATCTCGATATAATAATAAAAATCTCGATTTAATTATATAAATCTCGATTTAATAATATAAATCTCGATATAATGATATAAATCTCGATTTAATTATATAAATCTCGTTTTAATTAAATAAATCTCGTTTTAATGATATAAATCTCGTTTAAATTATATAAACCTCGACTTAATGATATAAATCTCGATTTAATGATATAAATCCCGTTTTAATGATATAAATCACGATTTTATGATATAAATCTCGTTTTAATAATATAAATCTCGATATAATGATATAAATCTCGATTTAATTATATAAATCTCGTTTTAATTATATAAATCTCGTTTTAACGTATAAATCTCGATTTAATCATATAAATCTCGTTTTAATGATATAAATCTCGTTTTAATGATATAAATCTCGTTTTAATGATATAAATCTCGTTTTAATGATATCAATATCATTTTAATTATATAAATCACGTTTTAATGATATAAATCTCGTTTAAATTATATAAATCCCGTTTTAATGATATAAATCCCGTTTTAATGATATAAATCTCGTTTAAATTATATAAATCCCGTTTTAATGATATAAATCACGATTTAATGATATAAATCTCGTTTTAATAATATAAATCTCGATATAATGATATAAATCTCGATTTATTTATATAAATCTCGATTTAATAATATAAATCTCGATATAATGATATAAATCTCGATTTAATTATATAAATCTCGTTTTAATTAAATAAATCTCGTTTTAATGATATAAATCTCGTTTAAATTATATAAACCTCGACTTATTGATATAAATCTCGATTTAATGATATAAATCACGATTTAATGATATAAATCTCGTTTTAATAATATAAATCTCGATATAATGATATAAATCTCGATTTATTTATATAAATCTCGTTTTAATTACATAAATCTCGTTTTAACGTATAAATCTCGATTTAATGATATAAATCTCGTTTTAATGATATAAATCTCGTTTTAATGATATAAATCTCGTTTTAATGATATAAATCTCGTTTTAATGATATAAATCTCGTTTTATTTATATAAATCTCGTTTTAATGATATAAATCTCGATTTAATTATATAAATCTCGTTTTATTTATATAAATCTCGTTTTAATTATATAAATCTCGTTTTAATGATATAAATCTCGATTTAAAGAAATAAATCTCGATATAATAATAAAAATCTCGATTTAATTATATAAATCTCGATTTAATAATATAAATCTCGATATAATGATATAAATCTCGATTTAATTATATAAATCTCGTTTTAATTATATAAATCTCGTTTTAATGATATAAATCTCGTTTAAATTATATAAACCTCGTTTTAATGATATAAATCTCGTTTTAATGTTATAAATATCGTTTTAATTATATAAATATCGTTTAAATTATATAAATCTCGATTTAATGATATAAATCTCGATTTAAAGAAATAAATCTCGTTTTAATTATATAAATCTCGTTTTAATTATATAAATTTCGTTTTAATTATATAAATCTCGTTTTAATTATATTAATCTCGTTTTAATGATATAAATCTCGTTTTAGCTATATAAATCTCGTTTTTATGATATAAATCTCGTTTTTATGATATAAATCTCGATTTAATTATATAAATCTCATTTTAATGATATAAATCTCGTTTTAATGATATAAATCTCGATTTAATTATATTAATCTCGTTTTAATGATATAAATCTCGTTTAAATTATATAAATCTCGATTTAATTATATAAATCTCGATTTAATGTTATAAATCTCGTTTTAATGATATAAATCTCGTTTTAATGATATAAATCTCGTTTTAATGATATAAATCTCGTTTAATTTATATAAATCTCGTTTTAATGATATAAATCTCGTTTTAATGTTATAAATATCGTTTTAATTATATAAATATCGTTTTAATTATATAAATCTCGATTTAATGATATAAATCTCGATTTAAAGAAATAAATCTCGTTTTAATTATATAAATCTCGTTTTAATTATATAAATTTCGTTTTAATTATATAAATCTCGTTTTAATTATATAAATCTCGTTTTAATGATATAAATCTCGTTTTAGCTATATAAATCTCGTTTTTATGATATAAATCTCGTTTTTATGATATAAATCTCGATTTAATTATATAAATCTCGTTTTAATGATATAAATCTCGTTTAAATTATATAAATCTCGATTTAATTATATAAATCTCGATTTAATGTTATAAATCTCGTTTTAATAATATAAATCTCGATATAATGATATAAATCTCGATTTAAAGAAATAAATCTCGTTTTAATTATATAAATCTCGTTTAAATTATATAAATCTCGATTTAATTATATAAATCTCGTTTTAATGATATAAATCTCGATTTAATTATATAAATCTCGTTTTAATTATATAAATATCATTTTAATTATATAAATCACGTTTTAATGATATAAATCTCGTTTAAATTATATAAATCCCGTTTTAATGATATAAATCCCGTTTTAATGATATAAATCTCGTTTAAATTATATAAATCCCGTTTTAATGATATAAATCACGATTTAATGATATAAATCTCGTTTTAATAATATAAATCTCGATATAATGATATAAATCTCGATTTAATTATATAAATCTCGATTTAATAATATAAATCTCGATATAATGATATAAATCTCGATTTAATTATATAAATCTCGTTTTAATTAAATAAATCTCGTTTTAATGATATAAATCTCGTTTAAATTATATAAACCTCGACTTAATGATATAAATCTCGATTTAATGATATAAATCACGATTTAATGATATAAATCTCGTTTTAATAATATAAATCTCGATATAATGATATAAATCTCGATTTAATTATATAAATCTCGTTTTAATTACATAAATCTCGTTTTATCGTATAAATCTCGATTTAATGATATAAATCTCGTTTTAATGATATAAATCTCGTTTTAATGATATAAATCTCGTTTTAATGATATAAATCTCGTTTTAATGATATAAATCTCGTTTTATTTATATAAATCTCGTTTTAATGATATAAATCTCGATTTAATTATATAAATCTCGTTTTATTTATATAAATCTCGTTTTAATTATATAAATCTCGTTTTAATGATATAAATCTCGATTTAAAGAAATAAATCTCGATATAATAATATAAATCTCGATTTAATTATATAAATCTCGATTTAATAATATAAATCTCGATATAATGATATAAATCTCGATATAATGATATAAATCTCGATTTAATTATATAAATCTCGTTTTAATTATATAAATCTCGTTTTAACGTATAAATCTCGTTTTAATGATATAAATCTCGTTTAAATTATATAAACCTCGTTTTAATGATATAAATCTCGTTTTAATGTTATAAATATCGTTTTAATTATATAAATATCGTTTAAATTATATAAATCTCGATTTAATGATATAAATCTCGATTTAAAGAAATAAATCTCGTTTTAATTATATAAATCTCGTTTTAATTATATAAATTTCGTTTTAATTATATAAATCTCGTTTTAATTATATTAATCTCGTTTTAATGATATAAATCTCGTTTTAGCTATATAAATCTCGTTTTTATGATATAAATCTCGTTTTTATGATATAAATCTCGATTTAATTATATAAATCTCATTTTAATGATATAAATCTCGTTTTAATGATATAAATCTCGATTTAATTATATTAATCTCGTTTTAATGATATAAATCTCGTTTAAATTATATAAATCTCGATTTAATTATATAAATCTCGATTTAATGTTATAAATCTCGTTTTAATGATATAAATCTCGTTTTAATGATATAAATCTCGTTTTAATGATATAAATCTCGTTTAATTTATATAAATCTCGTTTTAATGATATAAATCTCGTTTTAATGTTATAAATATCGTTTTAATTATATAAATATCGTTTTAATTATATAAATCTCGATTTAATGATATAAATCTCGATTTAAAGAAATAAATCTCGTTTTAATTATATAAATCTCGTTTTAATTATATAAATTTCGTTTTAATTATATAAATCTCGTTTTAATTATATAAATCTCGTTTTAATGATATAAATCTCGTTTTAGCTATATAAATCTCGTTTTTATGATATAAATCTCGTTTTTATGATATAAATCTCGATTTAATTATATAAATCTCGTTTTAATGATATAAATCTCGTTTAAATTATATAAATCTCGATTTAATTATATAAATCTCGATTTAATGTTATAAATCTCGTTTTAATAATATAAATCTCGATATAATGATATAAATCTCGATTTAAAGAAATAAATCTCGTTTTAATTATATAAATCTCGATTTAATTATATAAATCTCGTTTTAATGATATAAATCTCGATTTAATTATATAAATCTCGTTTTAATTATATAAATATCATTTTAATTATATAAATCACGTTTTAATGATATAAATCTCGTTTAAATTATATAAATCCCGTTTTAATGATATAAATCCCGTTTTAATGATATAAATCTCGTTTAAATTATATAAATCCCGTTTTAATGATATAAATCACGATTTAATGATATAAATCTCGTTTTAATAATATAAATCTCGATATAATGATATAAATCTCGATTTAATTATATAAATCTCGATTTAATAATATAAATCTCGATATAATGATATAAATCTCGATTTAATTATATAAATCTCGTTTTAATTAAATAAATCTCGTTTTAATGATATAAATCTCGTTTAAATTATATAAACCTCGACTTAATGATATAAATCTCGATTTAATGATATAAATCACGATTTAATGATATAAATCTCGTTTTAATAATATAAATCTCGATATAATGATATAAATCTCGATTGAATTATATAAATCTCGTTTTAATTACATAAATCTCGTTTTAACGTATAAATCTCGATTTAATGATATAAATCTCGTTTTAATGATATAAATCTCGTTTTAATGATATAAATCTCGTTTTAATGATATAAATCTCGTTTTAATGATATAAATCTCGTTTTATTTATATAAATCTCGTTTTAATGATATAAATCTCGATTTAATTATATAAATCTCGTTTTATTTATATAAATCTCGTTTTAATTATATAAATCTCGTTTTAATGATATAAATCTCGATTTAAAGAAATAAATCTCGATATAATAATATAAATCTCGATTTAATTATATAAATCTCGATTTAATAATATAAATCTCGATATAATGATATAAATCTCGATATAATGATATAAATCTCGATTTAATTATATAAATCTCGTTTTAATTATATAAATATCATTTTAATTATATAAATCACGTTTTAATGATATAAATCTCGTTTAAATTATATAAATCCCGTTTTAATGATATAAATCCCGTTTTAATGATATAAATCTCGTTTAAATTATATAAATCCCGTTTTAATGATATAAATCACGATTTAATGATATAAATCTCGTTTTAATAATATAAATCTCGATATAATGATATAAATCTCGATTTAATTATATAAATCTCGATTTAATAATATAAATCTCGATATAATGATATAAATCTCGTTTTAATGATATAAATCTCGATTTAATTATATAAATCTCGTTTTATTTATATAAATCTCGTTTTAATTATATAAATCTCGTTTTAATGATATAAATCTCGATTTAAAGAAATAAATCTCGATATAATAATATAAATCTCGATTTAATTATATAAATCTCGATTTAATAATATAAATCTCGATATAATGATATAAATCTCGATATAATGATATAAATCTCGATTTAATTATATAAATCTCGTTTTAATTATATAAATCTCGTTTTAACGTATAAATCTCGATTTAATCATATAAATCTCGTTTTAATGATATAAATCTCGTTTTAATGATATAAATCTCGTTTTAATGATATAAATCTCGTTTTAATGATATAAATCTCGTTTTATTTATATAAATCTCGTTTTAATGATATAAATCTCGTTTTAATGTTATAAATATCGTTTTAATTATATAAATATCGTTTAAATTATATAAATCTCGATTTAATGATATAAATCTCGATTTAAAGAAATAAATCTCGTTTTAATTATATAAATCTCGTTTTAATTATATAAATTTCGTTTTAATTATATAAATCTCGTTTTAATTATATTAATCTCGTTTTAATGATATAAATCTCGTTTTAGCTATATAAATCTCGTTTTTATGATATAAATCTCGTTTTTATGATATAAATCTCGATTTAATTATATAAATCTCATTTTAATGATATAAATCTCGTTTTAATGATATAAATCTCGATTTAATTATATAAATCTCGTTTTAATGATATAAATCTCGTTTAAATTATATAAATCTCGATTTAATTACATAAATCTCGATTTAATGTTATAAATCTCGTTTTAATGATATAAATCTCGTTTTAATGATATAAATCTCGTTTTAATGATATAAATCTCGTTTTATTTATATAAATCTCGTTTTAATGATATAAATCTCGTTTTAATGTTATAAATATCGTTTTAATTATATAAATATCGTTTTAATTATATAAATCTCGATTTAATGATATAAATCTCGATTTAAAGAAATAAATCTCGTTTTAATTATATAAATCTCGTTTTAATTATATAAATTTCGTTTTAATTATATAAATCTCGTTTTAATTATATAAATCTCGTTTTAATGATATAAATCTCGTTTTAGCTATATAAATCTCGTTTTTATGATATAAATCTCGTTTTTATGATATAAATCTCGATTTAATTATATAAATCTCGTTTTAATGATATAAATCTCGTTTAAATTATATAAATCTCGATTTAATTATATAAATCTCGATTTAATGTTATAAATCTCGTTTTAATAATATAAATCTCGATATAATGATATAAATCTAGATTTAATTATATGAATCTCGATTTAATTATATAAATCTCGATTTAATTATATAAATCTCGTTTTAATGATATAAATCTCGATTTAATTATATAAATCTCGTTTTAATTATATAAATATCATTTTAATTATATAAATCACGTTTTAATGATATAAATCTCGTTTAAATTATATAAATCCCGTTTTAATGATATAAATCCCGTTTTAATGATATAAATCTCGTTTAAATTATATAAATCCCGTTTTAATGATATAAATCACGATTTAATGATATAAATCTCGTTTTAATAATATAAATCTCGATATAATGATATAAATCTCGATTTATTTATATAAATCTCGATTTAATAATATAAATCTCGATATAATGATATAAATCTCGATTTAATTATATAAATCTCGTTTTAATTAAATAAATCTCGTTTTAATGATATAAATCTCGTTTAAATTATATAAACCTCGACTTATTGATATAAATCTCGATTTAATGATATAAATCACGATTTAATGATATAAATCTCGTTTTAATAATATAAATCTCGATATAATGATATAAATCTCGATTTAATTATATAAATCTCGTTTTAATTACATAAATCTCGTTTTAACGTATAAATCTCGATTTAATGATATAAATCTCGTTTTAATGATATAAATCTCGTTTTAATGATATAAATCTCGTTTTAATGATATAAATCTCGTTTTAATGATATAAATCTCGTTTTATTTATATAAATCTCGTTTTAATGATATAAATCTCGATTTAATTATATAAATCTCGTTTTATTTATATAAATCTCGTTTTAATTATATAAATCTCGTTTTAATGATATAAATCTCGATTTAAAGAAATAAATCTCGATATAATAATAAAAATCTCGATTTAATTATATAAATCTCGATTTAATAATATAAATCTCGATATAATGATATAAATCTCGATTTAATTATATAAATCTCGTTTTAATTATATAAATCTCGTTTTAATGATATAAATCTCGTTTAAATTATATAAACCTCGACTTAATGATATAAATCTCGATTTAATGATATAAATCCCGTTTTAATGATATAAATCACGATTTTATGATATAAATCTCGTTTTAATAATATAAATCTCGATATAATGATATAAATCTCGATTTAATTATATAAATCTCGTTTTAATTATATAAATCTCGTTTTAACGTATAAATCTCGATTTAATCATATAAATCTCGTTTTAATGATATAAATCTCGTTTTAATGATATAAATCTCGTTTTAATGATATAAATCTCGTTTTAATGATATAAATATCATTTTAATTATATAAATCACGTTTTAATGATATAAATCTCGTTTAAATTATATAAATCCCGTTTTAATGATATAAATCCCGTTTTAATGATATAAATCTCGTTTAAATTATATAAATCCCGTTTTAATGATATAAATCACGATTTAATGATATAAATCACGTTTTAATAATATAAATCTCGATATAATGATATAAATCTCGATTTATTTATATAAATCTCGATTTAATAATATAAATCTCGATATAATGATATAAATCTCGATTTAATTATATAAATCTCGTTTTAATTAAATAAATCTCGTTTTAATGATATAAATCTCGTTTAAATTATATAAACCTCGACTTATTGATATAAATCTCGATTTAATGATATAAATCACGATTTAATGATATAAATCTCGTTTTAATAATATAAATCTCGATATAATGATATAAATCTCGATTTAATTATATAAATCTCGTTTTAATTACATAAATCTCGTTTTAACGTATAAATCTCGATTTAATGATATAAATCTCGTTTTAATGATATAAATCTCGTTTTAATGATATAAATCTCGTTTTAATGATATAAATCTCGTTTTAATGATATAAATCTCGTTTTATTTATATAAATCTCGTTTTAATGATATAAATCTCGATTTAATTATATAAATCTCGTTTTATTTATATAAATCTCGTTTTAATTATATAAATCTCGTTTTAATGATATAAATCTCGATTTAAAGAAATAAATCTCGATATAATAATAAAAATCTCGATTTAATTATATAAATCTCGATTTAATAATATAAATCTCGATATAATGATATAAATCTCGATTTAATTATATAAATCTCGTTTTAATTATATAAATCTCGTTTTAATGATATAAATCTCGTTTAAATTATATAAACCTCGACTTAATGATATAAATCTCGATTTAATGATATAAATCCCGTTTTAATGATATAAATCACGATTTTATGATATAAATCTCGTTTTAATAATATAAATCTCGATATAATGATATAAATCTCGATTTAATTATATAAATCTCGTTTTAATTATATAAATCTCGTTTTAACGTATAAATCTCGATTTAATCATATAAATCTCGTTTTAATGATATAAATCTCGTTTTAATGATATAAATCTCGTTTTAATGATATAAATCTCGTTTTAATGATATAAATCTCGTTTTATTTATATAAATCTCGTTTTAATGATATAAATCTCGTTTTAATGTTATAAATATCGTTTTAATTATATAAATATCGTTTAAATTATATAAATCTCGATTTAATGATATAAATCTCGATTTAAAGAAATAAATCTCGTTTTAATTATATAAATCTCGTTTTAATTATATAAATTTCGTTTTAATTATATAAATCTCGTTTTAATTATATTAATCTCGTTTTAATGATATAAATCTCGTTTTAGCTATATAAATCTCGTTTTAGCTATATAAATCTCGTTTTTATGATATAAATCTCGTTTTTATGATATAAATCTCGATTTAATTATATAAATCTCATTTTAATGATATAAATCTCGTTTTAATGATATAAATCTCGATTTAATTATATAAATCTCGTTTTAATGATATAAATCTCGTTTAAATTATATAAATCTCGATTTAATTATATAAATCTCGATTTAATGTTATAAATCTCGTTTTAATGATATAAATCTCGTTTTAATGATATAAATCTCGTTTTAATGATATAAATCTCGTTTTATTTATATAAATCTCGTTTTAATGATATAAATCTCGTTTTAATGTTATAAATATCGTTTTAATTATATAAATATCGTTTTAATTATATAAATCTCGATTTAATGATATAAATCTCGATTTAAAGAAATAAATCTCGTTTGAATTATATAAATCTCGTTTTAATTATATAAATTTCGTTTTAATTATATAAATCTCGTTTTAATTATATAAATCTCGTTTTAATGATATAAATCTCGTTTTAGCTATATAAATCTCGTTTTTATGATATAAATCTCGTTTTTATGATATAAATCTCGATTTAATTATATAAATCTCGTTTTAATGATATAAATCTCGTTTAAATTATATAAATCTCGATTTAATTATATAAATCTCGATTTAATGTTATAAATCTCGTTTTAATAATATAAATCTCGATATAATGATATAAATCTAGATTTAATTATATGAATCTCGATTTAATTATATAAATCTCGATTTAATTATATAAATCTCGTTTTAATGATATAAATCTCGATTTAATTATATAAATCTCGTTTTAATTATATAAATATCATTTTAATTATATAAATCACGTTTTAATGATATAAATCTCGTTTAAATTATATAAATCCCGTTTTAATGATATAAATCCCGTTTTAATGATATAAATCTCGTTTAAATTATATAAATCCCGTTTTAATGATATAAATCACGATTTAATGATATAAATCTCGTTTTAATAATATAAATCTCGATATAATGATATAAATCTCGATTTAATTATATAAATCTCGATTTAATAATATAAATCTCGATATAATGATATAAATCTCGATTTAATTATATAAATCTCGTTTTAATTAAATAAATCTCGTTTTAATGATATAAATCTCGTTTAAATTATATAAACCTCGACTTAATGATATAAATCTCGATTTAATGATATAAATCACGATTTAATGATATAAATCTCGTTTTAATAATATAAATCTCGATATAATGATATAAATCTCGATTTAATTATATAAATCTCGTTTTAATTACATAAATCTCGTTTTAACGTATAAATCTCGATTTAATGATATAAATCTCGTTTTAATGATATAAATCTCGTTTTAATGATATAAATCTCGTTTTAATGATATAAATCTCGTTTTAATGATATAAATCTCGTTTTATTTATATAAATCTCGTTTTAATGATATAAATCTCGATTTAATTATATAAATCTCGTTTTATTTATATAAATCTCGTTTTAATTATATAAATCTCGTTTCAATGATATAAATCTCGATTTAAAGAAATAAATCTCGATATAATAATATAAATCTCGATATAATTATATAAATCTCGATTTAATAATATAAATCTCGATATAATGATATAAATCTCGATATAATGATATAAATCTCGATTTAATTATATAAATCTCGTTTTAAATATATAAATCTCGTTTTAACGTATAAATCTCGATTTAATCATATAAATCTCGTTTTAATGATATAAATCTCGTTTTAATGATATAAATCTCGTTTTAATGATATAAATCTCGTTTTTATGATATAAATCTCGTTTTATTTATATAAATCTCGTTTTAATGATATAAATCTCGTTTTAATGTTATAAATATCGTTTTAATTATATAAATATCGTTTAAATTATATAAATCTCGATTTAATGATATAAATCTCGATTTAAAGAAATAAATCTCGTTTTAATTATATAAATCTCGTTTTAATTATATAAATTTCGTTTTAATTATATAAATCTCGTTTTAATTATATTAATCTCGTTTTAATGATATAAATCTCGTTTTAGCTATATAAATCTCGTTTTTATGATATAAATCTCGTTTTTATGATATAAATCTCGTTTTTATGATATAAATCTCGATTTAATTATATAAATCTCATTTTAATGATATAAATCTCGTTTTAATGATATAAATCTCGATTTAATTATATAAATCTCGTTTTAATGATATAAATCTCGTTTAAATTATATAAATCTCGATTTAATTATATAAATCTCGATTTAATGTTATAAATCTCGTTTTAATGATATAAATCTCGTTTTAATGATATAAATCTCGTTTTAATGATATAAATCTCGTTTTATTTATATAAATCTCGTTTTAATGATATAAATCTCGTTTTAATGTTATAAATATCGTTTTAATTATATAAATATCGTTTTAATTATATAAATCTCGATTTAATGATATAAATCTCGATTTAAAGAAATAAATCTCGTTTTAATTATATAAATCTCGTTTTAATTATATAAATTTCGTTTTAATTATATAAATCTCGTTTTAATTATATAAATCTCGTTTTAATGATATAAATCTCGTTTTAGCTATATAAATCTCGTTTTTATGATATAAATCTCGTTTTTATGATATAAATCTCGATTTAATTATATAAATCTCGTTTTAATGATATAAATCTCGTTTAAATTATATAAATCTCGATTTAATTATATAAATCTCGATTTAATTATATAAATCTCGATTTAATGTTATAAATCTCGTTTTAATAATATAAATCTCGATATAATGATATAAATCTAGATTTAATTATATGAATCTCGATTTAATTATATAAATCTCGATTTAATTGTATAAATCTCGTTTTAATGATATAAATCTCGATTTAATTATATAAATCTCGTTTTAATTATATAAATATCATTTTAATTATATAAATCACGTTTTAATGATATAAATCTCGTTTAAATTATATAAATCCCGTTTTAATGATATAAATCCCGTTTTAATGATATAAATCTCGTTTAAATTATATAAATCCCGTTTTAATGATATAAATCACGATTTAATGATATAAATCTCGTTTTAATAATATAAATCTCGATATAATGATATAAATCTCGATTTAATTATATAAATCTCGATTTAATAATATAAATCTCGATATAATGATATAAATCTCGATATAATGATATAAATCTCGATTTAATTATATAAATCTCGTTTTAATTATATAAATCTCGTTTTAACGTATAAATCTCGATTTAATCATATAAATCTCGTTTTAATGATATAAATCTCGTTTTAATGATATAAATCTCGTTTTAATGATATAAATCTCGTTTTAATGATATAAATCTCGTTTTATTTATATAAATCTCGTTTTAATGATATAAATCTCGTTTTAATGTTATAAATATCGTTTTAATTATATAAATATCGTTTAAATTATATAAATCTCGATTTAATGATATAAATCTCGATTTAAAGAAATAAATCTCGTTTTAATTATATAAATCTCGTTTTAATTATATAAATTTCGTTTTAATTATATAAATCTCGTTTTAATTATATTAATCTCGTTTTAATGATATAAATCTCGTTTTAGCTATATAAATCTCGTTTTTATGATATAAATCTCGTTTTTATGATATAAATCTCGATTTAATTATATAAATCTCATTTTAATGATATAAATCTCGTTTTAATGATATAAATCTCGATTTAATTATATAAATCTCGTTTTAATGATATAAATCTCGTTTAAATTATATAAATCTCGATTTAATTATATAAATCTCGATTTAATGTTATAAATCTCGTTTTAATGATATAAATCTCGTTTTAATGATATAATTCTCGTTTTAATGATATAAATCTCGTTTTATTTATATAAATCTCGTTTTAATGATATAAATCTCGTTTTAATGTTATAAATATCGTTTTAATTATATAAATATCGTTTTAATTATATAAATCTCGATTTAATGATATAAATCTCGATTTAAAGAAATAAATCTCGTTTTAATTATATAAATCTCGTTTTAATTATATAAATTTCGTTTTAATTATATAAATCTCGTTTTAATTATATAAATCTCGTTTTAATGATATAAATCTCGTTTTAGCTATATAAATCTCGTTTTTATGATATAAATCTCGTTTTTATGATATAAATCTCGATTTAATTATATAAATCTCGTTTTAATGATATAAATCTCGTTTAAATTATATAAATCTCGATTTAATTATATAAATCTCGATTTAATGTTATAAATCTCGTTTTAATAATATAAATCTCGATATAATGATATAAATCTAGATTTAATTATATGAATCTCGATTTAATTATATAAATCTCGATTTAATTATATAAATCTCGTTTTAATGATATAAATCTCGATTTAATTATATAAATCTCGTTTTAATTATATAAATATCATTTTAATTATATAAATCACGTTTTAATGATATAAATCTCGTTTAAATTATATAAATCCCGTTTTAATGATATAAATCCCGTTTTAATGATATAAATCTCGTTTTAATTATATAAATCCCGTTTTAATGATATAAATCACGATTTAATGATATAAATCTCGTTTTAATAATATAAATCTCGATATAATGATATAAATCTCGATTAAATTATATAAATCTCGATTTAATAATATAAATCTCGATATAATGATATAAATCTCGATTTAATTATATAAATCTCGTTTTAATTAAATAAATCTCGTTTTAATGATATAAATCTCGTTTAAATTATATAAACCTCGACTTAATGATATAAATCTCGATTTAATGATATAAATCACGATTTAATGATATAAATCTCGTTTTAATAATATAAATCTCGATATAATGATATAAATCTCGATTTAATTATATAAATCTCGTTTTAATTACATAAATCTCGTTTTAACGTATAAATCTCGATTTAATGATATAAATCTCGTTTTAATGATATAAATCTCGTTTTAATGATATAAATCTCGTTTTAATGATATAAATCTCGTTTTAATGATATAAATCTCGTTTTATTTATATAAATCTCGTTTTAATGATATAAATCTCGATTTAATTATATAAATCTCGTTTTATTTATATAAATCTCGTTTTAATTATATAAATCTCGTTTTAATGATATAAATCTCGATTTAAAGAAATAAATCTCGATATAATAATATAAATCTCGATTTAATTATATAAATCTCGATTTAATAATATAAATCTCGATATAATGATATAAATCTCGATTTAATTATATAAATCTCGTTTTAATTAAATAAATCTCGTTTTAATGATATAAATCTCGTTTAAATTATATAAACCTCGACTTAATGATATAAATCTCGATTTAATGATATAAATCCCGTTTTAATGATATAAATCACGATTTTATGATATAAATCTCGTTTTAATAATATAAATCTCGATATAATGATATAAATCTCGATTTAATTATATAAATCTCGTTTTAATTATATAAATCTCGTTTTAACGTATAAATCTCGATTTAATCATATAAATCTCGTTTTAATGATATAAATCTCGTTTTAATGATATAAATCTCGTTTTAATGATATAAATCTCGTTTTAATGATATAAATCTCGTTTTATTTATATAAATCTCGTTTTAATGATATAAATCTCGTTTTAATGTTATAAATATCGTTTTAATTATATAAATATCGTTTTAATTATATAAATATCGTTTTAATTATATAAATCTCGATTTAATGATATAAATCTCGATTTAAAGAAATAAATCTCGTTTTAATTATATAAATCTCGTTTTAATTATATAAATTTCGTTTTAATTATATAAATCTCGTTTTAATTATATTAATCTCGTTTTAATGATATAAATCTCGTTTTAGCTATATAAATCTCGTTTTTATGATATAAATCTCGTTTTTATGATATAAATCTCGATTTAATTATATAAATCTCATTTTAATTATATAAATCACGTTTTAATGATATAAATCTCGATTTAATTATATAAATCTCGTTTTAATGATATAAATCTCGTTTTAACGTATAAATCTCGATTTAATCATATAAATCTCGTTTTAATGATATAAATCTCGTTTTAATGATATAAATCTCGTTTTAATGATATAAATCTCGTTTTAATGATATAAATCTCGTTTTATTTATATAAATCTCGTTTTAATGATATAAATCTCATTTTAATGTTATAAATATCGTTTTAATTATATAAATATCGTTTTAATTATATAAATCTCGATATAATGATATAAATCTAGATTTAATTATATGAATCTCGATTTAATTATATAAATCTCGATTTAATTATATAAATCTCGTTTTAATTATATAAATCTCGTTTTAATTATATAAATCTCGATTTAATTATATAAATCTCGTTTTAATTATATAAATATCATTTTAATTATATAAATCACGTTTTAATGATATAAATCTCGTTTAAATTATATAAATTCCGTTTTAATGATATAAATCTCGTTTAAATTATATAAATCCCGTTTTAATGATATAAATCACGATTTAATGATATAAATCTCGTTTTAATAATATAAATCTCGATATAATGATATAAATCTCGATTTAATTATATAAATCTCGATTTAATAATATAAATCTCGATATAATGATATAAATCTCGATTTAATTATATAAATCTCGTTTTAATTAAATAAATCTCGATATAATGATATAAATGTCGATTTAATTATATAAATCTCGTTTTAATTATATAAATCTCGTTTTAACGTATAAATCTCGATTTAATGATATAAATATCGTTTTAATGATATAAATCTCGTTTTAATGATATAAATCTCGTTTTATTTATATAAATCTCGTTTTATTTATATAAATCTCGTTTTATTTATATAAATCTCGTTTTAATGATATAAATCTCGTTTTAATTATATAAATCTCGTTTTAATGATAGAAATCTCGATTTAATGCTATAAATCTCGATTAAATGATATAAATTTCGTTTTAATTATATAAATCTCGTTTTAATTATATAAATCTCGTTTTAATGATATAAATCTCGATTAAATGTTATAAATCTCGTTTTAATTATATAAATCTCGTTTTAATTATATAAATCTCGTTTTAATTATATAAATCTTGTTTTAATGATATAAATCTCGTTTTAGTTATATAAATATCGTTTTTATGATATAAATCTCGTTTTTATGATATAAATCTCGATTTAATTATATAAATCTCATTTTAATTATATAAATCTCGTTTTAATGATATAAATCTCGATATAATGATATAAATCTCGATTTAATTATATAAATCTCGTTTTAATTATATAATCTCGTTTTAATGATATAAATCTCGATTTAATGATATAAATCTCGATTTAATTATATAAATCTCTTTTTAAATATATAAATATCGTTTTAATGATGTAAATATCGTTTTAATGATATAAATCTCGATTTAATTATATAAATCTGGTTTTAATTATATAAATCTCGTTTTAATGTTATAAATATCGTTTTAATTATATAAATATCGTTTTAATTATATAAATCTCGATTTAATGTTATAAATCTCGTTTTAATGATATAAATCTCGATTAAATGTTATAAATCTCGTTTTAATTATATAAATCTCGTTTTAATTATATAAATCTCGTTTTATTTATATAAATCTCGTTTTAATGATATAAATCTCGAATTAATTATATAAATCTCGTTTTAATTATATAAATCACGTTTTAATGATATAAATCTCGATTTAATTATATAAATATCGTTTTAATTATATAAATATCGTTTTAATTATATAAATCTCGTTTTGATTATATAAATCTCGATTAAATGTTATAAATCTCGTTTTAATTATATAAATCTCGTTTTAATGATATAAATCTTGTTTTAATGATATAAATCTCGATTTAATGTTATAAATCTCGTTTTAATGATATAAATCTCGATTAAATGTTATAAATCTCGTTTTAATTATATAAATCTCGTTTTAATTATATAAATCTCGTTTTATTTATATAAATCTCGTTTTAATGATATAAATCTCGAATTAATTATATAAATCTCGTTTTAATTATATAAATCACGTTTTAATGATATAAATCTCGATTTAATTATATAAATATCGTTTTAATTATATAAATATCGTTTTAATTATATAAATCTCGTTTTAATGATATAAATCTCGATTAAATGTTATAAATCTCGTTTTAATTATATAAATATCGTTTTAATTATATAAATCTCGATTTAATGATATAAATCTCGATTTAAAGAAATAAATCTCGTTTTAATGATATAAATCTCGTTTTAGCTATATAAATCTCGTTTTTATGATATAAATCTCGTTTTTATGATATAAATCTCGATTTAATTATATAAATCTCGTTTTAATGATATAAATCTCGTTTAAATTATATAAATCTCGATTTAATTATATAAATCTCGATTTAATGTTATAAATCTCGTTTTAATAATATGAATCTCGATATAATGATATAAATCTAGATTTAATTATATGAATCTCGATTTAATTATATAAATCTCGTTTTAATGATATAAATCTCGATTTAATTATATAAATCTCGTTTTAATTATATAAATATCATTTTAATTATATAAATCACGTTTTAATGATATAAATCTCGTTTAAATTATATAAATCCCGTTTTAATGATATAAATCTCGTTTTAATGATATAAATCTCGTTTAAATTATATAAATCCCGTTTTAATGATATAAATCACGATTTAATGATATAAATCTCGTTTTAATAATATAAATCTCGATATAATGATATAAATCTCGATTTAATTATATAAATCTCGATTTAATAATATAAATCTCGATATAATGATATAAATCTCGATTTAATTATATAAATCTCGTTTTAATTAAATAAATCTCGTTTTAATTAAATAAATCTCGTTTTAATGATATAAATCTCGTTTAAATTATATAAACCTCGACTTAATGATATAAATCTCGATTTAATGATATAAATCACGATTTAATGATAGAAATCTCGTTTTAATAATATAAATCTCGATATAATGATATAAATCTCGATTTAATTATATAAATCTCGTTTTAATTACATAAATCTCGTTTTAACGTATAAATCTCGATTTAATGATATAAATCTCGTTTTAATGATATAAATCTCGTTTTAATGATATAAATCTCGTTTTAATGATATAAATCTCGTTTTAATGATATAAATCTCGTTTTATTTATATAAATCTCGTTTTAATGATATAAATCTCGATTTAATTATATAAATCTCGTTTTATTTATATAAATCTCGTTTTAATTATATAAATCTCGTTTTAATGATATAAATCTCGATTTAAAGAAATAAATCTCGATATAATAATATAAATCTCGATTTAATTATATAAATCTCGATTTAATAATATAAATCTCGATATAATGATATAAATCTCGATTTAATTATATAAATCTCGTTTTAATTAAATAAATCTCGTTTTAATGATATAAATCTCGTTTAAATTATATAAACCTCGACTTAATGATATAAATCTCGATTTAATGATATAAATCCCGTTTTAATGATATAAATCACGATTTTATGATATAAATCTCGTTTTAATAATATAAATCTCGATATAATGATATAAATCTCGATTTAATTATATAAATCTCGTTTTAATTATATAAATCTCGTTTTAACGTATAAATCTCGATTTAATCATATAAATCTCGTTTTAATGATATAAATCTCGTTTTAATGATATAAATCTCGTTTTAATGATATAAATCTCGTTTTAATGATATAAATCTCGTTTTATTTATATAAATCTCGTTTTAATGATATAAATCTCGTTTTAATGTTATAAATATCGTTTTAATTATATAAATATCGTTTTAATTATATAAATCTCGATTTAATGATATAAATCTCGATTTAAAGAAATAAATCTCGTTTTAATTATATAAATCTCGTTTTAATTATATAAATTTCGTTTTAATTATATAAATCTCGTTTTAATTATATTAATCTCGTTTTAATGATATAAATCTCGTTTTAGCTATATAAATCTCGTTTTTATGATATAAATCTCGTTTTTATGATATAAATCTCGATTTAATTATATAAATCTCATTTTAATTATATAAATCACGTTTTAATGATATAAATCTCGATTTAATTATATAAATCTCGTTTTAATGATATAAATCTCGTTTTAACGTATAAATCTCGATTTAATCATATAAATCTCGTTTTAATGATATAAATCTCGTTTTAATGATATAAATCTCGTTTTAATGATATAAATCTCGTTTTAATGATATAAATCTCGTTTTATTTATATAAATCTCGTTTTAATGATATAAATCTCGTTTTAATGTTATAAATATCGTTTTAATTATATAAATATCGTTTTAATTATATAAATCTCGATATAATGATATAAATCTAGATTTAATTATATGAATCTCGATTTAATTATATAAATCTCGATTTAATTATATAAATCTCGTTTTATGTATATAAATCTCGTTTTAATTATATAAATCTCGATTTAATTATATAAATCTCGTTTTAATTATATAAATCTCGATATAATGATATAAATCTCGATTTAATTATATAAATCTCGTTTTAATTATATAATCTCGTTTTAATGATATAAATCTCGATTTAATGATATAAATCTCGATTTAATTATATAAATCTCTTTTTAAATATATAAATATCGTTTTAATGATGTAAATATCGTTTTAATGATATAAATCTCGATTTAATTATATAAATCTGGTTTTAATTATATAAATCTCGTTTTAATGTTATAAATATCGTTTTAATTATATAAATATCGTTTTAATTATATAAATCTCGATTTAATGTTATAAATCTCGTTTTAATGATATAAATCTCGATTAAATGTTATAAATCTCGTTTTAATTATATAAATCTCGTTTTAATTATATAAATCTCGTTTTATTTATATAAATCTCGTTTTAATGATATAAATCTCGAATTAATTATATAAATCTCGTTTTAATTATATAAATCACGTTTTAATGATATAAATCTCGATTTAATTATATAAATATCGTTTTAATTATATAAATATCGTTTTAATTATATAAATCTCGTTTTGATTATATAAATCTCGATTAAATGTTATAAATCTCGTTTTAATTATATAAATCTCGTTTTAATGATATAAATCTTGTTTTAATGATATAAATCTCGATTTAATGTTATAAATCTCGTTTTAATGATATAAATCTCGATTAAATGTTATAAATCTCGTTTTAATTATATAAATCTCGTTTTAATTATATAAATCTCGTTTTATTTATATAAATCTCGTTTTAATGATATAAATCTCGAATTAATTATATAAATCTCGTTTTAATTATATAAATCACGTTTTAATGATATAAATCTCGATTTAATTATATAAATATCGTTTTAATTATATAAATATCGTTTTAATTATATAAATCTCGTTTTAATGATATAAATCTCGATTAAATGTTATAAATCTCGTTTTAATTATATAAATATCGTTTTAATTATATAAATCTCGATTTAATGATATAAATCTCGATTTAAAGAAATAAATCTCGTTTTAATGATATAAATCTCGTTTTAGCTATATAAATCTCGTTTTTATGATATAAATCTCGTTTTTATGATATAAATCTCGATTTAATTATATAAATCTCGTTTTAATGATATAAATCTCGTTTAAATTATATAAATCTCGATTTAATTATATAAATCTCGATTTAATGTTATAAATCTCGTTTTAATAATATGAATCTCGATATAATGATATAAATCTAGATTTAATTATATGAATCTCGATTTAATTATATAAATCTCGATTTAATTATATAAATCTCGTTTTAATGATATAAATCTCGATTTAATTATATAAATCTCGTTTTAATTATATAAATATCATTTTAATTATATAAATCACGTTTTAATGATATAAATCTCGTTTAAATTATATAAATCCCGTTTTAATGATATAAATCTCGTTTTAATGATATAAATCTCGTTTAAATTATATAAATCCCGTTTTAATGATATAAATCACGATTTAATGATATAAATCTCGTTTTAATAATATAAATCTCGATATAATGATATAAATCTCGATTTAATTATATAAATCTCGATTTAATAATATAAATCTCGATATAATGATATAAATCTCGATTTAATTATATAAATCTCGTTTTAATTAAATAAATCTCGTTTTAATTAAATAAATCTCGTTTTAATGATATAAATCTCGTTTAAATTATATAAACCTCGACTTAATGATATAAATCTCGATTTAATGATATAAATCACGATTTAATGATAGAAATCTCGTTTTAATAATATAAATCTCGATATAATGATATAAATCTCGATTTAATTATATAAATCTCGTTTTAATTACATAAATCTCGTTTTAACGTATAAATCTCGATTTAATGATATAAATCTCGTTTTAATGATATAAATCTCGTTTTAATGATATAAATCTCGTTTTAATGATATAAATCTCGTTTTAATGATATAAATCTCGTTTTATTTATATAAATCTCGTTTTAATGATATAAATCTCGATTTAATTATATAAATCTCGTTTTATTTATATAAATCTCGTTTTAATTATATAAATCTCGTTTTAATGATATAAATCTCGATTTAAAGAAATAAATCTCGATATAATAATATAAATCTCGATTTAATTATATAAATCTCGATTTAATAATATAAATCTCGATATAATGATATAAATCTCGATTTAATTATATAAATCTCGTTTTAATTAAATAAATCTCGTTTTAATGATATAAATCTCGTTTAAATTATATAAACCTCGACTTAATGATATAAATCTCGATTTAATGATATAAATCCCGTTTTAATGATATAAATCACGATTTTATGATATAAATCTCGTTTTAATAATATAAATCTCGATATAATGATATAAATCTCGATTTAATTATATAAATCTCGTTTTAATTATATAAATCTCGTTTTAACGTATAAATCTCGATTTAATCATATAAATCTCGTTTTAATGATATAAATCTCGTTTTAATGATATAAATCTCGTTTTAATGATATAAATCTCGTTTTAATGATATAAATCTCGTTTTATTTATATAAATCTCGTTTTAATGATATAAATCTCGTTTTAATGTTATAAATATCGTTTTAATTATATAAATATCGTTTTAATTATATAAATCTCGATTTAATGATATAAATCTCGATTTAAAGAAATAAATCTCGTTTTAATTATATAAATCTCGTTTTAATTATATAAATTTCGTTTTAATTATATAAATCTCGTTTTAATTATATTAATCTCGTTTTAATGATATAAATCTCGTTTTAGCTATATAAATCTCGTTTTTATGATATAAATCTCGTTTTTATGATATAAATCTCGATTTAATTATATAAATCTCATTTTAATTATATAAATCACGTTTTAATGATATAAATCTCGATTTAATTATATAAATCTCGTTTTAATGATATAAATCTCGTTTTAACGTATAAATCTCGATTTAATCATATAAATCTCGTTTTAATGATATAAATCTCGTTTTAATGATATAAATCTCGTTTTAATGATATAAATCTCGTTTTAATGATATAAATCTCGTTTTATTTATATAAATCTCGTTTTAATGATATAAATCTCGTTTTAATGTTATAAATATCGTTTTAATTATATAAATATCGTTTTAATTATATAAATCTCGATATAATGATATAAATCTAGATTTAATTATATGAATCTCGATTTAATTATATAAATCTCGATTTAATTATATAAATCTCGTTTTATGTATATAAATCTCGTTTTAATTATATAAATCTCGATTTAATTATATAAATCTCGTTTTAATTATATAAATATCATTTTAATTATATAAATCACGTTTTAATGATATAAATCTCGTTTAAATTATATAAATTCCGTTTTAATGATATAAATCTCGTTTAAATTATATAAATCCCGTTTTAATGATATAAATCACGATTTAATGATATAAATCTCGTTTTAATAATATAAATCTCGATATAATGATATAAATCTCGATTTAATTATATAAATCTCGATTTAATAATATAAATCTCGATATAATGATATAAATCTCGATTTAATTATATAAATCTCGTTTTAATTAAATAAATCTCGATATAATGATATAAATGTCGATTTAATTATATAAATCTCGTTTTAATTATATAAATCTCGATTTAATGATATAAATATCGTTTTAATTATATAAATCTCGTTTTAATGATATAAATCTCGTTTTATTTATATAAATCTCGTTTTATTTATTTAAATCTCGTTTTATTTATATAAATCTCGTTTTAATGATATAAATCTCGTTTTAATTATATAAATCTCGTTTTAATGATAGAAATCTCGATTTAATGCTATAAATCTCGATTAAATGATATAAATTTCGTTTTAATTATATAAATCTCGTTTTAATTATATAAATCTCGTTTTAATGATATAAATCTCGATTAAATGTTATAAATCTCGTTTTAATTATATAAATCTCGTTTTAATTATATAAATCTCGTTTTAATTATATAAATCTTGTTTTAATGATATAAATCTCGTTTTAGTTATATAAATATCGTTTTTATGATATAAATCTCGTTTTTATGATATAAATCTCGATTTAATTATATAAATCTCATTTTAATTATATAAATCTCGTTTTAATGATATAAATCTCGATATAATGATATAAATCTCGATTTAATTATATAAATCTCGTTTTAATTATATAAATCTCGTTTTAATGATATAAATCTCGATTTAATGATATAAATCTCGATTTAATTATATAAATCTCTTTTTAAATATATAAATATCGTTTTAATGATGTAAATATCGTTTTAATGATATAAATCTCGATTTAATTATATAAATCTGGTTTTAATTATATAAATCTCGTTTTAATGTTATAAATATCGTTTTAATTATATAAATATCGTTTTAATTATATAAATCTCGATTTAATGTTATAAATCTCGTTTTAATGATATAAATCTCGATTAAATGTTATAAATCTCGTTTTAATTATATAAATCTCGTTTTAATTATATAAATCTCGTTTTATTTATATAAATTTCGTTTTAATGATATAAATCTCGAATTAATTATATAAATCTCGTTTTAATTATATAAATCACGTTTTAATGATATAAATCTCGATTTAATTATATAAATATCGTTTTAATTATATAAATATCGTTTTAATTATATAAATCTCGTTTTGATTATATAAATCTCGATTAAATGTTATAAATCTCGTTTTAATTATATAAATCTCGTTTTAATGATATAAATCTTGTTTTAATGATATAAATCTCGATTTAATGTTATAAATCTCGTTTTAATGATATAAATCTCGATTAAATGTTATAAATCTCGTTTTAATTATATAAATCTCGTTTTAATTATATAAATCTCGTTTTATTTATATAAATCTCGTTTTAATGATATAAATCTCGAATTAATTATATAAATCTCGTTTTAATTATATAAATCACGTTTTAATGATATAAATCTCGATTTAATTATATAAATATCGTTTTAATTATATAAATATCGTTTTAATTATATAAATCTCGTTTTAATGATATAAATCTCGATTAAATGTTATAAATCTCGTTTTAATTATATAAATCTCGTTTTAATGATATAAATCTTGTTTTAATGATATAAATCTCGTTTTAATGATATAAATCTCGTTTTAATGATATAAATCTCGATTTAATGATATAAATCTCGATTTAATTATATAAATCTCGTTTTAATTATATAAATCTCGTTTTAACGTATAAATCTCGATTTAATGATATAAATCTCGTTTTAATGATATAAATCTCGTTTTAATGATATAAATCTCGTTTTAATGATATAAATCTCGATTTAATTATATAAATCTCGACTTAATTATATAAATCTCGTTTTAATTATATAAATCACGTTTTAATTATATAAATCTCGTTTTAATTATATAAATCTCGTTTTAATGATAAAATCTCGTTTTAATTATATAAATCTCGTTTTAATTATATAAATCTCGTTTTAATGATAGAAATCTCGATTTAATGTTATAAATCTCGATTAAATGATATAAATTTCGTTTTAATTATATAAATCTCGTTTTAATTATATAAATCTCGTCTTAATGATATAAATCTCGTTTTAGTTATATAAATCTCGTTTTAAGGATATAAATCTCGATTTAAAGAAATAAATCTCGTTTTAATTATATAAATCTCGTTTTAATAATATAAATCTCGATATAATGATATAAATCTCGATTTAATTATATAAATCTCGTTTTAATTATATAAATCTCGTTTTAATGATATAAATCTCGATTTAATGATATAAATCTCGATTTAATTATATAAATCTCGTTTTAATTATATAAATCTCGTTTTAATGTTATAAATATCGTTTTAATTATATAAATATCGTTTTAATGATATAAATCTCGATTTAATTATATAAATCTGGTTTTAATTATATAAATCTCGTTTTAATGTTATAAATATCGTTTTAATTATATAAATATCGTTTTAATTATATAAATCTCGATTTAATGTTATAAATCTCGTTTTAATGATATAAATCTCGATTAAATGTTATAAATCTCGTTTTAATTATATAAATCTCGTTTTAATTATATAAATCTCGTTTTAATGATATAAATCTCGTTTTAGTTATATAAATCTCGTTTTAATGATATAAATCTCGATTTAATTATATAAATCTCGTTTTAATTATATAAATCACGTTTTAATGATATAAATCTCGATTTAATTATATAAATATCGTTTTAATGATATAAATATCGTTTTAATTATATAAATCTCGTTTTAATGATATAAATCTCGATTAAATGTTATAAATCTCATTTTAATTATATAAATCTCGTTTTAATGATATAAATCTTGTTTTAATGATATAAATCTCGTTTTAATGATATAAATCTCGTTTTAACGATATATATCTCGATTTAATTATATAAATCTCGTTTTAATTATATAAATCACGTTTTAATGATATACATCTCGATTTAATTATATAAATCTCGACTTAATGATATAAATCTCGATTTAATGATATAAATCCCGTTTTAATGATATAAATCACGATTTAATGATATAAATCTCGTTTTAATAATATAAATCTCGATATAATGATATAAATCTCGATTTAATTATATAAATCTAGTTTTAATTATATAAATCTCGTTTTAATGTTATAAATATCGTTTTAATTATATAAATATCGTTTTAATTATATAAATCTCGATTTAATGTTATAAATCTCGTTTTAATGATATAAATCTCGATTAAATGTTATAAATCTCGTTTTAATTATATAAATCTCGTTTTAATGTTATAAATATCGTTTTAATTATATAAATATCGTTTTAATTATATAAATCTCGATTTAATGTTATAAATCTCGTTTTAATGATATAAATCTCGATTTAAAGAAATAAATTTCGTTTTAATTATATAAATCTCGATTTAATTAAAAAAATCTCGTTTTAATGATATAAATCTCGTTTTAATGATATAAATCTCGATTTAATTATATAAATCTCGTTTTAATTATATAAATAACGTTTTAATTATATAAATCTCGATTTAATTATATAAATCTCGACTTAATGATATAAATCTCGATTTAATGATATAAATCCCGTTTTAATGATATAAATCTCGTTTTAATAATATAAATCTCGATATAATGATATAAATCTCGATTTAATTATATAAATCTCGATTTAATAATATAAATCTCGATATAATGATAAAAATCTCGATTTAATAATATAAATCTCGATATAATGATATAAATCTCGATTTAATTATATAAATCTCGTTTTAATTAAATAAATCTCGTTTTAATGATATAAATCTCGTTTAAATTATATAAACCTCGACTTAATGATATAAAACTATATTTAATGATATAAATCCCGTTTTAATGATATAAATCACGATTTAATGATATAAATCTCGTTTTAATAATATAAATCTCGATATAATGATATAAATCTCGATTTAATTATATAAATCTCGATTTAATAATATAAATCTCGATATAATGATATAAATCTCGATTTAATTATATAAATCTCGTTTTAATTAAATAAATCTCGTTTTAATGATATAAATCTCGTTTAAATTATATAAACCTCGACTAAATGATATAAATCTCGATTTAATGATATAAATCCCGTTTTAATGATATAAATCACGATTTAATGATATAAATCTCGTTTTAATAATATAAATCTCGATAGAATGATATAAATGTCGATTTAATTATATAAATCTCGATTTAATAATATAAATCTCGATATAATGATATAAATCTCGATTTAATTATATAAATCTCGTTTTAATTAAATAAATCTCGTTTTAATGATATAAATCTCGTTTTATTCATATAAACCTCGACTTAATGATATAAATCTCGATTTAATGATATAAATCCCGTTTTAATGATGTAAATCACGATTTAATGATATAAATCTCGTTTTAATAATATAAATCTCGATATAATGATATAAATCTCAATTTAATTATATAAATCTCGTTTTAATTATATAAATCTCGTTTTAACGTATAAATCTCGATTTAATGATATAAATCTCGTTTTAATGATATAAATCTCGTTTTAATGATATAAATCTCGTTTTAATGATATAAATCTCGTTTTAATGATATAAATCTCGTTTTAATGTTATAAATATCGTTTTAATTATATAAATATCGTTTTAATTATATAAATCTCGATTTAATGATATAAATCTCGATTTAAAGAAATAAATCTCGTTTTAATTATATAAATCACGTTTTAATTATATAAATTTCGTTTTAATTATATAAATCTCGTTTTAATTATATAAATCTCGTTTTAATGATATAAATCTCGTTTTAGCTATATAAATCTCGTTTTTATGATATAAATCTCGTTTTTATGATATAAATCTCGATTTAATTATATAAATCTCATTTTAATTATATAAATCACGTTTTAATGATATAAATCTCGATTTAATTATATAAATCTCGTTTTAATGATATAAATCTCGTTTAAATTATATAAATCTCGATTTAATTATATAAATCTCGATTTAATGTTATAAATCTCGTTTTAATAATATAAATCTCGATATAATGATATAAATCTAGATTTAATTATATGAATCTCGATTTAATTATATAAATCTCGATTTAATTATATAAATCTCGTTTTAATGATATAAATCTCGATTTAATTATATAAATCTCGTTTTAATTATATAAATATCATTTTAATTATATAAATCACGTTTTAATGATATAAATCTCGTTTAAATTATATAAATCCCGTTTTAATGATATAAATCCCGTTTTAATGATATAAATCTCGTTTAAATTATATAAATCCCGTTTTAATGATATAAATCACGATTTAATGATATAAATCTCGTTTTAATAATATAAATCTCGATATAATGATATAAATCTCGATTTAATTATATAAATCTCGATTTAATAATATAAATCTCGATATAATGATATAAATCTCGATTTAATTATATAAATCTCGTTTTAATTAAATAAATCTCGTTTTAATGATATAAATCTCGTTTAAATTATATAAACCTCGACTTAATGATATAAATCTCGATTTAATGATATAAATCACGATTTAATGATATAAATCTCGTTTTAATAATATAAATCTCGATATAATGATATAAATCTCGATTTAATTATATAAATCTCGTTTTAATTACATAAATCTCGTTTTAACGTATAAATCTCGATTTAATGATATAAATCTCGTTTTAATGATATAAATCTCGTTTTAATGATATAAATCTCGTTTTAATGATATAAATCTCGTTTTAATGATATAAATCTCGTTTTAATGATATAAATCTCGTTTTATTTATATAAATCTCGTTTTAATGATATAAATCTCGATTTAATTATATAAATCTCGTTTTATTTATATAAATCTCGTTTTAATTATATAAATCTCGTTTTAATGATATAAATCTCGATTTAAAGAAATAAATCTCGATATAATAATATAAATCTCAATTTAATTATATAAATCTCGATTTAATAATATAAATCTCGATATAATGATATAAATCTCGATTTAATTATATAAATCTCGTTTTAATTAAATAAATCTCGTTTTTATGATATAAATCTCGTTTAAATTATATAAACCTCGACTTAATGATATAAATCTCGATTTAATGATATAAATCCCGTTTTAATGATATAAATCACGATTTAATGATATAAATCTCGTTTTAATGATATTAATCTCGTTTTAATAATATAAATCTCGATATAATGATATAAATCTCGATTTAATTATATAAATCTCGTTTTAATTATATAAATCTCGTTTAAACGTATAAATCTCGATTTAATCATATAAATCTCGTTTTAATGATATAAATCTCGTTTTAATGATATAAATCTCGTTTTAATGATATAAATCTCGTTTTATTTATATAAATCTCGTTTTAATGATATAAATCTCGTTTTAATGTTATAAATATCGTTTTAATTATATAAATATCGTTTTAATTATATAAATCTCGATTTAATGATATAAATCTCGATTTAAGAAATAAATCTCGTTTTAATTATATAAATCTCGTTTTAATTATATAAATTTCGTTTTAATTATATAAATCTCGTTTTAATTATATTAATCTCGTTTTAATGATATAAATCTCGTTTTAGCTATATAAATCTCGTTTTTATGATATAAATCTCGTTTTTATGATATAAATCTCGATTTAATTATATAAATCTCATTTTAATTATATAAATCACGTTTTAATGATATAAATCTCGATTTAATTATATAAATCTCGTTTTAATGATATAAATCTCGTTTAAATTATATAAATCTCGATTTAATTATATAAATCTCGATTTAATGTTATAAACCTCGTTTTAATAATATAAATCTCGATATAATGATATAAATCTAGATTTAATTATATGAATCTCGATTTAATTATATAAATCTCGATTTAATTATATAAATCTCGTTTTAATGATATAAATCTCGATTTAATTATATAAATCTAGTTTTAATTATATAAATATAATTTTAATTATATAAATCACGTTTTAATGATATAAATCTCGTTTAAATTATATAAATCCCGTTTTAATGATATAAATCTCGTTTAAATTATATAAATCCCGTTTTAATGATATAAATCACGATTTAATGATATAAATCTCGTTTTAATAATATAAATCTCGATATAATGATATAAATCTCGATTTAATTATATAAATCTCGATTTAATAATATAAATCTCGATATAATGATATAAATCTCGATTTAATTATATAAATCTCGTTTTAATTAAATAAATCTCGATATAATGATATAAATGTCGATTTAATTATATAAATCTCGTTTTAATTATATAAATCTCGTTTTAACGTATAAATCTCGATTTAATGATATAAATATCGTTTTAATGATATAAATATCGTTTTAATGATATAAATATCGTTTTAATGATTTAAATGTCGTTTTAATGATATAAATCTCGTTTTATTTGTATAAATCTCGTTTTATTTATATAAATCTCGTTTTATTTATATAAATCTCGTTTTAATGATATAAATCTCGTTTTAATTATATAAATCTCGTTTTAATGATAGAAATCTCGATTTAATGCTATAAATCTCGATTAAATGATATAAATTTCGTTTTAATTATATAAATCTCGTTTTAATTATATAAATCTCGTTTTAATGATATAAATCTCGATTAAATGTTATAAATCTCGTTTTAATTATATAAATCTCGTTTTAATTATATAAATCTCGTTTTAATTATATAAATCTTGTTTTAATGATATAAATCTCGTGTTAGTTATATAAATATCGTTTTTATGATATAAATCTCGTTTTTATGATATAAATCTCGATTTAATTATATAAATCTCATTTTAATGATATAAATCTCGTTTAAATTATATAAATCTCGATTTAATTATATAAATCTCGATTTAATGTTATAAATCTCGATTTAATGATATAAATCTCGTTTTAATAATATAAATCTCGATATAATGACATAAATCTAGATTTAATTATATGAATCTCGATTTAATTATATAAATCTCGATTTAATTATATAAATCTCGTTTTAATTATATAAATCTCGTTTTAATGATATAAATCTCGTTTAAATTATATAAATCCCGTTTTAATGATATAAATCACGATTTAATGATATAAATCTCGTTTTAATAATATAAATCTCGATATAATTATATAAATCTCGTTTTAATTATATAAATCTCGTTTTAATGATAGAAATCTCGATTTAATGTTATAAATCTCGATTAAATGATATAAATTTCGTTTTAATTATATAAATCTCGTTTTAATTATATAAATCTCGTCTTAATGATATAAATCTCGTTTTAGTTATATAAATCTCGTTTTAAGGATATAAATCTCGATTTAAAGAAATAAATCTCGTTTTAATTATATAAATCTCGTTTTAATAATATAAATCTCGATATAATGATATAAATCTCGATTTAATTATATAAATCTCGTTTTAATTATATAAATCTCGTTTTAATGATATAAATCTCGATTTAATGATATAAATCTCGATTTAATTATATAAATCTCGTTTTAATTATATAAATCTCGTTTTAATGTTATAAATATCGTTTTAATTATATAAATATCGTTTTAATGATATAAATCTCGATTTAATTATATAAATCTGGTTTTAATTATATAAATCTCGTTTTAATGTTATAAATATCGTTTTAATTATATAAATATCGTTTTAATTATATAAATCTCGATTTAATGTTATAAATCTCGTTTTAATGATATAAATCTCGATTAAATGTTATAAATCTCGTTTTAATTATATAAATCTCGTTTTAATTATATAAATCTCGTTTTAATGATATAAATCTCGTTTTAGTTATATAAATCTCGTTTTAATGATATAAATCTCGATTTAATTATATAAATCTCGTTTTAATTATATAAATCACGTTTTAATGATATAAATCTCGATTTAATTATATAAATATCGTTTTAATGATATAAATATCGTTTTAATTATATAAATCTCGTTTTAATGATATAAATCTCGATTAAATGTTATAAATCTCATTTTAATTATATAAATCTCGTTTTAATGATATAAATCTTGTTTTAATGATATAAATCTCGTTTTAATGATATAAATCTCGTTTTAACGATATATATCTCGATTTAATTATATAAATCTCGTTTTAATTATATAAATCACGTTTTAATGATATACATCTCGATTTAATTATATAAATCTCGACTTAATGATATAAATCTCGATTTAATGATATAAATCCCGTTTTAATGATATAAATCACGATTTAATGATATAAATCTCGTTTTAATAATATAAATCTCGATATAATGATATAAATCTCGATTTAATTATATAAATCTAGTTTTAATTATATAAATCTCGTTTTAATGTTATAAATATCGTTTTAATTATATAAATATCGTTTTAATTATATAAATCTCGATTTAATGTTATAAATCTCGTTTTAATGATATAAATCTCGATTAAATGTTATAAATCTCGTTTTAATTATATAAATCTCGTTTTAATGTTATAAATATCGTTTTAATTATATAAATATCGTTTTAATTATATAAATCTCGATTTAATGTTATAAATCTCGTTTTAATGATATAAATCTCGATTTAAAGAAATAAATTTCGTTTTAATGATATAAATCTCGATTTAATTATATAAATCTCGTTTTAATTATATAAATAACGTTTTAATTATATAAATCTCGATTTAATTATATAAATCTCGACTTAATGATATAAATCTCGATTTAATGATATAAATCCCGTTTTAATGATATAAATCTCGTTTTAATAATATAAATCTCGATATAATGATATAAATCTCGATTTAATTATATAAATCTCGATTTAATAATATAAATCTCGATATAATGATAAAAATCTCGATTTAATAATATAAATCTCGATATAATGATATAAATCTCGATTTAATTATATAAATCTCGTTTTAATTAAATAAATCTCGTTTTAATGATATAAATCTCGTTTAAATTATATAAACCTCGACTTAATGATATAAAACTATATTTAATGATATAAATCCCGTTTTAATGATATAAATCACGATTTAATGATATAAATCTCGTTTTAATAATATAAATCTCGATATAATGATATAAATCTCGATTTAATTATATAAATCTCGATTTAATAATATAAATCTCGATATAATGATATAAATCTCGATTTAATTATATAAATCTCGTTTTAATTAAATAAATCTCGTTTTAATGATATAAATCTCGTTTAAATTATATAAACCTCGACTTAATGATATAAATCTCGATTTAATGATATAAATCCCGTTTTAATGATATAAATCACGATTTAATGATATAAATCTCGTTTTAATAATATAAATCTCGATAGAATGATATAAATGTCGATTTAATTATATAAATCTCGATTTAATAATATAAATCTCGATATAATGATATAACCCAGCAAACACAAAAGACCGCAAAGACGTACCAAATAGACCCAAACCTCCCTCGCTGGCCCCATCCAAAATAGGATTTATATATATATACCTGGAATATCCAAAACAACGGATGAATTCCCTTGTATCACGGGATATCCATATGATATTCAGATTTCTCGGTCAAATCTCGAATACCCTGAAAACCTCTCTGGGATATCAAAAAAAAAACATTTTCCCCTCAGCGCCCCGACTCGTTTGTGGCGTTATTTATAACTAATTAAGGTTAATGAAAAAAAATAAAAATAAAATTTAGTCAAAAATAATTATTTTTATTCTAATTTAATTTTTATCATTTTAAGTAAATTAATTGTAACGGTTTTTTATTTTTCTCTCATTTTATTTTTTTATTAATTATTAAATGCGCTAGATGGCACGGTTGGTATATTATCTATTGTGAAGAAAGGGTGGATTCTCAAGAAGAAAACCCACTTCACAAAAGAATATATTTTTCTTATAACGCCATTTTTATGTGTGTTCGACTGTTCGGCGGCTCCAAGATTTCTTCGATCTTTATTATCTCCGAAAACACTAAACTTCACCAGGTAAGATTATTTCCAATATTTTATAGCCTAAATTACTTTTAGTAGCTATTATTAAGCCAATTTGAATATATTTGACTGGTGATTTACTTTAAATATTATCCCAAAAACCACCTTTTTCGTTTGAGCACGCGGTTTTGTCCAAGGCCCGCATCGCGGTGCAAAAGAAAGCAGGGGCTGCCTCGTTGGTCCGCGCTGCTGTTACCTGCTACTACAGTATCCTAGATAACCGATAATTTCTTTAGTCAGGTTATAAAAATTAATGTGATTGCTCGATTGTAACTGGATGTAGGTGGAATTAATGCCGCGTATTAGCGGTCAGTTAAGTTAATTAAATTTTTCAAAATTTATTAATTTTAGTTTGAATTTGATTATTGCTTATAATCTCAACCAAATTAAGGTGGTTCATTATTTAGTTTTATGTGAGTGTTCGAGTTAATTAATTTGTTAAAAATAAACATGTACATAGCAAAACATTTTCTATATTTGTATTGTGTTGATATTAGAATGCCAAAAGGAAGATACAAACCATTAGCTGCATTATCAATAAGACAACGAGCTAGGCTAATTAATGCCGTTACAAGCGAAACCCAAGATCATTTTTTGGAATACAATGATGTTTTAAATGAGGAATTGAGGTCTAATGAAGATTCTAACAACTCTTTAGAAATAGTTAGTGATGTTGAGGAAATAAATGGGTCAATTGCTGAGGAAGACAATATTATTAATGAAACTGGACCAGAGACCAATGAAATTCAAATAGAAAATGGCGCAACAAGTGATATAGATTTGCCAACTAACAATAGCGAAGAATTTCTCGATTGCAATTGTGATTCGGATCATATAAGAGCAAGCCTAGCAGGATGGGTGACTAGCTTTGGAATCAGCAAAAATTCAGCAAATGCATTGCTTAAAATCTTGAAAAAGCATGAATGTCTCAAAGATCTTCCCGTCGATTCGCGAACATTATTGAAAACACCTAGATCTTCTGTAGTAGAGCAAATGCCTCCTGGTCATTACTTTCATTTCGGACTTGAAGCCGGCATTCGTTACGCTGTCAGTGGTGAACGTGATCAAGCCTTAACAGTACCAATCTACAAAATTTTAATTAACGTAGATGGCCTGCCATTAGGGAAGAGTACCACTAGCAATTTTTGGCCCATTTTAGGTTCAATTTCGTCAATAGCCAAATCAAAGCCATTTCTCATAGGAATATATCATGGTTTTAGTAAACCTAAATGTTCTGATCAGTATCTTTCTTCATTTGTAACTGAAGCCTCATTATTAGTAGAAGATGGTCTTATACTGAATGGTGTACACAAATCTGTTAAAATGTTTGGGTTCATTTGCGACACTCCGGCAAGGGCTTTTATACGTAAAGTTAAAGCCCATAATGGTTATGAAGGTTGTGATAAGTGCACCCAGCCAGGGATAAGGTGTAGAAATAGGCACTGTTTCCCCCAAGTTGAAGTGGAGTTACGAACAGACGTTAATTTTAGAAATAAATCTTATCCTGGGCACCATCATGGAACCAGTATATTGGAGAAGCTAACTAACATAGATATAGTAGATGACTTTCCGTTAGATTATATGCATCTCGTCTGTTTAGGAGTAGTTAAGAAAACGCTTAAGTTATGGATGGGGCAGAGGGTAAAAATGCTCTTTTTAAATTTAGGCCGGATGAGGTATTGGAAGTGTCTACCCGCTTAGAAAATTTAGCACCGATAACGTGTTCGGAATTTGTTAGGAAACCTCGTACTTTGAAAGACCTTGATAGATATAAGGCCACGGAGTTTCGCCAATTTCTGTTATATTCTGGCCTTGTTGTGTTGAAAAATATTCTCCCTAAAGATCATTATGAATTGTTTAGAAATTTAAATGTGGCAATCCGCCTTCTAGCTACACCAGAACAAACGGTTGATAAAATTGAGTTTGCCCAAAAATTACTGAAGTATTTTGTGCAAATGTATGGTATTCTTTATGGCAAACATTTAATTTCTTACAACGTACATGGCTTATTACATTTATCTAGAGATTGCTTAAAGTATGGGCATTTGGATTCGTTCAGCGCGTTTCAGTTTGAAAATTATCTTTACAAGTTAAAAAATAAAATTGCCAACACTGGCCATCCGTTACAACAGGCTATTAATCGAATAAGTGAAGAGAGACAATCCGAGCGTGTGATAGAAAATAAAACTGAAATGTCACTTCACATGGAACATGAAGATGGACCACTTCTCCAAGGGTGTACTGGCCCTCAATACCGCAAAGTTATTTTGCCAGATTTCCGGTTATCAACGAAGGCACGAGATCACTGTTGTATCCTTAATGATTCATCGATTGTGGTCATTGAAAACATTGTTACCTCTGAAAACAACCCGTCAAAAGTATTTATAGTGGGAAGGAAGCTCATGAACGTTTCTGACCATTTCATTTCTCCGTGCCAATCGTCAGAAGTTGGTATTTACCGGCTACGAAATTATCTACCTTAATGAAATGGCCTCTCCATCAAGTTAAAGCAAAAGCCATTAAATATCCTATAAATACAACAAATGCGTACGTTGTTATGCGACTTCTTCACTAACCGAACTGAAAAAGAGGTAGGGCGTACTTTTGAATAATATAGCTTTTAAATCCTGTACGTACGTCTAATCTGAATTTATTTTGAAATAATTTGTTGTAAAAAAATTTATCGTAGATGCATACGTTGAAAAATTGCATTCAGCTTTCTTAAACTAATTTCTTAGTTTTTATATTCTAATTTCTTTTAAGCACAAGTGTGCTTTTGTACTTTTAACACATGCTTGTCCCTATAACCGCACATGCTTTTGTTAATTCCGATGCACTATATTGAAATGTGTTATAATTAGTTTCATTAACATAAATACATTTGCATTGCAGATTAAATGGGTGAAGATTATAAAATTGTAGAGTTTTCACATGGAGGAGTGGCTGTAATACCTGATACATGGGTTTATAAAGAAGAAACTAGAACAAAATGTTATTGGCCTGGCGACAAAGTTGGGACTCGCTTTGCAAAAAGACGAACTCCACCCGGAATTGAAGATTTAGAAAACTACGAAATCACCATAATTTTTAGTTGTGGTAAAAATGTTTAAAAAATTGAAATCAAAATATTACGATACGAATATCAGGACTGACATTAATATTAACAACATTATCTAATTTCAGAATCTTTTGAAGAAGCATGGAGGAAGATGGTAAGATATGTTAGAGACACGGATGTTTCAACAAGTGAACGGGAGACTGGACCTGGTAAAAGAAGGAAAAAGTCCAAAACGATCCACAGTCCAAAACGAATTGAATCAGACAGCGAATCATCAGAGAATAATATGGAAAATGACTCGCCTAACAAAGTTCCCGAACTTCCAGTGTTAAAAACAGTTCATCCTTCCCTCGAAAAAACTAGTAAAGATCTGTTATTTAAAAAATATATATATATATTCTTTAACTTAATTAGTAACACATTTTTTAGATGTTACACAAGTCAACTACTTGACAAATGGATCGAAACACAAATCAAAGAGATTTTTGTCTTCCGAGTTTTCAAATGGTAATTACGTTAATAAAAAGGTTTATCATATTTACATTGAACTTTAAAATTATAATTTATAATTTGTAAAGATCCTGTGGAAACTCAAAGACCAAGAAAAGCGTTGAAAAATCCCGAAGAGTCATCTCCATTATATCGGAAAGAGTCCTATGCACCTAAAGAAAATAGCACCAACACAGCCTTTACAATGAATTTTTATAACTTGGACGAAGGTAATTTTTGTATAAAAAAATTAGAGGTAATATTTTAAAGATTGAAAATGGTGATATTTTAGACTCTGTCGAGTCGACTAATGTAGTTGTTGGACCTCGAGAAAAAATTACACCTGGAAGACAAAGAGAAAAACCTCAAGTGCTATCAAGAACATCTAGCAATGAATTCGGAAAAGATAAATCTGCTTCAAGTTTCAGAGGTATAATTTATTTAAAATAAAATTTCATAATCACTCTGAAAATCTATTACAACCTATTTACTAATACAGATGAAGTTAATGGATCAAACCGAATGGTTTCTGTTAGTGAATGTACGTAACGGTTGCTGCTCTAATAGGCATTTCAATAAAATCCCCATTAAAGTCAAATGTCAACCATGCGCTACGACGACTGGACGTAGAACGTGTTTGTCTATGGCTTTTCTTTTATCGCCTCTCAGAAAGAGGAGTCAGGTTCGATTCCAGCTTGTGGCACTGGGTGAAAATCCCGAACCACTCCTGCGTAATTTGCAAGTTACCTCCCCACTGGTTAACGGGCTTTTCCATGCGAGATCTTGGGTTTTCTTTCCCATAAAAACTTGCTGAGGTTATAGTAATAGAAAGTGTAGGGAGCTGATGGTTAGCTCGCATGGCATGTAGAGCCTGCCTTCACCCTCCTACACAATATAAACCGGTCACTAGATGACTTAGGCCTGTAGTGGTGACTTGGGTATTAGCGTAGCTGTTTATTATTAGAAACACATTGTTCTAATTTCATAATTACTACTAATTTTGTAACAATTAATTTTATGTTTTTAAATAGCATGGCTTCGGAATTTATCTAGGAATCAAGAGTTGCTGAAATCCAACCAAAGACTGATTTTGGAAATATTAGACACAGTTCTGAGCAATACAAGCAACTCCAGCCAACATGTTGTTTCGGGAGTCGAAACTGAACAACTTAAAGAAATTTTTGGTTTTCCACTGAAGGAAGACAGTGCACTAGATTTATTAGAAGATTATCTGACTACTTATGAAAATGCCAACAAATTAGTAAGTAAATATTTAATTTCGATTTTCTCCTTAGAGTCGAGGTACAATTTTGTTTAAATTTCAGAGAAGCTATCTAAAACAATTTGGAGGAGTAACTCTTTATGATTCAGTGAAAAGACTTCTGAAAGACGTTTTTCTCGATGAGTTCGCAAAGAATTTCAGCTGGGAAGGCAGAAAAGGAAAAAAAAACTAAACAATTTAAAGCTAATGAAAATTATAACTGGTGAGATAAATGTTTAGCAAATCTTTTATAGCGTAAATGATTTATAAACTGCTTAGTGTATATGTATTTAAATGGAGTTATTTTTTGTTTTAATCTTTCTTCATTAGATACTGTACAAAGTTCTAAAAACTTTAAAGATGCAACGATAGTGGAGGTTGAGAAGCAGATTAAGTCATGGTTCAACCATGCTTCAGACAGAACCAAATCAAAGGCTGAAACAATTCTAAAAAAAAATTTGTAACATATACATTTTTAGACTTCTACTATGAAATAAAAATTTTAATTCAAATTATTCTGATTGGTTTCTTTGTTTATGGACGAATAATATATGATGGAAAAAAGGGGGGAGGTGAGTGGGCACGTATCCCCCTGGCTACGCCACTGCCTTTGTCATATGCTATGAATGTCCCAGTTTTCCCTTTTAAATATCCATCGAATATCTGGTGAATATTTTTAAGAACCCTAAGATGTTCTCTGGACATACTACGTCTAAAACAGTTGGCTTCAAATATTCGGCTGGATGTTCCCAGAATATTTCTAGCATTCAAATAGAACGTAATGAAAGTCCCGTGAAAGTCCATGGAATATCTGTAGAATTTCTTGACCGGCGTTTTATAGATATATTAGGGATCAAGAAACTGATGACATTTGGTCACCCGAGGAACATCCCATATTGTTCAATTGAGTTTTTTTGGATATCCTACGGATATAATGAATCCCCCGAACTGAACTCCGGGGAATGTCTTGGGGGCCTTTTGTGTTTGCTGGGAAATCTCGATTTAATTATATAAATCTCGTTTTAATTAAATAAATCTCGTTTTAATGATATAAATCTCGTTTTATTTATATAAACCTCGACTTAATGATATAAATCTCGATTTAATGATATAAATCCCGTTTTAATGATGTAAATCACGATTTAATGATATAAATCTCGTTTTAATAATATAAATCTCGATATAATGATATAAATCTCAATTTAATTATATAAATCTCGTTTTAATTATATAAATCTCGTTTTAACGTATAAATCTCGATTTAATGATATAAATCTCGTTTTAATGATATAAATCTCGTTTTAATGATATAAATCTCGTTTTAATGATATAAATCTCGTTTTAATGATATAAATCTCGTTTTAATGTTATAAATATCGTTTTAATTATATAAATATCGTTTTAATTATATAAATCTCGATTTAATGATATAAATCTCGATTTAAAGAAATAAATCTCGTTTTAATTATATAAATCACGTTTTAATTATATAAATTTCGTTTTAATTATATAAATCTCGTTTTAATTATATAAATCTCGTTTTAATGATATAAATCTCGTTTTAGCTATATAAATCTCGTTTTTATGGTATAAATCTCGTTTTTATGATATAAATCTCGATTTAATTATATAAATCTCATTTTAATTATATAAATCACGTTTTAATGATATAAATCTCGATTTAATTATATAAATCTCGTTTTAATGATATAAATCTCGTTTAAATTATATAAATCTCGATTTAATTATATAAATCTCGATTTAATGTTATAAATCTCGTTTTAATAATATAAATCTCGATATAATGATATAAATCTAGATTTAATTATATGAATCTCGATTTAATTATATAAATCTCGATTTAATTATATAAATCTCGTTTTAATGATATAAATCTCGATTTAATTATATAAATCTCGTTTTAATTATATAAATATCATTTTAATTATATAAATCACGTTTTAATGATATAAATCTCGTTTAAATTATATAAATCCCGTTTTAATGATATAAATCCCGTTTTAATGATATAAATCTCGTTTAAATTATATAAATCCCGTTTTAATGATATAAATCACGATTTAATGATATAAATCTCGTTTTAATAATATAAATCTCGATATAATGATATAAATCTCGATTTAATTATATAAATCTCGATTTAATAATATAAATCTCGATATAATGATATAAATCTCGATTTAATTATATAAATCTCGTTTTAATTAAATAAATCTCGTTTTAATGATATAAATCTCGTTTAAATTATATAAACCTCGACTTAATGATATAAATCTCGATTTAATGATATAAATCACGATTTAATGATATAAATCTCGTTTTAATAATATAAATCTCGATATAATGATATAAATCTCGATTTAATTATATAAATCTCGTTTTAATTACATAAATCTCGTTTTAACGTATAAATCTCGATTTAATGATATAAATCTCGTTTTAATGATATAAATCTCGTTTTAATGATATAAATCTCGTTTTAATGATATAAATCTCGTTTTAATGATATAAATCTCGTTTTAATGATATAAATCTCGTTTTATTTATATAAATCTCGTTTTAATGATATAAATCTCGATTTAATTATATAAATCTCGTTTTATTTATATAAATCTCGTTTTAATTATATAAATCTCGTTTTAATGATATAAATCTCGATTTAAAGAAATAAATCTCGATATAATAATATAAATCTCAATTTAATTATATAAATCTCGATTTAATAATATAAATCTCGATATAATGATATAAATCTCGATTTAATTATATAAATCTCGTTTTAATTAAATAAATCTCGTTTTAATGATATAAATCTCGTTTAAATTATATAAACCTCGACTTAATGATATAAATCTCGATTTAATGATATAAATCCCGTTTTAATGATATAAATCACGATTTAATGATATAAATCTCGTTTTAATGATATTAATCTCGTTTTAATAATATAAATCTCGATATAATGATATAAATCTCGATTTAATTATATAAATCTCGTTTTAATTATATAAATCTCGTTTAAACGTATAAATCTCGATTTAATCATATAAATCTCGTTTTAATGATATAAATCTCGTTTTAATGATATAAATCTCGTTTTAATGATATAAATCTCGTTTTAATGATATAAATCTCGTTTTATTTATATAAATCTCGTTTTAATGATATAAATCTCGTTTTAATGTTATAAATATCGTTTTAATTATATAAATATCGTTTTAATTATATAAATCTCGATTTAATTATATAAATATCATTTTAATTATATAAATCACGTTTTAATGATATAAATCTCGTTTAAATTATATAAATCCCGTTTTAATGATATAAATCCCGTTTTAATGATATAAATCTCGTTTAAATTATATAAATCCCGTTTTAATGATATAAATCACGATTTAATGATATAAATCTCGTTTTAATAATATAAATCTCGATATAATGATATAAATCTCGATTTAATTATATAAATCTCGATTTAATAATATAAATCTCGATATAATGATATAAATCTCGATTTAATTATATAAATCTCGTTTTAATTAAATAAATCTCGTTTTAATGATATAAATCTCGTTTAAATTATATAAACCTCGACTTAATGATATAAATCTCGATTTAATGATATAAATCACGATTTAATGATATAAATCTCGTTTTAATAATATAAATCTCGATATAATGATATAAATCTCGATTTAATTATATAAATCTCGTTTTAATTACATAAATCTCGTTTTAACGTATAAATCTCGATTTAATGATATAAATCTCGTTTTAATGATATAAATCTCGTTTTAATGATATAAATCTCGTTTTAATGATATAAATCTCGTTTTAATGATATAAATCTCGTTTTAATGATATAAATCTCGTTTTATTTATATAAATCTCGTTTTAATGATATAAATCTCGATTTAATTATATAAATCTCGTTTTATTTATATAAATCTCGTTTTAATTATATAAATCTCGTTTTAATGATATAAATCTCGATTTAAAGAAATAAATCTCGATATAATAATATAAATCTCAATTTAATTATATAAATCTCGATTTAATAATATAAATCTCGATATAATGATATAAATCTCGATTTAATTATATAAATCTCGTTTTAATTAAATAAATCTCGTTTTAATGATATAAATCTCGTTTAAATTATATAAACCTCGACTTAATGATATAAATCTCGATTTAATGATATAAATCCCGTTTTAATGATATAAATCACGATTTAATGATATAAATCTCGTTTTAATGATATTAATCTCGTTTTAATAATATAAATCTCGATATAATGATATAAATCTCGATTTAATTATATAAATCTCGTTTTAATTATATAAATCTCGTTTAAACGTATAAATCTCGATTTAATCATATAAATCTCGTTTTAATGATATAAATCTCGTTTTAATGATATAAATCTCGTTTTAATGATATAAATCTCGTTTTAATGATATAAATCTCGTTTTATTTATATAAATCTCGTTTTAATGATATAAATCTCGTTTTAATGTTATAAATATCGTTTTAATTATATAAATATCGTTTTAATTATATAAATCTCGATTTAATGATATAAATCTCGATTTAAGAAATAAATCTCGTTTTAATTATATAAATCTCGTTTTAATTATATAAATTTCGTTTTAATTATATAAATCTCGTTTTAATTATATTAATCTCGTTTTAATGATATAAATCTCGTTTTAGCTATATAAATCTCGTTTTTATGATATAAATCTCGTTTTTATGATATAAATCTCGATTTAATTATATAAATCTCATTTTAATTATATAAATCACGTTTTAATGATATAAATCTCGATTTAATTATATAAATCTCGTTTTAATGATATAAATCTCGTTTAAATTATATAAATCTCGATTTAATTATATAAATCTCGATTTAATGTTATAAACCTCGTTTTAATAATATAAATCTCGATATAATGATATAAATCTAGATTTAATTATATGAATCTCGATTTAATTATATAAATCTCGATTTAATTATATAAATCTCGTTTTAATGATATAAATCTCGATTTAATTATATAAATCTAGTTTTAATTATATAAATATCATTTTAATTATATAAATCACGTTTTAATGATATAAATCTCGTTTAAATTATATAAATCCCGTTTTAATGATATAAATCTCGTTTAAATTATATAAATCCCGTTTTAATGATATAAATCACGATTTAATGATATAAATCTCGTTTTAATAATATAAATCTCGATATAATGATATAAATCTCGATTTAATTATATAAATCTCGATTTAATAATATAAATCTCGATATAATGATATAAATCTCGATTTAATTATATAAATCTCGTTTTAATTAAATAAATCTCGATATAATGATATAAATGTCGATTTAATTATATAAATCTCGTTTTAATTATATAAATCTCGTTTTAACGTATAAATCTCGATTTAATGATATAAATATCGTTTTAATGATATAAATATCGTTTTAATGATATAAATATCGTTTTAATGATTTAAATCTCGTTTTAATTATATAAATCTCGTTTTATTTGTATAAATCTCGTTTTATTTATATAAATCTCGTTTTATTTATATAAATCTCGTTTTAATGATATAAATCTCGTTTTAATTATATAAATCTCGTTTTAATGATAGAAATCTCGATTTAATGCTATAAATCTCGATTAAATGATATAAATTTCGTTTTAATTATATAAATCTCGTTTTAATTATATAAATCTCGTTTTAATGATATAAATCTCGATTAAATGTTATAAATCTCGTTTTAATTATATAAATCTCGTTTTAATTATATAAATCTCGTTTTAATTATATAAATCTTGTTTTAATGATATAAATCTCGTTTTAGTTATATAAATATCGTTTTTATGATATAAATCTCGTTTTTATGATATAAATCTCGATTTAATTATATAAATCTCATTTTAATGATATAAATCTCGTTTAAATTATATAAATCTCGATTTAATTATATAAATCTCGATTTAATGTTATAAATCTCGATTTAATGATATAAATCTCGTTTTAATAATATAAATCTCGATATAATGATATAAATCTAGATTTAATTATATGAATCTCGATTTAATTATATAAATCTCGATTTAATTATATAAATCTCGTTTTAATTATATAAATCTCGTTTTAATGATATAAATCTCGTTTAAATTATATAAATCCCGTTTTAATGATATAAATCACGATTTAATGATATAAATCTCGTTTTAATAATATAAATCTCGATATAATAATATAAATCTCGATTTAATTATATAAATCTCGATTTAATAATATAAATCTCGATATAATGATATAAATCTCGATTTAATTATATAAATCTCGTTTTAATTAAATAAATCTCGTTTTAATGATATAAATCTCGTTTAAATTATATAAACCTCGACTTAATGATATAAATCTCGATTTAATGATATAAATCCCGTTTTAATGATGTAAATCACGATTTAATGATATAAATCTCGTTTTAATAATATAAATCTCGATATAATGATATAAATCTCGATTTAATTATATAAATCTCGTTTTAATTATATAAATCTCTTTTTAACGTATAAATCTCGATTTAATGATATAAATCTCGTTTTAATGATATAAATCTCGTTTTAATGATATAAATCTCGTTTTAATGATATAAATCTCGTTTTAATGATATAAATCTCGTTTTATTTATATAAATCTCGTTTTAATGATATAAATCTCGTTTTAATGTTATAAATATCGTTTTAATTATATAAATATCGTTTTAATTATATAAATCTCGATTTAATGATATAAATCTCGATTTAAAGAAATAAATCTCGTTTTAATTATATAAATCTCGTTTTAATTATATAAATTTCGTTTTAATTATATAAAACTCGTTTTAATTATATAAATCTCGTTTTAATGATATAAATCTCGTTTTAGCTATATAAATCTCGTTTTAATGATATAAATCTCGTTTTAATGATATAAATCTCGTTTTAATGATATAAATCTCGTTTTAATGATATAAATCTCGTTTTAATGATATAAATCTCGTTTTATTTATATAAATCTCGTTTTAATGATATAAATCTCGTTTTAATGTTATAAATATCGTTTTAATTATATAAATATCGTTTTAATTATATAAATCTCGATTTAATGATATAAATCTCGATTTAAAGAAATAAATCTCGTTTTAATTATATAAATCTCGTTTTAATTATATAAATTTCGTTTTAATTATATAAATCTCGTTTTAATTATATTAATCTCGTTTTAATGATATAAATCTCGTTTTAGCTATATAAATCTCGTTTTTATGATATAAATCTCGTTTTTATGATATAAATCTCGATTTAATTATATAAATCTCATTTTAATTATATAAATCACGTTTTAATGATATAAATCTCGATTTAATTATATAAATCTCGTTTTAATGATATAAATCTCGTTTAAATTATATAAATCTCGATTTAATTATATAAATCTCGATTTAATGTTATAAATCTCGTTTTAATAATATAAATCTCGATATAATGATATAAATCTAGATTTAATTATATAAATCTCGTTTTAATGATATAAATCTCGATTTAATTATATAAATCTCGTTTTAATTATATAAATATCATTTTAATTATATAAATAACGTTTTAATGATATAAATCTCGTTTAAATTATATAAATCCCGTTTTAATGATATAAATATCGTTTAAATTATATAAATCCCGTTTTAATGATATAAATCTCGTTTAAATTATATAAATCCCGTTTTAATGATATAAATCACGATTTAATGATATAAATCTCGTTTTAATAATATAAATCTCGATATAATGATATAAATCTCGATTTAATTATATAAATCTCGATTTAATAATAGAAATCTCGATATAATGATATAAATCTCGATTTAATTATATAAATCTCGTTTTAATTAAATAAATCTCGATATAATGATATAAATGTCGATTTAATTATATAAATCTCGTTTTAATTATATAAATCTCGTTTTAATTATATAAATCTCGTTTTAACGTATAAATCTCGATTTAATGATATAAATATCGTTTTAATGATATAAATCTCGTTTTAATGATATAAATCTCGTTTTATTTATATAAATCTCGTTTTATTTATATAAATCTCGTTTTATTTATATAAATCTCGTTTTAATGATATAAATCTCGTTTTAATTATATAAATCTCGTTTAAATGATATAAATCTCGATTAAATGTTATAAATCTCGTTTTAATTATATAAATCTCGTTTTAATTATATAAATCTCGTTTTAATTATATAAATCTTGTTTTAATGATATAAATCTCGTTTTAGTTATATAAATATCGTTTTTATGATATAAATCTCGTTTTTATGATATAAATCTCGATTTAATTATATAAATCTCATTTTAATTATATAAATCACGTTTTAATGATATAAATCTCGATTTAATTATATAAATCTCGTTTTAATGATATAAATCTCGTTTAAATTATATAAATCTCGATTTAATTATATAAATCTCGATTTAATGTTATAAATCTCGATTTAATGATATAAATCTCGTTTTAATAATATAAATCTCGATATAATGATATAAATCTAGATTTAATAATATGAATCTCGATTTAATTATATAAATCTCGATTTAATTATATAAATCTCGTTTTAATTATATAAATCTCGTTTTAATGATATAAATCTCGTTTAAATTATATAAATCTCGTTTTAATGATATAAATCACGATTTAATGATATAAATCTCGTTTTAATAATATAAATCTCGATATAATAAAGTAAATCTCGATTTAATTATATAAATCTCGATTTAATAATATAAATCTCGATATAATGATATAAATCTCGATTTAATTATATAAATCTCGTTTTAATTAAATAAATCTCGTTTTAATGATATAAATCTCGTTTAAATTATATAAACCTCGACTTAATGATATAAATCTCGATTTAATGATATAAATCCCGTTTTAATGATATAAATCACGATTTAATGATATAAATCTCGTTTTAATAATATAAATCTCGATATAATGATATAAATCTCGATTTAATTATATAAATCTCGTTTTAATTATATAAATCTCGTTTTAACGTATAAATCTCGATTTAATGATATAAATCTCGTTTTAATGATATAAATCTCGTTTTAATGATATAAATCTCGTTTTAATGATATAAATCTCGTTTTAATGATATAAATCTCGTTTTATTTATATAAATCTCGTTTTAATGATATAAATCTCGTTTTAATGTTATAAATATCGTTTTAATTATATAAATATCGTTTTAATTATATAAATCTCGATTTAATGATATAAATCTCGATTTAAAGAAATAAATCTCGTTTTAATTATATAAATCTCGTTTTAATTATATAAATTTCGTTTTAATTATATAAATCTCGTTTTAATTATATAAATCTCGTTTTAATGATATAAATCTCGTTTTAGCTATATAAATCTCGTTTTAATGATATAAATCTCGTTTTAATGATATAAATCTCGTTTTAATGATATAAATCTCGTTTTAATGATATAAATCTCGTTTTATTTATATAAACCTCGTTTTAATGATATAAATCTCGTTTTAATGTTATAAATATCGTTTTAATTATATAAATATCGTTTTAATTATATAAATCTCGATTTAATGATATAAATCTCGATTTAAAGAAATAAATCTCGTTTTAATTATATAAATCTCGTTTTAATTATATAAATTTCGTTTTAATTATATAAATCTCGTTTTAATTATATAAATCTCGTTTTAATGATATAAATCTCGTTTTAGCTATATAAATCTCGTTTTTATGATATAAATCTCGTTTTTATGATATAAATCTCGATTTAATTATATAAATCTCATTTTAATTATATAAATCACGTTTTAATGATATAAATCTCAATTTAATTATATAAATCTCGATTTAATAATAGAAATCTCGATATAATGATATAAATCTCGATTTAATTATATAAATCTCGTTTTAATTAAATAAATCTCGATATAATGATATAAATGTCGATTTAATTATATAAATCTCGTTTTAATTATATAAATCTCGTTTTAACGTATAAATCTCGATTTAATGATATAAATATCGTTTTAATAATATAAATCTCGTTTTAATGATATAAATCTCGTTTTATTTATATAAATCTCGTTTTATTTATATAAATCTCGTTTTATTTATATAAATCTCGTTTTAATGATATAAATCTCGTTTTAATTATATAAATCTCGTTTTAATGATAGAAATCTCGATTTAATGCTATAAATCTCGATTAAATGATATAAATTTCGTTTTAATTATATAAATCTCGTTTTAATTATATAAATCTCGTTTTAATGATATAAATCTCGATTAAATGTTATAAATCTCGTTTTAATTATATAAATCTCGTTTTAATTATATAAATCTCGTTTTAATTATATAAATCTTGTTTTAATGATATAAATCTCGTTTTAGTTATATAAATATCGTTTTTATGATATAAATCTCGTTTTTATGATATAAATCTCGATTTAATTATATAAATCTCATTTTAATTATATAAATCACGTTTTAATGATATAAATCTCGATTTAATTATATAAATCTCGTTTTAATGATATAAATCTCGTTTAAATTATATAAATCTCGATTTAATTATATAAATCTCGATTTAATGTTATAAATCTCGATTTAATGATATAAATCTCGTTTTAATAATATGAATCTCGATATAATGATATAAATCTAGATTTAATTATATAAATCTCGTTTTAATGATATAAATCTCGTTTAAATTATATAAATCCCGTTTTAATGATATAAATCACGATTTAATGATATAAATCTCGTTTTAATAATATAAATCTCGATATAATAATATAAATCTCGATTTAATTATATAAATCTCGATTTAATAATATAAATCTCGATATAATGATATAAATCTCGATTTAATTATATAAATCTCGTTTTAATTAAATAAATCTCGTTTTAATGATATAAATCTCGTTTAAATTATATAAACCTCGACTTAATGATATAAATCTCGATTTAATGATATAAATCCCGTTTTAATGATATAAATCACGATTTAATGATATAAATCTCGTTTTAATAATATAAATCTCGATATAATGATATAAATCTCGATTTAATTATATAAATCTCGTTTTAATTATATAAATCTCGTTTTAACGTATAAATCTCGATTTAATGATATAAATCTCGTTTTAATGATATAAATCTCGTTTTAATGATATAAATCTCGTTTTAATGATATAAATCTCGTTTTAATGATATAAATCTCGTTTTATTTATATAAATCTCGTTTTAATGATATAAATCTCGTTTTAATGTTATAAATATCGTTTTAATTATATAAATATCGTTTTAATTATATAAATCTCGATTTAATGTTATAAATCTCGTTTTAATGATATAAATCTCGATTTAATGTTATAAATCTCGTTTTAATTATATAAATCTCGTTTAAATTATATAAATCTCGTTTTAATTATATAAATCTCTTTTTAATTATATAAATCTCGTTTTAATGATATAAATCTCGATTTAAAGAAATAAATCTCGTTTTAATTATATAAATCTCGATTTAATTAAATAAATCTCGTTTTAATGATATAAATCTCGTTTTAATGATATAAATCTCGATTTAATTATATAAATCTCGTTTTAATTATATAAATAACGTTTTAATTATATAAATCTCGATTTAATTATATAAATCTCGACTTAATGATATAAATCTCGATTTAATGATATAAATCCCGTTTTAATGATATAAATCTCGTTTTAATAATATAAATCTCGATATAATGATATAAATCTCGATTTAATTATATAAATCTCGATTTAATAATATAAATCTCGATATAATGATATAAATCTCGATTTAATAATATAAATCTCGATATAATGATATAAATCTCGATTTAATTATATAAATCTCGTTTTAATTAAATAAATCTCGTTTTAATGATATAAATCTCGTTTAAATTATATAAACCTCGACTTAATGATATAAATCTCGATTTAATGATATAAATCCCGTTTTAATGATATAAATCACGATTTAATGATATAAATCACGATTTAATGATATAAATCTCGTTTTAATAATATAAATCTCGATATAATGATATAAATGTCGATTTAATTATATAAATCTCGTTTTAATTATATAAATCTCGTTTTAACGTATAAATCTCGATTTAATGATATAAATCTCGTTTTAATGATATAAATCTCGTTTTAATGATATAAATCTCGTTTTAATGATATAAATCTCGTTTTAATGATATAAATCTCGTTTTATTTATATAAATCTCGTTTTAATGATATAAATCTCGTTTTAATGTTATAAATATCGTTTTAATTATATAAATATCGTTTTAATTATATAAATCTCGATTTAATGTTATAAATCTCGTTTTAATGATATAAATCTCGATTTAATGTTATAAATCTCGTTTTAATTATATAAATCTCGTTTAAATTATATAAATCTCGTTTTAATTATATAAATCTCTTTTTAATTATATAAATCTCGTTTTAATGATATAAATCTCGATTTAAAGAAATAAATCTCGTTTTAATTATATAAATCTCGATTTAATTAAATAAATCTCGTTTTAATGATATAAATCTCGTTTTAATGATATAAATCTCGATTTAATTATATAAATCTCGTTTTAATTATATAAATAACGTTTTAATTATATAAATCTCGATTTAATTATATAAATCTCGACTTAATGATATAAATCTCGATTTAATGATATAAATCCCGTTTTAATGATATAAATCTCGTTTTAATAATATAAATCTCGATATAATGATATAAATCTCGATTTAATTATATAAATCTCGATTTAATAATATAAATCTCGATATAATGATATAAATCTCGATTTAATAATATAAATCTCGATATAATGATATAAATCTCGATTTAATTATATAAATCTCGTTTTAATTAAATAAATCTCGTTTTAATGATATAAATCTCGTTTAAATTATATAAACCTCGACTTAATGATATAAATCTCGATTTAATGATATAAATCCCGTTTTAATGATATAAATCACGATTTAATGATATAAATCCCGTTTTAATGATATAAATCTCGTTTTAATAATATAAATCTCGATATAATGATATAAATGTCGATTTAATTATATAAATCTCGTTTTAATTATATAAATCTCGTTTTAACGTATAAATCTCGATTTAATGATATAAATCTCGTTTTAATGATATAAATCTCGTTTTAATGATATAAATCTCGTTTTAATGATATAAATCTCGTTTTAATGATATAAATCTCGTTTTAATTATATAAATCTCGTTTTAATGATAGAAATCTCGATTTAATGCTATAAATCTCGATTAAATGATATAAATTTCGTTTTAATTATATAAATCTCGTTTTAATTATATAAATCTCGTTTTAATGATATAAATCTCGATTAAATGTTATAAATCTCGTTTTAATTATATAAATCTCGTTTTAATTATATAAATCTCGTTTTAATTATATAAATCTTGTTTTAATGATATAAATCTCGTTTTAGTTATATAAATATCGTTTTTATGATATAAATCTCGTTTTTATGATATAAATCTCGTTTTTATGATATAAATCTCGATTTAATTATATAAATCTCATTTTAATTATATAAATCACGTTTTAATGATATAAATCTCGATTTAATTATATAAATCTCGTTTTAATGATATAAATCTCGTTTAAATTATATAAATCTCGATTTAATTATATAAATCTCGATTTAATGTTATAAATCTCGATTTAATGATATAAATCTCGTTTTAATAATATAAATCTCGATATAATGATATAAATCTAGATTTAATTATATGAATCTCGATTTAATTATATAAATCTCGTTTTAATTATATAAATCTCGTTTTAATGATATAAATCTCGTTTAAATTATATAAATCCCGTTTTATGATATAAATCACGATTTAATGATATAAATCTCGTTTTAATAATATAAATCTCGATATAATAATATAAATCTCGATTTAATTATATAAATCTCGATTTAATAATATAAATCTCGATATAATGATATAAATCTCGATTTAATTATATAAATCTCGTTTTAATTAAATAAATATCGTTTTAATGATATAAATCTCGTTTAAATTATATAAACCTCGACTTAATGATATAAATCTCGATTTAATGATATAAATCCCGTTTTAATGATATAAATCACGATTCAATGATATAAATCTCGTTTTAATAATATAAATCTCGATATAATGATATAAATCTCGATTTAATGATATAAATCTCGTTTTAATTATATAAATCTCGTTTTAACGTATAAATCTCGATTTAATGATATAAATCTCGTTTTAATGATATAAATCTCGTTTTAATGATATAAATCTCGTTTTAATGATATAAATCTCGTTTTAATGATATAAATCTCGTTTTATTTATATAAATCTCGTTTTAATGATATAAATCTCGTTTTAATGTTATAAATATCGTTTTAATTATATAAATATCGTTTTAATTATATAAATCTCGATTTAATGATATAAATCTCGATTTAAAGAAATAAATCTCGTTTTAATTATATAAATCTCGTTTTAATTATATAAATTTCGTTTTAATTATATAAATCTCGTTTTAATTATATAAATCTCGTTTTAATGATATAAATCTCGTTTTAGCTATATAAATCTCGTTTTTATGATATAAATCTCGTTTTTATGATATAAATCTCGATTTAATTATATAAATCTCATTTTAATTATATAAATCACGTTTTAATGATATAAATCTCGATTTAATTATATAAATCTCGTTTTAATGATATAAATCTCGTTTAAATTATATAAATCTCGATTTAATTATATAAATCTCGATTTAATGTTATAAATCTCGTTTTAATAATATAAATCTCGATATAATGATATAAATCTAGATTTAATTATATGAATCTCGATTTAATTATATAAATCTCGATTTAATTATATAAATCTCGTTTTAATGATATAAATCTCGATTTAATTATATAAATCTCGTTTTAATTATATAAATATCATTTTAATTATATAAACCACGTTTTAATGATATAAATCTCGTTTAAATTATATAAATCCCGTTTTAATGATATAAATCCCGTTTTAATGATATAAATCTCGTTTAAATTATATAAATCCCGTTTTAATGATATAAATCACGATTTAATTATATAAATCTCGATTTAATGATATAAATCTCGATTTAAAGAAATAAATCTCGTTTTAATTATATAAATCTCGTTTTAATTATATAAATTTCGTTTTAATTATATAAATCTCGTTTTAATTATATTAATCTCGTTTTAATGATATAAATCTCGTTTTAGCTATATAAATCTCGTTTTTATGATATAAATCTCGTTTTTATGATATAAATCTCGATTTAATTATATAAATCTCATTTTAATTATATAAATCACGTTTTAATGATATAAATCTCGATTTAATTATATAAATCTCGTTTTAATGATATAAATCTCGTTTAAATTATATAAATCTCGATTTAATTATATAAATCTCGATTTAATGTTATAAATCTCGTTTTAATAATATAAATCTCGATATAATGATATAAATCTAGATTTAATTATATGAATCTCGATTTAATTATATAAATCTCGATTTAATTATATAAATCTCGATTTAATTATATAAATCTCGTTTTAATGATATAAATCTCGATTTAATTATATAAATCTCGTTTTAATTATATAAATATCATTTTAATTATATAAATCACGTTTTAATGATATAAATCTCGTTTAAATTATATAAATCCCGTTTTAATGATATAAATCTCGTTTAAATTATATAAATCCCGTTTTAATGATATAAATCACGATTTAATGATATAAATCTCGTTTTAATGATATAAATCTCGTTTTAATAATATAAATCTCGATATAATGATATAAATCTCGATTTAATTATATAAATCTCGATTTAATAATATAAATCTCGATATAATGATATATATCTCGATTTAATTATATAAATCTCGTTTTAATTAAATAAATCTCGATATAATGATATAAATGTCGATTTAATTATATAAATCTCGTTTTAATTATATAAATCTCGTTTTAACGTATAAATCTCGATTTAATGATATAAATATCGTTTTAATGATATAAATCTCGTTTTAATGATATAAATCTCGTTTTATTTATATAAATCTCGTTTTATTTATATAAATCTCGTTTTATTTATATAAATCTCGTTTTAATGATATAAATCTCGTTTTAATTATATAAATCTCGTTTTAATGATAGAAATCTCGATTTAATGCTATAAATCTCGATTAAATGATATAAATTTCGTTTTAATTATATAAATCTCGTTTTAATTATATAATTCTCGTTTTAATGATATAAATCTCGATTAAATGTTATAAATCTCGTTTTAATTATATAAATCTCGTTTTAATTATATAAATCTCGTTTTAATTATATAAATCTTGTTTTAATGATATAAATCTCGTTTTAGTTATATAAATATCGTTTTTATGATATAAATCTCGTTTTTATGATATAAATCTCGATTTAATTATATAAATCTCATTTTAATTATATAAATCACGTTTTAATGATATAAATCTCGATTTAATTATATAAATCTCGTTTTAATGATATAAATCTCGTTTAAATTATATAAATCTCGATTTAATTATATAAATCTCGATTTAATGTTATAAATCTCGATTTAATGATATAAATCTCGTTTTAATAATATAAATCTCGATATAATGATATAAATCTAGATTTAATTATATGAATCTCGATTTAATTATATAAATCTCGATTTAATTATATAAATCTCGTTTTAATTATATAAATCTCGTTTTAATGATATAAATCTCGTTTAAATTATATAAATCCCGTTTTAATGATATAAATCACGATTTAATGATATAAATCTCGTTTTAATAATATAAATCTCGATATAATAATATAAATCTCGATTTAATTATATAAATCTCGATTTAATAATATAAATCTCGATATAATGATATAAATCTCGATTTAATTATATAAATCTCGTTTTAATTATATAAACCTCGACTTAATGATATAAATCTCGATTTAATGATATAAATCCCGTTTTAATGATATAAATCACGATTTAATGATATAAATCTCGTTTTAATAATATAAATCTCGATATAATGATATAAATCTCGATTTAAAGAAATAAATCTCGTTTTAATTATATAAATCTCGTTTTAATTATATAAATTTCGTTTTAATTATATAAATCTCGTTTTAATTATATAAATCTCGTTTTAATGATATAAATCTCGTTTTAGCTATATAAATCTCGTTTTTATGATATAAATCTCGTTTTTATGATATAAATCTCGATTTAATTATATAAATCTCATTTTAATTATATAAATCACGTTTTAATGATATAAATCTCGATTTAATTATATAAATCTCGTTTTAATGATATAAATCTCGTTTAAATTATATAAATCTCGATTTAATTATATAAATTTCGATTTAATGTTATAAATCTCGATTTAATGATATAAATCTCGTTTTAATAATATAAATCTCGATATAATGATATAAATCTAGATTTAATTATATGAATCTCGATTTAATTATATAAATCTCGATTTAATTATATAAATCTCGTTTTAATTATATAAATCTCGTTTTAATGATATAAATCTCGTTTAAATTATATAAATCCCGTTTTAATGATATAAATCACGATTTAATGATATAAATCTCGTTTTAATAATATAAATCTCGATATAATAATATAAATCTCGATTTAATTATATAAATCTCGATTTAATAATATAAATCTCGATATAATGATATAAATCTCGATTTAATTATATAAATCTCGTTTTAATTATATAAACCTCGACTTAATGATATAAATCTCGATTTAATGATATAAATCCCGTTTTAATGATATAAATCACGATTTAATGATATAAATCTCGTTTTAATAATACAAATCTCGATATAATGATATAAATCTCGATTTAAAGAAATAAATCTCGTTTTAATTATATAAATCTCGTTTTAATTATATAAATTTCGTTTTAATTATATAAATCTCGTTTTAATTATATAAATCTCGTTTTAATGATATAAATCTCGTTTTAGCTATATAAATCTCGTTTTTATGATATAAATCTCGTTTTTATGATATAAATCTCGATTTAATTATATAAATCTCATTTTAATTATATAAATCACGTTTTAATGATATAAATCTCGATTTAATTATATAAATCTCGTTTTAATGATATAAATCTCGTTTAAATTATATAAATCTCGATTTAATTATATAAATCTCGATTTAATGTTATAAATCTCGTTTTAATAATATAAATCTCGATATAATGATATAAATCTAGATTTAATTATATGAATCTCGATTTAATGATATAAATCTCGGTTTAAAGAAATAAATCTCGTTTTAATTATATAAATCTCGATTTAATTAAATAAATCTCGTTTTAATGATATAAATCTCGTTTTAATGATATAAATCTCGATTTAATTATATAAATCTCGTTTTAATTATATAAATAACGTTTTAATTATATAAATCTCGATTCAATTATATAAATCTCGACTTAATGATATAAATCTCGATTTAATGATATAAATCCCGTTTTAATGATATAAATCTCGTTTTAATAATATAAATTTCGATATAATGATATAAATCTCGATTTAATTATATAAATCTCGATTTAATAATATAAATCTCGATATAATGATATAAATCTCGATTTAATAATATAAATCTCGATATAATGATATAAATCTCGATTTAATTATATAAATCTCGTTTTAATTAAATAAATCTCGTTTTAATGATATAAATCTCGTTTAAATTATATAAACCTCGACTTAATGATATAAATCTCGATTTAATGATATAAATCCCGTTTTAATGATATAAATCACGATTTAATGATATAAATCACGATTTAATGATATAAATCTCGTTTTAATAATATAAATCTCGATATAATGATATAAATCTCGTTTTAATTATATAAATCTCGTTTTAATGATAGAAATCTCGATTTAATGCTATAAATCTCGATTAAATGATATAAATTTCGTTTTAATTATATAAATCTCGTTTTAATTATATAAATCTCGTTTTAATGATATAAATCTCGATTAAATGTTATAAATCTCGTTTTAATTATATAAATCTCGTTTTAATTTTATAAATCTCGTTTTAATTATATAAATCTTGTTTTAATGATATAAATCTCGTTTTAGTTATATAAATATCGTTTTTATGATATAAATCCCGTTTTAATGATATAAATCACGATTTAATGATATAAATCTCGTTTTAATAATATAAATCTCGATATAATGATATAAATCTCGATTTAATTATATAAATCTCGTTTTAATTATATAAATCTCGTTTTAACGTATAAATCTCGATTTAATGATATAAATCTCGTTTTAATAATATAAATCTCGATATAATGATATAAATCTAGATTTAATTATATGAATCTCGATTTAATTATATAAATCTCGATTTAATTATATAAATCTCGTTTTAATTATATAAATCTCGTTTTAATGATATAAATCTCGTTTAAATTATATAAATCCCGTTTTAATGATATAAATCACGATTTAATGATATAAATCTCGTTTTAATAATATAAATCTCGATATAATAATATAAATCTCGATTTAATTATATAAATCTCGATTTAATAATATAAATCTCGATATAATGATATAAATCTCGATTTAATTATATAAATCTCGTTTTAATTAAATAAATCTCGTTTTAATGATATAAATCTCGTTTAAATTATATAAACCTCGACTTAATGATATAAATCTCGATTTAATGATATAAATCCCGTTTTAATGATATAAATCACGATTTAATGATATAAATCTCGTTTTAATAATATAAATCTCGATATAATGATATAAATCTCGATTTAATTATATAAATCTCGTTTTAATTATATAAATCTCGTTTTAACGTATAAATCTCGATTTAATGATATAAATCTCGTTTTAATGATATAAATCTCGATATAATGATATAAATCTAGATTTAATTATATGAATCTCGATTTAATTATATAAATCTCGTTTTAATGATATAAATCTCGTTTTAATGATATAAATCTCGTTTTATTTATATAAATCTCGTTTTAATGATATAAATCTCGTTTTAATGTTATAAATATCGTTTTAATTATATAAATATCGTTTTAATTATATAAATCTCGATTTAATGATATAAATCTCGATTTAAAGAAATAAATCTCGTTTTAATTATATAAATCTCGTTTTAATTATATAAATTTCGTTTTAATTATATAAATCTCGTTTTAATTATATAAATCTCGTTTTAATGATATAAATCTCGTTTTAGCTATATAAATCTCGTTTTAGCTATATAAATCTCGTTTTTATGATATAAATCTCGTTTTTATGATATAAATCTCGATTTAATTATATAAATCTCATTTTAATTATATAAATCACGTTTTAATGATATAAATCTCGATTTAATTATATAAATCTCGTTTTAATGATATAAATCTCGTTTAAATTATATAAATCTCGATTTAATTATATAAATCTCGATTTAATGTTATAAATCTCGTTTTAATAATATAAATCTCGATATAATGATATAAATCTAGATTTAATTATATGAATCTCGATTTAATTATATAAATCTCGATTTAATTATATAAATCTCGTTTTAATGATATAAATCTCGATTTAATTATATAAATCTCGTTTTAATTATATAAATATCATTTTAATTATATAAATCACGTTTTAATGATATAAATCTCGTTTAAATTATATAAATCCCGTTTTAATGATATAAATCCCGTTTTAATGATATAAATCTCGTTTAAATTATATAAATCCCGTTTTAATGATATAAATCACGATTTAATGATATAAATCTCGTTTTAATAATATTAATCTCGATATAATGATATAAATCTCGATTTAATAATATAAATCTCGATATAATGATATAAATCTCGATTTATTTATATAAATCTCGTTTTAATTAAATAAATCTCGTTTTAATGATATAAATCTCGTTTAAATTATATAAACCTCGACTTAATGATATAAATCTCGATTTAATGATATAAATCACGATTTAATGATATAAATCTCGTTTTAATAATATAAATCTCGATATAATGATATAAATCTCGATTTAATTATATAAATCTCGATTTAATGTTATAAATCTCGTTTTAATGATATAAATCTCGATTTAAAGAAATAAATCTCGTTTTAATTATATAAATCTCGATTTAATTAAATAAATCTCGTTTTAATGATATAAATCTCGTTTTAATGATATAAATCTCGATTTAATTATATAAATCTCGTTTTAATTATATAAATAACGTTTTAATTATATAAATCTCGATTTAATTATATAAATCTCGACTTAATGATATAAATCTCGATTTAATGATATAAATCCCGTTTTAATGATATAAATCTCGTTTTAATAATATAAATCTCGATATAATGATATAAATCTCGATTTAATTATATAAATCTCGATTTAATAATATAAATCTCGATATAATGATATAAATCTCGATTTAATAATATAAATCTCGATATAATGATATAAATCTCGATTTAATTATATAAATCTCGTTTTAATTAAATAAATCTCGTTTTAATGATATAAATCTCGTTTAAATTATATAAACCTCGACTTAATGATATAAAACTATATTTAATGATATAAATCCCGTTTTAATGATATAAATCACGATTTAATGATATAAATCTCGTTTTAATAATATAAATCTCGATATAATGATATAAATCTCGATTTAATTATATAAATCTCGATTTAATAATATAAATCTCGATATAATGATATAAATCTCGATTTAATTATATAAATCTCGTTTTAATTAAATAAATCTCGTTTTAATGATATAAATCTCGTTTAAATTATATAAACCTCGACTTAATGATATAAATCTCGATTTAATGATATAAATCCCGTTTTAATGATATAAATCACGATTTAATGATATAAATCTCGTTTTAATAATATAAATCTGAATATAATGATATAAATGTCGATTTAATTATATAAATCTCGTTTTAATTATATAAATCTCGTTTTAACGTATAAATCTCGATTTAATGATATAAATCTCGTTTTAATGATATAAATCTCGTTTTAATGATATAAATCTCGTTTTATTTATATAAATCTCGTTTTATTTATATAAATCTCGTTTTATTTATATAAATCTCGTTTTAATGATATAAATCTCGTTTTAATTATATAAATCTCGTTTTAATGATAGAAATCTCGATTTAATGCTATAAATCTCGATTAAATGATATAAATTTCGTTTTAATTATATAAATCTCGTTTTAATTATATAAATCTCGTTTTAATGATATAAATCTCGATTAAATGTTATAAATCTCGTTTTAATTATATAAATCTCGTTTTAATTATATAAATCTCGTTTTAATTATATAAATCTTGTTTTAATGATATAAATCTCGTTTTAGTTATATAAATATCGTTTTTATGATATAAATATCGTTTTTATGATATAAATCTCGATTTAATTATATAAATCTCATTTTAATTATATAAATCACGTTTTAATGATATAAATCTCGATTTAATTATATAAATCTCGTTTTAATGATATAAATCTCGTTTAAATTATATAAATCTCGATTTAATTATATAAATCTCGATTTAATGTTATAAATCTCGATTTAATGATATAAATCTCGTTTTAATAATATAAATCTCGATATAATGATATAAATCTAGATTTAATTATATGAATCTCGATTTAATTATATAAATCTCGATTTAATTATATAAATCTCGTTTTAATTATATAAATCTCGTTTTAATGATATAAATCTCGTTTTAATGATATAAATCTCGTTTAAATTATATAAATCCCGTTTTAATGATATAAATCACGATTTAATGATATAAATCTCGTTTTAATAATATAAATCTCGATATAATAATATAAATCTCGATTTAATTATATAAATCTCGATTTAATAATATAAATCTCGATATAATGATATAAATCTCGATTTAATTATATAAATCTCGTTTTAATTAAATAAATCTCGTTTTAATGATATAAATCTCGTTTTAATTATATAAACCTCGACTTAATGATATAAATCTCGATTTAATGATATAAATCCCGTTTTAATGATATAAATCACGATTTAATGATATAAATCTCGTTTTAATAATATAAATCTCGATATAATGATATAAATCTCGATTTAATTATATAAATCTCGTTTTAATTATATAAATCTCGTTTTAACGTATAAATCTCGTTTTAATGATATAAATCTCGTTTTAATGATATAAATCTCGTTTTAATGATATAAATCTCGTTTTAATGATATAAATCTCGTTTTAATGATATAAATCTCGTTTTATTTATATAAATCTCGTTTTAATGATATAAATCTCGTTTGAATGTTATAAATATCGTTTTAATTATATAAATATCGTTTTAATTATATAAATCTCGATTTAATGATATAAATCTCGATTTAAAGAAATAAATCTCGTTTTAATTATATAAATCTCGTTTTAATTATATAAATTTCGTTTTAATTATATAAATCTCTTTTTAATTATATAAATCTCGTTTTAATGATATAAATCTCGTTTTAGCTATATAAATCTCGTTTTTATGATATAAATCTCGTTTTTATGATATAAATCTCGATTTAATTATATAAATCTCATTTTAATTATATAAATCACGTTTTAATGATATAAATCTCGATTTAATTATATAAATCTCGTTTTAATGATATAAATCTCGTTTAAATTATATAAATCTCGATTTAATTATATAAATCTCGATTTAATGTTATAAATCTCGTTTTAATAATATAAATCTCGATATAATGATATAAATCTAGATTTAATTATATGAATCTCGATTTAATTATATAAATCTCGATTTAATTATATAAATCTCGTTTTAATGATATAAATCTCGATTTAATTATATAAATCTCGTTTTAATTATATAAATATCATTTTAATTATATAAATCACGTTTTAATGATATAAATCTCGTTTAAATTATATAAATCATGTTTTAATTATATAAATCCCGTTTTAATGATATAAATCTCGTTTAAATTATATAAATCCCGTTTTAATGATATAAATCGCGATTTAATGATATAAATCTCGTTTTAATAATATAAATCTCGATATAATGATATAAATCTCGATTTAATTATATAAATCTCGATTTAATTATATAAATCTCGATTTAATTATATAAATCTCGATTTAATTATATAAATCTCGATTTAATTATATAAATCTCGTTTTAATTATATAAATCTCGTTTTAATGATATAAATCTCGTTTAAATTATATAAATCCCGTTTTAATGATATAAATCACGATTTAATGATATAAATCTCGTTTTAATAATATAAATCTCGATATAATAATATAAATCTCGATTTAATTATATAAATCTCGATTTAATAATATAAATCTCGATATAATGATATAAATCTCGATTTAATTATATAAATCTCGTTTTAATTAAATAAATCTCGTTTTAATGATATAAATCTCGTTTTAATTATATAAACCTCGACTTAATGATATAAATCTCGATTTAATGATATAAATCCCGTTTTAATGATATAAATCACGATTTAATGATATAAATCTCGTTTTAATAATATAAATCTCGATATAATGATATAAATCTCGATTTAATTATATAAATCTCGTTTTAATTATATAAATCTCGTTTTAACGTATAAATCTCGTTTTAATGATATAAATCTCGTTTTAATGATATAAATCTCGTTTTAATGATATAAATCTCGTTTTAATGATATAAATCTCGTTTTAATGATATAAATCTCGTTTTATTTATATAAATCTCGTTTTAATGATATAAATCTCGTTTTAATGTTATAAATATCGTTTTAATTATATAAATATCGTTTTAATTATATAAATCTCGATTTAATGATATAAATCTCGATTTAAAGAAATAAATCTCGTTTTAATTATATAAATCTCGTTTTAATTATATAAATTTCGTTTTAATTATATAAATCTCGTTTTAATTATATAAATCTCGTTTTAATGATATAAATCTCGTTTTAGCTATATAAATCTCGTTTTTATGATATAAATCTCGTTTTTATGATATAAATCTCGATTTAATTATATAAATCTCATTTTAATTATATAAATCACGTTTTAATGATATAAATCTCGATTTAATTATATAAATCTCGTTTTAATGATATAAATCTCGTTTAAATTATATAAATCTCGATTTAATTATATAAATCTCGATTTAATGTTATAAATCTCGTTTTAATAATATAAATCTCGATATAATGATATAAATCTAGATTTAATTATATGAATCTCGATTTAATTATATAAATCTCGATTTAATTATATAAATCTCGTTTTAATGATATAAATCTCGATTTAATTATATAAATCTCGTTTTAATTATATAAATATCATTTTAATTATATAAATCACGTTTTAATGATATAAATCTCGTTTAAATTATATAAATCATGTTTTAATTATATAAATCCCGTTTTAATGATATAAATCTCGTTTAAGTTATATAAATCCCGTTTTAATGATATAAATCGCGATTTAATGATATAAATCTCGTTTTAATAATATAAATCTCGATATAATGATATAAATCTCGATTTAATTATATAAATCTCGATTTAATAATATAAATCTCGATATAATGATATAAATCTCGATTTAATTATATAAATCTCGTTTTAATTAAATAAATCTCGTTTTAATGATATAAATCTCGTTTAAATTATATAAACCTCGACTTAATGATATAAATCTCGATTTAATGATATAAATCACGATTTAATGATATAAATCTCGTTTTAATAATATAAATCTCGATATAATGATATAAATCTCGATTTAATTATATAAATCTCGTTTTAATTACATAAATCTCGTTTTAACGTATAAATCTCGATTTAATGATATAAATCTCGTTTTAATGATATAAATCTCGTTTTAATGATATAAATCTCGTTTTAATGATATAAATCTCGTTTTAATGATATAAATCTCGTTTTATTTATATAAATCTCGTTTTAATGATATAAATCTCGATTTAATTATATAAATCTCGTTTTATTTATATAAATCTCGTTTTAATTATATAAATCTCGTTTTAATGATATAAATCTCGATTTAAAGAAATAAATATCGATATAATAATATAAATCTCGATTTAATTATATAAATCTCGATTTAATTATATAAATCTCGATTTAATAATATAAATCTCGATATAATGATATAAATCTCGATTTAATTATATAAATCTCGTTTTAATTAAATAAATCTCGTTTTAATGATATAAATCACGATTTAATGATATAAATCACGATTTAATGATATAAATCTCGTTTTAATAATATAAATCTCGATATAATGATATAAATCTCGATTTAATGATATAAATCTCGTTTTAATGATATAAATCTCGTTTTAATGATATAAATCTCGTTTTAATGATATAAATCTCGTTTTAATGATATAAATCTCGTTTTATTTATATAAATCTCGTTTTAATGATATAAATCTCGTTTTAATGTTATAAATATCGTTTTAATTATATAAATATCGTTTTAATTATATAAATCTCGATTTAATGTTATAAATCTCGTTTTAATGATATAAATCTCGATTTAATGTTATAAATCTCGTTTTAATTATATAAATCTCGTTTAAATTATATAAATCTCGTTTTAATTATATAAATCTCTTTTTAATTATATAAATCTCGTTTTAATGATATAAATCTCGATTTAAAGAAATAAATCTCGTTTTAATTATATAAATCTCGATTTAATTAAATAAATCTCGTTTTAATGATATAAATCTCGTTTAAATGATATAAATCTCGATTTAATTATATAAATCTCGTTTTAATTATATAAATAACGTTTTAATTATATAAATCTCGATTTAATTATATAAATCTCGACTTAATGATATAAATCTCGATTTAATGATATAAATCCCGTTTTAATGATATAAATCCCGTTTTAATGATATAAATCACGATTTAATGATATAAATCACGATTTAATGATATAAATCTCGTTTTAATAATATAAATCTCGATATAATGATATAAATGTCAATTTAATTATATAAATCTCGTTTTAATTATATAAATCTCGTTTTAACGTATAAATCTCGATTTAATGATATAAATCTCGTTTTAATGATATAAATCTCGTTTTAATGATATAAATCTCGTTTTAATGATATAAATCTCGTTTAAATTATATAAATCCCGTTTTAATGATATAAATCTCGTTTAAATTATATAAATCCCGTTTTAATGATATAAATAACGATTTAATGATATAAATCTCGTTTTAATAATTTAAATCTCGATATAATGATATAAACCTCGATTTAATTATATAAATCTCGATTTAATAATATAAATCTCGATATAATGATATAAATCTCGATTTAAATATATAAATCTCGTTTTAATTAAATAAATCTCGTTTTAACGTATAAATCTCGATTTAAGGATATAAATCTCGTTTTAATGATATAAATCTCGTTTTAATGATATAAATCTCGTTTTAATGATATAAATCTCGTTTTAATGATATAAATCTCGTTTTATTTATATAAATCTCGTTTTAATGATATAAATCTCGTTTTAATGTTATAAATATCGTTTTAATTATATAAATATCGTTTTAATTATATAAATCTCGATTTAATGTTATAAATCTCGTTTTAATGATATAAATCTCGATTTAATGTTATAAATCTCGTTTTAATTATATAAATCTCGTTTAAATTATATAAATATCGTTTTAATTATATAAATCTCTTTTTAATTATATAAATCTCGTTTTAATGTTATAAATCTCGATTTAAAGAAATAAATCTCGTTTTAATTATATAAATCTCGATTTAATTAAATAAATCTCGTTTTAATGATATAAATTTCGTTTTAATGATATAAATCTCGATTTAATTATATAAATCTCGTTTTAATTATATAAATAACGTTTTAATTATATAAATCTCGATTTAATTATATAAATCTCGACTTAATGATATAAATCTCGATTTAATGATATAAATCCCGTTTTAATCATATAAATCCCGTTTTAATGATATAAATCACGATTTAATGATATAAATCACGATTTAATGATATAAATCTCGTTTTAATAATATAAATCTCGATATAATGATATAAATGTCGATTTAATTATATAAATCTCGTTTTAATTATATAAATCTCGTTTTAACGTATAAATCTCGATTTAATGATATAAATCTCGTTTTAATGATATAAATCTCGTTTTAATGATATAAATCTCGTTTTAATTATATAAATCTCGTTTTAATGATATAAATCTCGATTAAATGTTATAAATCTCGTTTTAATTATATAAATCGCGTTTTAATTATATAAATCTCGTTTTAATTATATAAATCTTGTTTTAATGATATAAATCTCGTTTTAGTTATATAAATATCGTTTTTATGATATAAATCTCGTTTTTATGATATAAATCTCGATTTAATTATATAAATCTCATTTTAATTATATAAATCACGTTTTAATGATATAAATCTCGATTTAATTATATAAATCTCGTTTTAATGATATAAATCTCGTTTAAATTATATAAATCTCGATTAAATTATATAAATCTCGATTTAATGTTATAAATCTCGATTTAATGATATAAATCTCGTTTTAATAATATAAATCTCGATATAATGATATAAATCTAGATTTAATTATATGAATCTCGATTTAATTATATAAATCTCGATTTAATTATATAAATCTCGTTTTAATTATATAAATCTCGTTTTAATGATATAAATCTCGTTTAAATTATATAAATCCCGTTTTAATGATATAAATCACGATTTAATGATATAAATCACGATTTAATGATATAAATCTCGTTTTAATAATATAAATCTCGATATAATGATATAAATGTCGATTTAATTATATAAATCTCGTTTTAATTATATAAATCTCGTTTTAACGTATAAATCTCGATTTAATGATATAAATCTCGTTTTAATGATATAAATCTCGTTTTAATGATATAAATCTCGTTTTAATTATATAAATCTCGTTTTAATGATATAAATCTCGATTAAATGTTATAAATCTCGTTTTAATTATATAAATCTCGTTTTAATTATATAAATCTCGTTTTAATTATATAAATCTTGTTTTAATGATATAAATCTCGTTTTAGTTATATAAATATCGTTTTTATGATATAAATCTCGTTTTTATGATATAAATCTCGATTTAATTATATAAATCTCATTTTAATTATATAAATCACATTTTAATGATATAAATCTCGATTTAATTATATAAATCTCGTTTTAATGATATAAATCTCGTTTAAATTATATAAATCTCGATTTAATTATATAAATCTCGATTTAATGTTATAAATCTCGATTTAATGATATAAATCTCGTTTTAATAATATAAATCTCGATATAATGATATAAATCTAGATTTAATTATATGAATCTCGATTTAATTATATAAATCTTGATTTAATTATATAAATCTCGTTTTAATTATATAAATCTCGTTTTAATGATATAAATCTCGTTTAAATTATATAAATCCCGTTTTAATGATATAAATCACGATTTAATGATATAAATCTCGTTTTAATAATATAAATCTCGATATAATAATATAAATCTCGATTTAATTATATAAATCTCGATTTAATAATATAAATCTCGATATAATGATATAAATCTCGATTTAATTATATAAATCTCGTTTTAATTAAATAAATCTCGTTTTAATGATATAAATCTCGTTTAAATTATATAAACCTCGACTTAATGATATAAATCTCGATTTAATGATATAAATCCCGTTTTAATGATATAAATCACGATTTAATGATATAAATCTCGTTTTAATAATATAAATCTCGATATAATAATATAAATCTCGATTTAATTATATAAATCTCGATTTAATAATATAAATCTCGATATAATGATATAAATCTCGATTTAATTATATAAATCTCGTTTTAATTAAATAAATCTCGTTTTAATGATATAAATCTCGTTTAAATTATATAAACCTCGACTTAATGATATAAATCTCGATTTAATGATATAAATCCCGTTTTAATGATATAAATCACGATTTAATGATATAAATCTCGTTTTAATAATATAAATCTCGATATAATGATATAAATCTCGATTTAATTATATAAATCTCGTTTTAATTTATAAATCTCGTTTTAACGTATAAATCTCGATTTAATGATATAAATCTCGTTTTAATGATATAAATCTCGTTTTAATGATATAAATCTCGTTTTAATGATATAAATCTCGTTTTAATGATATAAATCTCGTTTTATTTATATTAATCTCGTTTTAATGATATAAATCTCGTTTTAATGTTATAAATATCGTTTTAATTATATAAATATCGTTTTAATTATATAAATCTCGATTTAATGTTATAAATCTCGTTTTAATGATATAAATCTCGATTTAATGTTATAAATCTCGTTTTAATTATATAAATCTCGTTTAAATTATATAAATCTCGTTTTAATTATATAAATCTCTTTTTAATTATATAAATCTCGTTTTAATGATATAAATCTCGATTTAAAGAAATAAATCTCGTTTTAATGATATAAATCTCGATTTAATGATATAAATCCCGTTTTAATGATATAAATCACGATTTAATGATATAAATCTCGTTTTAATAATATAAATCTCGATATAATGATATAAATCTCGATTTAATTATATAAATCTCGTTTTAATTATATAAATCTCGTTTTAACGTATAAATCTCGATTTAATGATATAAATCTCGTTTTAATGATATAAATCTCGTTTTAATGATATAAATCTCGTTTTAATGATATAAATCTCGTTTTAATGATATAAATCTCGTTTTATTTATATTAATCTCGTTTTAATGATATAAATCTCGTTTTAATGTTATAAATATCGTTTTAATTATATAAATATCGTTTTAATTATATAAATCTCGATTTAATGTTATAAATCTCGTTTTAATGATATAAATCTCGATTTAATGTTATAAATCTCGTTTTAATGATATAAATCTCGTTTTAATGATATAAATCTCGTTTTAATGATATAAATCTCGTTTTAATGATATAAATCTCGTTTTATTTATATTAATCTCGTTTTAATGATATAAATCTCGTTTTAATGTTATAAATATCGTTTTAATTATATAAATATCGTTTTAATTATATAAATCTCGATTTAATGTTATAAATCTCGTTTTAATGATATAAATCTCGATTTAATGTTATAAATCTCGTTTTAATTATATAAATCTCGTTTAAATTATATAAATCTCGTTTTAATTATATAAATCTCTTTTTAATTATATAAATCTCGTTTTAATGATATAAATCTCGATTTAAAGAAATAAATCTCGTTTTAATTATATAAATCTCGATTTAATTAAATAAATCTCGTTTTAATGATATAAATCTCGTTTTAATGATATAAATCTCGATTTAATTATATAAATCTCGTTTTAATTATATAAATAACGTTTTAATTATATAAATCTCGATTTAATTATATAAATCTCGACTTAATGATATAAATCTCGATTTAATGATATAAATCCCGTTTTAATGATATAAATCACGATTTAATGATATAAATCACGATTTAATGATATAAATCTCGTTTTAATAATATAAATCTCGATATAATGATATAAATGTCGATTTAATTATATAAATCTCGTTTTAACGTATAAATCTCGATTTAATGATATAAATCTCGTTTTAATGATATAAATCTCGTTTTAATGATATAAATCTCGTTTTAATTATATAAATCTCGTTTTAATGATATAAATCTCGATTAAATGTTATAAATCTCGTTTTAATTATATAAATCTCGTTTTAATTATATAAATCTCGTTTTAATTATATAAATCTTGTTTTAATGATATAAATCTCGTTTTAGTTATATAAATATCGTTTTTATGATATAAATCTCGTTTTTATGATATAAATCTCGATTTAATTATATAAATCTCATTTTAATTATATAAATCACGTTTTAATGATATAAATCTCGATTTAATTATATAAATCTCGTTTTAATGATATAAATCTCGTTTAAATTATATAAATCTCGATTTAATTATATAAATCTCGATTTAATGTTATAAATCTCGATTTAATGATATAAATCTCGTTTTAATAATATAAATCTCGATATAATGATATAAATCTAGATTTAATTATATGAATCTCGATTTAATTATATAAATCTCGATTTAATTATATAAATCTCGATTTAATTATATAAATCTCGATTTAATTATATAAATCTCGTTTTAATTATATAAATCTCGTTTTAATGATATAAATCTCGTTTAAATTATATAAATCCCGTTTTAATGATATAAATCACGATTTAATGATATAAATCTCGATTTAATTATATAAATCTCGATTTAATAATATAAATCTCGATATAATGATATAAATCTCGATTTAATTATATAAATCTCGTTTTAATTAAATAAATCTCGCTTTAATTATATAAATCTCGTTTTAATTAAATAAATTTCGCTTTAATGATATAAATCTCGTTTAAATTATATAAACCTCGACTTAATGATATAAATCTCAATTTAATGATATAAATCCCGTTTTAATGATATAAATCACGATTTAATGATATAAATCTCGTTTTAATAATATAAATCTCGATATAATGATATAAATCTCGATTTAATTATATAAATCTCGTTTTAATTATATAAATCTCGTTTTAACGTATAAATCTCGATTTAATGATATAAATCTCGTTTTAATAATATAAATCTCGATATAATAATATAAATCTCGATTTAATTATATAAATCTCGATTTAATAATATAAATCTCGATATAATGATATAAATCTCGATTTAATTATATAAATCTCGTTTTAATTAAATAAATCTCGTTTTAATGATATAAATCTCGTTTAAATTATATAAACCTCGACTTAATGATATAAATCTCGATTTAATGATATAAATCCCGTTTTAATGATATAAATCACGATTTAATGATATAAATCTCGTTTTAATAATATAAATCTCGATATAATGATATAAATCTCGATTTAATTATATAAATCTCGTTTTAATTATATAAATCTCGTTTTAACGTATAAATCTCGATTTAATGATATAAATCTCGTTTTAATGATATAAATCTCGTTTTAATGATATAAATCTCGTTTTAATGATATAAATCTCGTTTTAATGATATAAATCTCGTTTTAATGATATAAATCTCGTTTTATTTATATAAATCTCGTTTTAATGATATAAATCTCGTTTTAATGTTATAAATATCGTTTTAATTATATAAATATCGTTTTAATTATATAAATCTCGATTTAATGTTATAAATCTCGTTTTAATGATATAAATCTCGATTTAATGTTATAAATCTCGTTTTAATTATATAAATCTCGTTTAAATTATATAAATCTCGTTTTAATTATATAAATCTCTTTTTAATTATATAAATCTCGTTTTAATGATATAAATCTCGATTTAAAGAAATAAATCTCGTTTTAATTATATAAATCTCGATTTAATTAAATAAATCTCGTTTTAATGATATAAATCTCGTTTTAATGATATAAATCTCGATTTAATTATATAAATCTCGTTTTAATTATATAAATAACGTTTTAATTATATAAATCTCGATTTAATTATATAAATCTCGACTTAATGATATAAATCTCGATTTAATGATATAAATCCCGTTTTAATGATATAAATCCCGTTTTAATGATATAAATCACGATTTAATGATATAAATCACGATTTAATGATATAAATCTCGTTTTAATAATATAAATCTCGATATAATGATATAAATGTCGATTTATTTATATAAATCTCGTTTTAATTATATAAATCTCGTTTTAACGTATAAATCTCAATTTAATGATATAAATCTCGTTTTAATGATATAAATCTCGTTTTAATGATATAAATCTCGTTTTAATGATATAAATCTCGTTTTAATGATATAAATCTCGTTTTAATGATAGAAATCTCGATTTAATGCTATAAATCTCGATTAAATGATATAAATTTCGTTTTAATTATATAAATCTCGTTTTAATTATATAAATCTCGTTTTAATGATATAAATCTCGATTAAATGTTATAAATCTCGTTTTAATTATATAAATCTCGTTTTAATTATATAAATCTTGTTTTAATGATATAAATCTCGTTTTAGTTATATAAATATCGTTTTTATGATATAAATCTCGTTTTCATGATATAAATCTCGTTTTTATGATATAAATCTCGATTTAATTATATAAATCTCATTTTAATTATATAAATCACGTTTTAATGATATAAATCTCGATTTAATGATATAAATCTCGTTTTAATGATATAAATCTCGTTTAAATTATATAAATCTCGATTTAATTATATAAATCTCGATTTAATTATATAAATCTCGATTTAATGTTATAAATCTCGATTTAATGATATAAATCTCGTTTTAATAATATAAATCTCGATATAATGATATAAATCTAGATTTAATTATATGAATCTCGTTTTAATGATATAAATCTCGTTTAAATTATATAAATCCCGTTTTAATGATATAAATCACGATTTAATGATATAAATCTCGTTTTAATAATATAAATCTCGATATAATGATATAAATCTCGATTTAATTATATAAATCTCGTTTTAATTAAATAAATCTCGTTTTAATGATATAAATCTCGTTTTAATGATATAAATCTCGTTTAAATTATATAAACCTCGACTTAATGATATAAATCTCGATTTAATGATATAAATCCCGTTTTAATGATATAAATCACGATTTAATGATATAAATCTCGTTTTAATAATATAAATCTCGATATAATGATATAAATCTCGATTTAATTATATAAATCTCGTTTTAATTATATAAATCTCGTTTTAACGTATAAATCTCGATTTAATGATATAAATCTCGTTTTAATGATATAAATCTCGTTTTAATGATATAAATCTCGTTTTAATGATATAAATCTCGTTTTAATGATATAAATCTCGTTTTATTTATATAAATATCGTTTTAATTATATAAATATCGTTTTAATGATATAAATCTCGATTTAATTATATAAATCTGGTTTTAATTATATAAATCTCGTTTTAATGTTATAAATATCGTTTTAATTATATAAATATCGTTTTAATTATATAAATCTCGATTTAATGTTATAAATCTCGTTTTAATGATATAAATCTCGATTAAATGTTATAAATCTCGTTTTAATTATATAAATCTCGTTTTAATGATATAAATCTCGTTTTAGTTATATAAATCTCGTTTTAATGATATAAATCTCGATTTAATTATATAAATCTCGTTTTAATTATATAAATCACGTTTTAATGATATAAATCTCGATTTAATTATATAAATATCGTTTTAATGATATAAATATCGTTTTAATGATATAAATCTCGATTAAATGTTATAAATCTCGTTTTAATTATATAAATCTCGTTTTAATGATATAAATCTTGTTTTAATGATATAAATCTCGTTTTAATGATATAAATCTCGTTTTAATGATATAAATCTCGATTTAATTATATAAATCTCGTTTTAATTATATAAATCACGTTTTAATGATATACATCTCGATTTAATTATATAAATCTCGACTTAATGATATAAATCTCGATTTAATGATATAAATCCCGTTTTAATGATATAAATCACGATTTAATGATATAAATCTCGTTTTAATAATATAAATCTCGATATAATGATATAAATCTCGATTTAATTATATAAATCTGGTTTTAATTATATAAATCTCGTTTTAATGTTATAAATATCGTTTTAATTATATAAATATCTTTTTAATTATATAAATCTCGATTTAATGATATAAATCTCGTTTTAATGATATAAATCTCGTTTTAATGATATAAATCTCGTTTTAATGATATTATCTCGTTTTAATGATATAAATCTCGTTTTATTTATATAAATCTCGTTTTAATGATATAAATCTCGATTTAATTATATAAATCTCGTTTTATTTATATAAATCTCGTTTCATTGATATAAATCTCGATTAAATGTTATAAATCTCGTTTTAATTATATAAATCTCGTTTTAATTATATAAATCTCGTTTTATTTATATAAATCTCGTTTTAATGATATAAATCTCGAATTAATTATATAAATATCGTTTTAATTATATAAATCACGTTTTAATGATATAAATCTCGATTTAATTATATAAATATCGTTTTAATTATATAAATATCGTTTTAATTATATAAATCTCGTTTTATTTATATAAATCTCGTTTTAATTATATAAATCTCGTTTTAATGATATAAATCTCGTTTTAATGATATAAATCTTGTTTTAATGATATAAATCTCGTTTTAATGATATAAATCTCGTTTTAATGATATAAATCTCGATTTAATTATATAAATCTCGTTTTAATTATATAAATCACGTTTTAATTATATAAATCACGTTTTAATGATATAAATCTCGATTTAATTATATAAATCTCGACTTAATTATATAAATCTCGTTTTAATTATATAAATCACGTTTTAATGATATAAATCTCGTTTTAGTTATATAAATCTCGTTTTAATGATATAAATCTCGATTTAATTATATAAATCTCGTTTTATTTATATAAATCTCGTTTTACTTATATAAATCTCGATTTAATTATATAAATCTCGTTTTAATTATAAAAATCTCGTTTTAATGATAGAAATCTCGATTTAATGTTATAAATCTCGATTAAATGATATAAATTTCGTTTTAATTATATAAATCTCGTTTTAATTATATAAATCTCGTTTTAATGATATAAATCTCGTTTTAGTTATATAAATCTCGTTTTAATGATATAAATCTCGATTTAATTATATAAATCTCGTTTTATTTATATAAATCTCGTTTTAATGATATAAATCTCGATTTAAAGAAATAAATCTCGTTTTAATTATATAAATCTCGTTTTAATGATATAAATCTCGATTTAATTATATAAATCTCGTTTTAATTATATAAATCTCGTTTTAATGTTATAAATATCGTTTTAATTATATAAATATCGTTTTAATGATATAAATCTCGATTTAATTATATAAATCTGGTTTTAATTATATAAATCTCGTTTTAATGTTATAAATATCGTTTTAATTATATAAATATCGTTTTAATTATATAAATCTCGATTTAATGTTATAAATCTCGTTTTAATGATATAAATCTCGATTAAATGTTATAAATCTCGTTTTAATTATATAAATCTTGTTTTAATTATATAAATCTCGTTTTAATGATATAAATCTCGTTTTAGTTATATAAATCTCGTTTTAATGATATAAATCTCGATTTAATTATATAAATCTCGATTTAATTATATAAATCTCGATTTAATTATATAAATCTCTTTTTAAATATATAAATATCGTTTTAATGATATAAATATCGTTTTAATGATATAAATCTTGATTTAATTATATAAATCTGGTTTTAATTATATAAATCTCGTTTTAATGTTATAAATATCGTTTTAATTATATAAATATCGTTTTAATTATATAAATCTCGATTTAATGTTATAAATCTCGTTTTAATGATATAAATCTCGATTAAATGTTATAAATCTCGTTTTAATTATATAAATCTCGTTTTAATTATATAAATCTCGTTTTATTTTTATAAATCTCGTTTTAATGATATAAATCTTGAATTAATTATATAAATATCGTTTTAATTATATAAATCACGTTTTAATTATATAAATATCGTTTTAATTATATAAATATCGTTTTAATTATATAAATCTCGATTTAATTATATAAATATCGTTTTAATTATATAAATATCGTTTTTATTATATAAATCTCGTTTTATTTATATAAATCTCGTTTTAATTATATAAATCTCGTTTTAATGATATAAATCTCGTTTTAATGATATAAATCTTGTTTTAATGATATAAATCTCGTTTTAATGATATAAATCTCGTTTTAATGATATAAATCTCGATTTAATTATAGAAATCTCGTTTTAATTATATAAATCACGTTTTAATGATATAAATCTCGATTTAATTATATAAATCTCGACTTAATTATATAAATCTCGATTTAATGTTATAAATCTCGTTTTAATGATATAAATCTCGATTAAATGTTATAAATCTCGTTTTAATTATATAAATCTTGTTTTAATTATATAAATCTCGTTTTAATGATATAAATCTCGTTTTAGTTATATAAATCTCGTTTTAATGATATAAATCTCGATTTAATTATATAAATCTCGATTTAATTATATAAATCTCTTTTTAAATATATAAATATCGTTTTAATGATATAAATATCGTTTTAATGATATAAATCTCGATTTAATTATATAAATCTGGTTTTAATTATATAAATCTCGTTTTAATGTTATAAATATCGTTTTAATTATATAAATATCGTTTTAATTATATAAATCTCGATTTAATGTTATAAATCTCGTTTTAATGATATAAATCTCGATTAAATGTTATAAATCTCGTTTTAATTATATAAATCTCGTTTTAATTATATAAATCTCGTTTTATTTTTATAAATCTCGTTTTAATGATATAAATCTTGAATTAATTATATAAATATCGTTTTAATTATATAAATCACGTTTTAATTATATAAATATCGTTTTAATTATATAAATATCGTTTTAATTATATAAATCTCGATTTAATTATATAAATATCGTTTTAATTATATAAATATCGTTTTTATTATATAAATCTCGTTTTATTTATATAAATCTCGTTTTAATTATATAAATCTCGTTTTAATGATATAAATCTCGTTTTAATGATATAAATCTTGTTTTAATGATATAAATCTCGTTTTAATGATATAAATCTCGTTTTAATGATATAAATCTCGATTTAATTATATAAATCTCGTTTTAATTATATAAATCACGTTTTAATGATATAAATCTCGATTTAATTATATAAATCTCGACTTAATTATATAAATCTCGTTTTAATTATATAAATAACGTTTTAATGATATAAATCTCGTTTTAATTATATAAATCTCGTTTTAATGATAAAATCTCGTTTTAATTATATAAATCTCGTTTTAATTATAAAAATCTCGTTTTAATGATAGAAATCTCGATTTAATGTTATAAATCTCGATTAAATGATATAAATTTCGTTTTAATTATATAAATCTCGTTTTAATTATATAAATCTCGTTTTAATGATATAAATCTCGTTTTAGTTATATAAATCTCGTTTTAATGATATAAATCTCGATTTAATTATATAAATCTCGATTTAATTATATAAATCTCGTTTTATTTATATAAATCTCGTTTTACTTATATAAATCTCGTTTTAATGATATAAATCTCGATTTAAAGAAATAAATCTCGTTTTAATTATATAAATCTCGTTTTAATGATATAAATCTCGATTTAATTATATAAATCTCGTTTTAATTATATAAATCTCGTTTTAATGTTATAAATATCGTTTTAATTATATAAATATCGTTTTAATGATATAAATCTCGATTTAATTATATAAATCTGGTTTTAATTATATAAATCTCGTTTTAATGTTATAAATATCGTTTTAATTATATAAATATCGTTTTAATTATATAAATCTCGATTTAATGTTATAAATCTCGTTTTAATGATATAAATCTCGATTAAATGTTATAAATCTCGTTTTAATTATATAAATCTTGTTTTAATTATATAAATCTCGTTTTAATGATATAAATCTCGTTTTAGTTATATAAATCTCGTTTTAATGATATAAATCTCGATTTAATTATATAAATCTCGTTTTAATTATATAAATCACGTTTTAATGATATAAATCTCGATTTAATGATATAAATATCGTTTTAATGATATAAATATCGTTTTAATTATATAAATCTCGTTTTAATGATATAAATCTCGATTAAATGTTATAAATCTCGTTTTAATTATATAAATCTCGTTTTAATGATATAAATCTTGTTTTAATGATATAAATCTCGTTTTAATGATATAAATCTCGATTTAATTATATAAATCTCGTTTTAATTATATAAATCACGTTTAATGATATACATCTCGATTTAATTATATAAATCTCGACTTAATGAAATAAATCTCGATTTAATGATATAAATCCCGTTTTAATGATATAAATCACGATTTAATTATATAAATCTCGTTTTAATGATATAAATCTCGATTTAAAGAAATAAATCTCGTTTTAATTATATAAATCTCGTTTTAATAATATAAATCTCGATATAATGATATAAATCTCGATTTAATTATATAAATCTCGTTTTAATTATATAAATCTCGTTTTAATGATATAAATCTCGATTTAATTATATAAATCTCTTTTTAAATATATAAATATCGTTTTAATGATATAAATATCGTTTTAATGATATAAATCTCGATTTAATTATGTAAATCTGGTTTTAATTATATAAATCTCGTTTTAATGTTATAAATATCGTTTTAATTATATAAATATCGTTTTAATTATATAAATCTCGATTTAATGTTATAAATCTCGTTTTAATGATATAAATCTCGATTAAATGTTATAAATCTCGTTTTAATTATATAAATCTCGTTTTAATTATATAAATCTCGTTTTATTTATATAAATCTCGTTTTAATGATATAAATCTCGAATTAATTATATAAATATCGTTTTAATTATATAAATCACGTTTTAATGATATAAATCTCGATTTAATTATATAAATATCGTTTTAATTATATAAATATCGTTTTAATTATATAAATCTCGTTTTATTTATATAAATCTCGTTTTAATTATATAAATCTCGTTTTAATGATATAAATCTCGTTTTAATGATATAAATCTTGTTTTAATGATATAAATCTCGTTTTAATGATATAAATCTCGTTTTAATGATATAAATCTCGATTTAATTATATAAATCTCGATTTAATGTTATAAATCTCGTTTTAATGATATAAATCTCGATTAAATGTTATAAATCTCGTTTTAATTATATAAATCTCGTTTTAATTATATAAATCTCGTTTTATTTATATAAATCTCGTTTTAATGATATAAATCTCGAATTAATTATATAAATATCGTTTTAATTATATAAATCACGTTTTAATGATATAAATCTCGATTTAATTATATAAATATCGTTTTAATTATATAAATATCGTTTTAATTATATAAATCTCGTTTTATTTATATAAATCTCGTTTTAATTATATAAATCTCGTTTTAATGATATAAATCTCGTTTTAATGATATAAATCTTGTTTTAATGATATAAATCTCGTTTTAATGATATAAATCTCGTTTTAATGATATAAATCTCGATTTAATTATATAAATCTCGTTTTAATTATATAAATCACGTTTTAATTATATAAATCACGTTTTAATGATATAAATCTCGATTTAATTATATAAATCTCGACTTAATTATATAAATCTCGTTTTAATTATATAAATCACGTTTTAATGATATAAATCTCGTTTTAGTTATATAAATCTCGTTTTAATGATATAAATCTCGATTTAATTATATAAATCTCGTTTTATTTATATAAATCTCGTTTTACTTATATAAATCTCGTTTTAATTATATAAATCACGTTTAATGATATACATCTCGATTTAATTATATAAATCTCGACTTAATGAAATAAATCTCGATTTAATGATATAAATCCCGTTTTAATGATATAAATCACGATTTAATTATATAAATCTCGTTTTAATGATATAAATCTCGATTTAAAGAAATAAATCTCGTTTTAATTATATAAATCTCGTTTTAATAATATAAATCTCGATATAATGATATAAATCTCGATTTAATTATATAAATCTCGTTTTAATTATATAAATCTCGTTTTAATGATATAAATCTCGATTTAATTATATAAATCTCTTTTTAAATATATAAATATCGTTTTAATGATATAAATCTCGATTTAATGTTATAAATATCGTTTTAATTATATAAATATCGTTTTAATTATATAAATCTCGATTTAATGTTATAAATCTCGTTTTAATGATATAAATCTCGATTAAATGTTATAAATCTCGTTTTAATTATATAAATCTCGTTTTAATTATATAAATCTCGTTTTATTTATATAAATCTCGTTTTAATGATATAAATCTCGAATTAATTATATAAATATCGTTTTAATTATATAAATCTGGTTTTAATTATATAAATCTCGTTTTAATGTTATAAATATCGTTTTAATTATATAAATATCGTTTTAATTATATAAATCTCGATTTAATGTTATAAATCTCGTTTTAATGATATAAATCTCGATTAAATGTTATAAATCTCGTTTTAATTATATAAATCTCGTTTTAATTATATAAATCTCGTTTTATTTATATAAATCTCGTTTTAATGATATAAATCTCGAATTAATTATATAAATATCGTTTTAATTATATAAATCACGTTTTAATGATATAAATCTCGATTTAATTATATAAATATCGTTTTAATTATATAAATATCGTTTTAATTATATAAATCTCGTTTTATTTATATAAATCTCGTTTTAATTATATAAATCTCGTTTTAATGATATAAATCTCGTTTTAATGATATAAATCTTGTTTTAATGATATAAATCTCGTTTTAATGATATAAATCTCGTTTTAATGATATAAATCTCGATTTAATTATATAAATCTCTTTTTAAATATATAAATATCGTTTTAATGATATAAATCTCGATTTAAAGAAATAAATCTCGTTTTAATTATATAAATCTCGTTTTAATAATATAAATCTCGATATAATGATATAAATCTCGATTTAATTATATAAATCTCGTTTTAATTATATAAATCTCGTTTTAATGATATAAATCTCGATTTAATTATATAAATCTCTTTTTAAATATATAAATATCGTTTTAATGATATAAATATCGTTTTAATGATATAAATCTCGATTTAATGTTATAAATATCGTTTTAATTATATAAATATCGTTTTAATTATATAAATCTCGATTTAATGTTATAAATCTCGTTTTAATGATATAAATCTCGATTAAATGTTATAAATCTCGTTTTAATTATATAAATCTCGTTTTAATTATATAAATCTCGTTTTATTTATATAAATCTCGTTTTAATGATATAAATCTCGAATTAATTATATAAATATCGTTTTAATTATATAAATCTGGTTTTAATTATATAAATCTCGTTTTAATGTTATAAATATCGTTTTAATTATATAAATATCGTTTTAATTATATAAATCTCGATTTAATGTTATAAATCTCGTTTTAATGATATAAATCTCGATTAAATGTTATAAATCTCGTTTTAATTATATAAATCTCGTTTTAATTATATAAATCTCGTTTTATTTATATAAATCTCGTTTTAATGATATAAATCTCGAATTAATTATATAAATATCGTTTTATTTATATAAATCTCGTTTTACTTATATAAATCTCGTTTTAATTATATAAATCACGTTTAATGATATACATCTCGATTTAATTATATAAATCTCGACTTAATGAAATAAATCTCGATTTAATGATATAAATCCCGTTTTAATGATATAAATCACGATTTAATTATATAAATCTCGTTTTAATGATATAAATCTCGATTTAAAGAAATAAATCTCGTTTTAATTATATAAATCTCGTTTTAATAATATAAATCTCGATATAATGATATAAATCTCGATTTAATTATATAAATCTCGTTTTAATTATATAAATCTCGTTTTAATGATATAAATCTCGATTTAATTATATAAATCTCTTTTTAAATATATAAATATCGTTTTAATGATATAAATATCGATTTAAAGAAATAAATCTCGTTTTAATTATATAAATCTCGTTTTAATAATATAAATCTCGATATAATGATATAAATCTCGATTTAATTATATAAATCTCGTTTTAATTATATAAATCTCGTTTTAATGATATAAATCTCGATTTAATTATATAAATCTCTTTTTAAATATATAAATATCGTTTTAATGATATAAATATCGTTTTAATGATATAAATCTCGATTTAATGTTATAAATATCGTTTTAATTATATAAATATCGTTTTAATTATATAAATCTCGATTTAATGTTATAAATCTCGTTTTAATGATATAAATCTCGATTAAATGTTATAAATCTCGTTTTAATTATATAAATCTCGTTTTAATTATATAAATCTCGTTTTATTTATATAAATCTCGTTTTAATGATATAAATCTCGAATTAATTATATAAATATCGTTTTAATTATATAAATCTGGTTTTAATTATATAAATCTCGTTTTAATTATATAAATCTCGTTTTAATGTTATAAATATCGTTTTAATTATATAAATATCGTTTTAATTATATAAATCTCGATTTAATGTTATAAATCTCGTTTTAATGATATAAATCTCGATTAAATGTTATAAATCTCGTTTTAATTATATAAATCTCGTTTTAATTATATAAATCTCGTTTTATTTATATAAATCTCGTTTTAATGATATAAATCTCGAATTAATTATATAAATATCGTTTTAATTATATAAATCACGTTTTAATGATATAAATCTCGATTTAATTATATAAATATCGTTTTAATTATATAAATATCGTTTTAATTATATAAATCTCGTTTTATTTATATAAATCTCGTTTTAATTATATAAATCTCGTTTTAATGATATAAATCTCGTTTTAATGATATAAATCTTGTTTTAATGATATAAATCTCGTTTTAATGATATAAATCTCGTTTTAATGATATAAATCTCGATTTAATTATATAAATCTCTTTTTAAATATATAAATATCGTTTTAATGATATAAATCTCGATTTAAAGAAATAAATCTCGTTTTAATTATATAAATCTCGTTTTAATAATATAAATCTCGATATAATGATATAAATCTCGATTTAATTATATAAATCTCGTTTTAATTATATAAATCTCGTTTTAATGATATAAATCTCGATTTAATTATATAAATCTCTTTTTAAATATATAAATATCGTTTTAATGATATAAATATCGTTTTAATGATATAAATCTCGATTTAATGTTATAAATATCGTTTTAATTATATAAATATCGTTTTAATTATATAAATCTCGATTTAATGTTATAAATCTCGTTTTAATGATATAAATCTCGATTAAATGTTATAAATCTCGTTTTAATTATATAAATCTCGTTTTAATTATATAAATCTCGTTTTATTTATATAAATCTCGTTTTAATGATATAAATCTCGAATTAATTATATAAATATCGTTTTAATTATATAAATCTGGTTTTAATTATATAAATCTCGTTTTAATGTTATAAATATCGTTTTAATTATATAAATATCGTTTTAATTATATAAATCTCGATTTAATGTTATAAATCTCGTTTTAATGATATAAATCTCGATTAAATGTTATAAATCTCGTTTTAATTATATAAATCTCGTTTTAATTATATAAATCTCGTTTTATTTATATAAATCTCGTTTTAATGATATAAATCTCGAATTAATTATATAAATATCGTTTTATTTATATAAATCTCGTTTTACTTATATAAATCTCGTTTTAATTATATAAATCACGTTTAATGATATACATCTCGATTTAATTATATAAATCTCGACTTAATGAAATAAATCTCGATTTAATGATATAAATCCCGTTTTAATGATATAAATCACGATTTAATTATATAAATCTCGTTTTAATGATATAAATCTCGATTTAAAGAAATAAATCTCGTTTTAATTATATAAATCTCGTTTTAATAATATAAATCTCGATATAATGATATAAATCTCGATTTAATTATATAAATCTCGTTTTAATTATATAAATCTCGTTTTAATGATATAAATCTCGATTTAATTATATAAATCTCTTTTTAAATATATAAATATCGTTTTAATGATATAAATATCGATTTAAAGAAATAAATCTCGTTTTAATTATATAAATCTCGTTTTAATAATATAAATCTCGATATAATGATATAAATCTCGATTTAATTATATAAATCTCGTTTTAATTATATAAATCTCGTTTTAATGATATAAATCTCGATTTAATTATATAAATCTCTTTTTAAATATATAAATATCGTTTTAATGATATAAATATCGTTTTAATGATATAAATCTCGATTTAATGTTATAAATATCGTTTTAATTATATAAATATCGTTTTAATTATATAAATCTCGATTTAATGTTATAAATCTCGTTTTAATGATATAAATCTCGATTAAATGTTATAAATCTCGTTTTAATTATATAAATCTCGTTTTAATTATATAAATCTCGTTTTAATGATATAAATCTCGAATTAATTATATAAATATCGTTTTAATTATATAAATCTGGTTTTAATTATATAAATCTCGTTTTAATGTTATAAATATCGTTTTAATTATATAAATATCGTTTTAATTATATAAATCTCGATTTAATGTTATAAATCTCGTTTTAATGATATAAATCTCGATTAAATGTTATAAATCTCGTTTTAATTATATAAATCTCGTTTTAATTATATAAATCTCGTTTTATTTATATAAATCTCGTTTTAATGATATAAATCTCGAATTAATTATATAAATATCGTTTTAATTATATAAATCACGTTTTAATGATATAAATCTCGATTTAATTATATAAATATCGTTTTAATTATATAAATATCGTTTTAATTATATAAATCTCGTTTTATTTATATAAATCTCGTTTTAATTATATAAATCTCGTTTTAATGATATAAATCTCGTTTTAATGATATAAATCTTGTTTTAATGATATAAATCTCGTTTTAATGATATAAATCTCGTTTTAATGATATAAATCTCGATTTAATTATATAAATCTCTTTTTAAATATATAAATATCGTTTTAATGATATAAATCTCGATTTAAAGAAATAAATCTCGTTTTAATTATATAAATCTCGTTTTAATAATATAAATCTCGATATAATGATATAAATCTCGATTTAATTATATAAATCTCGTTTTAATTATATAAATCTCGTTTTAATGATATAAATCTCGATTTAATTATATAAATCTCTTTTTAAATATATAAATATCGTTTTAATGATATAAATATCGTTTTAATGATATAAATCTCGATTTAATGTTATAAATATCGTTTTAATTATATAAATATCGTTTTAATTATATAAATCTCGATTTAATGTTATAAATCTCGTTTTAATGATATAAATCTCGATTAAATGTTATAAATCTCGTTTTAATTATATAAATCTCGTTTTAATTATATAAATCTCGTTTTATTTATATAAATCTCGTTTTAATGATATAAATCTCGAATTAATTATATAAATATCGTTTTAATTATATAAATCTGGTTTTAATTATATAAATCTCGTTTTAATGTTATAAATATCGTTTTAATTATATAAATATCGTTTTAATTATATAAATCTCGATTTAATGTTATAAATCTCGTTTTAATGATATAAATCTCGATTAAATGTTATAAATCTCGTTTTAATTATATAAATCTCGTTTTAATTATATAAATCTCGTTTTATTTATATAAATCTCGTTTTAATGATATAAATCTCGAATTAATTATATAAATATCGTTTTAATTATATAAATCACGTTTTAATGATATAAATCTCGATTTAATTATATAAATATCGTTTTAATTATATAAATATCGTTTTAATTATATAAATCTCGTTTTATTTATATAAATCTCGTTTTAATTATATAAATCTCGTTTTAATGATATAAATCTCGTTTTAATGATATAAATCTTGTTTTAATGATATAAATCTCGTTTTAATGATATAAATCTCGTTTTAATGATATAAATCTCGATTTAATTATATAAATCTCGTTTTAATTATATAAATCACGTTTTAATTATATAAATCACGTTTTAATGATATAAATCTCGATTTAATTATATAAATCTCGACTTAATTATATAAATCTCGTTTTAATTATATAAATCACGTTTTAATGATATAAATCTCGTTTTAGTTATATAAATCTCGTTTTAATGATATAAATCTCGATTTAATTATATAAATCTCGTTTTATTTATATAAATCTCGTTTTACTTATATAAATCTCGATTTTATTATATAAATCTCGTTTTAATTATAAAAATCTCGTTTTAATGATAGAAATCTCGATTTAATGTTATAAATCTCGATTAAATGATATACATTTCGTTTTAATTATATAAATCTCGTTTTAATTATATAAATCTCGTTTTAATGATATAAATCTCGTTTTAGTTATATAAATCTCGTTTTAATGATATAAATCTCGATTTAATTATATAAATCTCGTTTTATTTATATAAATCTCGTTTTAATGATATAAATCTCGATTTAAAGAAATAAATCTCGTTTTAATTATATAAATCTCGTTTTAATGATATAAATCTCGATTTAATTATATAAATATCGTTTTAATTATATAAATCACGTTTTAATGATATAAATCTCGATTTAATTATATAAATATCGTTTTAATTATATAAATATCGTTTTAATTATATAAATCTCGTTTTATTTATATAAATCTCGTTTTAATTATATAAATCTCGTTTTAATGATATAAATCTCGTTTTAATGATATAAATCTTGTTTTAATGATATAAATCTCGTTTTAATGATATAAATCTCGTTTTAATGATATAAATCTCGATTTAATTATATAAATCTCGTTTTAATTATATAAATCACGTTTTAATTATATAAATCACGTTTTAATGATATAAATCTCGATTTAATTATATAAATCTCGACTTAATTATATAAATCTCGTTTTAATTATATAAATCACGTTTTAATGATATAAATCTCGTTTTAGTTATATAAATCTCGTTTTAATGATATAAATCTCGATTTAATTATATAAATCTCGTTTTATTTATATAAATCTCGTTTTACTTATATAAATCTCGATTTAATTATATAAATCTCGTTTTAATTATAAAAATCTCGTTTTAATGATAGAAATCTCGATTTAATGTTATAAATCTCGATTAAATGATATAAATTTCGTTTTAATTATATAAATCTCGTTTTAATTATATAAATCTCGTTTTAATGATATAAATCTCGTTTTAGTTATATAAATCTCGTTTTAATGATATAAATCTCGATTTAATTATATAAATCTCGTTTTATTTATATAAATCTCGTTTTAATGATATAAATCTCGATTTAAAGAAATAAATCTCGTTTTAATTATATAAATCTCGTTTTAATGATATAAATCTCGATTTAATTATATAAATCTCGTTTTAATTATATAAATCTCGTTTTATTTATATAAATCTCGTTTTAATGATATAAATCTCGAATTAATTATATAAATATCGTTTTAATTATATAAATCACGTTTTAATTATATAAATCTCGTTTTATTTATATAAATCTCGTTTTAATGATATAAATCTCGAATTAATTATATAAATATCGTTTTAATTATATAAATCTGGTTTTAATTATATAAATCTCGTTTTAATGTTATAAATATCGTTTTAATTATATAAATATCGTTTTAATTATATAAATCTCGATTTAATGTTATAAATCTCGTTTTAATGATATAAATCTCGATTAAATGTTATAAATCTCGTTTTAATTATATAAATCTCGTTTTAATTATATAAATCTCGTTTTATTTATATAAATCTCGTTTTAATGATATAAATCTCGAATTAATTATATAAATATCGTTTTAATTATATAAATCACGTTTTAATGATATAAATCTCGATTTAATTATATAAATATCGTTTTAATTATATAAATATCGTTTTAATTATATAAATCTCGTTTTATTTATATAAATCTCGTTTTAATTATATAAATCTCGTTTTAATGATATAAATCTCGTTTTAATGATATAAATCTTGTTTTAATGATATAAATCTCGTTTTAATGATATAAATCTCGTTTTAATGATATAAATCTCGATTTAATTATATAAATCTCGTTTTAATTATATAAATCACGTTTTAATTATATAAATCACGTTTTAATGATATAAATCTCGATTTAATTATATAAATCTCGACTTAATTATATAAATCTCGTTTTAATTATATAAATCACGTTTTAATGATATAAATCTCGTTTTAGTTATATAAATCTCGTTTTAATGATATAAATCTCGATTTAATTATATAAATCTCGTTTTATTTATATAAATCTCGTTTTACTTATATAAATCTCGATTTTATTATATAAATCTCGTTTTAATTATAAAAATCTCGTTTTAATGATAGAAATCTCGATTTAATGTTATAAATCTCGATTAAATGATATACATTTCGTTTTAATTATATAAATCTCGTTTTAATTATATAAATCTCGTTTTAATGATATAAATCTCGTTTTAGTTATATAAATCTCGTTTTAATGATATAAATCTCGATTTAATTATATAAATCTCGTTTTATTTATATAAATCTCGTTTTAATGATATAAATCTCGATTTAAAGAAATAAATCTCGTTTTAATTATATAAATCTCGTTTTAATGATATAAATCTCGATTTAATTATATAAATATCGTTTTAATTATATAAATCACGTTTTAATGATATAAATCTCGATTTAATTATATAAATATCGTTTTAATTATATAAATATCGTTTTAATTATATAAATCTCGTTTTATTTATATAAATCTCGTTTTAATTATATAAATCTCGTTTTAATGATATAAATCTCGTTTTAATGATATAAATCTTGTTTTAATGATATAAATCTCGTTTTAATGATATAAATCTCGTTTTAATGATATAAATCTCGATTTAATTATATAAATCTCGTTTTAATTATATAAATCACGTTTTAATTATATAAATCACGTTTTAATGATATAAATCTCGATTTAATTATATAAATCTCGACTTAATTATATAAATCTCGTTTTAATTATATAAATCACGTTTTAATGATATAAATCTCGTTTTAGTTATATAAATCTCGTTTTAATGATATAAATCTCGATTTAATTATATAAATCTCGTTTTATTTATATAAATCTCGTTTTACTTATATAAATCTCGATTTAATTATATAAATCTCGTTTTAATTATAAAAATCTCGTTTTAATGATAGAAATCTCGATTTAATGTTATAAATCTCGATTAAATGATATAAATTTCGTTTTAATTATATAAATCTCGTTTTAATTATATAAATCTCGTTTTAATGATATAAATCTCGTTTTAGTTATATAAATCTCGTTTTAATGATATAAATCTCGATTTAATTATATAAATCTCGTTTTATTTATATAAATCTCGTTTTAATGATATAAATCTCGATTTAAAGAAATAAATCTCGTTTTAATTATATAAATCTCGTTTTAATGATATAAATCTCGATTTAATTATATAAATCTCGTTTTAATTATATAAATCTCGTTTTAATGTTATAAATATCGTTTTAATTATATAAATAACGTTTTAATGATATAAATCTCGATTTAATTATATAAATCTGGTTTTAATTATATAAATCTCGTTTTAATGTTATAAATATCGTTTTAATTATATAAATATCGTTTTAATTATATAAATCTCGATTTAATGTTATAAATCTCGTTTTAATGATATAAATCTCGATTAAATGTTATAAATCTCGTTTTAATTATATAAATCTTGTTTTAATTATATAAATCTCGTTTTAATGATATAAATCTCGTTTTAGTTATATAAATCTCGTTTTAATGATATAAATCTCGATTTAATTATATAAATCTCGATTTAATTATATAAATCTCGATTTAATTATATAAATCTCTTTTTAAATATATAAATATCGTTTTAATGATATAAATATCGTTTTAATGATATAAATCTTGATTTAATTATATAAATCTGGTTTTAATTATATAAATCTCGTTTTAATGTTATAAATATCGTTTTAATTATATAAATATCGTTTTAATTATATAAATCTCGATTTAATGTTATAAATCTCGTTTTAATGATATAAATCTCGATTAAATGTTATAAATCTCGTTTTAATTATATAAATCTCGTTTTAATTATATAAATCTCGTTTTATTTTTATAAATCTCGTTTTAATGATATAAATCTTGAATTAATTATATAAATATCGTTTTAATTATATAAATCACGTTTTAATTATATAAATATCGTTTTAATTATATAAATATCGTTTTAATTATATAAATCTCGATTTAATTATATAAATATCGTTTTAATTATATAAATATCGTTTTTATTATATAAATCTCGTTTTATTTATATAAATCTCGTTTTAATTATATAAATCTCGTTTTAATGATATAAATCTCGTTTTAATGATATAAATCTTGTTTTATTGATATAAATCTCGTTTTAATGATATAAATCTCGTTTTAATGATATAAATCTCGATTTAATTATATAAATCTCGTTTTAATTATATAAATCACGTTTTAATGATATAAATCTCGATTTAATTATATAAATCTCGACTTAATTATATAAATCTCGATTTAATGTTATAAATCTCGTTTTAATGATATAAATCTCGATTAAATGTTATAAATCTCGTTTTAATTATATAAATCTTGTTTTAATTATATAAATCTCGTTTTAATGATATAAATCTCGTTTTAGTTATATAAATCTCGTTTTAATGATATAAATCTCGATTTAATTATATAAATCTCGATTTAATTATATAAATCTCTTTTTAAATATATAAATATCGTTTTAATGATATAAATATCGTTTTAATGATATAAATCTCGATTTAATCATATAAATCTGGTTTTAATTATATAAATCTCGTTTTAATGTTATAAATATCGTTTTAATTATATAAATATCGTTTTAATTATATAAATCTCGATTTAATGTTATAAATCTCGTTTTAATGATATAAATCTCGATTAAATGTTATAAATCTCGTTTTAATTATATAAATCTCGTTTTAATTATATAAATCTCGTTTTATTTTTATAAATCTCGTTTTAATGATATAAATCTTGAATTAATTATATAAATATCGTTTTAATTATATAAATCACGTTTTAATTATATAAATATCGTTTTAATTATATAAATATCGTTTTAATTATATAAATCTCGATTTAATTATATAAATATCGTTTTAATTATATAAATATCGTTTTTATTATATAAATCTCGTTTTATTTATATAAATCTCGTTTTAATTATATAAATCTCGTTTTAATGATATAAATCTCGTTTTAATGATATAAATCTTGTTTTAATGATATAAATCTCGTTTTAATGATATAAATCTCGTTTTAATGATATAAATCTCGATTTAATTATATAAATCTCGTTTTAATTATATAAATCACGTTTTAATGATATAAATCTCGATTTAATTATATAAATCTCGACTTAATTATATAAATCTCGTTTTAATTATATAAATAACGTTTTAATGATATAAATCTCGTTTTAATTATATAAATCTCGTTTTAATGATAAAATCTCGTTTTAATTATATAAATCTCGTTTTAATTATAAAAATCTCGTTTTAATGATAGAAATCTCGATTTAATGTTATAAATCTCGATTAAATGATATAAATTTCGTTTTAATTATATAAATCTCGTTTTAATTATATAAATCTCGTTTTAATGATATAAATCTCGTTTTAGTTATATAAATCTCGTTTTAATGATATAAATCTCGATTTAATTATATAAATCTCGATTTAATTATATAAATCTCGTTTTATTTATATAAATCTCGTTTTACTTATATAAATCTCGTTTTAATGATACAAATCTCGATTTAAAGAAATAAATCTCGTTTTAATTATATAAATCTCGTTTTAATGATATAAATCTCGATTTAATTATATAAATCTCGTTTTATTTATATAAATCTCGTTTTACTTATATAAATCTCGTTTTAATGATATAAATCTCGATTTAAAGAAATAAATCTCGTTTTAATTATATAAATCTCGTTTTAATGATATAAATCTCGATTTAATTATATAAATCTCGTTTTAATTATATAAATCTCGTTTTAATGTTATAAATATCGTTTTAATTATATAAATATCGTTTTAATGATATAAATCTCGATTTAATTATATAAATCTGGTTTTAATTATATAAATCTCGTTTTAATGATATAAATCTCGTTTTAGTTATATAAATCTCGTTTTAATGATATAAATCTCGATTTAATTATATAAATCTCGTTTTAATTATATAAATCACGTTTTAATGATATAAATCTCGATTTAATGATATAAATATCGTTTTAATGATATAAATATCGTTTTAATTATATAAATCTCGTTTTAATGATATAAATCTCGATTAAATGTTATAAATCTCGTTTTAATTATATAAATCTCGTTTTAATGATATAAATCTTGTTTTAATGATATAAATCTCGTTTTAATGATATAAATCTCGTTTTAATGATATAAATCTCGATTTAATAATATAAATCTCGTTTTAATTATATAAATCACGTTTAATGATATACATCTCGATTTAATTATATAAATCTCGACTTAATGAAATAAATCTCGATTTAATGATATAAATCCCGTTTTAATGATATAAATCACGATTTAATGATATAAATCTCGTTTTAATAATATAAATCTCGATATAATGATATAAATCTCGATTTAATTATATAAATCTGGTTTTAATTATATAAATCTCGTTTTAATGTTATAAATATCGTTTTAATTATATAAATATCGTTTTAATTATATAAATCTCGATTTAATGTTATAAATCTCGATTTAATGTTATAAATCTCGTTTTAATTATATAAATCTCGTTTTAATGATATAAATCTCGTTTTAATGATATAAATCTTGTTTTAATGATATAAATCTCGATTTAATTATATAAATCTCGTTTTAATTATATAAATCACGTTTTAATGATATAAATCTCGATTTAATTATATAAATCTCGACTTAATTATATAAATCTCGTTTTAATTATATAAATAACGTTTTAATGATATAAATCTCGTTTTAATTATATAAATCTCGTTTTAATGATAAAATCTCGTTTTAATTATTTAAATCTCGTTTTAATTATAAAAATCTCGTTTTAATGATAGAAATCTCGATTTAATGTTATAAATCTCGATTAAATGATATAAATTTCGTTTTAATTATATAAATCTCGATTAAATGATATAAATTTCGTTTTAATTATATAAATCTCGTTTTAATTATATAAATCTCGTTTTAATGATATAAATCTCGTTTTAGTTATATAAATCTCGTTTTAATGATATAAATCTCGATTTAATTATATAAATCTCGTTTTATTTATATAAATCTCGTTTTACTTATATAAATCTCGTTTTAATGATATAAATCTCGATTTAAAGAAATAAATCTCGTTTTAATTATATAAATCTCGTTTAGTGATATAAATCTCGATTAAATTATATAAATCTCGTTTTAATTATATAAATCTCGTTTTAATGTTATAAATATCGTTTTAATTATATAAATATCGTTTTAATGATATAAATCTCGATTTAATTATATAAATCTCGTTTTAATGTTATAAATATCGTTTTAATTATATAAATATCGTTTTAATTATATAAATCTCGATTTAATGTTATAAATCTCGTTTTAATGATATAAATCTCGATTAAATGTTATAAATCTCGTTTTAATTATATAAATCTTGTTTTAATTATATAAATCTCGTTTTAATGATATAAATCTCGTTTTAGTTATATAAATCTCGTTTTAATGATATAAATCTCGATTTAATTATATAAATCTCGTTTTAATTATATAAATCACGTTTTAATGATATAAATCTCGATTTAATTATATAAATATCGTTTTAATGATATAAATATCGTTTTAATTATATAAATCTCGTTTTAATGATATAAATCTCGATTAAATGTTATAAATCTCGTTTTAATTATATAAATCTCGTTTTAATGATATAAATCTTGTTTTAATGATATAAATCTCGTTTTAATGATATAAATCTCGTTTTAATGATATAAATCTCGATTTAATTATATAAATCTCGTTTTAATTATATAAATCACGTTTAATGATATACATCTCGATTTAATTATATAAATCTCGACTTAATGAAATAAATCTCGATTTAATGATATAAATCCCGTTTTAATGATATAAATCACGATTTAATGATATAAATCTCGTTTTAATAATATAAATCTCGATATAATGATATAAATCTCGATTTAATTATATAAATCTGGTTTTAATTATATAAATCTCGTTTTAATGTTATAAATATCGTTTTAATTATATAAATATCGTTTTAATTATATAAATCTCGATTTAATGTTATAAATCTCGATTTAATGTTATAAATCTCGTTTTAATTATATAAATCTCGTTTTAATGATATAAATCTCGTTTTAATGATATAAATCTTGTTTTAATGATATAAATCTCGTTTTAATGATATAAATCTCGTTTTAATGATATAAATCTCGATTTAATTATATAAATCTCGACTTAATTATATAAATCTCGTTTTAATTATATAAATAACGTTTTAATGATATAAATCTCGTTTTAATTATATAAATCTCGTTTTAATGATAAAATCTCGTTTTAATTATATAAATCTCGTTTTAATTATAAAAATCTCGTTTTAATGATAGAAATCTCGATTTAATGTTATAAATCTCGATTTAATGTTATAAATCTCGATTAAATGATATAAATTTCGTTTTAATTATATAAATCTCGTTTTAATTATATAAATCTCGTTTTAATGATATAAATCTCGTTTTAGTTATATAAATCTCGTTTTAATGATATAAATCTCGATTTAATTATATAAATCTCGTTTTATTTATATAAATCTCGTTTTACTTATATAAATCTCGTTTTAATGATATAAATCTCGATTTAAAGAAATAAATCTCGTTTTAATTATATAAATCTCGTTTTAATGATATAAATCTCGATTAAATTATATAAATCTCGTTTTAATTATATAAATCTCGTTTTAATGTTATAAATATCGTTTTAATTATATAAATATCGTTTTAATGATATAAATCTCGATTTAATTATATAAATCTCGTTTTAATGTTATAAATATCGTTTTAATTATATAAATATCGTTTTAATTATATAAATCTCGATTTAATGTTATAAATCTCGTTTTAATGATATAAATCTCGATTAAATGTTATAAATCTCGTTTTAATTATATAAATCTTGTTTTAATTATATAAATCTCGTTTTAATGATATAAATCTCGTTTTAGTTATATAAATCTCGTTTTAATGATATAAATCTCGATTTAATTATATAAATCTCGTTTTAATTATATAAATCACGTTTTAATGATATAAATCTCGATTTAATTATATAAATATCGTTTTAATGATATAAATATCGTTTTAATTATATAAATCTCGTTTTAATGATATAAATCTCGATTAAATGTTATAAATCTCGTTTTAATTATATAAATCTCGTTTTAATGATATAAATCTTGTTTTAATGATATAAATCTCGTTTTAATGATATAAATCTCGTTTTAATGATATAAATCTCGATTTAATTATATAAATCTCGTTTTAATTATATAAATCACGTTTAATGATATACATCTCGATTTAATTATATAAATCTCGACTTAATGAAATAAATCTCGATTTAATGATATAAATCCCGTTTTAATGATATAAATCACGATTTAATGATATAAATCTCGTTTTAATAATATAAATCTCGATATAATGATATAAATCTCGATTTAATTATATAAATCTGGTTTTAATTATATAAATCTCGTTTTAATGTTATAAATATCGTTTTAATTATATAAATATCGTTTTAATTATATAAATCTCGATTTAATGTTATAAATCTCGATTTAATGTTATAAATCTCGTTTTAATGATATAAATCTCGATTAAATGTTATAAATCTCGTTTTAATTATATAAATCTCGTTTTAATGTTATAAATATCGTTTTAATTATATAAATATCGTTTTAATTATATAAATATCGTTTTAATTATATAAATCTCGATTTAATGTTATAAATCTCGTTTTAATGATATAAATCTCGATTTAATGTTATAAATCTCGTTTTAATTATATAAATCTCGTTTAAATTATATAAATCTCGTTTTAATTATATAAATCTCTTTTTAATTATATAAATCTCGTTTTAATGATATAAATCTCGATTTAAAGAAATAAATCTCGTTTTAATTATATAAATCTCGATTTAATTAAATAAATCTCGTTTTAATGATATAAATCTCGATTTAATTATATAAATCTCGATTTAATTATATAAATCTCGTTTTAATTATATAAATCACGTTTTAATGATATAAATCTTGATTTAATTATATAAATCTCGACTTAATGATATAAATCTCGATTTAATGATATAAATCCCGTTTTAATGATATAAATCACGATTTAATGATATAAATCTCGTTTTAATAATTTAAATCTCGATATAATGATATAAATCTCGATTTAATTATATGAATCTCGATTTAATAATATAAATCTCGATATAATGATATAAATCTCGATTTAATAATATAAATCTCGATATAATGATATAAATCTCGATTTAATTATATAAATCTCGTTTTAATTAAATAAATCTCGTTTTAATGATATAAATCTCGTTTAAAATATATAAACCTCGACTTAATGATATAAATCTAGATTTAATAATATAAATCTCGATTTAATAATATAAATCTCGATATAATGATATAAATCTCGATTTAATTATATAAATCTCGTTTTTATTAAATTAATCTCGTTTTAATGATATAAATCTCGTTTAAATTATATAAACCTCGACTTAATGATATAAATCTCGATTTAATGATATAAATCCCGTTTTAATAATATAAATCTCGTTTTAATTATATAAATCTCGTTTTAATGATATAAATCTCGTTTAAATTATATAAATCTCGATTTAATTATATAAATCTCGTTTTAATAATATAAATCTCGATATAATGATATAAATCTAGATTTAATTATATGAATCTCGATTTAATTATATAAATCTCGATTTAATTATATAAATCTCGTTTTAATGATATAAATCTCGATTTAATTATATAAATCTCGTTTTAATTATATAAATCTCGTTTTAATGATATAAATCTCGATTTAATTATATAAATCTCGTTTTAATGATATAAATCTCGTTTAAATTATATAAATCTCGATTTAATTATATAAATCTCGATTTAATGTTATAAATCTCGATTTAATTATATAAATCTCGTTTTAATAATATAAATCTCGATATAATGATATAAATCTAGATTTAATTATATGAATCTCGATTTAATTATATAAATCTCGATTTAATTATATAAATCTCGTTTTAATGATATAAATCTCGTTTTAATGATATAAATCTCGTTTAAATTATATAAATACCGTTTTAATGATATAAATCACGATTTAATGATATAAATCTCGTTTTAATAATATAAATCTCGATATAATGATATAAATCACGTTTTAATTATATAAATCTCGATTTAATAATATAAATCTCGATATAATGATATAAATCTCGATTTAATTATATAAATCTCGTTTTAATTATATAAATCTCGTTTTAACGTATAAATCTCGATTTAATGATATAAATCTCGTTTTAATGATATAAATCTCGTTTTAATGATATAAATCTCGTTTTAATGATATAAATCTCGTTTTAATTATATAAATCTCGTTTTATTTATATAAATCTCGTTTTAATTATATAAATCTCGTTTTAATGATATAAATCTCGATTAAATGTTATAAATCTCTTTTAATTATATAAATCTCGTTTTAATTATATAAATCTCGTTTTAATTATATAAATCTCGTTTTAATGATATAAATCTCGTTTTAGTTATATAAATCTCGCTTTTATGATATAAATCTCGATTTAATTATATAAATCTCATTTTAATTATATAAATCACGTTTTAATGATATAAATCTCGATTTAATTATATAAATCTCGTTTTAATGATATAAATCTCGTTTTAATTATATAAATCTCGATTTAATGTTATAAATCTCGATTTAATGTTATAAATCTCGTTTTAATGATATAAATCTCGTTTTAATAATATAAATCTCGATATAATGATATAAATCTAGATTTAATTATATGAATCTCGATTTAATTATATAAATCTCGATTTAATTATATCAATCTCGTTTTAATTATATATATCTCGTTTTAATGATATAAATCTCGTTTAAATTATATAAATCTCGTTTTAATGATATAAATCACGATTTAATGATATAAATCTCGTTTTAATGATAAAATCTCGTTTTAATTATTTAAATCTCGTTTTAATTATAAAAATCTCGTTTTAATGATAGAAATCTCGATTTAATGTTATAAATCTCGATTAAATGATATAAATTTCGTTTTAATTATATAAATCTCGATTAAATGATATAAATTTCGTTTTAATTATATAAATCTCGTTTTAATTATATAAATCTCGTTTTAATGATATAAATCTCGTTTTAGTTATATAAATCTCGTTTTAATGATATAAATCTCGATTTAATTATATAAATCTCGTTTTATTTATATAAATCTCGTTTTACTTATATAAATCTCGTTTTAATGATATAAATCTCGATTTAAAGAAATAAATCTCGTTTTAATTATATAAATCTCGTTTAGTGATATAAATCTCGATTAAATTATATAAATCTCGTTTTAATTATATAAATCTCGTTTTAATGTTATAAATATCGTTTTAATTATATAAATATCGTTTTAATGATATAAATCTCGATTTAATTATATAAATCTCGTTTTAATGTTATAAATATCGTTTTAATTATATAAATATCGTTTTAATTATATAAATCTCGATTTAATGTTATAAATCTCGTTTTAATGATATAAATCTCGATTAAATGTTATAAATCTCGTTTTAATTATATAAATCTTGTTTTAATTATATAAATCTCGTTTTAATGATATAAATCTCGTTTTAGTTATATAAATCTCGTTTTAATGATATAAATCTCGATTTAATTATATAAATCTCGTTTTAATTATATAAATCACGTTTTAATGATATAAATCTCGATTTAATTATATAAATATCGTTTTAATGATATAAATATCGTTTTAATTATATAAATCTCGTTTTAATGATATAAATCTCGATTAAATGTTATAAATCTCGTTTTAATTATATAAATCTCGTTTTAATGATATAAATCTTGTTTTAATGATATAAATCTCGTTTTAATGATATAAATCTCGTTTTAATGATATAAATCTCGATTTAATTATATAAATCTCGTTTTAATTATATAAATCACGTTTAATGATATACATCTCGATTTAATTATATAAATCTCGACTTAATGAAATAAATCTCGATTTAATGATATAAATCCCGTTTTAATGATATAAATCACGATTTAATGATATAAATCTCGTTTTAATAATATAAATCTCGATATAATGATATAAATCTCGATTTAATTATATAAATCTGGTTTTAATTATATAAATCTCGTTTTAATGTTATAAATATCGTTTTAATTATATAAATATCGTTTTAATTATATAAATCTCGATTTAATGTTATAAATCTCGATTTAATGTTATAAATCTCGTTTTAATTATATAAATCTCGTTTTAATGATATAAATCTCGTTTTAATGATATAAATCTTGTTTTAATGATATAAATCTCGTTTTAATGATATAAATCTCGTTTTAATGATATAAATCTCGATTTAATTATATAAATCTCGACTTAATTATATAAATCTCGTTTTAATTATATAAATAACGTTTTAATGATATAAATCTCGTTTTAATTATATAAATCTCGTTTTAATGATAAAATCTCGTTTTAATTATATAAATCTCGTTTTAATTATAAAAATCTCGTTTTAATGATAGAAATCTCGATTTAATGTTATAAATCTCGATTTAATGTTATAAATCTCGATTAAATGATATAAATTTCGTTTTAATTATATAAATCTCGTTTTAATTATATAAATCTCGTTTTAATGATATAAATCTCGTTTTAGTTATATAAATCTCGTTTTAATGATATAAATCTCGATTTAATTATATAAATCTCGTTTTATTTATATAAATCTCGTTTTACTTATATAAATCTCGTTTTAATGATATAAATCTCGATTTAAAGAAATAAATCTCGTTTTAATTATATAAATCTCGTTTTAATGATATAAATCTCGATTAAATTATATAAATCTCGTTTTAATTATATAAATCTCGTTTTAATGTTATAAATATCGTTTTAATTATATAAATATCGTTTTAATGATATAAATCTCGATTTAATTATATAAATCTCGTTTTAATGTTATAAATATCGTTTTAATTATATAAATATCGTTTTAATTATATAAATCTCGATTTAATGTTATAAATCTCGTTTTAATGATATAAATCTCGATTAAATGTTATAAATCTCGTTTTAATTATATAAATCTTGTTTTAATTATATAAATCTCGTTTTAATGATATAAATCTCGTTTTAGTTATATAAATCTCGTTTTAATGATATAAATCTCGATTTAATTATATAAATCTCGTTTTAATTATATAAATCACGTTTTAATGATATAAATCTCGATTTAATTATATAAATATCGTTTTAATGATATAAATATCGTTTTAATTATATAAATCTCGTTTTAATGATATAAATCTCGATTAAATGTTATAAATCTCGTTTTAATTATATAAATCTCGTTTTAATGATATAAATCTTGTTTTAATGATATAAATCTCGTTTTAATGATATAAATCTCGTTTTAATGATATAAATCTCGATTTAATTATATAAATCTCGTTTTAATTATATAAATCACGTTTAATGATATACATCTCGATTTAATTATATAAATCTCGACTTAATGAAATAAATCTCGATTTAATGATATAAATCCCGTTTTAATGATATAAATCACGATTTAATGATATAAATCTCGTTTTAATAATATAAATCTCGATATAATGATATAAATCTCGATTTAATTATATAAATCTGGTTTTAATTATATAAATCTCGTTTTAATGTTATAAATATCGTTTTAATTATATAAATATCGTTTTAATTATATAAATCTCGATTTAATGTTATAAATCTCGATTTAATGTTATAAATCTCGTTTTAATGATATAAATCTCGATTAAATGTTATAAATCTCGTTTTAATTATATAAATCTCGTTTTAATGTTATAAATATCGTTTTAATTATATAAATATCGTTTTAATTATATAAATATCGTTTTAATTATATAAATCTCGATTTAATGTTATAAATCTCGTTTTAATGATATAAATCTCGATTTAATGTTATAAATCTCGTTTTAATTATATAAATCTCGTTTAAATTATATAAATCTCGTTTTAATTATATAAATCTCTTTTTAATTATATAAATCTCGTTTTAATGATATAAATCTCGATTTAAAGAAATAAATCTCGTTTTAATTATATAAATCTCGATTTAATTAAATAAATCTCGTTTTAATGATATAAATCTCGATTTAATTATATAAATCTCGATTTAATTATATAAATCTCGTTTTAATTATATAAATCACGTTTTAATGATATAAATCTTGATTTAATTATATAAATCTCGACTTAATGATATAAATCTCGATTTAATGATATAAATCCCGTTTTAATGATATAAATCACGATTTAATGATATAAATCTCGTTTTAATAATTTAAATCTCGATATAATGATATAAATCTCGATTTAATTATATGAATCTCGATTTAATAATATAAATCTCGATATAATGATATAAATCTCGATTTAATAATATAAATCTCGATATAATGATATAAATCTCGATTTAATTATATAAATCTCGTTTTAATTAAATAAATCTCGTTTTAATGATATAAATCTCGTTTAAAATATATAAACCTCGACTTAATGATATAAATCTAGATTTAATAATATAAATCTCGATTTAATAATATAAATCTCGATATAATGATATAAATCTCGATTTAATTATATAAATCTCGTTTTTATTAAATTAATCTCGTTTTAATGATATAAATCTCGTTTAAATTATATAAACCTCGACTTAATGATATAAATCTCGATTTAATGATATAAATCCCGTTTTAATAATATAAATCTCGTTTTAATTATATAAATCTCGTTTTAATGATATAAATCTCGTTTAAATTATATAAATCTCGATTTAATTATATAAATCTCGTTTTAATAATATAAATCTCGATATAATGATATAAATCTAGATTTAATTATATGAATCTCGATTTAATTATATAAATCTCGATTTAATTATATAAATCTCGTTTTAATGATATAAATCTCGATTTAATTATATAAATCTCGTTTTAATTATATAAATCTCGTTTTAATGATATAAATCTCGATTTAATTATATAAATCTCGTTTTAATGATATAAATCTCGTTTAAATTATATAAATCTCGATTTAATTATATAAATCTCGATTTAATGTTATAAATCTCGATTTAATTATATAAATCTCGTTTTAATAATATAAATCTCGATATAATGATATAAATCTAGATTTAATTATATGAATCTCGATTTAATTATATAAATCTCGATTTAATTATATAAATCTCGTTTTAATGATATAAATCTCGTTTTAATGATATAAATCTCGTTTAAATTATATAAATACCGTTTTAATGATATAAATCACGATTTAATGATATAAATCTCGTTTTAATAATATAAATCTCGATATAATGATATAAATCACGTTTTAATTATATAAATCTCGATTTAATAATATAAATCTCGATATAATGATATAAATCTCGATTTAATTATATAAATCTCGTTTTAATTATATAAATCTCGTTTTAACGTATAAATCTCGATTTAATGATATAAATCTCGTTTTAATGATATAAATCTCGTTTTAATGATATAAATCTCGTTTTAATGATATAAATCTCGTTTTAATTATATAAATCTCGTTTTATTTATATAAATCTCGTTTTAATTATATAAATCTCGTTTTAATGATATAAATCTCGATTAAATGTTATAAATCTCTTTTAATTATATAAATCTCGTTTTAATTATATAAATCTCGTTTTAATTATATAAATCTCGTTTTAATGATATAAATCTCGTTTTAGTTATATAAATCTCGCTTTTATGATATAAATCTCGATTTAATTATATAAATCTCATTTTAATTATATAAATCACGTTTTAATGATATAAATCTCGATTTAATTATATAAATCTCGTTTTAATGATATAAATCTCGTTTTAATTATATAAATCTCGATTTAATGTTATAAATCTCGATTTAATGTTATAAATCTCGTTTTAATGATATAAATCTCGTTTTAATAATATAAATCTCGATATAATGATATAAATCTAGATTTAATTATATGAATCTCGATTTAATTATATAAATCTCGATTTAATTATATCAATCTCGTTTTAATTATATATATCTCGTTTTAATGATATAAATCTCGTTTAAATTATATAAATCCCGTTTTAATGATATAAATCACGATTTAATGATATAAATCTCGTTTTAATAATATAAATCTCGATATAATGATATAAATCTCGATTTAATTATATAAATCTCGATTTAATAATATAAATCTCGATATAATGATATAAATCTCGATTTAATTATATAAATCTCGTTTTAATTAAATAAATCTCGTTTTAATGATATAAATCTCGTTTAAATTATATAAACCTCGACTTAATGATATAAATCTCGATTTAATGATATAAATCCCGTTTTAATGATATAAATCACGATTTAATGATATAAATCTCGTTTTAATAATATAAATCTCATATAATGATATAAATCTCGATTTAATTATATAAATCTCGTTTTAATTATATAAATCTCGTTTTAACGTATAAATCTCGATTTAATGATATAAATCTCGTTTTAATGATATAAATATCGTTTTAATGATATAAATCTCGATTTAATGATATAAATCTCGTTTTAATGATATAAATCTCGTTTTAATGATATAAATCTCGTTTTATTTTTATAAATTTCGTTTTAATTATATAAATCTCGTTTTAATGATATAAATCTCGTTTTAATGATATAAATCTCGTTTTAATTATATAAATCTCGTTTTAATGATATAAATCTCGTTTTAGTTATATAAATCTCGTTTTCATGATATAAATCTCGATTTAATTATATAAATCTCATTTTAATTATATAAATCACGTTTTAATGATATAAATCTCGATTTAATTATATAAATCTCGTTTTAATGATATAAATCTCGTTTAAATTATATAAATCTCGATTTAATTATATAAATCTCGTTTTAATAATATAAATCTCGATATAATGATATAAATCTAGATTTAATTATATGAATCTCGATTTAATTATATAAATCTCGATTTAATTATATAAATCTCGTTTTAATGATATAAATCTCGATTTAATTATATAAATCTCGTTTTAATTATATAAATCTCGTTTTAATGATATAAATCTCGATTTAATTATATAAATCTCGTTTTAATGATATAAATCTCGTTTAAATTATATAAATCTCGATTTAATTATATAAATCTCGATTTAATGTTATAAATCTCGATTTAATTATATAAATCTCGTTTTAATAATATAAATCTCGATATAATGATATAAATCTAGATTTAATTATATGAATCTCGATTTAATTATATAAATCTCGATTTAATTATATAAATCTCGTTTTAATGATATAAATCTCGTTTTAATGATATAAATCTCGTTTAAATTATATAAATACCGTTTTAATGATATAAATCACGATTTAATGATATAAATCTCGTTTTAATAATATAAATCTCGATATAATGATATAAATCACGTTTTAATTATATAAATCTCGATTTAATAATATAAATCTCGATATAATGATATAAATCTCGATTTAATTATATAAATCTCGTTTTAATTAAATAAATCTCGTTTTAATGATATAAATCTCGTTTAAATTATATAAACCTCGACTTAATGATATAAATCTCGATTTAATGATATAAATCCCGTTTTAATGATATAAATCACGATTTAATGATATAAATCTCGTTTTAATTATATAAATCTCGTTTTAATTATATAAATCTCGTTTTAATTATATAAATCTCGTTTTAATGATATAAATCTCGTTTTAGTTATATAAATCTCGTTTTTATGATATAAATCTCGATTTAATTATATAAATCTCATTTTAATGATATAAATCACGTTTTAATGATATAAATCTCGATTTAATTATATAAATCTCGTTTTAATGATATAAATCTCGTTTAAATTATATAAATCTCGATTTAATTATATAAATATCGATTTAATGTTATAAATCTCGATTTAATGATATAAATCTCGTTTTAATAATATAAATCTCGATATAATGATATAAATCTAGATTTAATTATATGAATCTCGATTTAATTATATAAATCTCGATTTAATTATATCAATCTCGTTTTAATTATATATATCTCGTTTTAATGATATAAATCTCGTTTAAATTATATAAATCTCGTTTAAATTATATAAATCCCGTTTTAATGATATAAATCACGATTTAATGATATAAATCTCGTTTTAATAATATAAATCTCGATATAATGATATAAATCTCGATTTAATTATATAAATCTCGATTTAATAATATAAATCTCGATATAATGATATAAATATCAATTTAATTATATAAATCTCGTTTTAATTAAATAAATCTCGTTTTAATGATATAAATCTCGTTTAAATTATATAAACCTCGACTTAATGATATAAATCTCGATTTAATGATATAAATCCCGTTTTAATGATATAAATCACGATTTAATGATATAAATCTCGTTTTAATAATATAAATCTCATATAATGATATAAATCTCGATTTAATTATATAAATCTCGTTTTAATTATATAAATCTCGTTTTAACGTATAAATCTCGATTTAATGATATAAATCTCGTTTTAATGATATAAATATCGTTTTAATGATATAAATCTCGTTTTAATGATATAAATCTCGTTTTAATGATATAAATCTCGTTTTAATTATATAAATCTCGTTTTATTTTTATAAATTTCGTTTTAATTATATAAATCTCGTTTTAATGATATAAATCTCGTTTTAATTATATAAATCTCGTTTTAATTATATAAATCTCGTTTTAATGATATAAATCTCGTTTTAATGATATAAATCTCGTTTTAGTTATATAAATCTCGTTTTCATGATATAAATCTCGAATTAATTATATAAATCTCATTTTAATTATATAAATCACGTTTTAATGATATAAATCTCGATTTAATTATATAAATCTCGTTTTAATGATATAAATCTCGTTTAAATTATATAAATCTCGATTTAATTATATAAATCTCGTTTTAATAATATAAATCTCGATATAATGATATAAATCTAGATTTAATTATATGAATCTCGATTTAATTATATAAATCTCGATTTAATTATATAAATCTCGTTTTAATGATATAAATCTCGATTTAATTATATAAATCTCGTTTTAATTATATAAATCTCGTTTTAATGATATAAATCTCGATTTAATTATATAAATCTCGTTTTAATGATATAAATCTCGTTTAAATTATATAAATCTCGATTTAATTATATAAATCTCGATTTAATGTTATAAATCTCGATTTAATTATATAAATCTCGTTTTAATAATATAAATCTCGATATAATGATATAAATCTAGATTTAATTATATGAATCTCGATTTAATTATATAAATCTCGATTTAATTATATAAATCTCGTTTTAATGATATAAATCTCGTTTTAATGATATAAATCTCGTTTAAATTATATAAATACCGTTTTAATGATATAAATCACGATTTAATGATATAAATCTCGTTTTAATAATATAAATCTCGATATAATGATATAAATCTCGATTTAATTATATAAATCTCGATTTAATAATATAAATCTCGATATAATGATATAAATCTCGATTTAATTATATAAATCTCGTTTTAATTAAATAAATCTCGTTTTAATGATATAAATCTCGTTTAAATTATATAAACCTCGACTTAATGATATAAATCTCGATTTAATGATATAAATCCCGTTTTAATGATATAAATCACGATTTAATGATATAAATCTCGTTTTAATAATATAAATCTCGATATAATGATATAAATCTCGATATAATGATATAAATCTCGATTTAATTATATAAATCTCGTTTTAATTATATAAATCTCGTTTTAACGTATAAATCTCGATTTAATGATATAAATCTCGTTTTAATGATATAAATCTCGTTTTAATGATATAAATCTCGTTTTAATGATATAAATCTCGTTTTAATTATATAAATCTCGTTTTATTTATATAAATCTCGTTTTAATTATATAAATCTCGTTTTAATGATATAAATCTCGTTTTAATGATATAAATCTCGTTTTAGTTATATAAATCTCGTTTTTATGATATAAATCTCGATTTAATTATATAAATCTCATTTTAATTATATAAATCACGTTTTAATGATATAAATCTCGATTTAATTATATAAATCTCGTTTTAATGATATAAATCTCGATTTAATTATATAAATCTCGTTTTAATTATATAAATCTCGTTTTAATTATATAAATCTCGTTTTAATGTTATAAATATCGTTTTAATGATATAAATCTCGATTTAATTATATAAATCTCGTTTTAATTATATAAATCTCGTTTTAATGTTTAAATATCGTTTTAATTATATAAATATCGTTTTACTTATATAAATCTCGATTTAATGTTATAAATCTCGTTTTAATTATATAAATCTCGATTTAATGTTATAAATCTCGTTTTAATTATATAAATCTCGTTTAAATTATATAAATCTCGTTTTAATTATATAAATCTCTTTTTAATTATATAAATCTCGTTTTAAAGAAATAAATCTCGTTTTAATTATATAAATCTCGATTTAATTAAATAAATCTCGATTTAATTAAATAAATCTCGTTTTAATGATATAAATCTCGTTTTAATTATATTAATCTCGTTTTAATTATATAAATCTCGATTGAATTATATAAATATCGTTTTAATGATATAAATCTCGATTGAATTATATAAATCTCGTTTTAATGTTATAAATCTCGTTTTAATTATATAAATCACGTTTTAATGTTATAAATCTCGTTTTAATTATATAAATCACGTTTTAATGATATAAATCTCGATTTAATTATATAAATCTTGTTTTAATGTTATAAATCTCGTTTTAATTATATAAATCACGTTTTAATGATATAAATCTCGATTTAATTATATAAATCTCGTTTTAATGATATAAATCTCGTTTTAATTATATAAATCTCGTTTTAATGATATAAATCTCGTTTTAATTATATAAATCTCGTTTTAATGATATAAATCTCGTTTTAATTATATAAATCACGTTTTAATGATATAAATCTCGATTTAATTATATAAATCTCGTTTTAATGATATAAATCTCGTTTTAATTATATAAATCTCGTTTTAATGATATAAATCTCGTTTTAATTATATAAATCTCGTTTTAATGATATAAATCTCGATTCAATAATATAAATCTCGATATAATGATATAAATCTCGATTTAATTATATAAATCTCGTTTTAATGATATAAATCTCGTTTTAATTATATAAATCTCGTTTTAATGATATAAATCTCGTTTTAATTATATAAATCTCGTTTTAATGATATAAATCTCGATTCAATAATATAAATCTCGATATAATGATATAAATCTCGATTTAATTATATTAATCTCGATTTAATTATATTAATCTCGATTTAATTATATAAATCTCAATTTAATGATATAAATCTCGATTTAATGATATCAATCTCGATTTCATTATATAAATCTCGATTTAATGATATTAATCTCGATTTAATGATATCAATCTCGATTTAATGGTATTAATCTCGATTTAATGGTATTAATCTCGATTTAATGATATTAATCTCGATTTAATGATATTAATCTCGATTTAATTATATAAATCTCGATTTAATGATAAAAATGTCTATTCCATCATTTCAATCTTGATTTCGTGATTTTAATCTTGATTTCATTATTTCAATCTGGATTTCTTGATTTCATTCTTGATTTCTTGATTTCATGATTTCAATCTCGATTTCATAATTTCAATCTTGATTTCATAATTTCAATCTCGATTTAATCATTTCAATCTCGATTTTATGATTTCAATAACGATTTAATGATTTTAATCTTGATTTAATCATGGCAATCACCATTTAACCTTTTTATCTTGATTTAATACACCACTTTCAAAAATTGCTCTTAACTAAATCGGAGGAGTTAAAAAACTAAATCTCACCACTTACTTCTAGTGAAAAAGGGTCTAAGAAGAAAAAAACACTCATTTTGGTTTCAATTTCACTGGATTTAGTGACGTAGGTTAAATCTTGAAAGTCGTAGGGAGTAGAGAAATCCAGGAACCGAATTCTCGAAGGTGTCGGTGAAATCGCAAATGCCATAGAGGCTTCCTATATTAAATTAAGCGATATTTAAAATCAACACCGTGTAATATAATATTACCATAAGTAACATAATATAACTATAAGTATGACCAATAGATTAACCGAACTGATTTAAACATTTATTGAACAACCCAGGTTTCGTTCAACACATAACCCTCTAGTTTCTAAAATATGCTAAAATAGAAATATAATAATGCCAAGAACGATAATATACTACTTAGTTCAGTTTCAAGTCCAAGCTAGTCCAAGTCAGTGTTGAAAATAGGTTTTGGTTAGAAAATTAGCATTAAAACAATGTCATACTTATGGTTATTATGTTACTTATCATATTACGAGTTGATTGTTTGATTTTTACACTGCAAAACCACAATTTAAGACACCACGGACAGAGAATAATATATTAATGAAATATAAAAAAATAAACTAACCTATTCGAGACCGAAATCTATATATATAAGATAGCCTCAATATTGCTTTTCGCGACTGGTATTACTTTAACCTAGGAGCAACAAACACAGCACCCCACACAAGGAGAACGCAACCCGCCAAAAGTCGTGCATTTTCTTGCGTACAGTTTTCATTGATTAGACGCTTTAGCGCCTGCTGCCGTCGGAAAATTCTCAAATTGCCTTCCCCCTTTCCGTAAAAAGCTCAGTGAAAAGGCGTTAGCGTGTTTAAAGGCTAGCCGGGTTCTCCTTGTGTTTGTTGCTCCTAGTTTAATCGACGTGTTTAAGAGAGTAATTGTATTTGCGTCCCATGTTAACTCTAAAAGTGTTATTCAGTCTTAGTTTCTCTTTAGTGGAATATTTTCTAATCTACTGAAATAGTCCTTTTACACATTTTTTCTTTTTATCTTTAAATTATCATTTGTAACCGCTTATGCCTTAAGTATAAAAGCAAAAATCAGCCAATGAAAAAATCCCTCTACTTATATTTATTTAATTACTAGAGCAATATAAATTGTCTCGCAAATAATTTAGTTTAATTGGCAATACCTAACTTATTTCAATAAACTGGTAAATCTCTCGTGAGAAGTTCCAACACTCCAATACGAAATATTAATTATTTCTTCAGTTAGAAGCGAGTTTAGTATTGTTCATAAAATGAGTACCATGTACATTCTTTTATTTTCCTTGACATTCTGTACTCCAAAACAACGGTTATTTGAATTGCAAATAACTTTAATGCGGCTGCATTGTATAATATGAAGCCTTTAAATCACTGCAAATTTAAATAGCTGAAATTGAACGCTTAGATGACCTTTGTAGAACACAAATCCTTCCAATTTTACACAAAAAAATTGTACAACTATGGAGGAGAGGAAGTTCCAATATTGCTTATTTTTGTGCAATATTAGCCAAAAATGTGTGCTGTTTCAATGACAACCATTTGGATCATTTTATGTTCAATTTTCAACACTTTTTTCTTAGAGCTCATGTATTTTTTACACTACCGTTTTGACGACCATGCCAACCATTCCAGTGCACGATCCGTTCTCTTGACAAACTCCGTACAGTCCATCTTCTGGTATTACGAGTTTGAAACTATGATGATAGTTAAATCAATGATTAATAACATCAGGCATTTTATAAGATGTTGATTTTCGGTTAACACATAGATAGCCTTTAAAAATATAAGGTTGGAATGTTCGCTATTATTATAAGCCTACTCCGTTTGAAATGAAATTACGGTTGGATATTACGTAGATTTGGAAACGTGGTCGGCGTTTAACATTTATAAACTTCCATAACAATCATGCTTTGTTTAGTCACGTTCCGTTTCTTTAGCGACGCAATTTTCAAATGAGAGACTGAAAGCTGGTTTCACACTCGACGGAAAATATGCCGGAAAGACGATAATAAACGCCGAGCTGAAAATTGATTCCCATTCGATATACCGCTAACGTTAGAATTTACGCTGCTAATTTTCCGTCGAGTGTGAAACCAGCTTTAGAGTATCCACTTAGCAGAAACGATCTCAGAATGGACTTACAAGGAGACTACCCGAGGTGTAACACACCGATTTTGTTCAAACTCGGGGGCTAAGTAGGCCTTAATGAATCATGAAAATTCCCAAAAGTAAAAATTTAAACGGGCTTTAGTTTTGCCATGGCAACCGAAAATGTTTTTGACAACACAAAATGGAAAATTCCTTACCCAAAAAAATTTTCCAAGGGGGCACCCTTAGAAATTTTAGCTTTTTCACTATTCTACTTATTCGCATATTTTATCACTTTGCAAAGCAGTCAGTAGCCGTGGATCCTCTTAACTTAACATTTCGTATTTATTATTCTTAGGCTTAGTTTCTCTTTTCGATATAACAGTCGCCAGCCAGATTTCCCGCACGGTACTGACGAGTCCCAAATAGGGCGAAACCGGTCTACCGTTGCAATTTCAGGCTATTTTATTTAATTTAAATTCGTTTTTAACTCAGATCTATTTGGTCCGAGATTCGCCTCTTTATGTTTGCTCGAAGATCTATTGGTACGAGCTATTTGTAAGTTTTTAAATTTCTTCAAATTTGTTTGGGGTTTAGCTTTTTTATCCTTTTTCATTATAAACTAATTCACTTATTCGCGTATTTTATAACTTTTTTTGACCGAACTAACTTTATTTGTACGTTTCCAAGTATGCTCTACAACTTTCTTATTGAAGGTTTTCGTCTAACACCTCATCGGTCAAAAGAAAATATTTTTTCGAATTTTCTGAAAATTACATTGTAGAATGTTACTTACGATATACTTATACCCCGAACATTTCAAAACTCTAGCTATTATAGTTTTTGAGATGCATGCGATGTCAGAGCCAAATCAGACATCCTGTATTTCAATTCGGATGTGAAGTTACTTTTTTCTTTACGCGTATATCGGCAATGGCGGCGCTAAGTAGGCTATAGCCTATGTCAAAATTTTTATAGCCTATGTAGCCTATAATAGGGGTCCCAAATTTTATGAAAAGGGGCCCCAAAATGATACTCGGGATACTTTAAAATTATAAATATTACCTGACCCCCTCAAAAATAATTTGTGCCCCCTCAAAAGGTCTCTGTCCCCCCTAAAAAAATATCATTGTGTCCCTAGAAAAATATTAAAGTAAGTAAACAAAATATATAATATATATCCTATCAAAATATTATATTTCGTTAAGTCCAACTGTTCAAAATATATTATTTCCTCTCGTGTAACTTGCCTTACTGTATTAGTTCCCTTTCACGTGCGCGAAGTATTAAGTTTTAGCTGTAGCAGAAACAATAATACGGCACGTAATCATGTACAAATATTGATTAGACTACACTAATTAAGGTTCATTTCCCGTAGCACAGTAGTCTAACTGGTAATGTTCGTCGTTGTCGTGTATTCAAATGTACAGGTTTACAGCTTTTATTTTAGCCGTAATTTTAGCTCAGCCATTGAAATAAAGATACAAGTTGATTTTAACACTCTAGTCTTGGTAACAGTTTTTGAGTCTTTTGTAATGTATTGTTGAAAGTAAAATAAAATGTCTTATATCCCCAGTACAAATACTAGATTTCGAATTTATAATTTATAACTAACTTTAAGATTTTAAACTTTTAATGGTGGAGGTCTTCCAAGGGGCTTGCACTTAGACGGCATTCCGGAGTCAGTCTTACCAGTTGTGATTTTCGTTCGCTCGTTAGGAGAGACCCAGTCCGTGCCTGAAAGACCAGACCACTTCCGAATGATCCATCATAGAATATTTCTTTTGAGGGCTCCTTTTTTTCCTGGTATAGGGTCAAGCTAGGTTTTGCTCCCACCTTTGACTGCTATATTCTGGTTTTTGATGCGTTTATGTCGGATCTCACTATATTGGGCCACTCTTTATAGGAATTAACTTTCCTTCTTGTTGTTCACACACAGTATTTTCTATCGAGCCTATCGACAGCTTTAGTCCATGAAGTAGTAATACCATTCAGTCGTATGTATGAATATAGTTGCGTGGCCAGTCTATCATCAGGGATAAATTTCAGGCGACCCATGTAGCATATCTTACTCATAGCTTCTCTGTCATCAATGAGGGACGAACCGATTTCTCCCTGAATAGCCACATTAGCTGCCATTGGGCCAGCATTTAAGGCTGCTCTACCAACTTCATTTTGGGCACAGTTCAAAACTTCAGTGATACTCTGGTTAATTGTGCAGACTTCGTTCATAAAAGTAAGGACCGGGACAGCTACTATTTTCCATAAAGTGCGGCAGACCGAAAATCTAATGTAGGAATTCTTGGAATTTATTTGCTTTATGTTTCAATATTTTTTCCCTGGGGTCTTGGCACGAGGTAACACTACCAAATTCGATCTCCAAATATGTATATGAGTTCACTTCTTGTATGACTTTAGTTTGTAAGATAAGCGTTCTACTGGCACATGGTTGGCCCACCACGAAGAAATTCGATTTCTATTGACTCATAGTGAGGCCTTGACAGTCGGCGTACTCCGAGACAATATCTAACAGTTGTTGCATATTTGACAATGAGTTCGCAAAAAGAGCTATGTCGTCAGCATAAAACAAGTACGTAATGACAAATGTTGGTTGGCCCGGTAGGCTATACTGCACACCCCTTTGATCTAGTTCGGTAGACAACTTATTCAGGAAGATGGTAAAAAGTACCGGCGAGGAATAGATGAGGTGGTGATATCGTGTAGGGTATAGATATATCTGCAATTATCGTAGAGCTGTTTAATATTCACTAGTAAAGGCAACGGAATTTTCATTTCCTGCATACGATTCCACAGCTTGTCTCTTCGCACACTGTCATATGCTCTCTGTACATTAATAAAGGCAACCACTAGGTGGTTGTTCATTTTCCGCGCCAATTCAATTAAATGCATCTTTATAAATACATGGTCCGCCAGCCTTCTATCCTTAAGTAACCCGCCTTGTCCTTCACTTAGGCCATGATTTTCTTCCAAGTATGTACTGAGTCTTTCTTTTAACATACTGCCGTACCCAAGAATTAATGGCGGGCCGGCGGCGTATTTCACTTTATTCTCTCCGTGTAGTTCTCAGTTAACAACGGCTCTCAAAAGATTAATATATTCAGTGTAAATAGATAACATAACTCAATATACAGCTTTTCTTTACTTTTATAAATAATTGTATCACGAATTCAGCGGAAGATAATTTCAGGTACTATTACGGTAACTTTGTATTTTTAAAGTTCGTAACAATCAAAACAAAACCCAAATGGTATCGTCTGCAGCAGACGATACTATCTGGGTTTTGTTTTGATTGTTACGACGCACAGTGGGGATAACTGAGCCCAAACCTGGCCAAACTAAATCGCACGTATAAACTTTATTTTAATTTATAATATTTGTTTATAAACCACCGCCCAATTTACCGGTGTTTGATTTTTGACTGCAAAATTTTATTATCCACCTGGCTCCTTACAAGAAGTAGAGTTTTGTTAGAAATTGTAAGTGGGAGTTTTTGCATAGTTATACATTCAGGCTTGATTTAAAAGGTAAAGATATTTTTTCTGCAGTCTTTTGTTTTGGAATCATCAATACCAAGAACGCATAGAGGTACTAAGAACTATGAAAGACTTCAATTTTGGCGCCATAAAGTTATACTTTGCCGATGGCTTAAGCCTAACTTGGTTCTTGGTGTAATGGATTTTTACATACAGAGAGAACCGTCGACTGCTTAGACTGCTTCTGAAAGTATAACAACAAGGCAGCATGGGCGAATGTTAAGGCTCCAAGTTCTTAGTACCTATATGCGTTTTTGTCAATACCAAGTAGATATCGATATTTTAGAGTTATTAAACTATTATACAAAGCCGCGTAGTTTAAATAGTGTGAATTCTGGAAAACGACAAAGGTTTTTTTTATTTCTTTCAGAATTAATGTGCCTTTTAGTTATGAATTTAGGTAGATTAATTAACTTATAATTTTTTATTAAAGTTCACGAATGTTTATTATTTATCACAAATAGATTAAAAGGTTTGCCCATATTCGCCCATTTTCAATTTTTTTGGTATAGATTTTCAATAGATATTTGATTTATACAGGATGTCCAATAAAAAACGATCCAGGCCGATTACCTCAAAAACCGTTTCATATTCGCAACGAAAAGTTTCATTAGCGCCACCTAGTGGTGATGAAGCCCAACTACGATCTCAAGGAAACAAATCGGTCAGATAAGGACAGTTAAATATAATCGTGGAGTTTTCTTCATTAATATCATTGTTCAATCGATTAATGATATTAATAAATAATTTTTCTTGTAAAAATCATCAGCAAGGAAGAAAGTGGTACGACTTTATACTCAAGGTGAATATTGTTTTAAAATGAATTTATGAAGTAAGCCTTGACCTATTGCCCACATGATTTTTATGAGTGTTGTTGTTTTATAAAAATACATATGAAATCAGATTACCATTATCGAAACAAAGTGAATTGTATTCAACAAGGAGAGGAAAACTAAGAAGTTATCATGTAATTTCACTGGAGTATTTGACAAACTGGAAGGTTACAAAATAGAGGCTTTAGTATTTCATTTTCCGAAGATCCAACATCACGTAACTTTGGAACTAAACATTGCAATTTTAGGCCTCTCCGTAGGGCATCTAGTCATTTATTCAAAGAAAAGCATGACTGTCAAATAATTGAATTGAAAATTGACAAAGAGTTTGTTCATAAGCTTATGCTTCAATTGCAATATGTTTATTTTTAATATTTTTTAAAAACTACATTAAGTCAAATAAAATTTATTATCTGCCAAAATAGATGTTGACAAATTTACTACAGCACTCATAACAGTGAACATTTTATCAGCACATGGTAATAAATCCTAGGGTATGCTTTTATGAAAAATGTTGCACGTTTTCAATCTTTGAATTATACGCTCGACATGAACCCTTGCCCTAGCAACTTTTTATGTAAGCAAAGCGTCTTAATGGGAAAATTGTGCCCTCGTCTTAGTTTTTTGCCCTGCCTTTCTTAATGAAAAGTGGACTAATTAATTTTAACACTCTCCCGGTAGACAAATCTTCAGTTGGAAGTTCTTTAACTATTTCATTAAGAAGTTCCATTGATTGAATTCCAGTCAAACACACAACAGTTTGTGGTTTCAATATGCCGCAGCTAGCAGTTACTTTACATTTATGTTCTTCATGCGTATTTATGTAATTCCTTTTTCCAAAGTACGAATGACATTAGCATTTTCAATGCATTCAGCTTGATTTTTTCCACCAGTTTGAGGTTCTACAAGATGATCCGTAAGCAAATGTTCCGCTAATCTCTTCTCCTTATCATAAATACCCTTTTTTTTCCTCCTGGCATTATACAAAGAGGTTAGTCTATTTAACCATTCATTGTATCTACTAGTTCTGTTTTATGATGCTTTGGTTGATTTTCTGTCACGCATAGGAATAGGCAGATTCTTGGAAGGAATTTCCGAAGGTCTTAAACAATGTGGATACTGCTTGAACTGATCTGTTGACAATTTCTAAATTAAAAAAACTACCACATTTTTAATAAATACTCCAGCGTAACATTGTCTTACCTTTATAGGCTTCATGAATAGCTAAATTTGCAATTTTCCTTTCTAAAATGCGAATATCAAACAACTATCGTTTTACTATGTGTCTTTCCCAAGCCTTATCTAATTTTGGTAGCTTTGAATGAAAACGATGAAACCGCATACCTTCCATGGTCAGTGACGGCGATCCCGTGGGGGAAAAACAAACGAGGGCAGAGCCCCCACAGAAATTAAATTGAAGAAAAATAGCTACCAGGGTAAAATTTATTATCTCACTGCCTTTATTTGGGTCCGAATTCAGTTTTTTTGATAGAAGTTATTTTGAGATTGCAGATGCGAGTAGCATTAAGATGATATAACCGTAAAATTGATTTCGATAGATTTGTCCAAACAGAAAATCGCCCCGTCGTGTACCCTATGTTACCTAAAATAGCTTCGTTAAGTATGTAGCCAAGAAGGGCTTAATTATCTAGCCATGTACACAGATATTTTTCTAAAGATATCGACTTAACTTTTATGCCGGATGAGATATTAGAAAGAACACTTTTAAAAATATATAGAAATTTAGAGCTGTACATTTTCTTGCTTCAGTTTTAAGTATATGCATTTTTGGATGAAAAAATAATGGCCCGGGCCCCCACAGAAATATTTTCTGATCGCCGCCGCTGTCCATGGTACCGTTGTTATTACAACCATACAAAGTAACAATTTTTAAGATAAAAGGTCTCTTAAAACGACCTTAATTTGATTTAATAGTAGATTGTTAAGAACGAAATAAACCTAAACGTACTAAATCTTCAATCTACACTATTATGTCGTCTGGTTTGTTTCCTTTAGATCGTGCCATCTTGGAGCGACCGACGCGCCACCTTTTATTTCTTTTCGATGCGAATACTAATTTAAAATTTTTGTGACACCTAACACATGTTGGGTGACAATTAAAAATGATAACATCGATGACCTTGAACCGTTAGATTTAGAAACTTCGTTCCAATTAGATGACCAACTTGTTTTAAGTGTGACATTTGTCGGCTTCCAATTGATGAAATCAATTCGGGCCAAAGTTATTCAGACATAAAATTTGATGAGGAACAACTTTCTAATTGGAACGAATTTTCTATATCTAACGGTTCTCGAGATGATTTTTCAATGACCTTGAAGACACGGTTCAAGGTCATCCATGTTTTAATTTTTATTTTCGAAAGGTCAAATCCTTAGTTTAGTAGATAAAAAGGTAAAAAATGATATACTTAGAAACAGGGAGGTTTTGGCTTATCATGCTGAAGTTGCACTATTTTGCGCCCAACAAGACATTGCGCTTAGAGGGCATAATGAAAGTGTAAATAGTAAAAACCGAGGTAATTTTATTGAACTATTGGAATTGTTAAAGAGGAATTTCCCGGATTTTAAAATACAATCTGAAGCTATGTCGAATTATGCAAAATATACTCACGGTACGATACAAAATGAAGTTATCAATATCTGTGGTAAACTAGTTTTAAATATGATAGTTGATGAAATTAACCATTCTGGAGGATATTTTAAATTTTGGCAGATGAAACGAGGGATAAGGGTGGGACGGAACAGCTAAGTGAGGCAGCTTAGATTCTCTTTTCGGTGTGATAGTCGCAAGCCAGCCTTCCCGCACGGTACTGACGCGTCCATAATAGGACGAAACCGGTCTGCCGTTGGAAATTCTGGCTATATAATTTAATATAGTTTTTCACTCGAAGATCTATTTAGTCCGAGTTTCGCGTCTTTTTGTTTGCTTGAAGACCTATCGGTACGAGCTATTTGTACGTTTTTAAATTCCTTCAAATTTGCTTAGGGTTTAGCTTTTTTATCCCTTTTTATAATAGACTAATCTACTTGGTCGCTAGTTTTTTCATCCTTTGCAATGCAGTACATAGGTGGTTCCTTTTAACGTTACAAAAATTTATTTAAGTTGGAAGCTTTTGAGTCGGCTTACGACTGCTATTAGTATCTGATAAAAATTGAAAATGGTTTGAAAGATCTTCTTAAATATTTTAAGATAGCTTTTAGCATTCCTGTATCCAGTGCCGCAAGTGAAAGGATTTTTAGTGCTCAAAATACAATTAAAACATTTTTAAGAACGTCTATGCTTGAAAACGGATTATGCAATTTAGCCCAAATTTCTATTAATAGAGATTTAAGCATTAGTCTCAAAGACTATAAGATGCTAGTGGTTGACGAATTTGCAAAAAATAATCGAAGGCTTCAATTTAATTTGTAAAATAAATAGTACCTATATATTTTCTTAATATTTCTAGTCTAATTATACCTTTCAAATAAAAAGTTTTTTGAATCTGTTTGAATTAATTTCATCTGGAGTGTGATTCTACTCTTATCGTTAAAATTTTAACGAAAACAAAATTCGTTACAAAGACAATTTCAACGTGACTAACGAAAAAATATCATTATTAATGGTATAACGATTATTGTAGAATCGCTCGCCCCTGACCTATATATGGGGGGCCCCCAAAACATACTATAGCCTACCCTGGTGAAAGTCTTAGCGCCGCCACTGTATGTCGGATTAGCTAATTGATTTTAAGATTCAAACTTCCAGAAACTTCTAAACGCTCGAGTTTGTAAAATTTTGTCAGTTTCTAAACCTCTCTATTGTCACGATAGATAGCCGATGGCTCTTTTTCTCTACTTGAATCTTTGTTTTAAATTAGCTAATTCTCAAAATTACTAAAAATAGTTTAAAATTATCATGGCAACAATCTTACTTATTTTTAGTAGCTTGGAAAAGTGCCTGAATGAAATGAAAATCTATTCCACTTTTGCCTCGAATTTCGCCATTTGATAGCCGCTCTATCACGACTGAAAAGACCTGAAAAATTAAGTTAGTATTTATCAATATTCAATTAATTTCATTATTTACAGATGAGATCTAAAAATATCAAATTCCTATCAAAAATAAATTTTCAATTGTTAACCCTTGATCGTTTTTAGTTGACACGCTGTATAGTTTTGACGCCGAAATGTCGATAGTTGATTAATTTTTGTAGCCTAGATGGATAAGAATATATTATACACTTTTGTTACACCTTAAAGAGGGCAATGAAACTGTAAATGCTCATAACTGTAATCAATATTGTTACTGGAACAAAATCCATCGACAAATAATTGCATTTCGTTTCGCCTGCTCAGAAATTGCTTTCAATTCAAGCTGAAATCAAGTGCGTTTTACGCCTTGAATTTTTATAATCTAAAAACGCTCACGGATTTTTCTAATTCGTAGCTTGCTCGTGGGTGTGACTAGTATACGTTGTCATGGTAACGCGTATAGGTCGGCCATGACAATAAGACGCTCATCGCCGTCAAGTGATTATTTCGCAGGATCTTCTGCCTCGTGATCTGTGACGTAAATTTTTTTCTTCTGTCTATTATCTATTGTGGTGCTCTGGAAGCAGACTCAGAGCACTATGTTCGTAATTGTCCGAAAACGAACCATCTGTTAAGGAGACCAATCCACGAGAATGGACTCCATAAACTGGATAACGAAACGATCAACGATCTTGAACGCGTAATGCGTTATATCGTTGTGAATTTTGACGAACTCACGAGTGAGTCGTGAGTAGGTGGTGCAGGTATACGGGTGTATACCGTTTTGTGTACGTGTTTTAGGAAGCGTTTCCTATTTTTGTATACAGGTCGACGGCTCGGCCAGGACAAATGATGAGTATCCCCTGTAATGCTTTGGCGGTGCACGGGGTATATAAATACAACAATCTGATGTCTATTATCCTGAAAATAACTATTTCGATCAAGAATCCAAAAAATATTAAATTTGACGCGTTTTGCACTTTAAATAAATTTGTCCTCCGGAGCTCAAATTTTGCCCCTCCTGAAAAATCCTGAAATGACGTCCCTGCGCATGACGTCATCCCTCCGTTAGAGAGCAGGCTGGTTCAATTTTCCAATGAGAAACGCCTTGGTTTTAGAGGCAGTTTTTCGGGAACGAATTTCGAGCAAAATTTCTAATACAGGCTAGGTTATCTTTCTTCAATGCATTACTTCATTCGAAAATCGATTTCTTAAGAATGTATTCAATTTTATATAATGATTATGTTGAAACGATTAGCCAGTTTATCCCACGTCACGAGAGGGGGGGAAGGTAAAACATCACCGTGTGCTTCAATCTCGTCGGATGACGTCAGTTCTAGGGAACCAATGAGATTTGATTTGGTTTTGTATGGGAATAAGCAACGCTAAAAATCGTCTCAACAGTAAAATACCTGAAATACGAACCACACCAATGAACCTAAGGCCGCTCGTAGATCCTAGTAATTATCCAATTAAGTTAATTAAATTAATTATTTAATTTAACTTACGTCAATAGCTACGTTGAAAGTTTCATTTGTGCACATTATTTAACGATATAGATGTTTGCAGTAGCGATTCTTTAATTCGTATGGGACAATCCAGACAGATTTCCCAGTGAGAAGAGCAAACGACAAAATAAGAATAGAAAATTTAATTTACATTAGGAAAATAAATTTTAATCATATAAGCAGAAATACATGAACCGAAATTATCAGCGAGCAAATTATTCTCGGGCGGCAATTTCTCCGTGCGACCGGGAAGGGTTAAATGGCGAGGCTTTGTTAATTTTCCGCCTACCGCGACTACAGGGAAAATTTCGAATGCTCAACGGGTAACTAGACCGCCGTCTAGTGAGGCTAAGAGAAAATATTCAATCGAATAAAATCGTGAGAAACGTGGTCTGTAAACCAAGTCTTAGCCGTGTTGTGATATTGATGAAACCCAGAGAAAAATATTTGGGCCTGCAGTACCAAAGAAACAGAAGGTTTCTTCTAATATTTACAGCCTTTCTTCCACTGACACATGATGCAATTGTAATTTTTCAAAATACGATAATTTCAATAGTGTACCATAAAATACGATAATTTCAATAATGTACCATAAAATACGATAATTTCAATAATGTAACATAAAATACGGTAATTTCAATAATGTAACATAAAATACGGTAATTTCCATAGTGTACCATAAAATATCAAAATTTCAATAGTGTACCATAAAATAAGATAATTTCAATAGTGTACCATAAAATACGATAATTTCCATAGTGTACCATAAAATACGATAATTTCAATAGTGTACCATAAAATACGATAATTTCCATAGTGTACCATAAAATACGATAATTTCAATAGTGTTTAAGAAAATATGATAATTTCAATAGTGTTTAAGAAAATATGATAATTTCCGTACCATAGAGTACAACTATTTCCATAATTCCCGCTGAGCGTAGGATAACGTACGGTCATTTTGAAATTTGGTAGTTACCTGGTGTTGGGTAAATCATGACGATTTGTTGGTTAACTAATAAAAAGTTTAATGAGTGATAACAATCGGATCTTTACATGGCTGCCATGCCCTTAGAAGTGTCTCTTGTCCCCCCAGCTGGCCTCTACAATGCTTACTATCTGTGACTCCCCCGTGTGGGAAATATGTGAACTAACATGCAAATATCTTTCTCCCTAACAACACGGTAAAACTGAAACTTTTAATATTAGTTTTATGTTTTAAGCAATATTTTTTCAATAGGGTAAACTTGATTAAAGTGTTATTAAAGTTATCGATTTCTCATAAATATAGCTTCGACCAAGTATAAAGTCAATATTGCGACAAAATTGAAAATCATCGTCCTATTTTCAGGTATGTATAAGAATAACTTTCTCAAATCGACAGTTTTCTGGTATAAGTGCATGGTATTTTGATTATCAGGACCTGGAAACGTAGATAGTAGCCATTCCCGAAAGTGGAAGCGTGATAAATAGTGACCACCACCCACCAAAAACCCTTGTCTGTCACAAATTAATTATTCAATCCTCTGTATTTCTACTTAGGTAAAACAACTATGTAAAGATAATTTTTATTGTTGCTGATAATCAGTGGCGTAGCAATAGTGGTGTACAGTGGTGCTACACCAAGGCCCGAAGGAGACCGGGCTTAAGTGGATAAAATGTTTTTATTTGTGAAATTGTATTTGTATTAATTTTCATTTTATTAATCGTATATTTGGTATTCATAAACGTATATTTTGTAGTATTCGAACATTCTACTTTTCCGCCATATAATAATGTTCAAACACCATTGTCCAAAAACTAGTGTCGTGTAGCCTGCGTCACTACAAAAAGCGAGAAATAACTTGAAAATCGTTCGATAACGGTCGAAGCTTTAGCTACTCGTGTACAAAAGATTGAGACAGTGAGTTGTCATTAATCTCATTAAAGTTGTTATTTAAAAAATATCTATAAAGTTTTTCGAATTTATTAGGGCCCGGTCGGAATACTTACACCAGAGCCCAAAATAGCGTGTCCGTTAAGTGGGGAAAAATCAACAAGACTGCTAGCTTGGAACAGTGCTTCCTTAGTTCTCGAAGCTCCCGCCAACCGACACAATTTCAGCTTTTGTACTCCATTTCCTCCCCAATGAATACCCTCCTCGCCTCCGAATTTTTAATTCGCTTATAACATTCATTTAAAAAACGATTACATTGACACACTATTGGTAATTATGTCTTTTTTGATATAAATAAATACATTATTGGTTTTCATAAACTAAATTACTCAGAAATATACTTGTTCTTTTAAGAGATTACAACTATGGACGATTCTCGAAATAGAAAACTCTTAACAATATTTATCATAAGAACAAGATGAATATTTTATTAAAGCAAATGAAAAATAAGTAAAAAAATGTTAATGAAATTGGATAATATTACGGCAGTTATCGCGTCAGAAATGTTTGATTACTTACAGATAAAACGTTTTGAAGCTCCTAATCGACCGCACAGGTGTGCTCAAATTTCCAATTTAAAAGATCACTATTTTGAACGAGCGATTTTGAAGGTCGGGATCACCATTTTCCAGGTCGAAATGAAATTGCCATTTTATAGCAGTTATTTTTTAGAGTAAGATTTTAGTATAATTTCAAATTAAACATGTTGAAATGTTGAATTAAGATAACTCTTTTTCAAAGTCGAAATTTCCAATTATTGAAGCTCGCTCATTTGGATACCCCTGGTCTAGTAATACCGAACGTAACAGAACTGCTAAAAAATATGTAATTTCTAAGGCGTAAACACCGCGAACAGTTAGAAAAATATAATTTCGGCCTTTACGCACGAAATACCGTGAGAAACATTTTTTGTTAAAGACATCGACAAGAATGAATTTATTCATACTTCAGGCCGTGGGCAGCGTCGTAGAATATAATTAAATACTTGGGTCGATAATAATAAATAGAAAACGATAACATATTTTATTGATGTTTTCGCTTAGTTCGTTTAATAACGGCAGTGTCTATTTTGGACATGAAACCCAAACGTGTTTCGGAAAGTTAAATCGTTCAGTGGAAGCTTGTTGCACTGAGGGATCGGGGTAAGAGTGTCGTACGAGCTATACGTCATCAAAATTTTAAATTTTCTCCACTCCATCGAGTAACTCGAAGGTAAAGACTATTTTGGCCCTTTTCGGGCTACAATAGCTAAACGCTTCACGGCGCGCTAGTTTAGCCCGTTTTTCAATAAATAGCCAAAGCAACATAAGACTTGTAACGGTTAAAAGAACGCAATTTGAACCCGTAACAGCTTTGTTTATATTTTCTTCTTTGAAAGCTCGTCCACCGTCCTTTTCTCTTCTTTCACACGAACCCGCTAATTGCTTATTTCGGTATTATTTTATACCGACCCCACCGCGGACTCCGAGTCATAGTATGTCCCGGGGAAAACTTTTATATTTTGTTTTGTTTTTCTTATTCTACTCTACCTTTTCTCCCCAGTTCGATCGAGGATGCCTATCCGAGTTACACTCACTCGCCTGTTTTTAGTTCCACATCGAGATATATATATCGAAGTGGGACTATTGCTATATGGACGGATTGTCGTTAAGTGTTGTATGTTGTTTGGCGTGGAAAAGCGACGACACGGTAGATGGAGCTGCGAAAAATAAATTATTATTATAACGTATATTAACGCCGGCGCCGGGACTCGAACACAGATAGCCGCTGGCCGCGCAAACTCGAAAACCGACGCTCTACCAATCGAACCACGCCTTTCTCTTGAATTTTTTGCTTGAACTTTTAGTATTGAACAATGGCCTCGGAACTAGCCTTTAAACGAAAATATTTTTACAAAATGCTAGTTCCTGGGTGCATGGACGAATTATAAGAGGACTCCTCTCGGGCAGCCTACTACAACGCTATCTCTAAAGTTTGATTCCTGTACCGAGGGAAAAAACGCGGGTCGAAGAAAAAGGGGGGGGAAGACAAGTTATACCTAACTTTTCAGGGGCAACACGTGATCTTTACGTCACTTATAAATGAGTGCTGCGCTCTATCGTCGATTTAAGTAACAAAGCGACAAAATCCCGCCATAGCGCTAGCTTTAGCAAATGTTTCTTTCTAAATTCCTATCATAGTGAAATTTTAATAGGTATGTTGACATTTTTAACTGTAACTATAGTTAAATAGACTTACCTAAATTTAAATTGTCATATATATTTATAGGTTATAAACGCTATCGTTAACAATCAACTATAGCTGCTTAACCCTTGGTCATTTGTTTACAAGTTACAACAAGAAAACAAAATGAAGAAAGGTTGTATTTTTAAGGGGTGTAAAAGTGAGTCGTTATAGCCATAAGGATCATATGAAAAATGTTTTCTTTTTACCATTTCCGAAGCCAAAGTTCCGGTTAGATAAATGCCTGAGGTGGTTGCAGTGTTTGAATCGCGATGATTTTAACGTAAAAAGTGTGACATATTATACATTTGTATGCTCAAAACATTTTGTTGGTGGCAATGGACCCTCATCAGAGAACCCAGATCCAGTGAACCCATTACTAAATTCTGGTGGTAATGAATTTCAAGATGATTCTGGAAACCTTAATTTAGCAAATATGGAAAAACAGAAAGTTAATGAAGCTGTAGTACCAGAGGTACAATTTTTACAATGTTACATTATTTTTTCATAAGTCTTAAATGTTTTCGTTATTTTTGTATCACAGGTTGGATGTGAATACGAAATATGCGAGAAGGACGTGGTACCCATAGATAGTTACACTACAATTCCTCTGGTCAGAAAGTTTACTTTTCCAAAATGTTTATTAGTGGTAATTAATTCTTTGTTAATATTAGAATTTCCAACTTGAGCTTAACTCATCTAAAACTGACACTAAGGACCATGCATATTCTATCTGCAAGAGTACTACCACCAAGGAAATATCATGCGAAACAGATTTCTTTAAAGGATTCATTCCTCCGTCAGGATGGTTTGCATTGCGTGTGAATGAGTCCTTGCAACTTGGAAAACTGGATCAAAATACTAACAGTGCGGTTATAAAGGTTAATGTGACAGAGTCTGGAGTATTAACTATTGAAGTCCTTAACCAAATTCTGGAGAATCTCTCAAGTCTAAAAATTCCTAATAAAATTCACAATAGCAACACACTTAATCATGTTCTAGAAAATCTTGATTCAAGAAAAATCTGCCAAGTGTGAGCTATGTAAAGAAAAAACCTGTCAAACATGTACACTATTGTTGGCAACTGAAAGCAATTCGTAGTAATGATTGCCAATTACTTACATTTTCAAATAAAAGTATCTGCTGTCTTAATTGCAAATCGGTTAAGGAAAAATTGAGAACTCTAAAAAATAGGGACAAGAAACATTGTGCAGGTGGAATCAGGAAAAGATATATAAATTTTACGAAGGAGGAACTAATTTCTAAGATTAGGAAAGAAAAAAAAATTAACCTTAGTTTACAAAGAAAAATTGTAAATCGTGATAAAAAAATAGAAAAGATGATTTCAAACAAAGGGTGCCAAGTTCAAAATAAGGATCAAAATGACCAGTTATTAAATGTTTTGGAACAAGAAGTTAAAGCACGTGACACGGATAACTCAATTCCAGCTCTATTTTTGAAAACTCAACTTGAGGTCCTAAAACAACCAAATCCTATGCAACGAAAATGGCACCCTCATGTGGTTCAGTGTTGTGCCTATTTGTACAGACAGTCTCCCAAGTTATACAAGACATTAAGAGAAACGGATACTTTAAAACTGCTATCACTAAGTACGTTACTCAGAAATTCATCAACATTAGGAAACTCTCCTGGTTTTCATGATGAAGTTTTTGAAGAAGTTGTAAAAACGGTTAAACCAGAAAGTTTAAAAGAACATGAACAATACTTTGGACTATTAGTGGACGAGATCAAGATCAAAGAAGACTTAGTTTATAAAAAAAGTTCGGGTGATATAGTTGGTTATACCGAATTAAACAATACATTTGAAAGAATTGCTGCCTTAGAACAAGACTTAGATGAACCGAAAAAACTAGCAAGTCATGTTCTCCTCATAATGCTCAGAGGAATATGCACCAATGTGGTACTTCCCATAGCTCATTTTGCAACACATTGCCTCACGAGCGGAAAACTTGAGCGCATCATGTTTGAAGCTGTACGCCGCTCAGAGATGTGTGGGTTCAAAATTTTATTCATCGTTGGAGATGGGGCCTCTATCAATAGGAGGTTTTTTACCAGCAATGGCACTAAAGATGCAAACTACAAATGTAGAAATCAATTTGCTACTGAAAAGGGAAATTTATATTTCATTTTTGACGTTCCACATCTTTTGAAAACAGCGAGAAACTGTTTCGCGAATAGCACTGACGATTGTAAAATTAGAAGGCTTAAAAAATGAACAACTAATACTTTGGAAGTACATACCGAACCTATACAATAAAGAGCAGAATATGGCTGGAAACCTGAGAAAACTGCACAAACTAACCCATGATCATCTTAATCTCAGGTCATACAGCAAAATGAAAGTCAGTTTTGCAGATAACGTCATGAGTCTCTCGGTGGCTAATGCTCTAAATGAGGAATATGGTGAGGAGGTTAGGGAAACCATTAAATTTATCAGGATGATAAATAATTGGTTTGATTGTTTAAATACAAGAAGTTTTGGAGAAGCAGCAAGGACTCGCAACAACAATCTGAAGCCGTTTGAATCTCCAGATGATGCCCGACTAAAAGTAAGCTATCAATTAATATTTTTCATTAAGTTTTAACATTAAAAATTAACCTTTTTTTAAGTGGCTGAAAGCAGAATTTTTGGGGTACCTAGAAGACTGGGAAACTGAAGTTAAGACCCTTGAAAATTTTACAACAGACGAAAAGAAAAAAATGCTGCTTAGCTCTGAAACTATGTCTGGACTAAAACAAACAAGTAATATTTGTTTTAAAAACTTGTGTTATTTCATGGACTATTCACCTAATTTTTTTATTTTTTAGCCATGTGTCTGTTAGAGATTATACCTTTTATGTTATCAAAAGGCGCAAAATACATTATTACAAGACATTTTAACCAAGACCCCGTGGATAATGAATTCTCTCATTATCGGAGGTCATGTGGGTTTGCAGACAACCCCAACCTTGATCAGGTATCAACGGTTATAGGAAACCTTAATAGTGTTCGAGGTGTCAAGGAAAAAATTAAAATTAAAGGAGCCAATATTGAAGCTATGCACTAATAAAATTTTATTAAATTTAAATCATAGCATGATGAAATTCATTTTGTAGTTGTTTTCTTAAGCGAGTTTTACCATTAACGATAGACTTATTTTTTAATTTTAATGCTTTTTGTCTGGCCAATTCTTTGTGATAGTTTTTTAACTTTTTTATTTCCCCATTTCCTACGGTGTTAAGTATAGTAGTAATTGCCAATTTCAGAAGGATTTCTCCTTGAATAGGTGATATTCCTGAAAGGGTGTTTAAGCTCCTCCAAGTGTTTCTTATTTCCTCATTTCCCATAATCTGATCTAAATTAAAAAAAGTTTGGGCCTCGATAGTTGGATTTATTAATCCGCCCTTTGATTGCATAGTCGTCCAATTTGAATATGGTGATTGGGTTGAATCTGTTACAAGAAACTCTACTATCCTAGCACCAGGCTCTGAGTGATCTCTCAGTCTTCTAAAAATACTGCCAATAACATAGTGAACGACTTCGGGTGGCTCTTGATGTTTTTTCACAATGTTTTTGGAGCAGCTGGTTTTGGCATAGTTGTACGTGAGAAAGCAGTCACACATAGTATCCAAAATCAGCCCAACACACCAAAAAATTTGTGAGCATGTAAAATGTTCAGAATTCTATTGAGATTTAACCAATTAGACTTGAATATTAAATTGTTTGACAAGTTAAAAAACTTACTTTTTCATCTCTAAGTTTGTTTTGCAACTTTTCCAGAATATTACTATTTTGACGAACATCTTTTATTTTATTTCTATATACTTCGTGAGAAACATTAAAGCATTTTAGAAATACTACTTTCCAACACATAAATATATGTGGTTGTAGTGTTGTAATCCATTGAATAAGTTCTTTAATTTCTTTAGTATGGAAATCTTTGTTCAATAATTTTATTTTATCTGTTGTTTCTTTAATTAACTCGTGGAAACATTCTTCAAAATCTACTTTTGACATGGTTTTAGGAACTATTTTCTTAGTTGGTTTTGATCTGAAATAATCAGCAAATTATATTAATATTAATATATTAAATACGACTTCAAAACATCAATAATACATACTGCACTTTGGCCGGAGATTTAGGAACATTAGTTAATGTTGACAATGGTATACTATTGGCAATTATGTCCATTTCATCATCTGAAACCCATTCAATATAATTATGTTGTTTAAACATATTTTTTTTTAAATACTTACCACTCAATAAATTGTCAAATTGACGACAGTTAATAGTAAGATCCAATGGCAAATCCATTATCACAGATAAAATTCATAAATATCTAATCTAATTTAAAAAAACCTAATTTCCCATAACTTAAAAACCGCCAGAATTCAACTTCGCCAAGCAAGCGCCGGAAACATGTGGTTATTCCAATGTCACGTGGTGCTTTATTTGCCCCTGAATTCGAAGCCAACGCACCCTTTTGAGAAAGTCGCGAACTAATCCTATCTCGGGCTGCTACGGAACGTTAGCGTGAAGTAAAAAGCGCCCCGAGAGGAGTCCTCTTATAATTCGTCCATGCTGGGCGTAAAGATTTTCTTTATCGTGTTTTCTGTTTACGCAAAGGAAAAACAAGAATAGTTATATGCTAAAGCTGCAGGTGATAGATCCATGTTCAACTTTCACCTAAGAAGGATCTATCATGGACAGTGTTGGGCATTTTTTTGCGTTATTTGAGCGCTAATGTAAAAAAAAGCATTTAACCGCTCATCTCCGCTCAAAATAACTAAGCCGCTCACAAGACCTGCCCATCACTGATCATGGATTAATCAAACGGAAATAGATTAGTCTTAGGTGAAACATGGATTAAAAAACTAAGGATGTTCAGCAGAGCTAGAATCATTAAAAATACCTGTCCCGAACGCTCTCTCGCGGGCGAAATCGTCAAAACGGATGTAATATTTTATTTGATGCGTGATGCGTCACAAGTGACCTAGGCTATCGAAAGTCGCTTGATGACTTAAGCCTAAGGTGGTGCATTGGGTGGCACTTTCTTATCGAAACCGTGTATGGTCAGAAGTAATAAGTGTGGCACTTTCTTATCGAAGTCGTTTATGTGTGGCACGAACTCTTTGACAAGCACGCAGTGCCGTTAATTTCCACCCCCACCGACCAACCCCCTTAAAGGGAGAGTGACCGAAAAAAACCAGTTGGTTTCATTCGATAGAACTCTTTGACGCGCACGCAGTGCCGTTAATTTCCGCCCCCTCCGACCAACCCCCTTAAAGGGAGAGTGATCGAAAAGTTAATAAATTCATGGGTATTTTTTATGAATTTGCGAATTTACATGACTTTTGGTGCCCTAACTACCCAAATGTTTGATATAAATTTCCTAAAATAAACCCTTTTTAATCCCCATTGAAGAATTTCTTTATATCATATTTCCACTAATTTCAATAATTTAAAAGAATTATGTTCGTCGTGTTTTGCTTACCTTTTTCACCTTTGATACTTTCCGTCTATCTAACGATAGGAAATCACATGGCCTCCACAACTTTTGTATTGGTTAATTTGGTTTACCCACCCGGGTATCCTCAGGGTGGGCGGTGGCCACTCTTTAACATATTATGGTAAATTATATATCAAACGATAGGAAATCACATGGCGTCAACAGCTTTTGTATTACTTTGCCCACCCACGTATTCTGAGGGTGGGCGGTTACCACTCTTTAACATATGATGGTAAATTATATATCAAACAATAGGAAATCACATGGGCTCAACAGCTTTTATGTCAGTTTTCCCACCCGGGTCTCCTGATGGTGGGCGGCATCCACTCTTTAACTTAGGATGGCAATTTATATATCAAACGATAAGAGATCACGTAACCTCAACAGCTTTTGTATTAGTTGGTCTACCTGTGTCTACTAAGGGTGTATGGGTTTGCCCACTCGAATACACTGATGTGGAACTAACATTACGGCCTGGGCCGACTTGTTTGTCTATAGTTTTGATAGTTTAAAGTGTATATTATCTTTTTTATATTAAAGTATTACGTATTCTATCATATTTAGTGTTTTATTTTATAATATAATGGTCCTCCTGAGAGTCGTCTTTGTACGAACCATTACAGACCCAAAAGTGTGTCAATTCTACCTTCGCGCCTGCTAAAACGTTAGCGAGAGCTAGTCTTACTATAGACTACATAACCTACTAGTTGGAATAATACTAACAACTTTATGTTTAGCCTTTGGTCTGGCGCGATTTTCTCTCTTCGATTTAGGCTGACACTATTTTGGCCTGTTTTTCAAATCTGATGAAAATAGTGTGCGACTGAGTTACCACTATTTTAGCCTGTTTTTCAGGCTTCGCTTTTATCAGGCCAAATTAGTCTTGGCCGCGCGACGCGCACTATTTTATCAAGTTTTTCGTGCCAACGAGTTTGAAGGCTCATTTAGTTCTTATAGAGGCAACTCACTAATTAGGCCCTGGAAAAAAGCGAAAATAAAAACAGGCCAGAATAGTGTTCACCGCGCGGCCGTGACTATTCTCCCCCTTCGTTATCTATTTTAATTCGTAAGTTCACTTTTGTTTGGGGGGTCTTCTATTTGCAACACCTCTCGTAACATTTTACCCGTGCCTTTAAATAAAACATTTTTACTGTGCAATAGTGGTTTTAGATTATTTCAATTTAGCTAAGATAATCTTTATTTATTGAATCTAGATACGATCAATACTATTCAAGTTTTCGTAAGAAAGCCAATGTTCTAAACATTTTATAATGTCACCGGATTTTATTAATTCTTCAAGGATATTGGTAATCCTTTTATCCAGTTTCATCCACTTTAGTTTTCGTCGTTTTCCTTCCAATTTTAGCTCTTTACGTTGGTTATGAAGTATATCATTACTAAATTCTAGTTAAACAATATCAAAATACAGTGCGAATAAATATTATTTAAAATCAACATGTTACCAATTATGGTAGAGAAAACAAACATTCCTCGAGTGAGGAGCCCGGCGGAAAAGTGTTCAGAACCGAGGCCGCATTGCCTCGTTGTACGGCGATTGCGATTCTCTGTACTGGGTAATCGGTCGAACGCGGCTCACCAGACACCTCCTGAATTTTACGGCCAATCGCGTGTATTAATTCCAAGCCGTCATGACCGAAAGATCCCAGGGTCTCGACGGAAACAGCCTGGAAAAGGAAACGATTCTCTAACCCCGAGTACTTGGCTTTTTTCTTCGAGTTAGGCAAATACGATGGAGCTAAAGGATCCGCGCACGTAAAGTCCCAGACAAGCGACTTACCGCCGGACCAAGGGACTAACGACATGCCGTCCGGTCGTTTTCCATCATCTCGCGATAGACCAGGTGGTTCCAGGACGGAAGGCACGCCAGCGGAAACGAGAGCGCGTCTCAGGATATCATTGACCGCGCTATGGCGAGAGAGCCGACCGGAGCTTTTCTTGCAGCTCAATCCACGCGAGCCAAAGGAATCAACCTGATTGCCGCAGTTGCACGTGTGGGCCACGCAGATTTGGGACCCCAACCGAAGACCGACGGCGATACGGAAGGAATCATCATCCAAATGAGTACCGAGAGGCGACGACGGAAGAGCGTTCAACCACGCCCCGGACTCCTTCGAATTCACCGATAGGAGCCGGGCTTTATCCCGGTCAGTTGAAGCCCGAGCGGCTAAAAGTGATAAAGTTTTGTCGATCACAGGGCCTTCCCAATCGGGTTGGTATTTCCAAAGATCTGGCGAAGGTATACTTTCAACGGTAAGGAGTTCCCACTGGCGAACGGCGTCAAGAAATACTTGGTCTTCCAAATCGGTGAAGGAATCTGAGAGAGTTTCGCGAAGGAGATCAGAGACGCTCGAGAACGAAGACAAAAAAGTGGGGAGAGCTAGCTTGGTGGCATGGCGGATTCCAAGGCCCCCTTTAGCCACCGGAAGCGAGGACTGTTCCCATGGTGAAAGTTCCATCAAAGTATTGGTGACCTGTTCAAGGGACAAACGTAGTTTGTCATCAAACGATCGGAGGTCAGTCTCACATCGCCATACCGGGGCGCTACGGAGGAGGTAAGCTTAGGGATGGCCATGGAATTTTTTAGCAGAAAGAACCCGTGGTGAGATGTGACCTGTTCAAAGTTCTTTTCATTATATCCAGAGCTTCGATTTTACTCGAGAGACAGGCAGATATGGCCTCATCGACGAGAGGAGCGCCCAAGAGGATCAATTGGGATCGTGGTAAAACTTTAATGCCCGGGGCCACCACATCGAACATAGATTGGAAATGGGCGTCGGTGAGATCACCACGATTGAGAATGAGAAGCTCGCATTTCGACGGGTTGAGCTCGAGGCTTAACTAGGTCATCGATGACTACACCTGGTTCTTCACCCAGCGAAGAATGGTCCAAGTACCATATGTTCAATCCTGAAGACATACAGGAAGCCACTTTCTGGACTTCGAGGCAGAAGAGGGCCGGTCCTAAAGGGTCTCCTTGTTGAACGCCGCGCACTTTCTTCAGCTAGTTCTCTGAGACATTTGATAAGTCTGTTGGCGTTGGGATGAGCATTTGCCACTATATCGTTCATTTGTTTGTTCTGTGAACTTTGTCGCCATCTTAAAGTGTATCGAAAGCGCCAGAACGACAACAGTGAGCGATTTGCGAACTAGCCTAACTTTTGAAATCGCGCTATTTAGGCTTAGTTCTCGTATAATTGGAACGCTCAGCACGTGCAAAAAAAGACAAATCTTTCGCGTCTTCAGCAGCGCGCGCTTTCATATTATTTTTCAATTATAATCAAGCAAGGAGTGGCTCAAGGATTTCTCACCAGGAGGCGCGGCGGACGCGCGCTTTTCAATTTCCCGAAATTTCTTTATTTTATTAAAATTTAACCGCTTAATATTTTTTGATGAGGTTTTCGCCATAAATTTTAGTTTTTAACGGGCTATAGGGCTATCTTACTGGTTAAAGCTTGACTGTTCCCCTTTAATAAATGCTACGAGGGAAATGAAAGTTGGGACGGGAGAAAGGAGGGTATGCCTTGGTGACGGAAGGAAGTTCAAACGAAGAAATAACGCCACGTAGAAGAACTTAGGTCTGTGCTGGTGACTTGGGTATTAGCTTAGCTGATAATAATAATAATTATTATTATTATTACTATGTAGCACTGGGCCAAGCTAGTTTATTTATTGATTTTTAAGTCGCTCTATGGAAACGCTATCGCCATCTATCAACGGTATAGTACAAAAGAGTGAAAATACTAAAATAGAGACCAAGAGTAAGATCTTAAACAGTATTTTATGTGGTCGATCTATAGTCAATTCTTCATTAAACCTTCAACGTAAGAAAGTATATGGAGTGTCACATTTTTAGAAATTATGAAACTTTTGTTAAATTTAACAAGTGGCGCATTGGTGCGCGATCTAATGTAGCACCTCTTGCGCAACGGACTCTCCGTGTTAAAGCAAGTGTCGGCTCGAAGTAGCTCTTGTTTCAACAGATTTCGCTAGCGCCGACATCAAAACAAGACAGTTAAGCTACATTTTTACCAAAAAGGCGTATACTTAGTCTTATAGGTACCCTTCGCGTTGATTGGATCGTTTTCAAATTGGTCAATTACATAAATTAAAGTAAATTTAAACCATATTTTTACATGGGATATATAATTTAGGTTAAAGTCCACTAAATAGAGTACAAGTTGCCTAAATATACTACTCTACAACGGTTCTCGGACGACTTCATCATTTCGCTATTTTTATTTTTAGCTTCCTTTGCCATAAATAGATGGCACCACGCTCTTCATTAAAGTTGCGTTTTTCAAAGAATCGGATAAATTCATGGCCATCTCTAATAGCAGGGGCCTTTTCATAATACAGGTGGTAATGATGGAGCCGACAGTTGCTTTAAGTCAAACGCTAACAGGAATTTGGCTATGGTGTCAATCTCTAGGTATTACCGCCCTCTATTTAACCATGCCAGTGGCGCAACGCTGATATTAAAGGGGGATTTACATCCCTCAAAAAACATTTGCAACTTTTACGTACTTTTACGCTTGATAGAGGTTTGGTTGGGGGTTTTCCGAAGGGTATTTTTGCTCTCTTTCCAACATTACCGGTGGCGATCGGCATGGCTGGTATCATGCAAAAGGGGGTTTTCGCCCACATAAATGAAATTCCAGATATTAAAAAGTCCTAAATCTCCTCACCCTTTGCAAAAGCCCAACGTTTTTCATACGCTATTCCTTTCCGGTTTGAGATATCGTGTTGGAGTTTGGTGTAAAAGTTAAGGGTTGTGTTTCTGTTATGTTTAACTTCTTAACTATTTCTCACCTTATGCCTTTAGTATTTTTGTTAACCCTGATGTGGATATATTACTACGGCTGGCCGACTGGTTCAGAAGACGGCGGATGGTTGTGGCAAAATTTTCCACAGGGGTGAAAACTAAGCCAACGGTCCGGCACGGGTTTATTCCTTGGACGTTTTTAAAAGGCGCGATAATTTTGTTGGGACGTAGTCTTTTCGACGCATTTTGTAAGGAAAAAACGCGTGCCGCTACGACAGACTGTACGTGTTTTTGGTTTAAAAAAAAATCGTCAAGACAACCATAGAAATAAGCGTTGTCAAGACTACTAAGGAAGTGATGCATGACCTGTTAATCGAAACTGCCACGCTGCCCGTGGCGTTTTAACCCCGGGATACAGGCCCGTGAGTGAACTCATACAGATAAACTGTTCATTATTTAGTGGCTTCCTCTACGTCGTTTTTGCAGTTTTTATCTTATATATATTATTCACGTTTAGCTCTTATTATTCTCGTCGTCAGTACAAATCCATCGGATTTTGAGTACAAAAAACATTTACATTTAAGAACACAGGCTGATCGGGATTGCCTAGCTTTAAACTATGGCGTAACCGTAAGCCCGAGATTTCATTTCGTTCTTTTTGGCCGACTTCGACTGAGAGTGACTAAAATTAAGTCTAAGTTAACCCTGATTTTACAGTAAAATATTTGAATATGAAAAAGTTATTTAATTAATAGTATCTGTTTTAAAAGCAGTGTTCAGCGATTTGGTATCTAGGTAAAAGATAAAAGATACTAGGTAAAAGATATTTGTACCTAAGGTTAAAGTATCTAGCGTATCTGTTGATTGTTAGTGGGAACATACTTTTATCTAGTTCAGCTATAATTATCTACACGTGCTATACTGTTAATCTTCTCATACGTATACGAGAGTTATATTCACGTATCGGATATTTCCTCGAACACCTATTAACTTCAAATATAGTACCCAGCAACAAGTGATTTTATCTTAAGGTAAAAATATCTGTATCTAGATAATAGGTACAGTTTAGATATACAAAACTATTCCTATGTAATTTGAGTAGCGACACGAAATTTAACAGAACATTTCAAAGAAGAGCAGGCATAGACTGAAATATACACAAAATTAACTCAAGACGTGAAATCGACCGATAGGTAGATTCAGAAAGCCAGTGTGTGAGAATTTGCGTGAAGTGAAGTCCAACTTGCTCCCTTAGGCCCGGAATTAGAGAGTGCGGGGTCCAAAGTGAGAAGGGGCCCCTTCTCTCAACGCAATTGAAAGAAAAAAGAGGGGGCGCACCAATAAGAGCCGCTAAGTACGAGGGAACCAAAAAACCCCGCTAAGTGCAGGATACCAATACGTGTCGCTAACTGCGGGATCCCAAAACATGTCGCTAAGTACGGGGGGGGGGACCGAAAAACCGTTGCTAAGTGCGGGATACCAATAAGCGTCGCTAACTGCGGGATCCCAAAACATGTCGCTAAGTACGGGGGGACCAAAAGCCGTTGCTAAGTGCGGGATCCCAAAACATGTCGCTAAGTACTGGGGGAAACAAAAACCGTCGCTAAGTGCAGTATACCAATAAGTGTCGCTAACTGCGGGATCCCAAAACATGTCGCTAAGTACGGGGGGAACCACAAACCGTCGTTAAGTGCGGGATACCAATAAGTGTCGCTAACTGCGGGATCCCAAAACATGTCGCTAAGTACGGGGAGAAAAAAAACCGTCGCTAAGTGCAGTATACCAATAAGTGTCGCTAACTGCGGGATCCCAAAACATGTCGCTAAGTACGGGGGGAACCACAAACCGTCGCTAAGTGCGGGATACCAATAAGTGTCGCTAACTGCGGGATCCCAAAACATGTCGCTAAGTACGGGGGGGGAAGGAACAAAAGCCGCTGCTAAGTGCGGGATCCCAAAACATGTCGCTAAGTACGGGGGGGGGAGGAACAAAAGCCGCTGCTAAGTGCGGGATCCCAAAACATGTCGCTAAGTACTGAAGGAACCAAAAACCGTCGCTAAGTGCAGTATACCAATAAGTGTCGCTAACTGCGGGATCCCAAAACATGTCGCTAAGTACTTGGGGAACCAAAAACCGTCGCTAAGTGCAGTATACCAATAAGTGTCGCTAACTGCGGGATCCCAAAACATGTCGCTAAGTACGGGGGGAACCACAAACCGTCGCTAAGTGCGGGATACCAATAAGTGTCGCTAACTGCGGGATCCCAAAACATGTCGCTAAGTACGGGGAGAAAAAAAACCGTCGCTAAGTGCAGTATACCAATAAGTGTCGCTAACTGCGGGATCCCAAAACATGTCGCTAAGTACGGGGGGAACCACAAACCGTCGCTAAGTGCGGGATACCAATAAGTGTCGCTAACTGCGGGATCCCAAAACATGTCGCTAAGTACGGGGGGAACCAAAAACCGTCGCTAAGTGCGGGATACCAATAAGTGTCGCTAACTGCGGGATACCAATAAGTGTCGCTAACTGCGGGATCCCAAAACATGTCGCTAAGTACGGGGGGAACCAAAAACCGTCGCTAAGTGCGGGATACCAATAAGTGTCGCTAACTGCGGGATACCAATAAGTGTCGCTAACTGCGGGATTCCAAAACATGTCGCTAAGTACTGGGGGAACCAAAAACCGTCGCTAAGTGCAGTATACCAATAAGTGTCGCTAACTGCGGGATCCCAAAACATGTCGCTAAGTACGGGGGGGGGAACCAAAAACCGTCGCTAAGTGCGGGATACCAATAAGTGTCGCTAACTGCGGGATCCCAAAACATGTCGCTAAGTACGGGGGGGGGACCAAAAACCGTAGATAAGTGCGGGATACCAATAAGTGTCGCTAACTGCGGGATCCCAAAACATGTCGCTAAGTACGGGGGGAACCAAAAACCGTCGCTAAGTGCAGTATACCAATAAGTGTCGCTAACTGCGGGATCCCAAAACATGTCGCTAAGTACGGGGGGAACCACAAACCGTCGCTAAGTGCGGGATACCAATAAGTGTCGCTAACTGCGGGATCCCAAAACATGTCGCTAAGTACGGGGAGAAAAAAAACCGTCGCTAAGTGCAGTATACCAATAAGTGTCGCTAACTGCGGGATCCCAAAACATGTCGCTAAGTACGGGGGGAACCACAAACCGTCGCTAAGTGCGGGATACCAATAAGTGTCGCTAACTGCGGGATCCCAAAACATGTCGCTAAGTACGGGGGGAACCAAAAACCGTCGCTAAGTGCGGGATACCAATAAGTGTCGCTAACTGCGGGATACCAATAAGTGTCGCTAACTGCGGGATCCCAAAACATGTCGCTAAGTACGGGGGGAACCAAAAACCGTCGCTAAGTGCGGGATACCAATAAGTGTCGCTAACTGCGGGATACCAATAAGTGTCGCTAACTGCGGGATTCCAAAACATGTCGCTAAGTACTGGGGGAACCAAAAACCGTCGCTAAGTGCAGTATACCAATAAGTGTCGCTAACTGCGGGATCCCAAAACATGTCGCTAAGTACGGGGGGGGAACCAAAAACCGTCGCTAAGTGCGGGATACCAATAAGTGTCGCTAACTGCGGGATCCCAAAACATGTCGCTAAGTACGGGGGGGGGGGGGACCAAAAACCGTAGATAAGTGCGGGATACCAATAAGTGTCGCTAACTGCGGGATCCCAAAACATGTCGCTAAGTACGGGGGGAACCAAAAACCGTCGCTAAGTGCGGGATACCAATAAGTGTCGCTAACTGCGGGATCCCAAAACATGTCGCTAAGTACTGGGGGAACCAAAAACCGTCGCTAAGTGCAGTATACCAATAAGTGTCGCTAACTGCGGGATCCCAAAACATGTCGCTAAGTACGGGGGAGGAACCAAAAACCGTCGCTAAGTGCGGGATACCAATAAGTGTCGCTAACTGCGGGATCCCAAAACATGTCGCTAAGTACGGGGGGGGGACCAAAAACCGTAGATAAGTGCGGGATACCAATAAGTGTCGCTAACTGCGGGATCCCAAAACATGTCGCTAAGTACGGGGGGGGGACCAAAAACCGTAGATAAGTGCGGGATACCAATAAGTGTCGCTAACTGCGGGATCCCAAAACATGTCGCTAAGTACGGGGGGAACCAAAACATGTCGCTAAGTACGGGGGGGGGGGACCAAAAACCGTAGATAAGTGCGGGATACCAATAAGTGTCGCTAACTGCGGGATCCCAAAACATGTCGCTAAGTACGGGGGGAACCAAAACATGTCGCTAAGTACGGGGAGAAAAAAAACCGTCGCTAAGTGCAGTATACCAATAAGTGTCGCTAACTGCGGGATCCCAAAACATGTCGCTAAGTACGGGGGGAACCACAAACCGTCGCTAAGTGCGGGATACCAATAAGTGTCGCTAACTGCGGGATCCCAAAACATGTCGCTAAGTACGGGGGGGGGACCAAAAACCGTCGCTAAGTGCGGGATACCAATAAGTGTCGCTAACTGCGGGATCCCAAAACATGTCGCTAAGTACGGGGGGAACCAAAAACCGTCGCTAAGTGCGGGATACCAATAAGTGTCGCTAACTGCGGGATCCCAAAACATGTCGCTAAGTACTGGGGGAACCAAAAACCGTCGCTAAGTGCAGTATACCAATAAGTGTCGCTAACTGCGGGATCCCAAAACATGTCGCTAAGTACGGGGGGGGGGGAACCAAAAACCGTCGCTAAGTGCGGGATACCAATAAGTGTCGCTAACTGCGGGATCCCAAAACATGTCGCTAAGTACGGGGGGGGGGGACCAAAAACCGTAGATAAGTGCGGGATACCAATAAGTGTCGCTAACTGCGGGATCCCAAAACATGTCGCTAAGTACGGGGGGAACCAAAATCCGTCGCTAAGTGCAGTATACCAATAAGTGTCGCTAACTGCGGGATCCCAAAACATGTCGCTAAGTACGGGGGGGGACCAAAAACCGTCGCTAAGTGCGGGATACCAATAAGTGTCGCTAACTGCGGGATCCCAAAACATGTCGCTAAGTACGGGGGGAACCAAAAACCGTCGCTAAGTGCAGTATACCAATAAGTGTCGCTAACTGCGGGATCCCAAAACATGTCGCTAAGTACGGGGGGGGACCGAAAAACCGTCGCTAAGTGCGGGATACCAATAAGTGTCGCTAACTGCGGGATCCCAAAACATGTCGCTAAGTACGGGGAGAAAAAAAAACCGTCGCTAAGTGCAGTATACCAATAAGTGTCGCTAACTGCGGGATCCCAAAACATGTCGCTAAGTACGGGGGGAACCACAAACCGTCGCTAAGTGCGGGATACCAATAAGTGTCGCTAACTGCGGGATCCCAAAACATGTCGCTAAGTACGGGGGGAATCAAAAACCGTCGCTAAGTGCGGGATACCAATAAGTGTCGCTAACTGCGGGATACCAATAAGTGTCGCTAACTGCGGGATCCCAAAACATGTCGCTAAGTACTGGGGGAACCAAAAACCGTCGCTAAGTGCAGTATGCCAATAAGTGTCGCTAACTGCGGGATCCCAAAACATGTCGCTAAGTACGGGGGGAACCAAAAACCGTCGCTAAGTGCGGGATACCAATAAGTGTCGCTAACTGCGGGATCCCAAAACATGTCGCTAAGTACGGGGGGGGGGCAAAAACCGTAGATAAGTGCGGGATACCAATAAGTGTCGCTAACTGCGGGATCCCAAAACATGTCGCTAAGTACGGGGGGAACCACAAACCGTCGCTAAGTGCGGGATACCAATAAGTGTCGCTAACTGCGCGATCCATAAACATGTCGCTAAGTACGGGGGGGAACAAAAAACCGTCGCTAAGTGCGGGATACCAATAAGTGTCGCTAACTGCGGGATCCCAAAACATGTCGTTAAGCACGGGGGGAACCAAAAACCGTCGCTAAGTGCGGGATACCAATAAGTGTCGCTAACTGCGGGATCCCAAAACATGTCGCTAAGTACGGGGGGGGGGACCAAAAACCGTAGATAAGTGCGGGATACCAATAAGTGTCGCTAACTGCGGGATCCCAAAACATGTCGCTAAGTACGGGGGGGGGGACCAAAAACCGTCGCTAAGTGCGGGATACCAATAAGTGTCGCTAACTGCGGGATCCCAAAACATGTCGCTAAGTACGGGGGGGGGGACCAAAAACCGTCGCTAAGTGCGGGATACCAATAAGTGTCGCTAACTGCGGGATCCCAAAACATGTCGCTAAGTACGGGGGGGGGACCAAAAACCGTCGCTAAGTGCGGGATACCAATAAGTGTCGCTAACTGCGGGATCCCAAAACATGTCGCTAAGTACGGGGGGAACCAAAAACCGTCGCTAAGTGCGGGATACCAATAAGTGTCACTAACTGCGGGATCCCAAAACATGTCGCTAAGTACTGGGGGAACCAAAAACCGTCGCTAAGTGCAGTATACCAATAAGTGTCGCTAACTGCGGGATCCCAAAACATGTCGCTAAGTACGGGGGGGGGGGGAACCAAAAACCGTCGCTAAGTGCGGGATACCAATAAGTGTCGCTAACTGCGGGATCCCAAAACATGTCGCTAAGTACGGGGGGGGGGGGACCAAAAACCGTAGATAAGTGCGGGATACCAATAAGTGTCGCTAACTGCGGGATCCCAAAACATGTCGCTAAGTACGGGGGGAACCAAAAACCGTCGCTAAGTGCAGTATACCAATAAGTGTCGCTAACTGCGGGATCCCAAAACATGTCGCTAAGTACGGGGGGGGGACCAAAAACCGTCGCTAAGTGCGGGATACCAATAAGTGTCGCTAACTGCGGGATCCCAAAACATGTCGCTAAGTACGGGGGGAACCAAAAACCGTCGCTAAGTGCAGTATACCAATAAGTGTCGCTAACTGCGGGATCCCAAAACATGTCGCTAAGTACGGGGGGGGACCGAAAAACCGTCGCTAAGTGCGGGATACCAATAAGTGTCGCTAACTGCGGGATCCCAAAACATGTCGCTAAGTACGGGGAGAAAAAAAAACCGTCGCTAAGTGCAGTATACCAATAAGTGTCGCTAACTGCGGGATCCCAAAACATGTCGCTAAGTACGGGGGGAACCACAAACCGTCGCTAAGTGCGGGATACCAATAAGTGTCGCTAACTGCGGGATCCCAAAACATGTCGCTAAGTACGGGGGGAATCAAAAACCGTCGCTAAGTGCGGGATACCAATAAGTGTCGCTAACTGCGGGATACCAATAAGTGTCGCTAACTGCGGGATCCCAAAACATGTCGCTAAGTACTGGGGGAACCAAAAACCGTCGCTAAGTGCAGTATGCCAATAAGTGTCGCTAACTGCGGGATCCCAAAACATGTCGCTAAGTACGGGGGGAACCAAAAACCGTCGCTAAGTGCGGGATACCAATAAGTGTCGCTAACTGCGGGATCCCAAAACATGTCGCTAAGTACGGGGGGGGGGGGGCAAAAACCGTAGATAAGTGCGGGATACCAATAAGTGTCGCTAACTGCGGGATCCCAAAACATGTCGCTAAGTACGGGGGGAACCACAAACCGTCGCTAAGTGCGGGATACCAATAAGTGTCGCTAACTGCGCGATCCATAAACATGTCGCTAAGTACGGGGGGGAACAAAAAACCGTCGCTAAGTGCGGGATACCAATAAGTGTCGCTAACTGCGGGATCCCAAAACATGTCGTTAAGCACGGGGGGAACCAAAAACCGTCGCTAAGTGCGGGATACCAATAAGTGTCGCTAACTGCGGGATCCCAAAACATGTCGCTAAGTACGGGGGGGGGGACCAAAAACCGTAGATAAGTGCGGGATACCAATAAGTGTCGCTAACTGCGGGATCCCAAAACATGTCGCTAAGTACGGGGGGGGGGACCAAAAACCGTCGCTAAGTGCGGGATACCAATAAGTGTCGCTAACTGCGGGATCCCAAAACATGTCGCTAAGTACTGGGGGAACCAAAAACCGTCGCTAAGTGCAGTATACCAATAAGTGTCGCTAACTGCGGGATCCCAAAACATGTCGCTAAGTACGGGGAGAAACAAAACCGTCGCTAAGTGCAGTATACCAATAAGTGTCGCTAACTGCGGGATCCCAAAACATGTCGCTAAGTACTGGGGGAACCAAAAACCGTCGCTAAGTGCGGGATACCAATAAGTGTCGCTAACTGCGGGATCCCAAAACATGTCGCTAAGTACTGGGGGAACCAAAAACCGTCGCTAAGTGCAGTATACCAATAAGTGTCGCTAACTGCGGGATCCCAAAACATGTCGCTAAGTACTGGGGGAACCAAAAACCGTCGCTAAGTGCGGGATACCAATAATTGTCGCTAACTGCGGGATCCCAAAACATGTCGCTAAGTACGGGGGGGGGGACCAAAAACCGTAGATAAGTGCAGTATACCAATAAGTGTCGCTAACTGCGGGATCCCAAAACATGTCGCTAAGTACTGGGGGAACCAAAAACCGTCGCTAAGTGCGGGATACCAATAAGTGTCGCTAACTGCGGGATCCCAAAACATGTCGCTAAGTACGGGGGGGGGGGACCAAAAACCGTCGCTAAGTGCGGGATACCAATAAGTGTCGCTAACTGCGGGATCCCAAAACATGTCGCTAAGTACGGGGAGAAACAAAAACCGTCGCTAAGTGCGGGATACCAATAAGTGTCGCTAACTGCGGGATCCCAAAACATGTCGCTAAGTACTGGGGGAACCAAAAACCGTCGCTAAGTGCAGTATACCAATAAGTGTCGCTAACTGCGGGATCCCAAAACATGTCGCTAAGTACGGGGAGAAACAAAACCGTCGCTAAGTGCAGTATACCAATAAGTGTCGCTAACTGCGGGATCCCAAAACATGTCGCTAAGTACTGGGGGAACCAAAAACCGTCGCTAAGTGCGGGATACCAATAAGTGTCGCTAACTGCGGGATCCCAAAACATGTCGCTAAGTACTGGGGGAACCAAAAACCGTCGCTAAGTGCAGTATACCAATAAGTGTCGCTAACTGCGGGATCCCAAAACATGTCGCTAAGTACTGGGGGAACCAAAAACCGTCGCTAAGTGCGGGATACCAATAATTGTCGCTAACTGCGGGATCCCAAAACATGTCGCTAAGTACGGGGGGGGGGACCAAAAACCGTAGATAAGTGCAGTATACCAATAAGTGTCGCTAACTGCGGGATCCCAAAACATGTCGCTAAGTACTGGGGGAACCAAAAACCGTCGCTAAGTGCGGGATACCAATAAGTGTCGCTAACTGCGGGATCCCAAAACATGTCGCTAAGTACGGGGGGAACCAAAAACCGTCGCTAAGTGCGGGATACCAATAAGTGTCGCTAACTGCGGGATCCCAAAACATGTCGCTAAGTACGGGGAGAAACAAAAACCGTCGCTAAGTGCGGGATACCAATAAGTGTCGCTAACTGCGGGATCCCAAAACATGTCGCTAAGTACTGGGGGAACCAAAAACCGTCGCTAAGTGCGGGATACCAATAAGTGTCGCTAACTGCGGGATCCCAAAACATGTCGCTAAGTACGGGGGGAACCAAAAACCGTCGCTAAGTGCGGGATTCTTTATCTCACACAATGCGCTGAAGACTTTGGCTTTGATTAAATAATTTGTAGGTGAGAGATTTATTTGGTAATTTTTAGAAGCGTCGATTACATTACGTACATTCATCTTGTAAAGAAATTTAATTAGTTATAAAATATTAAGTTACTGAGTCAAATTTGACAAAGTCGGATACAGGGAGAAAAACATACTTGGCTCAATTGCAAACACAAAATCGTTTGAAACCTATAGCTGAATCTACTTCTAAAACATATATATCGAATAAATAGCTATAAATTTTAAAAGTGAAGAAGTTTATTATTAAATTTAGTTATTTTGTTGATGTAAATAGATACTACACTTTGATCTAAGACAAATGAAGAAAAGTTTCTTAAATTCCTAAAAATATGTTATTAACGAGATCATTCATTTGTGAAAAAAATGTATATGAAATGATGATGGGATAAAATTTCAACCTAGCATTAGTAAACCACGTCGGTACAAAATACAAAAACACAAAAAAGGTTTGCAATCTACTAACAGTCCTCGTTGACCAATTACAGTTAAGCTTTCTGGGCCAACCTAAATATTTATATTTAATTTTCAGGTAGCGTGGTACCTTCTTTAACCTTTCTGGGAGTAATTTTGTCAGGCTGTGATAGAGTGCTGGTCTGGACATTTATGTTCATGGGGGAAATATTCGTCTCTTTCACAACTTTAGGTGGGAAAACTGCCTTGTTGGACCTGGCTCCTAGTTTTGCAGGTAAATAATATTTCTTAAACATTAGCCATTTTCACGCGTAATATAATAAAAATAAGAATGACACTTTCAATTATTTAAATAATAATTAACCGACCGAACCTTTTTTCGACACTGACACACTCGCCTGGCTCCGAAGTAACTCGTAGACTAACTGAGTAGTATATTATCGTCCTTGGTTGGACTATTTTTCGTTTTGGGCATATTTAGTCACTAGGGGGGCTCTGTGGCAAGCTAAACCATGATTGCTTAATAACTCTAAAAATAAGATTGGTAATAATTTTACCAAATTTTCATACTTTTTGGTGTATTGTTACTTATGCTATTATTAATATAAAAAAGGGCCTCGAATAGTGAGAGGCCCCAGTTTTTAAAGCCACGTGGAAATAAGCGAGTTTGGGAATAAATAGAGGTACAACTAAATCTGGCTAGTGCGGGACCAATTTCATTCAATAAGGAGACTTTATCAACTTTATCGTTCCACCGTGGCGGCATCTGTCTCCAGTTTTGGCAACTATATTGCAATTGAATTTTTTTCGCGAATCTGATGCGAAATTGAAATGTATGATTACTCGTAACAAACAAAATCTTTGAAGTTGTTTAAAAATAATTTTATTCTGTCAACACGATCCTTTTTAACTCAAGTTACGGTGAGTTAGCTTATAATTATTTATTTTTAGCCATATAACTTTCCAAAATATAGATGGCGCTACCGCCTAATTATAAAGATGAATTTCGTACAGTCTTATCAGAACAGGTCCCGCGTAACCATGGCAACCGAAATCGTAATTGTAGTTCTAGCAGTATTATTCCCAATTCAATGTCCGCACCCCCATCCATCGGCTTTAAAAATAGCTATTGATCAGTATCAAAATAACGTTTCGCACCCGACACTACCTCTACATTTTCAGGTAAAGCTTTTATACCTAAACATGGAGCCATATTTTCACTTGCAAAATAATTTTTAAAAGTCACCGATTAGGATGGTACTTTTCACAACAGAGAAAAGTCTAAACTGACGGCCTAGGCATGACGTCAAAGTTCCATAATTTTCTGCATTTTCGCCCGACTGCGCATGAGTCAGATATTCTCGAGTCTCACTTATTGCACGTGCCGATATATTAAATTTTTATTCGTTTTCCTTAATAACGGCCTTGTTCGTGAAATTGAATAGCTTGGCGTTTTAAATAATCCTTCGTTTTTAGCAAATAATAATGCTCGGAATTAGCATAACTTTAGTTCATTTGATCAGGTCTATTGAATATCAATCGGATATATCCATATGAACAAAATAGGCCTTTCTTTATCTACAAATAAAAATATTCGAAATCCAAAGTGAAACGTATAATTGTAGACGTTTTATTATCCGAACCCTCTTATCAACGAATAATATTAAGATATTAACCGTCGCTTATGTTCAAAGTTCCCTTATCCATGAGTAAAACTAAATAAACATTCAATATAATTCGATAACTAGTTCGCCTTTTTCAAAATAATATTGTTGATTATCTGTTCGGTTCGAAAAAAACCGAACTATCTTGTTCGTTTTCGTAATATTAATATTTATTCTCAAATATTTTAGTCACTTTTTAATAATTTATTCGTTATCTGGCAACCTACCATGGTCTTATTATAGGGTTCATTCTGGCCGAAACATAACCTAATTTCCTAAAAGAGGGGTTTTCTGAAACCCGATCCAATTTCTGTTGGCGTGTGTCTCAAACCCTGGTGAAAGTATCGATCTGACGAATGAGTTCAAACATTTTTTAATTTCCATAGTAAACTTTTAGATCGCTCTAATTTTCGTGTTGTACTGATATTCTCATTGGCGGATTAACTGCAAGGCTGAGTTGGTTTAAGAGTTTACCCCCCCCCCCCCCCGCAATTGAATTGAGTGTGCAAACGTTCACTTCCTTCCCTCCAATTGCCGTCAACGACTTTAATGATTTGTATCGGTTATAATTGGTTACGGTTTTAATCGGTTAGTCATTGGTAGCGGTTATAAACGGTTAATTATTGGAATCTGTTATAATCGCTATTGGTACATGTAATAATTATCGGTAAGATATAGTTATCGGTTATAATCGGTATGGGTTATAATCGGTTAGTTATTGTTATCGGTTATAATCGGTATTATATGGAAAAGGGATCCAGTGTACGGGACTACTGTGTGAGGTAAGGTCCCGTTACCAGCATTTTCTTTGTAGTGTTTGACGCCATCTTCGTTTTGACTCTTGACAACGTTTAAATTAGTGTTGGCATCGAAACCGATTATTTAACCGATATTTGAAAATCAAAATTCGTTACCGTTACCGATATCTCAAGATACTAATATCTAACTGAATATTACTAATACCGATTATAACATCGGTATCTAACCGTTTAAATCCAATACCTTCATCTAACCGATTATTACCAATACCGATTATAAACGATGTCAATATCTAAGCGATAATTATTACCAATACCGATTATAACCGATACCAATAACCGATTATAACCGAAACCGATATCTAACTGATTATTACCCATACCGATTATAACCTATCGATATTTTACCGATAAATATTACCAATAGCGATTATAACCTATACAACTCAATAATCCTAAAGTCGTTGACGTCGAGAGTACAGTTTTAGCGGCTGATGGGTGCAGTGTCATTGAGGAAAGAATTTTCGCGAGGGTTGTTCGATTGGAGGGAAAGAAGTGAACGTTTGCCCACTGAAGTCAAGGGTGGTCAAACACTTCACAAAGACCACATAATTTTACTTCAGTGGGACTTTCAAACTTATTTATTTTTGTTTTTGAAAATTATGCTTGTGCTCAGTAGGGTGGAGTGAAAATGACTAATTTCAATTAAAAGGTGCCAATACTTATATAGAACACTGTGTAAAAATGTTCCACAATTTGTTCCCTTCTCAACTTTCTATTTTACAGTATATATCACTATAACCATTAAGCATATAAAAATGGTTTCGGTTACCGTTATTACGTCGGTCTGTTGATGTTTTAACTATTCAATTTTCACGATGTTGGTTGTAGAAGTTGACAACGAATGTTTACTATTAACGGATTTTTGGTACATTTCCAATAGAAAGTGCCATTGTTTTCCGGCTACGTCGAACGGCTGCTAAGATATGGGCTATTGAAAATTCGGATCTCATTCGGAAAATTCTAAAATGCCTAATTAATCACTATTATTAATCCGGCATATAACCACAGCGTTCCAACAACTCGTTAAATTAATATATATGCTTATTGATGAAACGCCGAAAATTGTTTGTTTCCTCAACAATAAGATATTATTTCTCGGTCGCCTCGAGCATTTTAGAATTTTCCGAATGAGACCCGAATTTTCGATAGGCCATATCTTAGCAGCCGTTCGACGTAGCCGGAAAACAATGGCACTTTCTAAATATGAATCAACCCCTTAGAATCCAAAAATGCAGGTTTCAGGGGCGTAACATCTTTATTAAAAAAGTTGTCAAAAACGATATTTCGCGTTTCCGGCGGATATGGAAATGCTACACATGAATCAAGACATAGATATGAAAGATATTAGTAAAATATTCAAAATAAAATTGGTTTCAACTTGCTATCATTCATTGTTTCTCAGATAATCGCAAATAAGTGCCAAAATCCCAACGGCCGAAGACTTATTTAACAGAGTGTACTTTAATTGTAATAACAAATAGATTTAATATATAAATATTTTTATTTTAAATAAGGATTTTTACACTCGCTTGAATTTGGCTCTCAACTAGCGAAATAGTTTGAACGGTGTATCCGATTGCAATAAGAGACCTATGAACTTTATCTGTGGTTAATCGTATTTTGTCGATGAATAATCCGACGCGACTAAACATATTCAAATGGATAAATTTCATTATTCTTTTAAGTTAAAATGTGCAATGTAGAAAATATTATTTTATAAAAAATATCGACTTATCTGAAAGATAAGGTATTTTTGGCATGGCTTTCTCGGATGAAAGACAATAAGTTATAAGCGTAAATACGTATCTGTTGTTATTTTAATAGTCATATTATTTATAGATAATATAACTCAAAGGCCGTTTATCCAAACGGATTAAACTATTTTAAAGAACCTAAAAATGTTACACATTTAAAAAATATTCGTTTGCTCGTTAGCCGAAATTAAAGAGAGAGGTACTTTGTTTATCGGATAACCATCCGCGAATAAATTGTCAAAAATTGAACGAATAACTCATGAATATGATTAACCGATTCCGAGCACTAGCAAATAATCATGTGTTTTGGAAATTTTCATCCTCTATTTCAGGAACATTAATGAGTTTGGCTAACGGTCTGGGAAACATGAGTGGCATCGTGGCACCAATCATGATTGGTAATCTAACCAATAATAACGTACGTATGCAAATTGAGTAATTCATTTATCCACAAGATTTTTTTCTTCTATCAAACATATTGGGTGCATTTAAAAGATTTAACAATCCGCTAAAAAGATGGACATTTTACATTTTAACTTAACTACAGCCAGTTACCCCTTCACAGGGAACTTTACACTTCTTAGCTAAGACTTTATCAACAGCGTTTATAACTATTGGGTTTCTAAAATACACATGAAACGCAATTAAGTTACAAAAACCGCGTTCACAATAGACACTTTGGAAACGTTTTAAAACGGTTGAAAAAGTTCATATTGTTAAATTTTTGTGTCGAATGAATTTATCGTATGTCTATTAATACAGTTGACACCGAAAATGTTTAATTTGATCTTTCGAAATGTTTCCCAAGTGTCTAGTGTGAACGCGGTTATATTTCAAAAGGGAACTTCCTCAAAATAGTTAATTAGTTAAGTGTTACTGAGTGTTACAGGGAAAAAGTGTTTTAAATAGGTTTCATATCAAGTCATAGTAAAATACCGCCAATAATTTATATTAAGACACCGTCACAATTTATGAAGAAAAGTTATCGATAATTATCCCATGCTTAAAGACAAACATTTAAAATTGGATCAATTTAATACTAATCTCATCTTGTTAATAAGGTTAATGGCACTTCTATTAATATTGGGGGCGGCGTATTCGTGACGGAATACGGTAATGAATAGTTGGGGCTCCTTCCAATTTGCCGAATAGGGAAATTAAGCCACACTTTTTGGAAGGAAAAACGCCTGGGTTTCCAGTATATCCGTTTTTCAAATGTTTTGAAACGGAAAATGTGTACGCTTTTTCTCTTATTCGTGTAAAACTATTTACATAAAATTAAAGGGGCTCCAAAGTTCGGTGGCAAAATGTGTGTAAAATCAGTAAAGTGCGAAATTTACGGTTGACTCTGCCCGCCTCTGCCAATGCCGAGTGAGGGGTTGTGGAGAAGGAAAACCATGTTCAATTTTCTTTTTTTTTGCCACCGAACTTTGGAGCCCCTTTAAGTTTTCGAGCCTGAATTAATACTAAAAGTTTTTAACCATCAAACAGCACACTTTACAGCAGTGGAACAAAGCTTTCTACTTAACAATCGCAATTATTCAAATGTGGGTCCCCGCAGTGATGTGGTATTACTAAATCAGTCCGAGTAAAAGTAATGAGAAACTAGTTGGAAAAGTTATTCAGATGTGGTTCCTGCAGTGATGTGGTAGTACAAAATCAGTCCGAGTAAAAGTAATGAGAAACTAGTTGGAAAAGTTATTCAAATGTGGGTCCCCGCAGTGATGTGGTAGTACTAAATCAGTCATCCGAGTAAGAGTAATGAGAAACTAGTTGGAAAAAATATTCAAATGTGGTCCCCGCAGTGATGTGGTAGTACTAAATCAGTCCGAGTAAAAGTAATAAGAAACTAGTTGGAAAAGTTATTCAATTGTGGTCCCCGCAGTGATGTGGTAGTACTAAATCAGTCCGAGTAAAAGTAATGAGAAACTAGTGGGAAAAGTTATTCAAATGTGGTCCCCGCAGTGATGTGGTAGTACTAAATCAGTCCGAGTAAAAGTAATGAGAAACTAGTGGGAAAAGTTATTCAAATGTGGTCCCCGCAGTGATGTGGTAGTACTAAATCAGTCCGAGTAAAAGTAATGAGAAACTAGTTGGAAAAGTTATTCAAATGTGGTCCCCGCAGTGATGTGGTAGTACTAAATCAGTCCGAGTAAAAGTAATGAGAAACTAGTTGGAAAAGTTATTCAAATGTGGGTCCACGCAGTGGTGTGGTAGTCTTATATAATTTCTTATTTTTATTTAGTTACTATTTTTATATATCTATATGGTGGGGTGGCGTAGTGGTTATTGCACTTTTGTCTCGCAGCAAGAGGAGCCAGGTTCGATCGCAGCTAGTGGCACTGGGTGAAAATCCGGAACCATTCGTTCTGCGTAGAGTTCGCAAGTTCTCTCCCTACTAGTTAAAGGGGTTTTCCCCAAGTTCTTCGGTAATAGTAAATGTATGAAGTTGACGGTTTGCTTTACAAGTCGCAAGTTGACTTAGGCCTGTAGTGGTGCCTAGGGTATTAGCCGAGCTGATTCTTATTATTTATTAAATATATGTTAGTAGACCAACATTTTAATTTAAAACTGTAACCTATTACTTTTTGAAATATTTTGTGATTTATTTTAATTTAGGGAACCGACTTAGAGTTGGAATCAGTGATCGACATTTCAGTTATTGATGGACCAAACGAAGGGTCAGCTATTAGCAATGATACTGGTATTGAAGTAAATAGTAATAGCTTTGATAATAAAGTAGAAGATTTAAGTCAACACATACAGGATTTAAAGACACAAATTTTGAAAAAAGATGCCAAAATCATTTTTGTAGCAGAAGAAATGGAAAATGTAAAAGGCAAAGAGAAGTCACTGACTGAAGAAATACTATCTTTGAAGTCTCAGTTGCAAAAGAAAGATATTCGCATCGCTTCGTTACAAGAAGATAATGATACACTAAAAGCTAAAGTTAAAAATCTGAGGGGAAGACTTTTAAATCCATCCATTTTAAAAACTTGTCCCGAGAACTGCTCTTTTTACACTGGATTGCCAGATTATGATACTTTTGAAGGAATATTAAATTATGTGAAAGACAATGCATCTGTAATGCAATATTGGAATGGACAAAAAACCAAAGAAAATTATCAAACTCTAAAGTCTAAAAGGGGTAATAAGCGGCAACTTACTCTTGAGGAAGAGTTTTTTCTAGGTTTGTTGCGTTTGCGGTTGGGCTTGCCTTTGAAAGAACTTTCAAGAATTTTCTCTCTTTGTGAAGCATCTATTTCAAACATCACTACAACTTGGATCCATTTACTGTATTATGAACTCAAAAATCTTTGCCCTTTTCCTTCAAAGTCCGTAACTGACTTCAATCGTCCACTGGCCTTTCAAGAATACCCTAACACAAGGTTGATATTGGATTGTTTGGAGTTTAGGGTAGAACAGCCTTCTTCAATATCCGCTCAAAGGGCCACTTTTCTTCCTACAAGAACTACAGTACTTTTAAAGTCCTTATTGGAATATCACCGGGAGGAATGGTAACCTATGTATCTAACTTATATGGTGGGGCCACTTCAGACAAATACATTGTAGAGGATTCCAAAGTTTTAGATTTATTGGAAAAAGGAGACGATGTAATGACAGATAAAGGTTTTGATATAACTGGTCTTCTGCCGGAAGGGTTGACACTCAACATACCTCCACAATACCATCCCAGCAAAGCCCCCCAAATGCCCACGACTGATGTTTTGAAGACAAAAAGCATAGCCAAAGTGCGAGTGCACGTTGAAAGAGCAATAAGGCGTATTAAAACATATCACATATTTGATGCACCCATTCCACTGTCCATGAGTGATGAAGCTGATAAAATTGTTATTGTGTGTGCGCTGTTTACCAACTTTTTTCCAGCTCTCATAAGAGAATATTCAGATTTAACAGTTCTCGATGATTTTTAAAAAATATGTGTAATACTGTTTACATTTGTAAAAAGTAATTAAAATTATAGTTTATTGAAAAGGACCACTAAAAGTTTGGTATTGTTAAAACTTGTTTATAACTTCGTTGAGATAACGTTTTAACCTCGGAAAGTGTTATTCAGATGTCTAAAGACCTTCTGGGGTTGAAATGTTAAATCATGGCCATTTATAAATAAACGTTTTATATGCTAGTATTTCAATAAACTAAACAATATTTAAAAAAAAGTTTCTTTGCATAATCAGGTTGTTTTTTAAAGTTTTACAATAAATCACAACCTTACAAGACCCTTTAATAGTCAACTTCATATCCCTTTACTGAAACGAGGTTGGTTGCATGGCAAGTGAGTCATCCAACCTACCTACTTACCGTAAAGACAGTGAATAACTAAGTAGTCGGCTTTTAAACCATTCAATCTTTATCTTGCGAGTGTTAATATTTCAAACTAGAAATATATACTCAAATCATAAATTTAAAAAAAATCATCTAATACATTTGGGTTTACTTGCTTAAAAGGTTTATATTTTTCTGAACCATATAATTTTTCATTTTTCTTTACTTTTTTTAACATTTTTTTCTGGAACAAAGGCATATAGGAAAAAGTAGCTTAAGCTTATTAACATTTTTCTACCAAAACTGTCGTCTTTCATTATGCGAATGCACACCTGTTGTTCCTTTTTCGATCCCATGAACACAAAAAAATCACACCAAGAACACTCTGTGATAAAAAGTTGGCCTTGTACCTTATTAAAGAAAAATTAATTTTTTATAACTCATACTTTTACACATAAGTAACATAATTACTATAAAGTATGACACTTTCGGAGGTGTTAATGCAAATTCTCTGACATAACCTTTTTTTGACACTGACACTCTCGCGTAGCTTTGACTTAGACATGTAAAAGAGCTAAGTAGTATATTATCATCCTTGGTAGTAGTATATTTTGGCTTTGGCATGTTTTAGGTACCAGGTGTCTCTGTGCTGAACTAAACTTGGCTTATGGAATAACTATAAAAATTAGAGGTGTGCAAAATCAGCGGCGCACCCGGGATACTGGGAGGGGCCCGATGAGTTACAAATTTTTTCGGCAACTTTAGTTGTAATGATAAGCAACAATCGTTTTAAGAGAGCTTCGGTCCTGCTTATTTTTCTTCTTTCTGGAGGGGGCCCGGGCCGCTTGGGCCCACCCCTGGGTGCTCCACTGTGCAAAATATTTGGTACTACCAAATTATTTGAACCAAATACCAAATCAAATAGGGCTTAAAAACTATTTATCTTGACCAAATAATTTGATATTTCAAAATAGCTATAAAAAGTATTTGGTAATACGAAATAGTTTGGTATTTGGTCAAATAGTTCCAAAATCAAATAATTTGGTGTCTTCAAATATTTGATTAAATGGTCAAATAATCAATCAACCGCTAGAAGTTGTCTGGGTTTTTCTGGCAAAAATTTTAAAGCTTTGCGCTCTTTGGCTATATTCGAGAACCAAATAGTCAAATTATTTGATATTTGATCAAGTATTTGGTATTTGAATACTATTTGGTATTTTATCAAATAATTTTAACCAAATTATTTGACTTTACAAATATTTGATTCGGTATTTGATTATCTTAAAGAAATATTTGATATTTTAATTAGTCCCCAAAAAAATGGTATTTGCACACCTTTAATAAAAATCAGTGATAATTTTGCTAATTGTCATACTTATTGTTATTATGTTACTTATGCTTTACACTGAATAAAATTAAAAGTAATGAGTAATAATTAACCTGATAAAAGAAATCGTGAGTATACTTAAGAATCACATGGCCATTTTCAAGTTTCAAATAAAAAATTTTACTTTTCAGTGCTTCCGCAATGGTCATGTTTTTTTTTTTGGGCCAAAATTTGACGATGTCAATCTTTTTGTTCGTTCTTGAATCCAGTTTTCACTCCCCGATTGTTCCCTTGTCATTTCTTCAATTTTAGACCTTTCCATTTCATTTAAAATGGGATATTGCTCTTTGACATAACTCATTGCAGCTAAATGAAAAGCTTCCGAATGCAATGAAATATCAGGACAGGCCGTAGGAACTATGTTTTCCAAAGCTTTTCTAGGACTTGACTGTAATGGTTGATATGTTTCTTTGCTTTGACTAGAACTGAGAGGAGACAAAGAAATATCATTCGGAGACTTACCCGAAAAACTTGATATCACAGTTGAAGCCCCTGAATTCGGCTTTTCAATAGATGCTTGGCCACGGCTTATTAAGTTACTTTCAAAATGTGTAACGAACGCTTGCATCCGTTTATTAGATTTCAATCTCCGAAACAATTCCAACCTTTTATGTTCGTTAACCTCACGACGATCAACTGGTATAGGATTGTACCTATCTTTAATCTTGTTTTTAGGCTTTAGGATTTTGCCCGGAAGCCTCTTTGCAATAACAATGTCAGTTAAAGCTCTTGGGTATGAAACCGAATTAACCCCTGGGTTGATCCATTTGCACAATTTATCCGTGCAGGTAGCATCATCGGGTAGTTCTTTTCTGTCTTGATACTCTAACAATGCATAGAACGCAGCTGCAACATGGTGGCACTGTCCCAGTAGTCTGAAAGTGAATAACGTAACTTTTTAATACTATTTAAAATAATGTAAAACGCACTGATAAATACTCACCCTGCAGGGCATTCACAGTAGCTATACACCACTTCCTTCATTCTCTTTGAAAATCCTATAACTATTGCATAGTTATTCTGTTTCATCGATGGAAAACAGTTGGCCCTTATAGCACAAACATAATCTACATCCGCGAAAGGCTTAGGGTGGTAGAACAGTTTTTGGATATATCCCTCTTTAAAAAATCTTAACCCTTTAATTTTTTTAGTGCAATCGAAATGACGATTGAAGATTTCTTCAGAAACCCCTGGAAAGTTTGATAGACTTTTAACCCAACGTTTGTTTTTCTTAAAATTATATTCAAGTGTTTTCTATGTACTATAATCTACCACGGTAACCATGACTAGTAAAGTTAGTGTTAGCCTATTAAACACCGATAAAACCGCATGTACATAGGCCGGTTAGAGGAGAGACGTAAAGAGCGAAACTAAAGGGGGAACAAATGGGGGACAAATTTTAACCTTAGGTGTTTCCTCTAAATTCCGCGGGAACGCTGCCATCGTTCTGGACGTGCGCAGAAATAAATTACTAAATGGAGTATTGTTCTTTTAGCAACCACATCCGCTATGGCAACCCGTAGAGCCGAAAGGGCTTCTCGTGCTGGTGGTAGATTACAGCGCTGTGGGTGAAAAATTTAATTCTCTTCATTCCGGCCGTTGGGTGAAGTGGTCTCCCTTCCTTGCCTGATTTGCCAAACTTAAGGCTTTGTCGGTTTCAAACGAAAATGACACGCAGCGCCTCTCGTGGCGAGCTCGCGCGAAACTTGGTTAAATATTTTTTCCCCGCCCCATTGAAATTAATGTAAAGTTGGCGATAATTAAACGCTAATTAACCTACCAAATGATATAAGAAATATTCCACTGACAATTTTTCCCGTTTATATGAACTTAAATGTAGTATAAAATCGTCTTGAAAAATCGTTCATCGCTTTATAACTTTCAAAAATAATATTTTTAACGCGTCATGTAGATAATTGAACAGCTGCTCGTCTAGGTAAAGTTTGCGTTGTCAACGCGCGTATTAGAAAGCAAAATGAGATTTTAGGAAGTAGGTTGTAATTCGGAACGATATTAATACTTTTCGCGAATTTTGTCATCAGGGAATTATAAATATGACTTGAAATAAGTTTCCAGGTTTATTTAAAAGCTATTTTCATAACTTTTCATCCATTGGTTCGTTCACAATGTATCTTTAAAGTAGGTGAAAATTGTAACGTGGTGAATCTTGCCCAATCTTAAGCCTCGGTTTAACCTACCGCGTATTTTGAAACGGAAAACACGATTACTATCGTTAAATGATGGCGAACGCTAATTGTAATACGAAACAAATAACGAAATACGTGGGATAAATGGACTTAGAAAATATTTTAGGGAATCTACGTATAGAAAAGGTCAGGCTCTTTTGGTAGGCAATCGTATATTTAACGTTAGGTAAACAGTTAACGAAGACAGCTCAGTAGTTCAAGGGCAATGCATACGAGAGTCGTCGATGACTAAAAAAGTCTACGATATAACAATTAATGTAAGTAATTTAATTTTAATTGTAAATAATTTCTGTAATATATTACTCTAGGTTGTACAAGATAGAAGTATTTAAATTCACCGGGAATCACCGCTCTCTCCCGAGATGTTCAACTAGACATTATAACAAAAACAGTTCTTCGAACTGCAAAAACAGTTTAGAGCTCGTTAAATGTGCTGCCTTAAAGGGACATATATTATTTTTATTGTTTATTAATATGTCAAAATCATTTAAAGTATCAAAAAATATTCCTGTGAACAACAGAATGACGTCATTCCGCCTTTCAAATCACAGTCCACTGCTCCTCCAATTTTTAACACAAAATCTTTGATCGAATTTTGCCCACAAAGGTATCCATATTTATATTTATTTTCTTCCCTACACATTTAACATTAAAATTTTAAAATTTATTCTTATTATTATTTTAATTTTGTTGCAGATTATTGAAATAAATAAATAATAAATAACAATAAATTTTAAAAGTTTTATGTTAAATGTGTAGGGAAGAAAGTAAATATAAATATTGTGGGCAAAATTCGATCAAAGATTTTGTGTTAAAAATTGGAGGAGCAGTGTACTGTGATTTGAAAGGCGGAATGACGTCATTCTGTTGTTCACAGGAATATTTTTTAATACTTTAAATGAATTTGACATATTAATCAACAATAAAAATAATTTATGTCCCTTTAAGGCAGAACATTTAACGAGCTCTAAACTGTTTTTTCAGTTCGAAGAACTGTTTTTGTTAAATTATATGCCCATTTATGAGACGTGGTGCTTTACAAGAATTACATCCCAATTTTATAATTTGTTAAAAAATTAGTGCTTTCTAAAATTAAAAATTAAATGTTTGTAGTGTCTCTAATAAAAGTGCCGAACTAAGGCATGCATAGAAAAATAATTTAAAACTCAAAAAATATAGTTATATTAGTTCAACCACATAAAACCTTTGCTGCGCAAATACTCAGCCCGTCGTTTTGCTTCCTTGGCATTTCAAATTTTAACGCTCGAAAATTATTAGTTGTCAAACTTAACGGTCGTCAAAAAATTAACCATTCAAAAATACTGATAGTTTAGTTCAACCAAAGATAATACGTATCCTTTATTCGATATCTCGGTGCTTTTACATTGACTATACGCCATGAAGCTGTTACCGAATTCCAGGCGAAATTCCGAAAAGTCGGGCTGCTAAATTACAGAGGTGGGCAAAAATGTTGAGCAGCTTTCCAAAGTGAACGCTCAGAAATATTTTCCGCGAGCATTCAAGTGAACCTGATCTCAACGCAGGCGATAATATGTTATCTCTCTTCAACTGAGCAAGCTCAAGGCGAGCGCGGAATTTTCTTTTCAGCGGCTGAATGTTCACGACGCGGTGAGAGAGATCCGCCGATCGACGGGCTAGTCTTTTCACTTTTAAGCGATACTCCCTCTAGCGGCGTCGCGGTTTGTTCAGATGAAAGCTCTCACGACGCGGTGAGCAAGATCGGCCGATCGACGGGCTAGCCTGCTCACTTTTACGCGATACTGCCTCTAGCGGCGTGGCAGCTTTTTCAATTTTGAAAGCTCGTAGACCACGGATTTGATCACGTTGAGCAATGGGCTGGTTTTTTCTTCAAAAATCGCTCACCGGGTGGCGAGCCTACATTGAAAATATTTTATTTTTCTCATCGATTTGTCTATTCTTTTTTTAATCAGTTTCTACTCGACTAATTATTTTACGTATTATTTTCACAACGATTTGTATACTCTAACATTAAAAATATCTAGGCAGATGTAGATACATTATTGTTATATTTATATTTTTAATATTCATCGTTGTATAGTGATTAGCTACAGAGGTATCATAAGTAACATAACCAGTATGACACTTTCATATTTTAGGCACTATGGGTCTCGGTGTTGAAAGAAACCTGAATTAGGGCAAAACTCTGGAAATCAGTTTAGTATGCTTTTTATAAAATCATACATATTTTTATTGTGTTATATATGGTGGTATGTAAAAGTGTGATTTATTTGTACTGTTAGCCCTCCCCTTGTTCCAGTAACGCTATGGTTGTTTCACACTTTCACTTGATCTTTATGGTTTCATTGTTCCGATTTCACCGGAAACATTTATGTATAAACAAACAATGATAATTTCATGTTTATGCTATTTTACTAAACCATCGAATTTTGGAATTGGGTAATTCCACGTCAAAAAAGTCCCCCTCGGCACCATAACCAATTTTGATGAAAATTTACAGGTTATTAACATATATAATTTTAGTGAGAAAACTAAATTTTTAGCTCCAAATTCTTTGTAGTTTTTAAATGTTGTCTATGAAGAAAACTAACGACTTTTCGATATTTTCGCGACGAATTAAATTTTTGCCGTAGCTTTGCACTTTAGTAAATTTTATTCGCGACCGTCAATTCGTCTCACGAAAACTAAATTTCGCGCGAAGTGGGAATCAGGCTTAATACTCACTTTTTTAAATTTTCCATATTGTAGATTGAAATATAAGCTTTCAAAATATAGTATGTATAATTTAATGATCATTTGGCGCCGTAAACATGAATACACACAATCCTCCTGATGTGTTAAGTTTGTTTAGTATACAGAGCAACCCACAACGCCGGTGATATAATCAATCTATAACTATAAGTCTTAAAGTTTGTCCTTTTATTTATTTATTTAATAGCTGAGAAGCCCGGCCTCCGGCCGTGCTTTCAGCTAGTTGAGTAAATTGGGGTTTAGAAAACGGAAACAAAATGCACTTTACTTTAAATATGCAAATTAAATTATTTTTAAATAGTAAATAGGCATTTTTTTAAATTGAAAACGTTTAATAGTGCAAAATATCATATCTTGTAATATTAACATATATTTGATTTCTTTGATTAGTTTAAGATGTAATTATGATAAAGCGTTTTTGTACACAATATTTTTAGTTTCTCCGTTTGGAGTAAGTATGTACACGTTATTTGCAGCTCCAACTCTTGAGCACGCCACATAAAGCATGGGTTTTCTAAATTAATTCCCGCAGTTTTAAGTGACTGTCCTTGCGAAGCTAAGATTGATTGGAAATTGCAGGCGTTTAAAATCAAATGGCATGTCGGTTGGAATTATGGGTATGCATGGAATGAATACGGCCCGGGCAAAGGTGTCTGCGTGACACAGATGGGGAGGGATGCGGGGGCTGAGAAAAGAGAACGAACGCAAGCGAAAAGGGTCGAAGGTCGTGCCATGCTAAGTGAGGCAATTAGAGCCAGAGAGATAAACTCCCGTGTCTCTTGACAGCGTGAGGTCACGGGTTTCGGTCTTGCGGTCACCGGTTATTGGTCCCGTGTTCAAAAACTACAAAGGTAAGCAATCTCAAGACACCCCTAAAACCTGACGGCAGGGCCGGGCCACAATGCCACAGGCCAAATTTTGTGCGAATCGGACATTATCTTGGGCGTGCATAGAAGGTAACAAACCAATATATATAGACAGGAATTCATACCTCGAGGTATGAATTCCTGATATAGATATATACAAACATCAGATTTTTTGTATATAAATTTATTTATTTAGTTATTTGTAAATGTTATGTTCATAAAAACTCGAGAATGGTTAGCTCTAGAGCTTTGAAATTTTAACTCAATGTTCAGGGCCTGATTTGCAACTAAACGCACCTAATTCCAAATACCTGACATGGTTATTAATCTAATTCAATTTTATTATATCTAATTCAGTTTTATTTTACTCGACTTTGGACTTTCGCCTCTTTGCTGGAGGTTTTGACGGGAAGGGCTTATCGTCGCCCGTAGGCTCTACATTGACGGACAGGTAGAAGGGGTCGAATTTGGGGGCTCTTCAACGCACTCAACATTTGTGGAAATTAAAACTCGAAAAGGCCAAGTGAAAGGGCTCAAAAATTTAGGTCGCTCCCAAATGGAGAAATAAAATAAAGTTTGGTTAAGAAGTACAAAATAGGTCTCTTTAAATGTAGTCGTAGGTTTAAATGTTAGTTAGCTTTTCAGTCGGCTAATTAAAGAACAAATTCAAAGTTAGCTCTTCCAAAAGTTATTAGGAAGAATCGTCAGAAGGAAATAAAAATACGAAGTTTTCTGAAGACGGTTTTGTTATGGTGCGGTACTTTTATTACGTACAAATCAAAAAGACCCCGGGCGAAGCCGGGTATTAAAGCTAGTATATAAAGAAAAATAAATACGTAGCCGAGTATTAAGGCAACTTGATGCGGTTTAGCTTTTTTTATATACACCTAAGCTTATTTAAACAACAGTAGCAATATTTCGCGGTAGCAAAATGTTGACACATCAGTTTAACTTAAGCCTAATTAAATTCAATACTATTACCATCGTTTCGACGTGATAAATAATGATATTACTATTTAAATGGAAATTAAACAATGTATTAATCCGCGATTTCCCGCCAAAAATGAGTTTGTGGTCAAGGGACCACTTGCACTAACGATAGGTAAAAAGGGCCATTACTTCTATTTACTTCTGGTGGAAGGTAATAATCGGTTTTAACTTAAAATTGTAGGCTATTCGAAAACAAAAACAATACGGTTGCATTTCATTATTGTTATTTATTTCTATTTACATCCACGAAAATAATGGTTCATTTAATAATTAAATAAATCTTGAACTCTTTGCTCGTACCTAGTGATGTAAAATACCCGGGTATTTATAACGCACGGTAAATACCTTAGGTACTTACCCGGGTAAATACCCAAAATACATAAATACCCAGGTATTTATAAACACCATTAATTTATTTGATTTGTTTTTAATTTGTTCAATTAAGAGTACGGTAATAAAAACAACCCGCAAACACGTCAAATTATGCTCATTAAATTTTACAAAGTAGCAATAACGTAGACAAGGAAGGTAACAGATATGGCTCCACTCGACCGATACCATAATTGGCATAATTATCCTAAGTGTGTCAATAAGATAAACTTTACAATGACACCTTTTTTAACGGAAATGACGTAAATGACGTAACTTTTTTAGTGATGAAATTTATTTTATGACTGAGTTCGTGAAGCGGCATCTGCGGTGAGAACACTACAAAAACGATATATGGTACTAAAACGGAATTCGCAAATCCTACGTTTTTTTTGGTCTGTGTAGAACAAGCTATCATTGAATATTTTCTATGGGAAAGGCTCTTATTGGCACACTTAGGGAAGTTAGGGATATTATGCCACTTATTCCGATATTACATGTAAAGGAAAGTTTGGTAAAATACACAAAAATGCCGTAATAATAAAAAAAAATCATAAAAACCCTAGTTTTGGGTATTTACCAAGGCATGGGGTAAATACCCAGGTAAATACCTATTTACAAATACCCTACTCACTGGGTATTTACCCGACTAACATCACTACTCGTACCTGTAAATAATCTTCCTTGCAAAATAATCAAATGTTCCACTCTTCAGAGCTTCCTGTCACTTAAAAGAATTTAATTTCATTGCGAAGTTAAAATAAAATTCACCGAGGGGCTAACCACTCTATGAAAATCTGTACACCGATTACCAATGAGTACAGCCTTTGGTAGTGCTAAATATGTACTCATTTACGTAATCATTTTAGTGCAGTCAAAGGTACAGGCTTGTACACCGATTACGGGGAGTGGTTAGCCCCTCGAAATTCACATAACCTAAATTAATATAAATATTATAAGCTTAAAAACTTCCTTTTCTATATTTAGAAATATTGGGGCGTCAGTGCATATAATAAAAATTCCACAAATATCGGGATATTAACAATAATAGACCATCCCAATGCCCAGTTCCCCTTTCTTATTTGTAATGCGCCAGGAGACGCGAAGTCTGTCTATCACCTGTGGACGAAACTTTCGCTTTTCTTAAGCCCTTTCCACACCCGCCCGGTTCTTGTCCCGTTTTCAACCCCGTATAAAATTTGGTAAAAATTTGTCATAAAGCATGACTACGTTATATTGCAATTACGACCTTTTCAATGCTTTTCGCTTTAAATAGTAGTTTGAGATGAGTCTTGGGCCCGCTAAAGGTGGGCTGACCCGACCCGAGCAGGGCCGAGTTTTCGATATCAAAGTTTTTGGCGGAATGGGTCGGGCTTTAAAATTGCCGGCCATACTCATCTCTAATAGTGTGTTTAAAATCGAAAATGCTCTTTGCAGACCTATTTTCCCTTTTTTTAAACGATAAATATTTAAATAAGCTTGCGTTTAAAACTCAGGATGATAAACAATTAAATAAGCTTAAGTTTAAATAGAGGACGATAAAAATTTAAATTAGCTTACGTTTAAAACTTAGGACGAGAAACACGTAAATAAGCTTCAGTTTAAAACATTTAAATAAGCTAGCATAAGATATTTACTAGGATATCTTTTGAGGTTAAATAAGCTTAGTTAAGAAACTGTCAATTTGTGGCTAGTGTCCCTATTCGTGCAAGATCCGTGCTACTCCCCCATTTTCCAACATTCCACTCGTACGTTTAGGTAACTTAATTGTTGGGATCGCCTCCTCCGTGTATTTGGTCAAGCAACCCGCTTGCCAAAAATACGCTCTCGCCCCGTTTCGAAACGGGGCTGGCTCCTAAACTCCTCTTATGATTACAATAGACTGGATATGATTTTGACGCTTTCCGGTCTGGTTTTGAAAATCTCAGCTTCTAAAATCAAGAGGCGTCTTCGCGTCTGGACCCCAGCTGGAGATAGTGGTGAAAGGGATTAGGGATATTTTGTAAAGGGGTAGATTTATCTTTTTTTTCTTTGCCTCTCTCAATGTTAAGCAGGGGGGGGGGATTACAGCGCTTTAGAGATAGAGGACGACCTTCCTCGGTCGGAATTTTATATCATGGCGCAGTTTTAACTAAGCATTGTTTCCCTAAAGATTTACCAGAGGAGAAGAGAAGGGAGCGGATGAATGAAATGTCCAAACACCGGGCGCGTCACTCTCTCGTGACTCCGACAACTCCACCGCGGTATTGGGACCTCAACACCTTGGGTGATCCCAGCCCTGCCGCCGTAACCGTTAAATTGGTGTCGAAAAGGAGACGGCCCCTAAAAATGCGAAAGCTGGACCGCAGCCCGAGTTCTTCGCCAACGAAGCGCTTAAAGCTTGATAATTAATCAAGTAAAAAAACGGCCCTTTTTAGGGCCACTCTCATTTTGAAACAAAGGTTTCACTTATAATGTATTGGGCAGTAAAGGAGTAGGTTTACTAAAATAGTAGAAATAAGCTTACATATACGTTGGAGAGGTACATCAGTATTATTCTTGATGAAGCGTCGGTAATAAGGTAACAAAATCATTGGTGGCGTCAAAAGTAATATACATAGACGACAAGATATTAACTTAAAATATTCGATTTAAATTTTGTACGTTATACATGGAGAGGAAGGCGTGACTCCGGAACAGGAGAATTGCCCCGAAGATGACACGCAAACAAATAAGCTTACATTAATCTGATATGTCAACATTTTTAATAGTAAAAAAACTAAAAATAGGCTTACGGTTTATTAGTACGTCAACATATTAATAATATAAGCTTTAAAATAAGCTTCCCGTACTTAGTATGTATTTTATTTTCGCGCCAAGACATTTAAATAGTTACATTTTATGACACCAAACAATTTCTTTAATTTCTGCTATAGAAAGTGCACGGAAATATTTTGGTGTCGGCAACTCGGAACGTCTCGCGACGGCCCTAAATAATGACAACAAAGACTCCTTCCCCGTGGTCGTAAACGCTTAAACATTCAGCGAAACGTTGCTAATATGTCTCGCAATAAGTTCAGATAAGAGCTAAGAAGTTGATCATAATAAATATAAATAATAGGCTTAAGTTAAATTGTCATCCAGTGGCGTACCTACAGGGGCGAAGCGGGTGACTGCCTCGGGCGCGCATTTTTAGAGGGGTGCGTTTTGGGGATTTCTTAATGGGCAACAAATTATTCTGATAATTTTGTATTGATATTATAATATGTCGCAATAAATATTTCTTTATTGGTTAAATTTGGCTACTCTTTCCAATTCATCTTTCTTCTTAATAGCGTATCTATTGGTATTGCAGCGTTGATTAGTTCATCAGCTAAACATTCGGCAATAGTTTTTATGTTACGGAAAGCACCTTCCCTGGCTCCAGCGCAACGTAGCCAAATGGTTTGATTCACGCATCTCATAGGAGATACCTCCACAGTTTGTCTCCTAACTGTACCGGCTCTTCCCAAAGACTCACCTTTGAACCACGATAGAAACTTGAGTAATACTTTGACCAGCGGCTAGTGTCGTGAACAGCGAAATAAAAGACGCGAACCTTTCCGACATAAAAACCGGTAAACCTTTTTCCTCTTATTTCAAAACAGAACTGGCCGTTAATTTATTTTTACACGCGCAAAAAATAACACCTTTTTTAACAGCAACCAAAAACTCACTTTCACGCGCGCGTGCGCTATATAAACATTTGAAAACGAATAAAGGTAGATGTACTATACAAAATTACGATGTGTACAACCGAACATTCCGCCCGCCTTGAAATAACGAATTTCAAATGAGATAGTAAAAGTCCGAAAAGTTACATTTGCATACATAAATAACCCTTAGTAAACAGTTTGAATACAATTAAAATCAGTCTAGTGGTAACTGGCATAATTTAACTACGGGTCTTTTCAGTGATTTGTCAGAGGTTCTGACAGTTACGACGCGAACTTGATTGTCTTGTCCTGGATGAAGTTCAGTGATTCTTGCCATTCTCCACTTGGTTGGAGGTAAATCTTCATCTTTGAGCAAGACCAAGTCGCCGACTCGTAGATTCGGTTTTGGTGTAGTCCACTTTGGACGTTGTTGAAGGCGAGAGAGGAATTCATTTCGCCAACGGTTCCAAAAGTGCTGCAGTACTTGTTGGCCCAATTGCCAACGTGACAGGCGGTTGACGTTTTCAGAAGTGAGATCTGGTTCGGGTATTGCGGTGAGCGCATCTCCGATTAGGAAATGTCCAGGTGTCAACGCATTGAAGTCGTTTGGATCCGAGCTTAACGCCGTTAAAGGACGTGAATTTAAGCAAGCTTCGATTTGGCAAAGAAGCGTTTGCATTTCTTCAAAGTTTAGAACCCTGGTGCCAAGAACTCGTTTCAGATGATACTTGACGGACTTCACCCCGGCTTCCCAGAGGCCTCCAAAATGTGGCGCTGCAGGCGGGTTGAAGTGCCAATTAATTCCTTCGTCTGCGAGCCATCGTGACACTTGATCGTTGTTGTTTGTAGAGACTATGAATTTGATGAATGTTTTCATCTCTCGATCGGCTCCTGTAAAGTTGGTTCCACAGTCGCTGTAAATGTCGGCGCATTTTCCTCGTCGAGCAACAAAGCGTTTCAATGCTGCCAGAAATGCTTCGGTGGTCATGTCACTGACAAGTTCAAGATGAATTGATCTTTTGGTAAAGCAAGCGAAGACGGCAATGTATCCCTTAAACCTGAGGTGACTTCGTCCCTTCATTAGTTTAAGGGTAAATGGTCCTGCGTAGTCGACTCCACACTTCAAAAATGGCCGAGCAGGATTTACTCTCGCTGGTGGTAAATCGCCCATAAGTTGCTTTACAGTGACTGCCTGCTGTCGTACACATGAAACACATCTTCTGATATGGAAACGTATGGCATCACGAAGACCGACGATCCAATAACGTTTCTGTAAGACAGAAGTTAGTAGTTGAGCACCTCCGTGAAAATGTTTTTCGTGCTCGTGTTGTATTAGAAGTTCTGTTAATTTGCTCTGTCTCGGTAACAGTGCCGGATGCCTTTGTTCGTATGGTAAGTTGGAGTGGCAAAGTCTGCCACCAACTCTAAGAATCCCATCTTGATCGATGTACGGACGCATCGAAAGGATTTTACTTTTCCGTGGTAATTCCTTGTTTTGTTTAAGGCAAGCTATCTCTTCGTTAAAACTGTTGCTTTGGACGACCCGAATCCAATGGGATAGCGCCTTTTCGTTCTCTTCCTTCGATAAAGGTCCAGTAATCCTCAATTCTGTCGCATTTCGCGAATTGAAGACAAAACGTAGAATGTAGGCGGTGATATGAATGAGTTTTTTAAGCGCTGAAAATTTGGAAAGGAGCGTGAGAGATAAGTGGGTGCGTATGCCGATAAGGGGGCACCTGCGGGCGGGGGAAACGGGGGTGAAACGGGCCCCTATAGGGGCCCCATTTTGCGTACATTTTCGGCAGGTCAAAAGGTTACCTGTTTTACGAGGTTGATTTACGATGTTAGGTCAATAGGTTATCTGCCCCTATGGACACGACGCAAACAGCCGTTAAATAAGGGTGAAACAGGCCCCTGTAGGGTCCCCCATTTTGCGTACATTTTCGGCAGGTCAAAAGGTCAATAGCTGGAGGCACCCCATTTTAGGGTCAATAGATGATTTACGAGGTTGATTTACGATGTTGGGTCAATAGGTTATCTGCCCCTATGGTGGCGACATGATGTTATGCAAACAGCCGGCCCGTCATAGTTAATAGCTGGAGGCACCCCATTTTAGGTCAAAAGGTTAGATGATTTACGATGTTATAACCCATAAAACCCATGTGCTAACCCATTATAGGTCAATAGGTTATCTCCCCCTATGGTGGTGACACGATGTTATGCAAACAGCCGGCCCGTCATAGTTAATAGCTGGAGGCACCCCATTTTAGGTCAAAAGGTTAGCTGATTTACGATGTTATAACCCATAAAACCCAGGTGTTAACCCATTTTAGGTCAATAGGTTATCTGCCCCTATGGCGGTGACACGATGTTATGCAAACAGCCTACCCGTCATAGTTAATGTCGGGCACAATTCGAGTATGTTTTCGCCGACAAACACTTTCGGGCCCCTAAGCGTACCGTAAAATAGCGGGCGGTCATCGGTAAAAGTGTTTTGGGAAAAAAAGAGAAGAGTGTATACAAATTATAAGGTTTTATTATTGCTCCCAATCGCTAGAAATTGGCTTTTTTTTCCCATTCACTATAAATCGCAACAGTTTGCCAGAATTAGTTTTATCTCTCCGAAATAATTAATGTACCCAAAATTGGACCGCCAGTTTATTATTCTTTTTAGGGGGATCTCTATGGGCGTTTAACATTACAATAAAGCTAAAAGGTCCAGTTTGGGGTACATTTGGTCCGAAATGGGGTACATAGGGGCGAAAATGGTGACTTTGGTCGTTTTTAGGGTACATTTGGTCCATTTGGGTCCATTTTTGGGTACATCCGAATTGCAATTGGAAAAACGAAGAGCCGTAATTTGTTCCACCCATCCCTAAACTCCTTAAATTTATTGCTATAATTTATTTATCGCTGGCGAACCCTAGAATATAATTAATAAGGACAAGTTATTTAAATTTAATTTAGAACTTTTGTTTACATGATTACGACTAATCCGATATGATATATAATCCGTTTAAATCGTAATTTATCTATATAATTGTAATTAATTCGACATTTTAAAGGGTTGAAACGAACTACCTTCTGCAACTTGTATAAATAATTTAATTAAAAGTTCTAACTCACGTATTTGTAGTGTCTAGCCGCAGTATCGTCTGACATACGAGGGACAGCGACTTCCCACCCCACCACACCCCACAGTCGCATTCGAATCTTCTTTAACTAAGAACTCTCTGCATAATTAATTTTTATAAAGTAAAAAAATAACCTTATTAATAGTTAATTAATAAGATATATAAATAATTATGCTTTATATGCTTTACGTAATGTGTTTACTTCTATATTAAGCTATTTTAAATACCATTATTGGGCTCAAGTACATACCATAAATATAATACAGCAAATTTGAGGGTGTGTATTGACAATATAAATACCAAAACAGTAAAAAAAAATAACCTTGTTTAGCGTTTTTCGATTAGAAATTTATTATCAATGATCGTTATATAGTGATATACCATTTCTTATCTTGATAAGTTTACAGATAGAGGTAACCATTGTTACGTTACAATGCGGTTTTTGTTACGGAACCAATGACAATAAGCTTTAAAATTTGCTTATCTTTGAAAAAAGTCTCTTATTTCCAAGAACTATCTTATCGTGTGTAGATGCTCTAGAATTTTTAAAGAGGAAATGGCTGTGCGATATAATATTATTTTGGCGTATTTCAATAGGTTTTTCTATAAAATGTTCAACGGCCGGTCTCCGTCACGCAACGCCAACTTCACTAATAAAAGTTGGCAGTACTTTTTTATTTCCTCTTGACCATCGAAATCTCATATGTATCTAGAATGCTGCCGCCTACGGCCGAGCTTGTCGCCAGTTCGTTTTGAACCTTCAGCCAATGAGAGGCCGTAGAGTGGTTCCACCAAGGAGGATAATAATTCTCCTTGGTAAATATAATAAAATAGAAACTTACTTTTTTTTCTCTTTGACGGTACAAAGGGATACAATATTTCCATCAACGTGACTTCCCACCCCACCACACCCCACAGTCGCATTCGAATCTTCTTTAACTAAGAACTCTCTGCATAATTAATTTTTATAAAGTAAAAAAATAACCTTATTAATAGTTAATTAATAAGCTATATAAATAATTATGCTTTATATGCTTTACGTAATGTGTTTACTTCTATATTAAGCTATTTTAAATACCATTATTGTCTCAAGTACATACCATAAATATAATATAGCAAATTTGAGTGTGTGTATTGACAATATAAATACCAAAACAGTAAAAAAAAATAACCTTGTTTAGCGTTTTACGATTAGAAATTTATTATCAATGATCGTTATATAGTGATATACCATTTCTTATCTTGATAAGTTTACAGATAGATGTAACCATTATTACGTTACAATGCGGTTTTTATTATGGAACCAATGACAATAAGCTTTAAAATTTGCTTATCTTTGAAAAAGTCTCTTATTTCCAAGAACTTGTATAATTATCTAGAATGTACTAGAGCTATTAGATATTTTGGATGAAAGGCGATCTAAAATTTATGCTTGTTTACTTAATTATTTCATTTAACCTCATTTTGGGTATGATCACTCTAGTACAAACATTGATCATAATCGATATCCTGAAACAATCATCAAATTGATAATATTATATTTTTAATGATTAATTAATCGCTTGTTTTATTTTTTATTACCTTACATTATTTATCGTTATTTAGTTTTTCGTTGAGCAAAGTTTTTTGTCTATGATTATTTGATAAAAAACGTCTCTTATTCACAAGAACTTGTATATTTATCGAGAATGTACTAGCGCTATTAGATATTTTGGAGGAAAGGCGATCTAAAATTTATGTCTATTTACTTAATTATTCCATTTCACTCTAGCCTTAACCCAACCAGTGTTTATTCTTTATATTTAAATAAAGCATATGATGTTTTTTATATTGACAACATTCCGATTAAACAGAAGCGAAGATATAAGAAAAGGTTTTTATTGGAATATCCATTTCAGAAGACCAACGTCAGTGAATGAATTGGGCTAAATTTGGAATGATGTAATGAATAAGGGAATTATACATAACATAAAACTGAATTGTTGGAAGATACAGGGTTATATCAAATGAAGGTGCTGAATAAGTAAACGTTATCTGAAACACTTAACTTGGAAGAAAATCAAAATAGGGCTGATATTATTTCTACCCTCAGAACCCACATTTTATACTTTATATACGGAGATCCCTCAAAAATCGAGAACAGTTTATGAATAGACTCGATTCGAGTAAAACGTATGTGTTTGTCTTCTTCGAATATAATCCAAATGGGTCGAAACAAATATATTCAGTGTCCAAGTTGCGAGAAACGAATACGTGGCTATAGATTAAGAACCCATAAATGTAAACGTACATCGTGTACAACATGCAATAAATCGTTTAAATCACAACTGAGTCGGCATATTAGACGGTGCAGTCTAAGCCCTCACAAAGTAAACTTGGGTAAAGTAGAAGCGGAAATTGATAAACAACGAGTCCGCGCAGAAGCCGTTGCTCGATCGGGACTACCATCGCATCTTTTTGGAAATTTGACAAGTGCTTGGGTGGAACAAATGAAAACCCCTAAACGAATAAACAAAGATATAGAACTTAGACCATGGCAGAAAAGTTTATTGGAACATTTAATTCTCTCAGACAGAAAAATAATATTTGTAATAGGAAAAGATGGAAATGAAGGAAAATCGTGGATGTTAAATTACTTGAAATCCCGTAAGCCCGACTTTGTACATTGTCAGCAAGTGACAGTTTCGGGGAGTGAAATGCTTTTTCAATTGAAAAAAGTTTGCTCTGGTGTGAACCACTTTTTCTTTAACACCTTGAGAAGTATAAAAATATGCGACGAACACTTGGCAGTATTTGAAAGTTTAAAAGATGGTGAAATTGTTAGTACGAAATATAATTGTGTGAGTATAAATATTAGTACTCCAAATGTAGTTTGTGTTTTTGGAAATTATATGCCTGAATCTTACGGTTTAAGTTCTGATAGAATTGTACGATTTTATATAAAAAATAATTATTTATGTAAAAATTAATTATGAAATATGTATAGTAGAAATGTTAATATAAAATTTGCATAATTGAGGACGTGTGAATATAAAAATAGTAAACTTAAGGTTGTTTGTGTTTAATTCCCGATTTTTTTGGTATATGTTCATATTATAGCCGTCCTCAGGTTATCTATATAAAAACAAATGGTTGTACAAAAAAATGAAAAGAAAGAATAATAAAATTGTTGATTTAAACCAGAAAAGGTATGTCGGTCAAATGTTTGAGTTTTCTTAAATTTATTTCATATACATTTCTACATGTTTTTATTTCACTGTAATAAAGTCTCTAACACTTATGAATAGATAATTGTATAATTGATTTACAAGTTATTAGAGTTAGAAATTTAGTCTTAGCAATTGTTTTTTCACGCTTTATTTAAGTCAAGCAATAACATTTTTAAAAATGAAAGCTGTTAAACGAAATAAAATAAGCATTTCTGAACTTTTTATATTAATTATGTTTTATTATTTATAACGATATGGATTTCAATACATTTGAAGAAGCGAGTAAACTCAGCTTATCAGACTTGGGCAAAGTGGTTTTTAATTGATGGTGTTATATAATAAAATATACTTCAGCTTTTGAATAAGATTTTTTTCTATCCAACCGATATCCTTTATATAAAAGCTGAAGTAATTTATCCATTCAATTCAACAAGCATTAAAAAACCCGGTTCAAGTCAGAATAGCTGTGCAAAGTACTAATAACGTAGAAAATGTTTTTGGGGGTTCCATTGACCTGATGAAAAATTTTCATAAGATAAAGTTACTGGACTGATGGAAGCTTCAGTGTTTTCAGAGCGAAGTCTTAATTGCATATTCTAAGTTTTTTTAAAAACAAGTTTATTTCTAAAAATGAAAAGGACATGTTTTATCGGGGGCAAACTTTTTCCGTGTGAATGGAGAAATGATAATTAAAGAGTTAGCTATTTACGATACGGAAACGGAGAAGCATAACGTCTGGACCTTTAAACCACCATATCCATATTCCAGTCTTACGGAAGACGATAAATGGCATTGTAGATGGTTGTATTGGAACATTTGTGATCTCCGTTGGGACGACGGACAGGAAGACTACAACAGCCTAGGAGCCATCGCGAATTATATAAAAGAACAAGGGTTAAAGTTTTTTTTTGGAAAGGTTTAGTAAAGGCCAAAGTTTTATCGGATTTCATAGGAGTTAACGTCAAGAACGTCGAGGATTTAGACTGTCCTACCATTCTTTGTATAAGTGCTCCTAAACATTGTCATTTTCACCGTGACCCTAATAATTTCGGCGTTGTGAAATCTCACAAAATCGCTGTGTGGTACCGAAAAATCGTGTGTAAGAAAATATAAGTCGTTTTAAGATTATTTTTGCTACTTTTTCATCACATTGGTTTTACGTTATGTCTGTTTTCTAAAATTACGTTTCTTAAATAGCGTAATGTATTAAAGTTGAATAAAGAGTTTTTCATTTTATTTTAATTTTAGTGTTTTTATAATATCTTTCTGACTACATGTGTATTGTTTAACTTCTTTCATTTTTAAAAATGAAATTGCTTGATTTAAATAAAGCGTGAAAATTATTAGTTTCGAAATGATATTTACAAATCTTATCCAATCTAAAGTCCATCGTTCGGGTATTAGTAAGTATTTCATACAAACTAACTTAATTCAGTATTTTTAGAAGTGAAGAGAAAACACATTGTGAAAAACCAAATGAAAAGAGACTTTAAACGGTTTTAAAAATCTTAATATATATATTTAAAAAATCCAACGTTTCGGCAGTGTAGCATATGAAAGTATTAAGTTTCAAAAAGTGCATTTAAATTGAAGTGAGGCCTGTTTTGGGATTCCCCTTGTTCCTCCTTCTTTCATCTCAGCATGTTTCCCCTTTTATCATGGTTTCTCTCCAAAAAATAGCCAAAAATCTTAAATCAGTAGGTCTCGATCCTATTTATCTCCCACCGCCCAAATTGTCAGCTTTATTATGTAATAACAAAGAACCAACAAGGCCATCATTTATAAAATCTCCCGTGTTTGTGGTGATTATTACATGGGGGGGCAATGCCGTAGCCCATGTAATAATCACCACAAACACGGGAGATTTTATAAATGATGGCCTTGTTGGTTCTTTGTTATTACATAATAAAGCTGACAATTTGGGCGGTGGGAGATAAATAGGATCGAGACCTACTGATTTAAGATTTTTGGCTATTTTTTGGAGAGAAACCATGATAAAAGGGGAAACATGCTGAGATGAAAGAAGGAGGAACAAGGGGAATCCCAAAACAGGCCTCACTTCAATTTAAATGCACTTTTTGAAACTTAATACTTTCATATGCTACACTGCCGAAACGTTGGATTTTTTAAATATATATATTAAGATTTTTAAAACCGTTTAAAGTCTCTTTTCATTTGGTTTTTCACAATGTGTTTTCTCTTCACTTCTAAAAATACTGAATTAAGTTAGTTTGTATGAAATACTTACTAATACCCGAACGATGGACTTTAGATTGGATAAGATTTGTAAATATCATTTCGAAACTAATAATTTTCACGCTTTATTTAAATCAAGCAATTTCATTTTTAAAAATGAAAGAAGTTAAACAATACACATGTAGTCAGAAAGATATTATAAAAACACTAAAATTAAAATAAAATGAAAAACTCTTTATTCAACTTTAATACGTTACGCTATTTAAGAAACGTAATTTTAGAAAACAGACATAACGTAAAACCAATGTGATGAAAAAGTAGCAAAAATAATCTTAAAACGACTTATATTTTCTTACACACGATTTTTCGGTACCACACAGCGATTTTGTGAGATTTCACAACGCCGAAATTATTAGGGTCACGGTGAAAATGACAATGTTTAGGAGCACTTATACAAAGAATGGTAGGACAGTCTAAATCCTCGACGTTCTTGACGTTAACTCCTATGAAATCCGATAAAACTTTGGCCTTTACTAAACCTTTCCAAAAAAAAACTTTAACCCTTGTTCTTTTATATAATTCGCGATGGCTCCTAGGCTGTTGTAGTCTTCCTGTCCGTCGTCCCAACGGAGATCACAAATGTTCCAATACAACCATCTACAATGCCATTTATCGTCTTCCGTAAGACTGGAATATGGATATGGTGGTTTAAAGGTCCAGACGTTATGCTTCTCCGTTTCCGTATCGTAAATAGCTAACTCTTTAATTATCATTTCTCCATTCACACGGAAAAAGTTTGCCCCCGATAAAACATGTCCTTTTCATTTTTAGAAATAAACTTGTTTTTAAAAAAACTTAGAATATGCAATTAAGACTTCGCTCTGAAAACACTGAAGCTTCCATCAGTCCAGTAACTTTATCTTATGAAAATTTTTCATCAGGTCAATGGAACCCCCAAAAACATTTTCTACGTTATTAGTACTTTGCACAGCTATTCTGACTTGAACCGGGTTTTTTAATGCTTGTTGAATTGAATGGATAAATTACTTCAGCTTTTATATAAAGGATATCGGTTGGATAGAAAAAAATCTTATTCAAAAGCTGAAGTATATTTTATTATATAACACCATCAATTAAAAACCACTTTGCCCAAGTCTGATAAGCTGAGTTTACTCGCTTCTTCAAATGTATTGAAATCCATATCGTTATAAATAATAAAACATAATTAATATAAAAAGTTCAGAAATGCTTATTTTATTTCGTTTAACAGCTTTCATTTTTAAAAATGTTATTGCTTGACTTAAATAAAGCGTGAAAAAACAATTGCTAAGACTAAATTTCTAACTCTAATAACTTGTAAATCAATTATACAATTATCTATTCATAAGTGTTAGAGACTTTATTACAGTGAAATAAAAACATGTAGAAATGTATATGAAATAAATTTAAGAAAACTCAAACATTTGACCGACATACCTTTTCTGGTTTAAATCAACAATTTTATTATTCTTTCTTTTCATTTTTTGTACAACCATTTGTTTTTATATAGATAACCTGAGGACGGCTATAATATGAACATATACCAAAAAAATCGGGAATTAAACACAAACAACCTTAAGTTTACTATTTTTATATTCACACGTCCTCAATTATGCAAATTTTATATTAACATTTCTACTATACATATTTCATAATTAATTTTTACATAAATAATTATTTTTTATATAAAATCGTACAATTCTATCAGAACTTAAACCGTAAGATTCAGGCATATAATTTCCAAAAACACAAACTACATTTGGAGTACTAATATTTATACTCACACAATTATATTTCGTACTAACAATTTCACCATCTTTTAAACTTTCAAATACTGCCAAGTGTTCGTCGCATATTTTTATACTTCTCAAGGTGTTAAAGAAAAAGTGGTTCACACCAGAGCAAACTTTTTTCAATTGAAAAAGCATTTCACTCCCCGAAACTGTCACTTGCTGACAATGTACAAAGTCGGGCTTACGGGATTTCAAGTAATTTAACATCCACGATTTTCCTTCATTTCCATCTTTTCCTATTACAAATATTATTTTTCTGTCTGAGAGAATTAAATGTTCCAATAAACTTTTCTGCCATGGTCTAAGTTCTATATCTTTGTTTATTCGTTTAGGGGTTTTCATTTGTTCCACCCAAGCACTTGTCAAATTTCCAAAAAGATGCGATGGTAGTCCCGATCGAGCAACGGCTTCTGCGCGGACTCGTTGTTTATCAATTTCCGCTTCTACTTTACCCAAGTTTACTTTGTGAGGGCTTAGACTGCACCGTCTAATATGCCGACTCAGTTGTGATTTAAACGATTTATTGCATGTTGTACACGATGTACGTTTACATTTATGGGTTCTTAATCTATAGCCACGTATTCGTTTCTCGCAACTTGGACACTGAATATATTTGTTTCGACCCATTTGGATTATATTCGAAGAAGACAAACACATACGTTTTACTCGAATCGAGTCTATTCATAAACTGTTCTCGATTTTTGAGGGATCTCCGTATATAAAGTATAAAATGTGGGTTCTGAGGGTAGAAATAATATCAGCCCTATTTTGATTTTCTTCCAAGTTAAGTGTTTCAGATAACGTTTACTTATTCAGCACCTTCATTTGATATAACCCTGTATCTTCCAACAATTCAGTTTTATGTTATGTATAATTCCCTTATTCATTACATCATTCCAAATTTAGCCCAATTCATTCACTGACGTTGGTCTTCTGAAATGGATATTCCAATAAAAACCTTTTCTTATATCTTCGCTTCTGTTTAATCGGAATGTTGTCAATATAAAAAACATCATATGCTTTATTTAAATATAAAGAATAAACACTGGTTGGGTTAAGGCTAGAGTGAAATGGAATAATTAAGTAAATAGACATAAATTTTAGATCGCCTTTCCTCCAAAATATCTAATAGCGCTAGTACATTCTCGATAAATATACAAGTTCTTGTGAATAAGAGACGTTTTTTATCAAATAATCATAGACAAAAAACTTTGCTCAACGAAAAACTAAATAACGATAAATAATGTAAGGTAATAAAAAATAAAACAAGCGATTAATTAATCATTAAAAATATAATATTATCAATTTGATGATTGTTTCAGGATATCGATTATGATCAATGTTTGTACTAGAGTGATCATACCCAAAATGAGGTTAAATGAAATAATTAAGTAAACAAGCATAAATTTTAGATCGCCTTTCATCCAAAATATCTAATAGCTCTAGTACATTCTAGATAATTATACAAGTTCTTGGAAATAAGAGACTTTTTCAAAGATAAGCAAATTTTAAAGCTTATTGTCATTGGTTCCATAATAAAAACCGCATTGTAACGTAATAATGGTTACATCTATCTGTAAACTTATCAAGATAAGAAATGGTATATCACTATATAACGATCATTGATAATAAATTTCTAATCGTAAAACGCTAAACAAGGTTATTTTTTTTTACTGTTTTGGTATTTATATTGTCAATACACACACTCAAATTTGCTATATTATATTTATGGTATGTACTTGAGACAATAATGGTATTTAAAATAGCTTAATATAGAAGTAAACACATTACGTAAAGCATATAAAGCATAATTATTTATATAGCTTATTAATTAACTATTAATAAGGTTATTTTTTTACTTTATAAAAATTAATTATGCAGAGAGTTCTTAGTTAAAGAAGATTCGAATGCGACTGTGGGGTGTGGTGGGGTGGGAAGTCACGTTGATGGAAATATTGTATCCCTTTGTACCGTCAAAGAGAAAAAAAAGTAAGTTTCTATTTTATTATATTTACCAAGGAGAATTATTATCCTCCTTGGTGGAACCACTCTACGGCCTCTCATTGGCTGAAGGTTCAAAACGAACTGGCGACAAGCTCGGCCGTAGGCGGCAGCATTCTAGATACATATGAGATTTCGATGGTCAAGAGGAAATAAAAAAGTACTGCCAACTTTTATTAGTGAAGTTGGCGTTGCGTGACGGAGACCGGCCGTTGAACATTTTATAGAAAAACCTATTGAAATACGCCAAAATAATATTATATCGCACAGCCATTTCCTCTTTAAAAATTCTAGAGCATCTACACACGATAAGATAGTTCTTGGAAATAAGAGACTTTTTTCAAAGATAAGCAAATTTTAAAGCTTATTGTCATTGGTTCCGTAACAAAAACCGCATTGTAACGTAACAATGGTTACCTCTATCTGTAAACTTATCAAGATAAGAAATGGTATATCACTATATAACGATCATTGATAATAAATTTCTAATCGAAAAACGCTAAACAAGGTTATTTTTTTTTACTGTTTTGGTATTTATATTGTCAATACACACCCTCAAATTTGCTGTATTATATTTATGGTATGTACTTGAGCCCAATAATGGTATTTAAAATAGCTTAATATAGAAGTAAACACATTACGTAAAGCATATAAAGCATAATTATTTATATATCTTATTAATTAACTATTAATAAGGTTATTTTTTTACTTTATAAAAATTAATTATGCAGAGAGTTCTTAGTTAAAGAAGATTCGAATGCGACTGTGGGGTGTGGTGGGGTGGGAAGTCGCTGTCCCTCGTATGTCAGACGATACTGCGGCTAGACACTACAAATACGTGAGTTAGAACTTTTAATTAAATTATTTATACAAGTTGCAGAAGGTAGTTCGTTTCAACCCTTTAAAATGTCGAATTAATTACAATTATATAGATAAATTACGATTTAAACGGATTATATATCATATCGGATTAGTCGTAATCATGTAAACAAAAGTTCTAAATTAAATTTAAATAACTTGTCCTTATTAATTATATTCTAGGGTTCGCCAGCGATAAATAAATTATAGCAATAAATTTAAGGAGTTTAGGGATGGGTGGAACAAATTACGGCTCTTCGTTTTTCCAATTGCAATTCGGATGTACCCAAAAATGGACCCAAATGGACCAAATGTACCCTAAAAACGACCAAAGTCACCATTTTCGCCCCTATGTACCCCATTTCGGACCAAATGTACCCCAAACTGGACCTTTTAGCTTTATTGTAATGTTAAACGCCCATAGAGATCCCCCTAAAAAGAATAATAAACTGGCGGTCCAATTTTGGGTACATTAATTATTTCGGAGAGATAAAACTAATTCTGGCAAACTGTTGCGATTTATAGTGAATGGGAAAAAAAAGCCAATTTCTAGCGATTGGGAGCAATAATAAAACCTTATAATTTGTATACACTCTTCTCTTTTTTTCCCAAAACACTTTTACCGATGACCGCCCGCTATTTTACGGTACGCTTAGGGGCCCGAAAGTGTTTGTCGGCGAAAACATACTCGAATTGTGCCCGACATTAACTATGACGGGTAGGCTGTTTGCATAACATCGTGTCACCGCCATAGGGGCAGATAACCTATTGACCTAAAATGGGTTAACACCTGGGTTTTATGGGTTATAACATCGTAAATCAGCTAACCTTTTGACCTAAAATGGGGTGCCTCCAGCTATTAACTATGACGGGCCGGCTGTTTGCATAACATCGTGTCACCACCATAGGGGGAGATAACCTATTGACCTATAATGGGTTAGCACATGGGTTTTATGGGTTATAACATCGTAAATCATCTAACCTTTTGACCTAAAATGGGGTGCCTCCAGCTATTAACTATGACGGGCCGGCTGTTTGCATAACATCATGTCGCCACCATAGGGGCAGATAACCTATTGACCCAACATCGTAAATCAACCTCGTAAATCATCTATTGACCCTAAAATGGGGTGCCTCCAGCTATTGACCTTTTGACCTGCCGAAAATGTACGCAAAATGGGGGACCCTACAGGGGCCTGTTTCACCCTTATTTAACGGCTGTTTGCGTCGTGTCCATAGGGGCAGATAACCTATTGACCTAACATCGTAAATCAACCTCGTAAAACAGGTAACCTTTTGACCTGCCGAAAATGTACGCAAAATGGGGCCCCTATAGGGGCCCGTTTCACCCCCGTTTCCCCCGCCCGCAGGTGCCCCCTTATCGGCATACGCACCCACTTATCTCTAGCGTGAAATCCATTTGATGATGTGTTACTAACGAAATAATTCGTCTTTCCTCGGATAAACATTCATTTGGCTCTGAGAGTTCATGTAGTTCTTGCGTTGTTGCGGCGAAAATAAGGCACTGCGGTCCATGCCACCAGAGACCATGATTTCCCAGTTCGCTAGCGGATATTCCTCGAGAAGCGCAATCTGCAGGGTTGCTGTCTCCTGAAATGTGATGCCATTGCGCTCTCGGTAGTTTCTCGTGGATTTCTGACACTCGATTGGCTACGAACGTTTTCCAACGTTGCGGTGGAGCTTTCAACCAAGCTAGGACGATTGTTGAGTCCGACCAGCAATGTACATCAGCTATATCCAATCTCAATGACTCCCTGATCAGTTGAATCAGAGAAGCCAAAAGTAATGCACCAGATAATTCCAGTCTCGGAAGTGTGATTTGTTTGAGCGGAGCGACTCTTGTTTTCGCAGCGATCAGTTGTATTTTGATTTGTCCGTTGTTATTCACCGTCTTCAGGTATACGGCAGCTGCGTACGCTTTCTCCGATGCGTCACAAAATCCATGCAGGCTAATGTCTGTAGCATTAGCTTGCGAAATGTGCCGTTGAACCGTAATGTTTTCAATTTCTGGTAAATCGGTTCGAAACGACCTCCATTTAGCTTCAAGTGGTTGGGGAAGTTGCTCATCCCAATTCAATTTTAGCTGCCACATTTCCTGTAACATCAGTTTCGCTCGAACGGTTACTGGTGCCAACAGTCCCAGAGGATCGAATATCCTTGCTGTATCCGAAAGAATCGTACGTTTAGTGATTGAACTTCTTGACGCTGGAGAAGTAACCATAAACGAGAAATTATCAGCCGAAGGAGTCCAATATAGGCCGAGAGTCTTGACTGATTCGTCGTTCTCGATGCATAGTGGCTTTTGTAAATCCTTCATGTTGGCTGGTAGTGTATCCAATAATGCAGCTTCATTCGACGCCCATTTCCTTATTTCAAATCCTGCTTGAGATGTAGCTTGAATGATTTCTGACTGAAGTCTTAAAACGTTCTCAATCGTTTCGTCTCCTGTCATTAGATCGTCCATGTAGAAGTCATTTTGTAAAGCCGAAGATGCCAACGGAAGTGTCTCTTTCACGTCATGGCCGAGTTGCTTCAAGACTTTAGTTGCTAGGTATGGCGCTGATCGATATTTGCAACTACGGCATCGTGAACCTCATCCAAGTCTTTCGATAGTTTTTCCACCTTGATAGATTCGTTGCTGTTTGACCCACCGCATTTTCAATCCTGGTGATCTGTCCCTTGATAGCTGCTCTTCTTCTCACCAGAACATCCATGATGACTTATGTTGATTCGTTTACGATCGGGATATGATCGATGGTTTAAACGGTTTCCAACGGAGAATCCACGCTAATTTTCACTGTCTCTCACGGAAAGATAGCCGATTCGATGATTAGTTGAGGAACATAATCAAGTTGACGAATGTATCCGGCTCGACTTTCACGCGCGCGTGCGCTATATAAACATTTGAAAACTAATATAGGTAGATGTACTATACAAAATTACGATGTGTACAACCGAACAGCTAGAGTAACACTGCTGAATTAATTAATTAATTTAAACGACTATCGAGTATTTAAATCAGGCAAATTTAATTATTGAAATTGAAATTCTACCTGGGAGGGGGCGCCAATGTTTTGTCCCGCCCCGGGCGGCTTAAAGTCTTGTTACGCCACTGTTTTTATCTCAACTGCAGGCGTTAACGGAAACTCGGAAAGAAATTGTATTAGGCCTAACGAGGATTTCATAAGTTAGCGCCCGCCGTCACGGCGTCACGGCGATTTTGCCAATTGACGGCTTTTAAAATTCATTTTGCGCGTGAAAATACCTCTCCATGTTATGGTCAAAAAAGCACCCAAAGAAGGCTGTGTGCCCAAGACATGTACCTGTAGTGTCGCGCGCTAAAACGTCATTTCAAAATCCGTCAATTAAAACGCAAAAAAACTGAAAGCTTTTTAATGGCTGTAGCATTTGGTTTATAAGATTGATAAACATGAATGAGATTGATCTTCTCAATATACTGCATTAGTAATCCACATATTTCGAGTTGTTGGTTAATTTATAATTTCACTCCATTTGCCCAAATGAAAAGATTTAATGTTCGAGAAAATACAAACAATTTTTGAATTTCTTCCATTGTTATTTTGTTAAAGTTTCCGTGGCGAAAACGAACTTATTATAAATACGCCTTAATATCACGGTCCCGGAAGTTGAGTTAGATTAGTTCACGCCGCCGCTACCGAGTGGCGCTATTTCGAAATTTTTTACGTCACTGAAAGGATGTAGTAAAACATTCATACCTGCGATATTATGTTACTTATCATTTAACTAGCTACCAATGCACGGGCCCATTTTCGTTACTCCGTGGCTCCGTGCATAGCTCTTACTAAAATATTTCCCAAAGAATCATACTTTTTGATGAATATTACAGACTTAGGTTTTAAGCAATGAGGCAAAAAGTGCCCAGGTTTAAAGTATCATTGTAAGACGTTATAACTTCTAAGGTACACTGTGACATCGTATTTCCCGCCCCTAGCCAAGTAATAACATTACGTACGACGGTCTGAATAGTGAATACACACAATCCTCCTGATGTGTTAAGTTTGTTTGAGATATACAAAACCTACAACGCCGGTGACGGTGACATAACCAATATATATCCACAGCCATACTTATTTTTACTTACACTTCTTTGTTACTTCGGTGGTCACACTTATTTGTTATTTCTGATCACACATAATTGTTACTTCTGATCAAACATAAAATAGGGTTCAAAAGTCGCTTGATGACTTAGGTGGTGCCTTGGGTATTAGCTAGCCTAGCTGATTTTTATCATTATTATTAAATTCGAACGCCGGCAGCACTGTAACCAGGATTTAATTTCAGGGTGGGCACGCAATGGAAAAAATTAAAAAAAAATTAAAAATTGTACATACAACCCGAGCGCCCCCCCCCCCCCTGGTTACGGCCCTGAACGCCGGTGTGGTTTTTTAAACTTAAAAATTATTATTATGTAATTATTAGGTAATTTTTATCACAACAATTAACAACATCGGCGCGGGTTACAAGAAATTTAGATATTAATTCATAATAATCTTGATTTTGTGGCCCTTTAAACTTAAAGATGATTAATATCATGTAATTATAGAAACCCCCTCCCCGTGTTAGGTAATTTGTGACAACTATAAACAACATCGGCGCTGTTTACACGAAATTTATTTATTCATTCATAATAATTGTAATTTGGAATTTTTGTTGTATTATAGCCTAAATAAATACTATTTTCAAAATTGGCTCGCCATCCCGTGAGCAGCTCTCGGCGAACACACTATACCGTAGCTCGACGTGAAAAATGTCGCGCCCCGCCGGTTCTCAAAAATGAACAGCCCATTTAGTCGCTCGAGAAAAAGTATCTCAGCGGGCATTCAGCGCTTTGTATTGAACAGACAACTTCGTGGCTAGAGGGGGGAAAGCTTAAAAGTGAGCAGGCTAGCGCGACTATCGGCGGATCTTGTTCACCGCGTCGTGAAAACTCACCGGGTGAGAGAAACTTTCGGTTCTCGTCGAGAGCTTGTTCAGTTTCTCTCTCGCACTGAAAAGAGCAGCTGACCTTCGAATTTTAACTGCTCACTCGTTTCGAGGTGATTTTCCAAAACGAGCGCTCACAATTTTTGCCCACCTCTGCTAAATTATGGCAGTGATAATACCCAAGGCCCAAAATTTTAACCTAACTTTTATTTAAATCGATTTAGAATTATCAAATACCGTAAAGTGACAAAACTTAGGTTGAAAAGAAAGCCAACTATATTATTTACCTTTTATCATCGAAGATTTGTTCGTTTTAAATCATTATGTTTAAATATGTTAGAATATGAAAATTAACATTTCACGCGGGCAGCCGGGCACGCGGCAGCGGCGGCATTAAACCCGCCGTCAAAACGAAGCCGTGTCGGCAAGTTGGCAACTTTTTTCCGACTTCCACCCGTTTCCGTTGCGCATGCGCGCCAATCTGAAACTTAAAAGGGAAAATGGTTGCCTCGAAACCGTAATTTCCTGGCTTCAAAAACTTATAATTTCTCGGCGTTATTGATTAAATTATAAATCGTGAAAAGACGGGCCTCTGAAGTGAAACACGCTGATTTTAAATCCGTTTACAGAATTAAAATACGAGAAGTGGTTGAGGTTAGAGTGCGACACAAAAAAGGCCTAAAAGTCACTCAAGCTGAGTTAACGTCTTCCACGACCAAACCGGTAAATTGCCAATAAACGCGCAGCAGAGGTGGAAATGGGGAAAAAAGATGAGCTCTAAATATACTCCGCGGCATACTCCGCGGCCGCGGAGTATAATACCCTTGAGCTTTGAGCCCGCCTATTTCAAAATAAAACGATAAAATATATCTTATAGGCTTTTTTGGGGTCGATTAAGCTGGCCCTCCTTTTTTGATTTCCCAGAAAATTTCTATCAATTTTACGCACCCACAATGCGACAAAATGCGACAACAAGAAAAAGAGATGCGACTTAACCATTATCGAGATATAATTAAAATTAGAAAGGGGGCTAAATTAACGTCTGCCTCCCTAATTTCGTTATTCAACCAGGATACAATATCATAGCCACAACATGTCAATGCGAAGAAATGCGACAGATATAATTTTGATTGCGAAAAAATAGTTTATGAGAAAATGAATAGTGACAGTGTGGGGGGCTAACTTAGCAGTAACCCCCCATATTAATTCATAATTGTAAATAACCTTAATATAAAGAGACGTCAATGCGAATTAATGCGACAATATTTTTAACGAATGCGACAAATTAGGTTATGAGATAATAGACAAACGAAAAAAGGGGGCTAATTTCATGACAGCACCCAAATTTTTAATATATAATTTGTAAAAAAAATTACGTCGTTAACGCGACAATCATTTCTTCAAATGCGACATCAATAGAAGTAGTTCTTCCTAACCAGGTTGTTATGTGACCAATAATAGATAAAAAAGGGGGCTAATTTAATGGCAGCCCCCAAAATATAAAAAATAAGTTAAAAATAATTACATTACGTCCTTAACGCCAACCAATGCGACAATCATTTTGGAATATGACCAATAACAGATAAAAAAGGGGGGCTTGTTTAATGGCAGCCCCCAAAATATAATAAAGAAGTTTAAAAAATAATTTGCGTGTTTAACGCTAATTAACGCGACAATCATCTTTTCAAATGCGACCTCAATCAAAGATAATTTAAACTCGTACCCTAGATTCGAATACTGAGATCTTTCCCATTGACGGTTTTGTTACGAAGCGTTTACCCTTTTCCGGCACGTGACCTCAGAAAAATCGGGCTCCATCGGTTGTGGCACGGCCAACTGCGATCACGCGCTTCCGCGCTATTGCGCGGCAGCGCGTGATCGAAGTTGGCTGTGGTTGCGGTAAGGCGCAAACCATGGAGCGAATTTTTTCTGAGTTCCGGCGGGAAGTGGGTAAACGCTATCGGCAACGCGCGAGAGAGTGATTTCGAATCTAGGGTACGAGTTTAAATTATCTTTGCCTCAATAGAAAGAGTATTTCTTAACCAGAATTTTTTTTATTAGAATTAGAAAAAAAAATGTAAGGAGGCGTCAATCAAATTAATGCAACACTATTTTTAACGAATTCAACAAATTAGGTTAAGTAAAAAGGGGGACTAATATATTGGTAGCCTCAAAATATTAATGTGATAATGAAAAATGTGATAAAAGGTTTGCGCTACAGACTAAAGATGAATTTTACCATATGTTGAAGCAGCTTCAAGATTCGAATTGCAAATCTGCTGTGCTTACTATTCGCCACCGAAAACTACAGCTGCGCCACCTAGTCACACTGCCTAGAACTATATTTGGGTGATACGGGTAATGGCGTTATGCGAAAATGCGCGTTTTATAACATCAATTAAACAAGTTGGCAAGCCAAAATATACCTCTCCTCGGAAGCATTGTCCCTAGTGGTATTAATTTCTCGAGATGACCCTCTAAGTTTTATCTCCCCAATTCAGAGTTATTTACTAATAACGTAATCCCGGTTCAATCCCGCCCGGTATAAAATTTTAATTTGAATTAAAATAATTGAGACGAAACAACCGAGATTAATTTATTCAGAATATTATAAATTAAGTAGTTACAACAGTGAGTTAGACGTACTAAAACAATGCACAATTGACTTTAACCCTATTTACGGTACACGTTTAGCAGTTAAATATAATACGAAGTCAATTTTAATGAAAGAAATATCTACAGAGGGTATTTGTATTTTTGTCGCTTACGAAATACTTGCCGCATAGTTAACGCTCATTTTATTTCAACGTTCGCCCGATCAAGATACCGTAGATATCTGGTAGTGGACGACTCGTAGACTGTCGGAACCATCCTGTTGACGTTGTGACACATACCGCATGAAAAAGACCAAAACCGTCCAATTTCCAATATCATATAATGACTCGCACACCCAGGATATCAATGACTGCATTAGGAATCGTAGATATCCAAATATCCACACCACCAAAAAACTTATTAACAAGAAGCGAAAAACTTACCATTCACAAAGCACAGAAAGCCACTTGACTAAACGTATATCAATAAATGACCGTAGAGGGAATAGTTAGGGTTCTTTATAAATAAACACAAACGAACCCAATTGATGAACTGCATTAAACATATTAATCAGCCGAGAAAACGTTTAAAATAAATTACGACCGAGATGAAAACCAGACCAACTCGATATGTTGTTAATAAATGAATTATTAAGCTTGAAAACCAATACGCTAAACCTAATAGATAAGAATATACGACTGAAAAAACTAAATAAATTACAAAAAACTAACGGGTTCTACCCTTTATTTTATCTGCTGACTGCGCTAAAACAAGATTTGACCATTAAATATTTTGAAAATGCGACGTATACACTTTGAAGGTTCCGTCAAAAATAATCCTTTCCCAAACGTAAAGGTTCTCAAAACATTAATACACAAAAAATAAGTTACAAGGTTCCTCCAAAAAATGAACCATTTTGCGGAAGAAGTAAATAATTTTAAAAGAATAAAAGATAAAACAAATATACAACCGCAAAAATAAAACGTCAAATAATAGAAGAAAAAAATCTTTAACTCCATTCATTAAAAAAACCCTAAACAAAAGTACCAAATTGAAATAAAGCAACTTATTATATTAAACAAGATTAAGTCTTTATAATTTTTTCGTAAAAAAACCACATTAGGCCTTCACAATTTCATTCGTAAAAAAATTCAAGACTTTGTTAACTATTATGCTTACAATGAGTGTCTTATTTGCAGTATAGCGTGAAGTTATCGTTGGTTCTGTGGTAGAGCGCTCGACTGCCTAACTGAACGGCCCGGGTTCGAAACCTGGGTGACGCATTTGTTTTTAATCAAATGAGAAATCGCTAAATTAGAATTTCTTCGATGCAATAATTTAAATCTTCCACGAAATCTTGCTCTATTTCAATTAAACCAAAATTTCGTACTCTATTAAATACGCTTTCGATAAAGCTGAAGGTCTAATTTTCAATGAAACGTAATAAGTGTCGGTGGTTCTGTGGTAGAACGTCCGCCTGTCAAACAGGCGGTCTCGGGTTCGAAACCCGCCCGATGCGATCGCAAATTGATACTAAGACGAATACCGTGAACAATTGGTGGAAACCCTGCCATTGGATGTTGAGAGGTAGCATTACACTCAGCACTCGGTCCGTCCCAAAAGTCAATAAGAAAGAGTTGGAGAGATGCCACCCGTATATACACACCACAAACTCAACACCCACAAACGTCATAACAATAACACAACATTACCACCTTACACATAAACATTACAATAGCGAAATATCCAAACCACTGAATTAAACCTGTCGTGACGGCGAGCGTTGACGAAAAAAAACCACCAAACCAACCCCGACTGCAAATTAATCCGTTAACGCTCACCGTCCCACGGTGGTTTTGCAAACACGGGTTTTTCGACTTTGTTCCCTAATTACTAGCAACTGCGAACGCAGAGATCTCGAGAAACTGCGTACGCAGTGATTACACTTTGCACCGAAAATGCGAACGCGTTCGCAGGCCTGACAGACAGACAGACCCACAGACCTACCCACAGACAGACACGGTCGTTGTATAACCCCTCCTAGGGGACTTTGTCCCCTCGGAGAGGTAAAAATTTTACTAACGATTTTAGCAATTTTTAAAGCGTGTTCTAATGTTTTGTATTAACAAAGGTGTATATACGACATTTATTTTTTAATTTTGAACTGTCAATAGGTATTGAATTCGTAAATATAAGTATAAATATTCGAGTTTAATAACACTATGAGTAGGCCTTGGAGAATTCATACAAGGGATCAGTTTGAAAGTTTTAAAGGTATGTAGGAAATTTATTATTATCTTCACATTAGAACAAGCCCAGATTGTTCTAATTTCATAGACTAGTAGCTTCAGCATTTTGTATAATGTATAATGTATTTTAAATAATTTTATTTGGTATATTAGTGAATCGCTCCATGCTTGAAATTTTTAAGTATATTGGAGAGTAGTCTACTCTTGATCCATAGAATAAGGTGCGCCGATGCTTAAAACAAGAGTTAAAATTTGAAGTTGGTGATGGAAAACACAGCATTGAAAGTGTCCATTGTTCATGCAATAGTGGGTAAATATATTTTTTATTAAAACCCAATTCTTTAATGTAACCTGTTTTATTTATTATTCTAGAAATTCAGGCTTTTGCAAACATGCAGTAAATTGCTGGTCTATTTTATAAATAAAGATACTGAGAGCTATCCCAACTTTCTGACTTTAGAAGTGGGGTAAAATGAAGGAAAAGAACGAACTGTGCCTTCGGTATTGTACGGTAATAAAATGGTTAGAGTTGCGAGGGTTAAATTTGCCTGGCTCAAAAAGGTTTATGTACTCTTATTTGGTCACTTAGTTAGTCTCAAAAATTTATTTCTAGCTTTTAGTCGGGATGAAATATTTGTGGAGAGTCCATTTGTAGCGAAGATAATATCAATTGAAGAGGCAGTGGCACAAAATAACTAAGTTGGAAAGGAAGGAATCTACTGGCTAACGACTGTAGAGGCTACTATGGAAAAATTCAGCTAGGCCTTTTCATTTTTTTGTCTATTCTCTCAAGGGCTATTTTTAATTGATATTAAGAGAGACTGACAATATTTGAAGAAAAACGTTGTCCAAATATATAATTTTTATTTTAGATTTTAGTTAAAGAAAAGTTATAATTAAATTTTTACTTCTAGTCAAGGAAAGTTATATTTATAATATGTTAAATTAGTTCCTATTTTAAATTTTGGCCAATTAGTATTTGTAGATAACAAATGAACTGAACTATTTATGTTATGAATTTTCTACTCAAAGCCATGTTAACTAAAAAGGCAAAAACAAATGTATTATATAATTAATTCAAAGTTAAAAGCAATTAAATTCATTGAAGAAACCACTTAATTAGAAATTACAATAGAAGTGAATAAAATGTTAAGATATGCAAATAAGTATTAAAAATAAAAACCATTTGAATTTACAGTATTATTTTTAATCATATTGGGATCTGCGGCAATAGCTCTAAATGTTATTAATCAACTCGAAAACTCATACCGAACCATCAGGGTGGCAAAGATAGGAAAATTGGGGTACTTTAGACATAGAAAACACACGTTCCATTGCATCTGTTCGTATCCATATTGAACGAGTAATCTATATTATAATGAGCGCTTGGTACGTTGGTCGTCGTCGTCGTCCGAGCTTTCTGGAATGTTTGCTTAGTCTGTCACGAAGCCAAAGGCGGGGCGGCGAGGAAAAAGCGACCCGCGGAACAGAGGGAAACCGAGACTGACTTTGGCTTCGTTACTGAAGAAAAATATGCCCTTTTAACGCATAATTTTGTGGGCCTCAATGTAATATTTTCCAGCGATAATGACAATCGAACGGCTTGACCTAAAATTAATTTAATTCATTAGCATTTCCTTATTTTGCAGTATATAATAAAACAGATCACCTTTAAAACGATTCACAAAACGTAGGGTCCTCTCTTTTCATTTAGTTACATTGGATTTGTAATAAGTCTACATGGTAAATTATTGCTTGGAATGGCACTGCATTTCATGCGTCTCTTGAATTATCTTCATCTAAATGACAGTTATTATGATATATATTTAATAATATTAACTTTAAAATCAGTAATAACAAGTCAAATTTGTGTCTCACCATTTCTTTCTAAAAAGTCTTTATCTTTAAAATGGGCGCTGCAAATCTGTGCCCACTAACTAGGCGTCTTCCCTGATTTTATATTAGTTAACCACACATTAAAAAGATTTTTGCATTTCGGAAAATTGTGAAACGATAACTCCAACGTTCTTTTCTCACCATTTACTCGAATTGTAATATTTTTAAGGGCATTATTACTACAGAAAGGTACTTCGCAATTTATGCTACCTCTGCGCCTACAATCCGCCATATTAATCATTTGTTTTGATCAACAAAGTACGCAGACAAACCAAGCTGCAGGGGTAGCGAATGTGGCGCCGCCTATACCCGTTTCGCTAGCGAATTGTTTCTCCTTTCTTAGACCAATTTTTCACAGAATCAGAATTGGATAAAGTTCTATTTAATTTTCGAGCTCTATTTTCACAGAAAAATTTTAGATTTTCCTACTTGTGAAGCTTGGTTCTGAAATAAATATTAAAGTCACTGAAGAAGATTCAGAGTTCATTGAAAAAGAAAGTAGACTTCAGGCGTTGAGTTCCAAATATTTTAAATTTAGGGCTGAAAGAATTATACAGCGTTAAATCTTAAGGCAACTTGCCACGTTAGAAGTGCAACTTCGTCTCCCAGTTTTATCAAATCAATTTGCTTTCCAGAAATGGTGAAGTTTTCTACTAAAGCAACCCAGTTTGGTTGTAACCACGAGAAAGATGCTGTCGAAAAATATAAATTGAGTCAGTCTTCTCTGCACCAGGATTTGAAAATTGAAGATGTTGGTTTAGTAGTAAATCCAAAATTCCCGGTTTTCGGTGCTTCTCCGGGTGGTATCGTTAAATTCCAATGTTGTGGAACAAGCTTTTTAGAAGTGAAATGCCCTTTCTGCTTGAAAGGAAAATCTGTGGAAGAGATGGCAAAAGAAAACCAACTATTTTGTCTGAGAGAAAGTAATGAACTTTTGAAACTAAAAACAAACCACTCCTATTTTTACCAAGTACAAATGCAACTTTTTGTTACTGGTTATAGTTACTGTTATTTTGTAGTTTGGGTTGAAAACAGTGCTCCTCATATAGAAAGAATATTTCCTGATAAAGAAATCTGGTCAATCTACTCTAAAAGTGCCATTACGTTTTTTTACAATGCAATAATTCCTGAGTTACTAGGAAAAGTTTTCACAAATTTAGCAGGCAGTGATGTACTCGAATTTGGAAATTCAAATAATGTTACGTTGCCAGAAAATGCAACTTGTCCGCCTAAGAAAATTTGTGCATGCCAAATTTCTACCGAAGATGACTGGTGTATTGGAGAAAATTGTAAAGTATTTTTTTCTATGCATCATGTGTTAAACTAAAGCGGGTTCCTAAAATATGGAAATGTAGTTCCTGTAAAAAATACTCAAAAATCAAAGAGAAATTTCTTGCAAAAAAAAGGTTGAGTAAATAGTTTACCAATGAATTATTTTGCATTAGACAAGCAATAAATTGTTCAGTATTAAAAATTTTAAAAAACATTTAATTTTATTTAAAATGAAATAAAAAACATTTTCCAAGGAATATAACCATCTTTCTTATCAAGAAATATTTCTACACAAAAATAAAGCAGATATCTTTAATTTTTACAGTTTAAAATTCTGTAGAATGATACTGTTCAATATTTAATCTAAAAGCACAACAGACGGGCAAATATTTACAAGATTACAACACACTCTCACGATACTGTCTACAAGTGAATCATCACCACTATCGCTTAACATTTCTAGTAGTAGTGGCCCTTTCAGGATAGTGAATTTTTGTCTTATATTACCAGCTAGCCGAGAAGCCCGCCTTACGGGCGGGCCCTCAACTACTTGTGTTTTTCGAGGCACTCTAACCCAGTACGCCCCCAACCCCTTTTTCCCATGGGATAATTTCCGTGCCACCCTTTTCCCCATAGTCGAACCACCGCAGTAAAGCCCCTCCCTTTTTTTCCACGCGATAATTTCCATGGTACCCTTAACCCCATAGTTGACCTCCCCCTGTAAGGCCCCCTCTCCCTTTTCCCATGTGATAATTTCCATGGTACCCTTTTCCCCAAAGTAGAACCACTCTAGTATGGCCCTTCCTCCTCATTTTCCCCATGTGATAATTACCGGGGTACCCCTCCCCATTTTCCCCATGTGATAATTACCGTGGTACCCACCTTCCCCTTTTTCCCATGTGATAATTACCGTGGTACCCACCTCCCCCTTTTTCCCATGTGATAATTACCGTGGTACCCACCTCCCCCTTTTTCCCTTGTGATAATTACCGTGGTACCCTTTTCCCCATAGTCGAACCACCGCAGTAAGGCCCACTCCCTTTTTTCCCCATGCGATAATTTCCATGGTACCCTTAACCCCATGGTTCAGCAAAAAACCGCCCACCGTTGAGCTGAGCGCTGAGCTTTTTTAGAGTTGTTGTACGCAGCCACGGGACTTTTAAATCGGAACGACCCCGAAACCCCCCGCCCCTTCCCGTTTCCGAAACTCACAGTCCTTCTTAAACTACCCCATACGATCCCCCCTTCCGAAATTCGAGGCGGAAACAGAGAGAAAATTTCGGGTGTATTGCGGGTTGGGACAAACACGGCCCATCTCTCAGGGACGACAGATTTTGAGAAAATAGATAGTCGAACCGCCTCAGTAACGAAGCCAAAGTCAGTCTCGGTTTCCCTCTGTTCCGCGGGTCGCTTTTTCCTCGCCGCCCCGCCTTTGGCTTCGTGACAGACTAAGCAAACATTCCAGAAAGCTCGGACGACGACGACGACCAACGTACCAAGCGCTCATTATAATATAGATTACTCGTTCAATATGGATACGAACAGATGCAATGGCACGTGTGTTTTCTATGTCTAAAGTACCACAATTTTCAGTAATTTCTTTGTCACTTACCCGACCACCATACCCAAGTGTTATGTATATTACTGCTCTTTGAAGGCAAATACCTATTAGAAATTTAGCAGTGTTATGGTGCTTATATCAAGACCATGTTTAGCATTTTGCCATACTGTTTGATGGGGTCTTCAAAGCAATCTAAAATTACTGTGATAGATCGGCCAAAAGTATCAATAAAGCAAGGTGGCATAGTTTTTCTCAGGGCGTCTCTCTATCAGGACAATGAATGAAATGGTGTAATTTAGCATCTAAAACTTTCAAACAGTTGTTAAATATTCTGGAGGCTGATCTGTCAGATATTTTAAAACGATAACCTAAATCAACAAATGATAGATTCAACCTTAATTTCATTAGGGTTAAGAGAATTTGCTGATTTTTCGATAAAGCTGATCTCCAAGTTACATTAAGACAAGTTTCAACTGCTGAGTACAAAATTTTAAACACTAAAATTTTCATAAACCGGTATAAAATGTCACTTTCATCCAATGTTAAGGATGACACTTGCTTTCTAAGGTCGTACTTCTCTGAGTTAGCTATCAACAATTCTTTTTCAAGGTTTTCAATACAAGAATATGTAATATCCGTTTGTGTAAACTGAGAAGTTTTACTTCTTGACTCATTCATTTCTTCCACATTGTGAGTTGCGATAGTTGAAGTATTTTTAATTGGATGAAACAGCTTCTTCCATGCCTGGGTTTTCAAGATTTGAATCATCCTCTTCACCAATACTAGCGGTATGAGATTTATTTAAAACATTTTTTAATACAGTTGCTTCTTGACATTTAATTTTTTGGTCTTCCAAAACTTTACTACGCTTGCTTTTTCGATTTGAGCGGCTTAAGCTTGCCTCATTATTTAACGCCTTGAACTTCCTTGACTCGTATCCTAAGCTAATGCACGGTGTCCAATCAGGACTTTTCAAATCATCATATTCAACGGGTTTCCCTAAAGCAAAACAAACATTATCAGAAACAAGTTGGCAAGCCAAAATATACCTCTCCTCGGAGGAGTTTTTAATTTTCAATGAAGCGTAACTGTATCCGTGGTTCTGCGGTAGAACACTCACCTGTCGTACAGGAGGGCTCGGGTTCGAATTTCAGCCTAATAAAAATATTATACTACACCCAATGGCAAAAAGAGGGCGTTTTTGGAAAAACCTTTTCCCTGATTCTAAGAAACTGCGTACGCAGCGATTACACTTTGCTCCGAAAATGCGAACTTTATGAAAGTCAGAAATTTGTTAATCTGGTGTTTAATGCAATAAACACCGCTGAAAAATCGAGGAGACAATGGCGAAGAAGGTATTACATGATTTAATTTCGTAGGATGAAAAATGCGAATTTTTTAAAAAAACAAAGAGACATTTTATTTATCTACTTACAAACAAAATTTATAAGTACGTTTCGAAAATACCACCTTCGGCTGCGATGCAGGCTTGGGTGCGAACAATCATATTGTCGAAGGCGGCTTGAATAATTTCCGGGGTTACTTCCCGGCAAGCGCTTACAATTCGTTAACGCAGCTCTTCAAGGGTCTCAACCGGAGTGGCGTACACCTTGTCCTTGACGAAGCCCCAAAGAAAGAAATCCAACGGAGTCAGATCGGGCGATCTTGCTGGCCAGTGTACGGGACCATTTCTCCCTATCCATCATTGTGGAAATTCGTTGTTTAGGTAATCTCTAACGGCTCTGTGGTAATGAGGCGGGGCACCGTCTTGATGAAACCCCAAGTTGTTGTTCTAGCTCATTTCTCAAGAAATCTAAATAACTCTGGCCATTAAATTTTGCAGCAAGAATACTGGACCAATTAACCGGTTTCCAACAAGACCAATCCAAACATTCAAGCGCCCAAATTGAAATTGGTGATGGTGTTCATATCCCCAGTGTGGATTTTGTCTTCCCAAACACGATTATTTTGGTGATTGTAAGGGCCGTCTCTTGCAAACGAGGATTCATCCGAGAATAGCATGTTGCGGAGGAATTGTGGGTCGTTGTGCACGGAATTTAGTAGCCAGTTGCAAAAATCCAGCCGTTGTTGAGCGTCTCCATCTCGTAAACCGTGGTGAAGCGTTTCTCTGTAAGGATGGGACTTATGCCTATGTAAAATTTCCCAAATGCGAGTTTTACTGCAAGCCAAATCCTTACTCGCCGTGGCACAACTACTACGTGGGTATGCGACAAAACAGGCTAAAAAGGTGTTTTCAAAGTCCAAATCCCGCTGACCAGGCCCACGAAATCCAGGTTGTACGTTACTGGTGGAAGTCTTTTACAGCTCGCCTTACAGTAGTTATGGATGGTCTTCTATCTGGATGTCGTTGCTCAAATATTTCTTCCACCTTCCGCGTAGTAAATGACCATAGTTACACAGTATCAGAAGAAAATAGGGGAAGTACGTATCTGTAGCTTTGAGCCGTAGAAGTCGTCGTGTGACCCACGAAAACGCCTTTTTACGCATAATAAACCAAACTGAAAAAGTAGTTCTACTTTTGTTTTGATTCAACACGGCTATAATCGACGAAAGCAAATACGCCTTAACTCAAATAGCAGATAATGAGAAGGGCAATATGTTACAATTGTTCAATTTAAGAAAAATGACTTTTTAAACGATGCATTCATCCGCGATTTCCCGCCAAACCGTTTTGGCGCGAAAATTCGTGAAAAGTGACGCCTTTCCAAAGCTGATTAGAAGCGTACTTCCCCCTATTTTCTTCTGACAGTATGTATTACAGTTATTTAAATACTAAATAAATTTAAGGTTTTTACTGACCTTTAAACCTGTGGTCTATTTATCTTCTCGCCTATCAGCGTTAAAATAGGTTTCGAATACGACTAGATGCAAACACAGGCCTATTAGATTAAAAAACTAATAGGAAAAGTCAATAGCTAAATGAGCCAGATTGTGGTTTCATAAATAGTGCCACGCCTCATGACCCCCGAAATGTGAAATACTGTATTTCAAAACGATGAATAGGGTGAAACGGTTCGGCACATTGGCTAGCAAGGTCGCCAGATCTTATGTAATTTAAATCGCCATTAATAATTTAATTAATTAATTTAATTTCTTAGGCATAATCTCCTCGATTTTTCAGCGGTGTTTATTGCATTAAACACCAGATTAACAAATTTCTGACTTTCATAAAGTTACAACTACTGTCCCAATGGAATTCAAAAAAATTATTTTAACTTGCCCAACTTGTCACGTTTTCAAGTCGTATTTTGTCAGTGAAAAAGACGTCTTTTTTTCGCGCCAACGCTATTTGTACGTATTCGGTGACTCTTTACAATTTTCTCATTGACAATTTTCTTATAGCACCTAGCGGTTAAAATTTAAAATTTCAAAAAACGTAAAAATAATTTTCGATTTAGATGCAATTTTGGTAGAAAGTATCCCCCGGCACGTATAATGTACAGTACAAATTTAAACTTTCTACAAAATCACTTTTTCGAGCTAAAAAAAACCCTGTATACCACATAGTGACGTCAGTTGTCGCTTCCCTATAGGCGTCGATCAAAATCGCAAAATGTCGGTGGGTAGCGCTCGAGAATTTGAAAGATATCATGGTGTAAACGGTTTGGAAGTCTCGGGTTAATGAGTTATCCAAAATGGATTATTATTTTGCTATTAAGTATACATAATTGATTTAAAATGGGAAGAATAAAACATTGTACATATCCAAAGTGCAATAGACTATTATCATGGGTGAAAAATGCAACGTCACACTCCATGGCCAGCTATGATGGTCGCCGACTCCCGTTTACCGAGTTCCGGCGATCGGGATATGATAGACGATTTTGGGGCGATTCGTGACTTCGATGGTCGACTGACGGTTGACGATGTTGGTCACGTCGGTCGTTGGACGAGGTACGATAACCGTCCCAGCGGTCGAGCGACGGGGAACGGTACCGGTTGCTACGGCTTACTGGATGAGACTGGTAACGATCTCGACTCAGGAAGTCATGGTCGTACATGTACGTGCAATAGGAAGCGAGATGATTGGGTGATCCACAATTAAAGTAGCGCATCGCTGGGCTTGCGTCTCGGCGTTTGAGGAGATGCCGTATTTCGTCGACGTTGCGTTCTAGATCCCGCACCTCGTTGCGAAGAGAGTCAATGTTGTCGGCTGCTGGTGAAGCGTACAAGTGAGGAGCAGTCGATTGGGGAGGCGGAGGCGTGGTCAGCAGTGTGGATTGAGTTTGAAGTACTGCAGCCAGTAGATCCAGTATGCGGCCATCAGTGGTGGTGTTAAAAGTAGAGTTAAGAGTGGTGGAGATGGTTGCTAAAAGTTGAAGTTTCTCCAAAAATTGAGCGGCAGTGGTGGGATCCGGGAGGACCATCTTCTCACGGACCTCCGGTGCAAGTACACGAAGGAGGTGGTTGATCTTTTCTTGCTCTGTCATAGCGGGATTGTTAAGGGAGCAGAGGACAAGGACGTCTCGATAATACTGGGTGGGATCCTCACCTGGTTTCTGGCATCGTGACAGTAGTTCATTGAATAATGCACGTGACGAGCGGCTAAAGTCAGACTTGAGCGACGCTTCCCAATCAGCCCAGGTACGCTAAACACTGGCGGAATCGCGCAATTGGAGCGCTTACCAACTGAGAGCTTTGCCATGCAGGAGCGTTGAGAGGGATGATACCCGGTCAGGCGCGTCGACCCGTTGGTGGAAAATCGAGAGCCAATCGTTGATATCGGTGCAATCGGGGTTGAATTTAGGCAGGTCTTGTTTGAGTGATAAGGTGCTAAGAGCCGCGGTAAGGGCAGCGGCGATATCAGCAGCGGTGGCCATCGTAGTCCGAGAGGGGCGAGTTGATTGCGGAAGAGGGTCCAATTCCGGCTGCAAGTTACGATGACGTCAGGAGAGGCGGATTGTAGCGGCGACGGAGTCAGTGGCACCAACGACCGGGCGGTCGGCGACGTGATCGTGGGGAGAATCAGGAGAGATGACGGCAGGCGCAGGAACAGTAGCAGTCCACCCGTGGTTACGTAGGGAAACGACGACGCAGATGCTTCGAGTTTTGTAATCCGCCCACCTAACATAAACGCTTTAAAAGTTGCTTGATGACTTGGGCCTAAGGTGGTGCATTGGGTATTAGCCTAGCTGATTATTACTAACATTATATGGGAAGCTGTAATGGAGGAGACGCTGCCTCGACAAAAAGGAATTTTTTCAATTCCAATGCTAATAAATCCCAGAATTACAAGTGCGACAATCCATATTCAATGGAAAACCAAAGTATATATTTCATATTTGACGTTTCACATCTATTGAAAACTGTACGGAACTGTATATTTAACAGCGCAGATGATCAGGGCCGTGCTTAGGGGGGGGGGGTGAGCCGGGCGGTCGCCCAGGGCCGCTAAAATTTTCCCATAGGGATGTATATACCGGAGGGCCGCTACACTCAGTTTCACACATGCATTTCGCCCGGGGCCGCGAGACCTCTAAGCACGGCCCTGCGGATGATTGCCAATTAGAAGACTTTTCATAAATGGGCCAAACATATTGTGGCAGACATTTGTAGATGTGTTCGAGAAACTGCAAAATTAAATCCTTTTAAAAGTTGAAATGACCACCGCCTCGAGGTGTATATATTTTTGTTTGCAGCATAATTTTTTTTTACAAAAGCTGATTTAAATAATTTTTTAGTTTCAATGAAAGGTGTTTTTGCCTTACTTGGTTAATTGGGGAAAAGAAATTCTCTAAGCAACTTAAATATTTAAATATATTCTACTATTCTAATAAAATATTCGTTATACTATGTTGAAAATAATAAATTTTTCTATTGGTAAGGGAGTTTAAATTAAAGTAAATCGATAGGTTTACTGTTTATTCCTAGACTCGATTCCTCCCTTCTGCAAGCCTATGCCTTAAAGAAGGTAAACTGTTACGGATCGCATGGCTTGACCTATACTGGATCCGTTAGTCCGAATTTGCGAAGAGTTTTGGGAGTGGATAACATTTTTACACTCATTTAATACCGCGGATCTAGCGAAAAAACTACTCATCAAAGACAAATTCTGAAACCACCATCGGATTCCTGAGTCCTGACACTACAATGCTCCGCTTTTTCTATAATTCGAGGCAATTAAAGTTAGTTTTAATTAGGAAATCATTAAATACAAATTAAGTTAATAATGTTTCGGCTCTGAATGCTATTGCCCGGATAGTTAAGCCAGGCGCTCACTGCTCTTCGTAACGTCTCCGTCCTACCTTTCACAAGCCTTTGCTTCGTAACGGAGACAATGTCTTGTGGAAGGCAGGACGGATACGAAACGCAGAGGCAGTGTGTGCCTAGTTTTACGGGACTCGGCAGCGTTGCCAGTCGTACGATTATTATCGCACTATTCCACGATAGGACCTCATTGCTTTCAAGATGCTGGTGACTTGTGCTTTCATTTTTAGTTCCAAAATGGGTATCAAGGACATCCATGAAGAAATAATGCTGATCATCTCCTTCATCTTCTCCACACTTCGCAATTAACCTTTCAATTTTCTTTTGTAGCCTTTTAACTTTGAAACCCTCAATTTGCATAATAGCTCAGACTTTTATCAACTTTTAAACTTTTTTTTTGGGTATTCGTCTCGTTATGACACTGAAGCTAGCACAATGTTTTGTGCATTAAAAGTATCTTTTTTTGTCATGCAGAACGAGGGCGCAGTTTTTACTGTCACTGTGGACCGCTTTATCAAAGCTTACAAATCCTATCGATTCACCACTCCTCGAGCCTTTTTCTTACTTTCGTAGTATCCATATATTGTTGTTGTTAAATCACAACATGTACCGACTGCGCGGTCTGCGAAGTAGAGGTTTCAGCTAAATTATACACTGTGTCATATAACGGTGTTCACGGCAGTGTAGTTCTGTTAGATATTTATCAGTAGTGGTAAACTTACAAGTTTAAAAACAGTCATACGAGACACCAGAGTTCCAAAAACGAAATAAAAAAAATTATACCATTCAGGGTCGTAGAGCACAAAGTGTAGAGCCTTCAAACATCGCCGAGAACGCGGCCTCCAGCACCTTCAACCTAAGGCGTAGGAGGACCTATTTTGGAAGAAAAAACGTTGTCCTTTTCTTCTTCCGTCGATCCGTGGCCATTGTTGTAAAAATAACAGGAAAGCGTTCTGTTTATTTGGCGAGAGGTCTACGGCAGTCACTAGACGCCGAAAAGCTCGCCAAAACAATGGCGGATTGTGGTACGCAAAGAACTCGGGAAATAAATTGAGAAGTAGGCCTAAACACTTTTTACCTACATGTACTTTAATAAGATAACTAATACAACACGATAGGTCAGAATCTTTTAAATGATAAAAATTTGAGTTTCTAGCTCATTGTCGCTTTCCGAAAAATGTTTTTGTAAAATTATTGTCAGAGTCAAGGCCTAACCACAATTAATCATGATTTACGAAACCCTAAAATTAGCAGGCCACTCTTGGCAATTTTACAGGTCAGAATAAATTATAAAAGGGTATCTTATACATTACTACTTTGGGTGTATTCTAAGCCTTGGTTTATTTATAGATTCTTAATTGCTGGTAGTGTATGCAGTGGTTTTTAACTAATGAGTCAGTAATGACCTGGTGAATTGGTTCAGTGTATCAAAGATCTTTAGCTATCAAACAGCATTTGTACCGATTCAAACAGTTTCATCTACCGAGAAGAAACCTTTCCTAAGGTAGACTAGGAGTGGCGATAAAAGATGTATTAGAATATTCAAGTTTATTTGGCATGAATCAAGAGCTTACCGAGTCAATTGGATGTATTACCTTAAAAGGGTTTGCCAGTTAATTCTACACGCTTATATAATTTGTTACAATTTATACCTTGACTAGGCTATGTAAATGCCAAATAATTAGGTAGAACAACAACTTATATCAAAAAGCGGGGCCATTGTTTTACGTGTGATCAATATAGGATATTTAGCTAGAAGTTGCTTTAGACAATTACCAATTTTTGAACGCTCGTGAAATTGCAATTTTTTCATTTATTTATTGATTTATTTTTTAAACTAGATTTATTTTAATCGCTTTCAGCGAAGTTATGAAATAAATATTTTCCCAAAACCCAAATGATGTGGCTCATTTTCTAACATAGAATTATTTTCGGAAAATGTTGGCTTATAATTGTAATGAATCTTATTTTCATTCGTTATTTTATTGGTGTACCAACCATATTATAAACACATATTTTTAAAACAACTTAACCATTAAACTGTGTAATAAATACAAATAATCTAATAAATAATAAGAGTAAGAAAATTATATAATGAGTAGAAACTAATTTTTATGTACTATTTCATTGCTTTAAAAAAGATTTTGGATAACCTCTCATTCTTCAGAAACTGATTTGCTGCCTTTCATGGCTATATTATATACATATATTTTAATAAAATAACGGACTAAACTTTAAATTCTAAAACCTAATAATAAAATTAGAGTAAGAAAATTATTTTTTAGAAGAGCCAGGCTTTCATCGTCCAAATGCAAGCCAACCATAACCACGTGATAGCTTTTTGCGTCAAAAATGGAGCTCTCCTATTGGTCCGTGACTTTGGTATACAAATTCGTAAAACAGCAAGCACGCCGTTTACCAGGAATCGCTAAAACGTCTCTGCACCGGGATTTCGATTGCTAGGATCGCCAAATAAACACCTCGCTAAATCTGAATCGCAAAATAGCGATCCTGTTTAAATTAACGGGAATCGCAAAACGTCTCTGCACCAGGCCCTAAATACGTTTATTGTGACCTTGGCCAAGTATCGGGCCAAGAATTTAATTCAATTCCTCAATGACTGAATACTTCGAAGCGTAAACAGTGATTTACCGAATTTTGGAACTGAAAACTACACATTTCCTTCAGATATACGTTCGCCCTTTTTTAAAATATTGCGAATTCGAATTTCGAAATGGAAATCTCGTGAGATTCGATTAAAAACTGGATTTCGGTTGTTCTTAAAATCCTTTTTGGAGGGCACACAGTCACCAAAGCTCCGGATTTTCGCCGGCTTAGACCCCCCCCCGTTCAATTCTAATAATTTAAAGTGAAAATAGCCTGCAAATCAATCTTTATGGAAGACCCCTTCGAATTTTCAAATTTCCCTGTACAGTGGCGTCAATTATTTTTAAAGCCAAAGGCAACAGCGGCCAGAGCTGCAACCGTACATGTTCCACACCAAATACCTAAAGTTATATTCCCTTTAATATTAAAGGGACAGTTATTATAACGGAGTTCCACTTCCAAGCCACGCCTTTATTCAAAACTGAATGAAGGGGGTCCGCGATTGCTCCAAACTTCTTAATGAACCTCCGGTAACAGGAATCGGTGCCTATGAAACTTAGAAATTGTTTTCATATTTTAGGTGGGGTGCGCTCGCTAATTGCGGGATCGACTGTCACACCGGCCACCTTAATGACATGACCTAATATAAGGGCTTCGGTTTGGCAAAACTGGGTCTTGCTCACCTAAAGATGACGAAATAATTATTAAATCATCGAGCTGTTCAACCATTCGCTGGAAGGTAACACATTCAATAGAAATTTATATGAAAAGACTACACCTAATACAAAAACGAGCCTTTAGAAGAATAAACGCTAAGCCTTACCTTGCCTACATAGCACCCATCTTTTCGTCATTAAATATTTTAAACGTGGAACAAACACACATTTATAGTTCACTTTTGTTTATTTTAAAATCATTAACAACACATTTTCAAAATTCATTTCAATTTAGTATGCTTTCCCTATAATTAATAGGAAAAAACTACATTATATGCACTCCTTTCGCGCGCAACTCTCTAATGTTAAAATCAATATTATGTGAGGGAACAAAATATTTTAATGCATTTAATATCTCCACTTCTATTGGTAACAAAAATTAAAAAAAACTGGCCAAATTATCTCTTCAGTGCAATATTGAATTGTATTTATGTGTAATTGTTTATTTTAGCTTTTAACGATGTATTTTCTGTTCAAAATAAAACATTCTCTTAACAAATAACTTTTAGTCCTCCGGTTTCAAGTCATCTAAAGAATTAGCCGGAGCACGGATATCTGACTTTAAACTATACAATTAAAACAATATTATTATCAACTTGTATTCGTTATCGGCCTTTTCAGACAGGTATAAAACACCTGGTTATTTTATTCGGCTAGTTTGGGTGTTTACGTTTACTCGAAGGCGTGCTAAACACACACGCCTATCCAATGCCAAGGCGTAAAGGTAATCCAGCGGACGGTTTTCGTACAACGAATACGAAACATTTAGCTTTGAAAGGTCTAACTAACGTAATATTGCAAATCATAGTAGCGATATACAAGACTTACTACTCCCAAGTAATTTAGAAATCATGGTTCAAAGGCGATATGTCATGACATTTTTAGTGTCCATTGGAATCGGTGTGCTCTACTGTCTCAGAAATAGCCTTAATATTGGAATAATCGCGATGGTCAAGTATCGGGCTACCAACGAAACGACCAGTCGCGGAACGCAATGCCGTTACGCTGGAAATGTCACCGAAGACAGACAAAGGCTAATAAAACAGGTTTCATTTTGCATTTGATAGAATTTTATAATTGTAAATTTTTTATAAAAAATATGCCTTATTTAGTTCATTAAATTCAAAATCTTAAATTATGTCACAGGAAAATAACCAGTTTCGTTTTGGTTAAAGATTTACCAGGGTTGTGTTTTTAGTCAAATACGATTTAAATTGAGACACCAATCATATGATTTTTTGGATGACGGGCTTGCTAAGTGGCTTGAACTTTCTGAACAAGAGCTTCCTTCCCGCGATCACCAAGACACGCAACTTGCATGGAAGCACCCGCTGGTAGCAAAGACGATTTCAAATCTGTTGGACTCAGCGTCCGATAACCGGGATAAAACCCGTTTACTCTCTTTCACGTGTAAAGAGTCGGGAGCCGGTTAAACGCCTTGCCAGCTTCTTCCCTTGGAACTCTACTAGACAACGACTCCTTTCGTTGGGTGCTAAAATTCGTGTACCTCACACCTGTAAATGTGGCTCCATGGTAGATTCTTTGGGTACGCGTGGCTTGAGTTGTAAGCGCCACGCCGGTCATTTGTCTAGACACGGCTCCGTCAATGACATGCTCAAGATAGTTTCCGCTGGTTTGCCTTCCGTGTTTGAACCCCCAGGTCGGTCGACGGACGACGGCAAACGTCCAGATGGTAGGACACTGGTGCCGCCGGTAAATCACCCGTGTGGGATTTCACCTGTACGGACCCTCTCGCGCCTTCGTATTTGGAGTCTTCTTCGTCAGCCCCTCTCTGGGCCGCTACCCAGCTGCTGAATCGGGGAAGAGGGCAAAGTATGGCAGCCTCGAGAACCGTTTTATTTTTTACGCTGTTGCAATCGAAACCCTAAGTTCATTTCACAAGGAGGGTCTCGTTTTGGTTCATGCCATCGGTCGGATTATGTTGTTACTAGCCCATATTAATATTTATTAGTAGTTGCAAGCTCTTATACATTTTTAGCGTGGTTTATATGGGGGTATTAAGGTCAACGATATGCCCGCTGAACTTCGTGAGGCTTTACTAGGAGAGAAAGTTAAACGAAAAAAGGCATAATTCTTATCTCGCGTTTTTACTCGAAGTTTCTCAGTAGAATATTGATCGTTCTGGTTATTGGGTGGGTCTGAAAGTATATTATGGACTTACCCATATTGTTAAACCATGGCACGCGCACCGTCATTTCGACTCAATTAATTCGATGAGGATTACTTCACAATTCCCTTCTGTCCATTTAGGAAGGGCCTTTCGATTGGGACGAAAGGGTTCAAGGCTTGGTCTTAAGTTCCTTCTATTACGGATACGTGGCCAGCAACTTCTTCGGTGGCCATCTGGCGGAACGGTTCGGAGGAAAGATTGTCTTTGGACTGGGAGTTATTATACCTTCAATTTTGACCATAATAAGTCCACCAATAATCCATTTTGGATATCAGTATTTCATCGCACTTCGAGTATTAACAGGTATATTTGAGGTAACTATTTACTTTTTTTTTGAAGTATCAAATGTTTAAAGCTTATCGCACATTTTTCCACTGTAGGGTATCACCTTACCAGCGCAGCACACTTTGACCTCAAAGTGGATTCCGAAAAGCGAGAGTGCCTTCTTATATTCGTTTACGATCGCCGGTGGGCGATTGGGCAACGTCGTGGCCACACCGGTCACTGCTTTTTTCTCATCTTCAAGTTTGGAGTGGCCATTGGCCTTCTATTTTTTCGGTTCGTATTAAACGTTTTGTACTTCGCAGGGTTTCTTCCAAAGGTGAACGGAAATTTATAATTTAGATTTGACGGTATACGTATTGCTGTGTACCAATAAAAAGGAACGTGTTACTTCGTTGAATCGGGGCTCTTTTCAAAGGTCGTTAGATTTTTGGAAAACCGCTCAAACATTTACCCAGTGTTATTTATCTCTTCACGATGTATAATATACTAATTACCGTGTATAGGGTGGTGCCGTGCAACGTCCGAAACAGTGTGGAGAAAATACGCCCACATGCATTGCTTTTCTACAAAACATTAAATAATTACAAAGGTTGACATAAATTAGGTTTTTTTTTAAACCCGGTTTTGTCGCGTCTTGTAATTAGCTTCGAAATTTTATGTGCCTAAAACGCGTTTTTATTTTTAAAATAAAGTACATTTGAAATCCTCTAGCGCTATGAGCAAAAGGGCACACAGATACATTTTGCTAGAGACAGCTCCGTGCAGAGATAATTCGGCCGTTCGGGATCAATTATATCATCGGGCCCTGGTAACTTAATTTCCTAAAGAAGGGTGTTGTGGGCATTCGATGGGCCCCTGTCCTACCTGGCACCTAAATTGCACGCTTGTGAGCCGTTTTACGCCGGGCCTCCGGGATTTGGGGTGCCAAAATGGTTAGCTTCGCATAGTTCGTCAGCTTTTGTTTTCCGGTCACACTGTTTTTCACACACGATCGCCATCTATATTTAAATTTGGTAACAAATATCCGAGGATGATACCAGAGGCCGATGCTATTATTAGGTTATTGAACGTTTTCAAGGCATTTATCAACTTTGATCAGATCCGATTGTTTTGAAAATTTTGCTTAATTAATTTTAGGTGCTTTGGGAGTAGTCTTTTCCATTTTCTGGTTTTTAATAATTAAAGAGAGTCCCGCAGACGACAAAAGTATTACTTTGGATGAACTCTTAACAATTACCAAAAGTCAAGGTGATGGAAAAATAATGAAAGTACGTGTACGCTAGAACTTTATTTTCGTAACCAAATTCATGTGTTTAAAAGAGCTGGTTTCCAAATTAATCGTGTTATTAATTTTTTATGCACTCTGGATGCAATGAATAAATAAATAATTCAATTATCATCGTGTTATCACTTCGTTATCATAATGTAATTACTCCGCTGTATTAGTTCCGTAATCTCTGTTATCATTCGCTTCTTACGTTATCAGAGTACAGGAAAAAGGGAAGTTGCTAGGCTCTCAACTTCATGGCGATTATCGCTTTCAAATTAAATGTTTCTAGCGTTTCGCTCTTAGTTAACTATAATCATGGAAACTTTAATCACTAAAATTATAGCCTTGAAGGGTGATATGTTATAGATTAGATACTATATAAATTCATATTTTATTAATTCCTATTTTATCAATTCATATTTTATTATCTACGTTTCTTTGAGAAGTTGTTACCATTTAGAAGAGGTCCATTTATGCACAATTTCTTGTTCCCTACGGAACAAAAATATCTTTTTCAGCGTGGGCTGCCATTACTTTCCCTGTTAGTAATTAGAAATGTTATCTGTATTTAAATAAATTTTACTGTATTTAGCGTTCTGTTCCATGGAAGAAAATGTCTGTGTCTTTTCCCATTTGGGCTGTCATTATCATCGCCGTTTCTGATACTTGGGTGTACACTTTTCTTCTGACGGAATCACCAACGTATCTCAACACTATACTGCACTTTCAATTGACTTCGGTAATATTTCACAGTTAGAAACTAAATGAACGAGGAACTCCCGCTTGTAGTTGGTTTCTAATGAACAACATCTCATTCTTGGTAGAATGGACTTCTCAACTCCCTTCCGTACCTGCTGACAATGGCGGCTACTGTGTTGGCGGGATACATGTCCAAATTGATCATTCTTAGCAGAAGGGTTTCAATTACGAACACCAGGAAACTCATGGTTGTAATTGGTTTGTATCAAATATTGTTTTTTATTATTATAGCTAGTAGAAATTTTATAATGACCTCTGTTGATTGATTTTTAACAATTTACAGATTGCAAGTTCAGTGAATAAGTAACTTCCCGTTTTAAGGTTGTTCTTTGTATAAACTATAGTCTATTGCATGTGAGTGAAAAATTTAGAGTATTTAAAATTGGGTAATCTCAGAAGACCATAATAATTCTTAAAGAAAAGTATTAAGTAAATAAAAAATCCGGTGTCTGCTTATAGCAATGCTCTCGGAAGCACTTGTAACAGGGATTGTCTAATTTGCTGAATTTCTGGACGTCTGGACCGCTGAATGTTGAAGGATTCCTCCTACATAGAAGCTACTATCTTATAAACCGTCTGGACCAAATTGACTAATTTGCTGAAGTGCTGAATTTCTGGACCGAAAATTTTTGCTTTATTTTCGAATAGTTTCTTTAATTTTGAAACCGTCTGGACCAAATTGACTAATTTTGTTGGAGTGCTGAATTTCTGGACCCGAAAATTTTACTTTATTTTCGAACCGTCTAGACAAAATTTACTAATTTGCTGAAGTGCTGAATTTCTAGACCGAAAAATTTTACTTTATTTTCGAATAGTTTCTTTAAGTTTGAAACCGTCTGGACCAAATTGACTAATTTGCTGGAGTGCTGAATTTCTAGACCGAAAAATTTTACTTTAATTTCGAATAGTTTCTTTAAGTTTGAAACCGTCTGGACAAAATTGACTATTTTGCTGAAGTGCTGAATTTCTAGACCGAAAAATTTCACATTATTTTCGAATAGTTTCTTTAAGTTTGAAACCGTCTGGACCAAATTGACTAATTTGCTGGAGTGCTGAATTTCTAGACCGAAAAATTTTACTTTAGTTTCGAATTGTTTCTTTAAGTTTGAAACCGTCTGGACAAAATTGACTAATTTGCTGAAATGCTGAATTTCTGGACCCGAAAATTTTTCTTTCCAGACGGTTTCAAACTAAAAGAATATTCGAAAATAAAGTAAAGATTTTCGGTCCAGAAATTCAGCACTTCAGAAAATTAGTCAATTTGGTCCAGATGGATTATAAGATCGTAGCTTCTATGTAGGAGGAATCCTTCAAAATTCAGCGGTCCAGACGTCCTGAAATTCAGCAAATTAGACAATCCCCTTGTAACATTATTGAGTGAAGCAGATTACACGACTACGCAACAAACTGTTTGTATTTAACTGCAGCTTTAGACTCAGTCCTAAGCTTAATATTTATATTTTGTAGTTGCAACTACACAGACAAACTGCTATACTATATGGTAACCGCAATTAATACCTTAGCATGACGGCCAAGTTGATATTCATTTTTTATTCTTCAGAATAAAGCTTGGGTGACGACCTATGCCAAGTTACTTTGGTCTATGCACGCATTTTGTCGCAGCGGTTCTCCGTATGAGGCTCTGTCGCCCTCTGGGTAGCGGTGTGCCCTTTGTCCACCTTTTGGTTATGACTCATCTTCTTTTGTGAGCTGGGTGTCTGCCAGGGGGCATCAGCCCAGTTTCATTGGTCTATGAACGCATTTCGTCGCCACTTGTTCGGCGTCGGGTCTCCGTATGAAGCCCTGTGGCCCTCTGGGTAGCGGTGTTCCCGTGGTTCGCCTTTTGGGGCCTTCGCTTCAGGGCGTTGACTCATCTTCTTTGTGTGCTGGGTATCTGTCAGGAGGTGCTACAGAATACATCTTTATTCCCACAGCTGTACGCGAAGTGGTTATTGGTCGTCCCATTGTTGCGCCTTTAGGAGGGTTGAATCGATGGCGGTAGGGTTATCCTGTTGCATATGGTTGTTGGTCACCCGTTCGGGCTGTGGATACTATCGTCGGGCATTATTAAGAAATAACCGGTGATATAGGATGATATGATATTTGAGGTGACCGTTATATTATTTCTATGCCTCACACAATGCGCCAGACTTTGGCTATGATTAAAAAATTTGTAGGTGATAGATTTAATTGGTAATTTTTAGAAATTTATTATTTATAAAATATTTAGTTACTAAGACAAGTTTGGCATCGAAGGCTGAATCTACTTTTAAAACATATGTATCGAATAAATCGCTATAAATTTTAAAAGTGAAGAAGATTATTATTAAATTTAAATTAGCTAATTTGTTGATGTAAATAGATACTACACTTTGATCTAAGATAAATGAAGAAAAGGTTCTTAAATTCCTAAAAATATGTTAATAACGAAATCATCCATTTGTGAAATCATCATCAACGTAGCATTAGTTATCACGACGCGTCGTGACAAAATACAAAACATAAAAAACGTTTCCAATCTACTAACAGTCGTCGTTGACTTCACTCGCTCCACCAATTAAAGTTAAGCTTTCTGGGCCTCCCTAAACATTTGTATTTATTTTCCAGGTAGCGTGGTACCTTCTTTAACCTTTCTGGGAGTAATTTTGTCAGGCTGCGATAGAGTGCTGGTCTTGACATTTCTGTTCATTGGTGAAATATTCGTCTCTTTCATAACTTTAGGTGGGAAAACTGCCATGTTGGACCTGGCTCCTAGTTTTGCAGGTAAATTATTCTTCTTAAACATTAGCCATTTTCATACGTTATATCATAAAAATAAGAATAACACTTACTTTAATACAAATTATTCGACCGAACCTTTTCTCGACACTGACACACTCGCGAACAAACTGAGTAGTATATTATCGTCCTTGGTTGGACTAATTTTCGCTTTGGGCATATTTAGTCACTAGGGGGGCTCTGTGCCGAACTAAACAATGATTGCTCAACAACTCTAAAAATCTGATCAGTATTAATTTTTCCAAATTGTCATATTTATTTGTACTAGGTTACTTATGCTATAATTAATATAAACAGGCCGTCTAATTGTGAGAGGCCCCGGATTTAAAAGAGCTATTGATCGATATAAAAAAACGTTTTTAACTCGATACTACCTCTACAATTTTAGGTATATCAGGCTATTTACGTGGTGCCAGATTTTCACTTGCAACATGAGATTTAAAAGTCACCGATTAGGATGGTATTTTCACAACAAAGAAAAGTCTAAACTGACTCCCTTATTGCACGTGCCGATATATTAAATTTTTATTTATTAATTTTTATTAATTAGGGCCTTGTTCAACAAATGGAATAGCTTGCCTTGCCGTTTCAAATAATCACGTGTTTTGAACAAATAATCATTTGTCAATTGAAAAGTTTCATCCTACATTTCAGGTACTTTAATGAGTTTGGCTAACGGTCTGGGAAACGTGAGTGGCATTTTGGCACCAATTATGATCGGTAATCTAACCAATAATAACGTACGTATGCAAATTGGGTTTTTCATTTATCCTCAAAGATTTTTTTTTCAAAAATATTCACTGAATTAAATATGTTCAGATATTGAACACAATACATGAACACCTTCATGCATCACTTTTCTGCTCATGTAGGAAAATGAGAACGTGTTCAATTAGAAATATGGTAATGTTTCGAACGTGTTCAATAAGAAATATGGTTAGGTTTTGAACGTGTTCAAGTGGCAATATGTTCGTGTTTAGAACGAATTTATGATGTCATGTGTTCTGGGTGAAAAAGTGTTCTAAAGGTAATTTGTTCAGGTTTTGTAAATGATTTACTGGAAATATTCAGCTAGTGAACATAATGAAAATCTCAGGATCCTTATACTGTAATAAAAACCCTTTTAATGGAATATTTATTTGGTTTCAAAAATATTAAATATATTTAAAATTGGCTAAAAAGACTAGTTACAAAACGAAGCTCTTGGATGGTCAAAAAAACTAGTTGAATTATATCACAGGATGTTTAAATCACTTTTTAAACAAAACTAAAAATTATTATCACGTGAATACACAAGTTTTTATCACATGAATACAGAATTTTTTATCGCATGCATACAGGAATTATTATAACAGTCTTGTTATATAGAAAATGTTAATTTTAAACGCCTGTATTTTGTTATGGCTCCGTTTTGATGAGACCAAAATCTTCAACGAACTTAAAGTATGACATTTGCTTGGTAGATTTTGGGAACGGTCATTCAGAAGGAACTCTTGGAAAAAACCGAGAACTTGATGTAAGATATTATGTGCTGGATTTGAGTTATCCTGCTATGTAATGAGCGAAATATAAATGCATTCTAGGATAGAGGTGGCCTCGCAATCAATAACAGCTTCATCTACCACAATAAATCCGTTGTTCAACTGTTGTTTGTTACTTAAACAAGCTGGGGTGCTTGAATATTACTTACATATTCCAGTAACTCATGTACAAAACCTGAACACATTACATTTAGAACACTTTTTAACTCAGAACACGTTCTAAACACGAACATATTGCCACTTGAACGCGTTCAAAACATGACCATATTTCTAATTGAACACGTTCAAAACATGACCATATTTCTAATTGAACACGTTCAAAACATGACCATATTTCTAATAAAACACGTTCAAAACATGACTTTATTTCAAATTGAACACGTTCTCATTTTTGTACATGAGAATAAAATTTTGCATGGTGGTGTTCATGTATCGTGTTTAATATCTGAACACATTTTTTCTGTGTAGTTCTGCTTTCAAAAGGTAACTTTCTCAAAATAGCTAATTATTTAAGTGTTACTAAATGTAACAGAGTAAACGAGTGTTTTAAATAGGTTGCATAACAAGTCATAGTAAAATACCGCCAATAATTTATATTAAGATACCGTCAGTAACGGCGCCAGGAACAGGCCGGGGTAGCCCTGGGCCTACTTGAAATTTTGATAGGGGCCTCCAAAAGTTATCTTAAGGGGCCTCCGAAATTTAATTTATGGGCCCTCCAAATTATTTAATATCAGAAAATTCTGTAATTTCTTTGCGAAATAATTTTTATATTTATCAATTTTTCAATATTGAACGCGAGTGATTCCCTAAACGACACTGCTATTTTTATTCCTCTCAAAGGTACGAGTATCTTTAATTTTATCTTTACAAATAAATGGTTCTTTAACTTATTTTACTTACATTGTTAGTGTACCTACGTACATTCATTTTCGTAAAGTTGTAAGTTCTGATGTAACGAATGTACATGCGAAGTACCGAAGGAATGAATGTAAATTGATAGACTGGAATTCAGTCGTAGAAATAAGTACATAAACACTCATTTGTTAAGTGTTATAGGTACACAAAAAAGGATCAACACACACTTTGGTTTTAGTAATGTTTAAATTCATAATCAATTCTAATTGTTTCGTCGGGTACCCATTTCACCCAAACATTTCACCACTTGCTTAAAAAAATTAAATAATTCAAGTGGACGGATTTGAAAAAATTGTTGGGGAAGGGGGGGGGGGGCTCCAAATGGTTGACCTACCTCCCCAAAATTCCTGGCGCCGCTACTGGATACCGTCAAAATTTATGAAGAAAAGTTATCGATAATTACCCCATGCTTAAAGTTAAATATTTAAAATTAGACCAATTTCATAATAATTTCATCGTGTTAATAAGGTTAGTGGCACTACTATTAAAAATGAAGGTGACTTATTCGTGACGTAATGAATAGTTGTGGCTCCTTCCAATTTGCCGAATAGGGAAATTAAGCCACACGTTTTGGAAGGAAAAACACCTAGACTTCCTGTACATGCGTTTTTCAAATGTTTTGAAACGGAAAATGTGTGCCCTTTTCCCCTCTTATTGTTGTAAAACTGTTTTCTCTAACAGAAAATTAAGTTTTCGAGCCTGCCTTAATATTAAAACTTTTTCCCATCAAACAGCACACTTTACAGCAGTGGAACAAAGCTTTCTACATAACAATCGCGATTAACTTGTTTGGCGCGTTAGTTTTCGTCGTCGGTGGATCGTCGGAACTTCAACCGTGGGCGAAAATAGAAGAGAAATCTGACAATCCCCATAATCTCAAAAAAGAAACAATGGAAGACAGTAGCGCTGAAGACGGGAAAGTAACTAAACTCTAACGCGATACTAATTTCCGTGTGGGTTGTTTTACTATAATCAATTCCTCATCATTATCATATTCGTTTTCTCTTTAATCAAATCTATTTTAATTGAGAATATGTTCGGGGAAGTTCAAGGAATGGAACTCGAAGTGGGTGTTGTTAAATGTTCCCCCTAAATTTTCCGTTGGTATGTATCTTAAGTTAAGTTAACATAACTGGTTTAAAATGCAAATAATAATTAACGCTCCCACGATCAATATATTTTTGTAGAAGTAACGCGTAATGTACCCCTAAGTAAAAACTTAAAGTATTAAAATTTAAAAAACAGTAACGATTTAAAGATTATTTATATTATAAAACATTTTATAATAATAATAATATAATAATAATAATAATTTTATTTTAAATTCCAAAATTGTTATACGAATTAGGAAAATACACATTGTTTTTGTTTATTAATTATTAATAAAGATAATTGTTTTAAAGTTTTTGGCAGAGTAAACAAACTTGATTTCAAATGAATATTTAATTTAATTTTTTTTTAAATTACAAAATATTGAAACTGAAGAAATTATCACCTTCCATATCTCGATTATCTTTACACGCACAAAGGTCTGTACAACTGAAATTATTCTTTGAGTAACCACATCTGCTATGGTAACCCTTCTTACAAGAACACTGAGAGAAAAAACCGTAGTTTTAACAGAACATTTTTACATGAAAATACGATGCAACACGTTGACAGAATAGTCCTGTAAATATTACCGAGTTTTGGTATTTTTTAAAGAGAATATTTACCGAAATAACGTGTATTCTTTCAGAAAGGTATTTACCGTAGAAAGTACCGAAGAGGTACGTAAAAACCTTTAGCACACTTGAAATCTGTATAAATTACAGGGAAAATTTCTGTGAAATTGTCAGTGCACATAGCGAAAGCATTATATTTATGTTAATTTCGCAAAGTAAGTTAGCTTACGTTAAAAGTACAGTTTGATGTCGTAAATACGTTTTATGTAATTGAAAACTGTATGTTTTATATATATGGGAAGCTAAAATATACATGTTTGAAGGGAAAAATTCACAAGTTCATAACGAGAACTTTTAATGAAAAATCAATTTTAAATATTTTAGACCACATTTATTACATAACACCATAAGTTTATTTTCGCAACGCTATTTTTTAATGCCAGTATGTTTTACTTATAAAAATATATTTTAAAGGTAAAAGTATACTCTTACTTTTACCAAATAATAATAAACTATTCAGTTGGAACCAGTGGCGTAGTTAGGGGGGGGGGGCACAGGTGGTTCGTGTATATACAATTTATGCATTTTATTTGTTTCCATTGTGTGCCCCCTCCGAATTTAAATCCCGGCTACGCTACTGGTTGGAACGTTTCATTTATTATTATAAGCGCTCACTTAAATCCCAAAATCGTCTGCTAAAACTCGTTCTTAGGTAACTAGCACCAAACACTCCTAGCTTTGTTAAACCTGGTGGTATAAATGCGAAACTCGTTGATCTACCATAAACATGGAACTACGTACTCCCTTTAAGGTACTAATTGTTATCTCTCCGAGGGTACATTCCTGTTACGCGGTATAAAAAAATCTCTAATATTTTATTCAATGACGTTTTCGTAACTCTTTAATCATCAATATTTGAATTACTTCTGTGATACGCTAATGTTTTAAGTTGCTGAATTCCAGTCAAAAGAAGGAACTTATTGTACTTTTGTTGACCTTTTTGTACTGATCGACATAACGATTTATTTTCTTTTATTTTCGGCGTCGGACTCTACTGCATACGATGGTCGACGTTTGTTCTGCACTTCAGCAGTGCTACTACTAGCGCCTCTAACAGCTGGGCAGAAGCTTCTCCCGTGTTTCTAATAGGGTAACAATTTTTTTGTAGGACGACGTCTGTCTAGTTAGCGAAGCCTACTAAAAGTCTTTGCAGGAAAAATTTAGAGTCTTAGATCGTAGAACTTCGTTTCTTCAAACTCTCGAACAATGTTGCCACTCCTTGGCATTTATCCAGGATCTTGGCATTTTGAGGTCGATCTTGGCATCAGGGTATATATTTTCAACACTTTGGCATTTCACCATGGACTAATTATAGTACTTCGTACAGGGACGCCCCATTCCCAAAATCTACGCTGGGCGATTGTTAAATGTGCGCTCTGGCGGCGGGTTTTGAAAGCTGCGGAAGTCTAGGGTCAAAAGAGGAGAGGGGGGGGTTGCATTAGGGATAAAAAAATTGTGATCTGTCGTCTGCCGGTACTAGCCCATGCTTTTGTAATTTGTACACATTCTTTGGTTAATTTTGGTTATTTGTATGTTTTTTTGTAAATTTTAAAATATGAATTTATCTTCTTTGACGGATAAGACATTATTTAAGTCCCCTACTAAAAAAAAAGTGAAAAAACTAGGGGAAATATATGATGAATTGTCTTCTGGTAAGTGTTTACTAAGGCTTAATACCAGCCTTGTGTTATTTTTAATGTTGTTTGGGTTATATTTTATTTTTATAGATGATGATGAACTTAAAGAATGGCCAAATTTGGCAAATGAAATTAATGATTTTGAGCTATTAGAAAGGAAAAGTGATCATTCAAATATATCAAAATCGCAAAAAGCTGCACCATTTAGAGTTTTTGATGATATCTCAAATGGTAAATTCTATTTCATAAAGTCATATTAAGTTACAAATTTTTATGTCACCCAACTTTGAATAATAATTTTAGATTCTGATCTTCAAATTCATTCTCCATCTAAAACATCAGTAATTAACCCAGTTTCGGAGGAAATAAAGCAGAACTCTCGAAGTGGAACTGCAAGTGCATGGTACATCTGTTTTATATCGTTCTTATATTAAGTTATTAACTTTTATATAATTTTTAAATAGCGCAAAAAAATCAAGAAAAAAGAAATTGTTAAAACAGCAACTTTTAAAAGGTATACTGTAACATTAAAATTTAAACACCAACTTTAAATTAAATGTTATAATTTCTAGATACGCAGTTTGATGTTAACTTTAATGGTGCATGGCAAAAAGCACAAGAATCTGTCCAATCATTTTTGGTTCTAAATACAGAAAAGCGTACAGAGGAAATATTGAAATGGGTAGCTGGCATAAAAGAAGGGGACTTAATCTTTGATAAAGTGAAAATTTTATATGAACCTGTTTTTACTCAAACCCGAGAGGATTGTGTTTATGAGAAACACAAAAGCATTTTCCTTTCACGATTGAGTAATGTTTTGTCAGAAGAGCAAAATTGTGATGTAAGGCAACTACTTAACCATAACTTTATTTCTAAGGTTTAATTTGTTCATTATGATTGCAGACTGATTTAAGTGAAAAGGAGAAAGAGATTGGCATTAAATACATTTTATGGCCATTATTTAATTCATTGAGGGAGGTGGTTGGTGAAATTGAATCTACCAGCGAAAACATAGTCAACAATCAGGTCAACGAGGACTATCAAAGTTTATATTATATCACTGGATTCGTATTACATAAGCTACTGAAACCCAAAAACACAGAAGCTAGTCATAAAATAGGAGCTGTTTTAAGGGAGTTAAATAGTGAGAAAGTTCCAAAAGGGGTTAGAGATTGGGTTGACAAACAAACTCGTAATGGTTTAATTTATCCCACTGAAGAAGCGTTTAATTTTTTTAAGTTGTTAAATTTTCACATATTAGAATATTTTAACTCAAATTATGTTAAGGATAAAAAGATATTGGCAGTGAGAGCTATTAGGGAAAATATAAATATTAATGCCCAATGGGATAACATCTGTGAAAAAGCGAAAGTAAACAAGGAAGCAGGTGTAATAGTGTTAAATTGTATCATAGATACCATTACCAATACGGCAGGAAATGGACACACCAATAAATTAAGAAATGATATAAAACTAAATCAAAGAAAAAAAAGATTTGTTACCAAAGCCAACACAAAAGAAAATACGAAAAAGAAAATTGAAAATGACGTCAAAGCGAGAATAAGTTCCAAGTACCAAATTGATGTAGATTTGTGATAGGTTCTGTAAGCTTAGTGATAAACGAAAAATGCAATAGAGTTCAGTTCCTATTTTAATAAAGATTTCTTTTACATTTTTAAGAGTTAGTAGTTTCAGTGTTTCCACCAGAAACTTTTAGGTGAACCATCATTTTTCCATCTTCCATTACTTGCAGTCTTTGACTGGTCCTTCCGTATTGATACAGGGTTGGCTTTGACCCAGATTTGCAAGCTTGCCGTTGCTTACTGAATAGCTGCTCCAACGGATCTTGGTTAGCATGGGCAGTTAAAACAAATTTCGCACCTTTTCCCAACAAAAATGGGATAATTTCCAACATGGCATTTGCTAAAAGTAAAATTACGCTTGCGGGTTAAAATTAGAGACCATTTTGAAATAAGTATTCAATACTGACTTGTTTGACGCAATCCTGACAATGTTTCTGTTGTAAGAAGCATTTTCTTTTTGTGACTACTTTTTTCATTTAAATTATGAACATAATTCTCCCACTCGGTTAGGTAGCCAAGGAAGTCGGTCTTAAGCCACTGAAAAAGGGGTGAATACAATTAAAACTCTGAGAATCAGTTGCCAAACATTTACTTTACTTCTAGTCTTTTATCATTTGGTGATGTGAATGGTTTGATATCGTTGTTTCGTAAATAGTATCCATCATATAAATGGCCAACATTCAATACATCAAACCACTTATTAAATGTTTCTATAAAGCGTATCAACTCCTTATGCTCTCCAGGAAAATATGATCTTAAAGCGTTTGCTACTGATTTGCTCAGGATTTGAGTAGCGAGCTTTACCTAAGTTTGAATAAAATACAATTATCAGTGAGTAATTTAATAAGAACTTAATCATAACATACCTTCATTTTGTTTTCAAGTGACACGTGGTCTATAGTAATTTTGTGAAGCTTTCTGAAATTAGCCCCATTTTCCATATCTTTACGATACAATGCTTTAATAACATCCCATGTGAGTTTTTCACCATTAATTTGCATTAAGCGATAGGTACATCCCTCTGTACTACTGCCTAGGCAATTTCGAACGGTTTTTATCAAGTGGGGTACGTCACATATGAAGAATAGTGGCCTTTCAGGAGCAAATGGGTTGTCACATTTGTAATTGTCTTCTTTAGTGTTCATATTAAAGCATTTCCTGTTAGTGGAAGCTCCGTCTCCTACCACGCCTAACACTTTAAAGCCTGTGAACTCCAGCTTTAGGATAGCTTCCCACACAAGTGTATCCAATTTCTCAGCAGTCAGTGAATTAGTTGCAAAATGCGCAAATGGACGTTTAAACCCTGTTGTAGCTCCCCTAATCATAAATTGCAATACGTGGCTTGCCAAGGGTTTATCCTTGTAAAACTCGGAACGAAGTTCGCTTAGCCGCTGCTCAGCGCTACTTAAATGAGTGTATCCAATCACTTCACCAGTATTCTTCCGGTACACCAGATCTTCTTCGATCTTAATTTCATCACAAACCAGGAAAAAATATTCCTGGTGTTCTTGTGTTTTTATTACTTTGAAATCTTTCTTCATTCTTAGAAAAACTTCGTCATGAAAACCTGGTGTTACTCCAAGATTTTCTGAGTGCCTGGCTAGCGTGTTTTTTGAGGGCAGTAACATAACTCCTGATTCATGCAATGATTTGTAAAGAGCAGGTGATTTTGCGTACATAAACATGCACCACTGTAAAACAAGCGGGTGCCACCTCCTCCCATTTTTATGTTTGGTTTGTAGCATTTTCAGTTGGGTTTTAAGAAAAAGTCTGGAAAAGTCACTATTAGTCTTGTCGTAGCCCTTTTTTACACTTTCTTCTAAAATTTCAAGAAGATAATTGTGATCTTGTCCAGGAACTTCCTCTCCAAGTTTATTAATTTGTTTAGACATTTTAGTTTGAAGTCTTTTTATTTTGGTCTTTAGTTCATATTCTTTGTTTTTACTTTCTCGTAACTTCTTGGCAAGTTCAGTTTTATTCAAGTTGGAAAATCTTGTGATACTTGTGTCCAGTTTTTTCTTCTTGCGACTAATTGTCACTTGCAAGCTTAGTCTTTGTTTAGCACAAGCAAAACACCTTGATTTATTTCCGATATTTAAAATAAGTTCACATTTGTCACTATGGATTCCACCAGATATTAAGCTGATAAAACCCTTATTTTGCGGCCTATTTTCAAAAATCTCAAAAAATTCTCTAGCATTATTCCCTGGGCAAAGTTTATACGAGTTGAAAAGAGTAAAAACATCCTCCAAATCTTGAAGAGACCTCATTTTCTTGGGAAATTGTGAAAAAATATCTGGATGATCCAATGGCTTTCCTTGAACTTCATATTTCGGTATACAATCATGATCTAGCTTGATACAATAGATAACTTTGTCCGTTCCATCTTTGAATTTGCATATTATCAGTCCATTTTTAACTTCCGTAATTCCCCATTCCAGTGGAGGAGAATACGCTTTAATAATGGAAAATAGATCGACTGAGGAAACTGGTGGTTGTATGATGTTGTCTTTTTCCGTTAATACATTATTACAAGGTACTGGGGCTGTAGAATCTATATCCATATTAATAACTGGTTCAATTAGGGTCACTATCGAATTATTAACTTCTACTATTGGTGTAGTTGTATTGACAACATTAATTTCACGTTCACAGTCCCTAGATTGAGCTACTGGCTGATCTTCATGCCGCGGCTTTAATACAGAGACCAATTCCTAAAGGAAAATGAGTTGCTATAACATAAATATCCTATGCTTAAAATGTAACTATCACTTTCTATAATATATAACTTACATGACTATGCACAGGGTCAGGAAATTCCGGAGTAGGGCCTTTTCCTCCTACGAAATGCTTTGAACATAAATACGTATTTGTATTTACTCTGCTAATGGGGTAATCTTCCCTGTTCAACCAATTAATCCATTTTTGGCATTTTTGATGACTTCTCTTAGGTTTGGGAAATGGTATCCAAAACACATCCTTCATAAATTCCTTATTACTGTATCTTGAATCACTTTTGCAAGATTTGTAAACACAGAGTTTTTTCATTGTATTGAAAATAATAAGAACTAACTTAATTTGAAATAGAAAAAGTACAAGTACACCGTGCAAAATAACGAACCGTTTTGAAAATAAAATTTAAAAACCGTCTGCAAGACTGCAACTCTCACGAAATAAATTGGCGTAGATGGCGACAACATCTTCCGTTTTGTGACGTTTTGACCCTAGTAAATTTTTGGCGGGCGGGTAAAAAAAGGGGTTTGCATTTAACATGCGCCTTTCAGAGCTTTCTAAAGGAATAGCTTGGGAATGGGGCGTCCCTGTACGAAGTACTATAATTAGTCCATGCTGTAACATTAAAATTTAAACACCAACTTTAAATTAAATGTTATAATTTCTAGATACGCAGTTTGATGTTAACTTTAATGGTGCATGGCAAAAAGCACAAGAATCTGTCCAATCATTTTTGGTTCTAAATACAGAAAAGCGTACAGAGGAAATATTGAAATGGGTAGCTGGCATAAAAGAAGGGGACTTAATCTTTGATAAAGTGAAAATTTTATATGAACCTGTTTTTACTCAAACCCGAGAGGATTGTGTTTATGAGAAACACAAAAGCATTTTCCTTTCACGATTGAGTAATGTTTTGTCAGAAGAGCAAAATTGTGATGTAAGGCAACTACTTAACCATAACTTTATTTCTAAGGTTTAATTTGTTCATTATGATTGCAGACTGATTTAAGTGAAAAGGAGAAAGAGATTGGCATTAAATACATTTTATGGCCATTATTTAATTCATTGAGGGAGGTGGTTGGTGAAATTGAATCTACCAGCGAAAACATAGTCAACAATCAGGTCAACGAGGACTATCAAAGTTTATATTATATCACTGGATTCGTATTACATAAGCTACTGAAACCCAAAAACACAGAAGCTAGTCATAAAATAGGAGCTGTTTTAAGGGAGTTAAATAGTGAGAAAGTTCCAAAAGGGGTTAGAGATTGGGTTGACAAACAAACTCGTAATGGTTTAATTTATCCCACTGAAGAAGCGTTTAATTTTTTTAAGTTGTTAAATTTTCACATATTAGAATATTTTAACTCAAATTATGTTAAGGATAAAAAGATATTGGCAGTGAGAGCTATTAGGGAAAATATAAATATTAATGCCCAATGGGATAACATCTGTGAAAAAGCGAAAGTAAACAAGGAAGCAGGTGTAATAGTGTTAAATTGTATCATAGATACCATTACCAATACGGCAGGAAATGGACACACCAATAAATTAAGAAATGATATAAAACTAAATCAAAGAAAAAAAAGATTTGTTACCAAAGCCAACACAAAAGAAAATACGAAAAAGAAAATTGAAAATGACGTCAAAGCGAGAATAAGTTCCAAGTACCAAATTGATGTAGATTTGTGATAGGTTCTGTAAGCTTAGTGATAAACGAAAAATGCAATAGAGTTCAGTTCCTATTTTAATAAAGATTTCTTTTACATTTTTAAGAGTTAGTAGTTTCAGTGTTTCCACCAGAAACTTTTAGGTGAACCATCATTTTTCCATCTTCCATTACTTGCAGTCTTTGACTGGTCCTTCCGTATTGATACAGGGTTGGCTTTGACCCAGATTTGCAAGCTTGCCGTTGCTTACTGAATAGCTGCTCCAACGGATCTTGGTTAGCATGGGCAGTTAAAACAAATTTCGCACCTTTTCCCAACAAAAATGGGATAATTTCCAACATGGCATTTGCTAAAAGTAAAATTACGCTTGCGGGTTAAAATTAGAGACCATTTTGAAATAAGTATTCAATACTGACTTGTTTGACGCAATCCTGACAATGTTTCTGTTGTAAGAAGCATTTTCTTTTTGTGACTACTTTTTTCATTTAAATTATGAACATAATTCTCCCACTCGGTTAGGTAGCCAAGGAAGTCGGTCTTAAGCCACTGAAAAAGGGGTGAATACAATTAAAACTCTGAGAATCAGTTGCCAAACATTTACTTTACTTCTAGTCTTTTATCATTTGGTGATGTGAATGGTTTGATATCGTTGTTTCGTAAATAGTATCCATCATATAAATGGCCAACATTCAATACATCAAACCACTTATTAAATGTTTCTATAAAGCGTATCAACTCCTTATGCTCTCCAGGAAAATATGATCTTAAAGCGTTTGCTACTGATTTGCTCAGGATTTGAGTAGCGAGCTTTACCTAAGTTTGAATAAAATACAATTATCAGTGAGTAATTTAATAAGAACTTAATCATAACATACCTTCATTTTGTTTTCAAGTGACACGTGGTCTATAGTAATTTTGTGAAGCTTTCTGAAATTAGCCCCATTTTCCATATCTTTACGATACAATGCTTTAATAACATCCCATGTGAGTTTTTCACCATTAATTTGCATTAAGCGATAGGTACATCCCTCTGTACTACTGCCTAGGCAATTTCGAACGGTTTTTATCAAGTGGGGTACGTCACATATGAAGAATAGTGGCCTTTCAGGAGCAAATGGGTTGTCACATTTGTAATTGTCTTCTTTAGTGTTCATATTAAAGCATTTCCTGTTAGTGGAAGCTCCGTCTCCTACCACGCCTAACACTTTAAAGCCTGTGAACTCCAGCTTTAGGATAGCTTCCCACACAAGTGTATCCAATTTCTCAGCAGTCAGTGAATTAGTTGCAAAATGCGCAAATGGACGTTTAAACCCTGTTGTAGCTCCCCTAATCATAAATTGCAATACGTGGCTTGCCAAGGGTTTATCCTTGTAAAACTCGGAACGAAGTTCGCTTAGCCGCTGCTCAGCGCTACTTAAATGAGTGTATCCAATCACTTCACCAGTATTCTTCCGGTACACCAGATCTTCTTCGATCTTAATTTCATCACAAACCAGGAAAAAATATTCCTGGTGTTCTTGTGTTTTTATTACTTTGAAATCTTTCTTCATTCTTAGAAAAACTTCGTCATGAAAACCTGGTGTTACTCCAAGATTTTCTGAGTGCCTGGCTAGCGTGTTTTTTGAGGGCAGTAACATAACTCCTGATTCATGCAATGATTTGTAAAGAGCAGGTGATTTTGCGTACATAAACATGCACCACTGTAAAACAAGCGGGTGCCACCTCCTCCCATTTTTATGTTTGGTTTGTAGCATTTTCAGTTGGGTTTTAAGAAAAAGTCTGGAAAAGTCACTATTAGTCTTGTCGTAGCCCTTTTTTACACTTTCTTCTAAAATTTCAAGAAGATAATTGTGATCTTGTCCAGGAACTTCCTCTCCAAGTTTATTAATTTGTTTAGACATTTTAGTTTGAAGTCTTTTTATTTTGGTCTTTAGTTCATATTCTTTGTTTTTACTTTCTCGTAACTTCTTGGCAAGTTCAGTTTTATTCAAGTTGGAAAATCTTGTGATACTTGTGTCCAGTTTTTTCTTCTTGCGACTAATTGTCACTTGCAAGCTTAGTCTTTGTTTAGCACAAGCAAAACACCTTGATTTATTTCCGATATTTAAAATAAGTTCACATTTGTCACTATGGATTCCACCAGATATTAAGCTGATAAAACCCTTATTTTGCGGCCTATTTTCAAAAATCTCAAAAAATTCTCTAGCATTATTCCCTGGGCAAAGTTTATACGAGTTGAAAAGAGTAAAAACATCCTCCAAATCTTGAAGAGACCTCATTTTCTTGGGAAATTGTGAAAAAATATCTGGATGATCCAATGGCTTTCCTTGAACTTCATATTTCGGTATACAATCATGATCTAGCTTGATACAATAGATAACTTTGTCCGTTCCATCTTTGAATTTGCATATTATCAGTCCATTTTTAACTTCCGTAATTCCCCATTCCAGTGGAGGAGAATACGCTTTAATAATGGAAAATAGATCGACTGAGGAAACTGGTGGTTGTATGATGTTGTCTTTTTCCGTTAATACATTATTACAAGGTACTGGGGCTGTAGAATCTATATCCATATTAATAACTGGTTCAATTAGGGTCACTATCGAATTATTAACTTCTACTATTGGTGTAGTTGTATTGACAACATTAATTTCACGTTCACAGTCCCTAGATTGAGCTACTGGCTGATCTTCATGCCGCGGCTTTAATACAGAGACCAATTCCTAAAGGAAAATGAGTTGCTATAACATAAATATCCTATGCTTAAAATGTAACTATCACTTTCTATAATATATAACTTACATGACTATGCACAGGGTCAGGAAATTCCGGAGTAGGGCCTTTTCCTCCTACGAAATGCTTTGAACATAAATACGTATTTGTATTTACTCTGCTAATGGGGTAATCTTCCCTGTTCAACCAATTAATCCATTTTTGGCATTTTTGATGACTTCTCTTAGGTTTGGGAAATGGTATCCAAAACACATCCTTCATAAATTCCTTATTACTGTATCTTGAATCACTTTTGCAAGATTTGTAAACACAGAGTTTTTTCATTGTATTGAAAATAATAAGAACTAACTTAATTTGAAATAGAAAAAGTACAAGTACACCGTGCAAAATAACGAACCGTTTTGAAAATAAAATTTAAAAACCGTCTGCAAGACTGCAACTCTCACGAAATAAATTGGCGTAGATGGCGACAACATCTTCCGTTTTGTGACGTTTTGACCCTAGTAAATTTTTGGCGGGCGGGTAAAAAAAGGGGTTTGCATTTAACATGCGCCTTTCAGAGCTTTCTAAAGGAATAGCTTGGGAATGGGGCGTCCCTGTACGAAGTACTATAATTAGTCCATGCTGTAACATTAAAATTTAAACACCAACTTTAAATTAAATGTTATAATTTCTAGATACGCAGTTTGATGTTAACTTTAATGGTGCATGGCAAAAAGCACAAGAATCTGTCCAATCATTTTTGGTTCTAAATACAGAAAAGCGTACAGAGGAAATATTGAAATGGGTAGCTGGCATAAAAGAAGGGGACTTAATCTTTGATAAAGTGAAAATTTTATATGAACCTGTTTTTACTCAAACCCGAGAGGATTGTGTTTATGAGAAACACAAAAGCATTTTCCTTTCACGATTGAGTAATGTTTTGTCAGAAGAGCAAAATTGTGATGTAAGGCAACTACTTAACCATAACTTTATTTCTAAGGTTTAATTTGTTCATTATGATTGCAGACTGATTTAAGTGAAAAGGAGAAAGAGATTGGCATTAAATACATTTTATGGCCATTATTTAATTCATTGAGGGAGGTGGTTGGTGAAATTGAATCTACCAGCGAAAACATAGTCAACAATCAGGTCAACGAGGACTATCAAAGTTTATATTATATCACTGGATTCGTATTACATAAGCTACTGAAACCCAAAAACACAGAAGCTAGTCATAAAATAGGAGCTGTTTTAAGGGAGTTAAATAGTGAGAAAGTTCCAAAAGGGGTTAGAGATTGGGTTGACAAACAAACTCGTAATGGTTTAATTTATCCCACTGAAGAAGCGTTTAATTTTTTTAAGTTGTTAAATTTTCACATATTAGAATATTTTAACTCAAATTATGTTAAGGATAAAAAGATATTGGCAGTGAGAGCTATTAGGGAAAATATAAATATTAATGCCCAATGGGATAACATCTGTGAAAAAGCGAAAGTAAACAAGGAAGCAGGTGTAATAGTGTTAAATTGTATCATAGATACCATTACCAATACGGCAGGAAATGGACACACCAATAAATTAAGAAATGATATAAAACTAAATCAAAGAAAAAAAAGATTTGTTACCAAAGCCAACACAAAAGAAAATACGAAAAAGAAAATTGAAAATGACGTCAAAGCGAGAATAAGTTCCAAGTACCAAATTGATGTAGATTTGTGATAGGTTCTGTAAGCTTAGTGATAAACGAAAAATGCAATAGAGTTCAGTTCCTATTTTAATAAAGATTTCTTTTACATTTTTAAGAGTTAGTAGTTTCAGTGTTTCCACCAGAAACTTTTAGGTGAACCATCATTTTTCCATCTTCCATTACTTGCAGTCTTTGACTGGTCCTTCCGTATTGATACAGGGTTGGCTTTGACCCAGATTTGCAAGCTTGCCGTTGCTTACTGAATAGCTGCTCCAACGGATCTTGGTTAGCATGGGCAGTTAAAACAAATTTCGCACCTTTTCCCAACAAAAATGGGATAATTTCCAACATGGCATTTGCTAAAAGTAAAATTACGCTTGCGGGTTAAAATTAGAGACCATTTTGAAATAAGTATTCAATACTGACTTGTTTGACGCAATCCTGACAATGTTTCTGTTGTAAGAAGCATTTTCTTTTTGTGACTACTTTTTTCATTTCAATTATGAACATAATTCTCCCACTCGGTTAGGTAGCCAAGGAAGTCGGTCTTAAGCCACTGAAAAAGGGGTGAATACAATTAAAACTCTGAGAATCAGTTGCCAAACATTTACTTTACTTCTAGTCTTTTATCATTTGGTGATGTGAATGGTTTGATATCGTTGTTTCGTAAATAGTATCCATCATATAAATGGCCAACATTCAATACATCAAACCACTTATTAAATGTTTCTATAAAGCGTATCAACTCCTTATGCTCTCCAGGAAAATATGATCTTAAAGCGTTTGCTACTGATTTGCTCAGGATTTGAGTAGCGAGCTTTACCTAAGTTTGAATAAAATACAATTATCAGTGAGTAATTTAATAAGAACTTAATCATAACATACCTTCATTTTGTTTTCAAGTGACACGTGGTCTATAGTAATTTTGTGAAGCTTTCTGAAATTAGCCCCATTTTCCATATCTTTACGATACAATGCTTTAATAACATCCCATGTGAGTTTTTCACCATTAATTTGCATTAAGCGATAGGTACATCCCTCTGTACTACTGCCTAGGCAATTTCGAACGGTTTTTATCAAGTGGGGTACGTCACATATGAAGAATAGTGGCCTTTCAGGAGCAAATGGGTTGTCACATTTGTAATTGTCTTCTTTAGTGTTCATATTAAAGCATTTCCTGTTAGTGGAAGCTCCGTCTCCTACCACGCCTAACACTTTAAAGCCTGTGAACTCCAGCTTTAGGATAGCTTCCCACACAAGTGTATCCAATTTCTCAGCAGTCAGTGAATTAGTTGCAAAATGCGCAAATGGACGTTTAAACCCTGTTGTAGCTCCCCTAATCATAAATTGCAATACGTGGCTTGCCAAGGGTTTATCCTTGTAAAACTCGGAACGAAGTTCGCTTAGCCGCTGCTCAGCGCTACTTAAATGAGTGTATCCAATCACTTCACCAGTATTCTTCCGGTACACCAGATCTTCTTCGATCTTAATTTCATCACAAACCAGGAAAAAATATTCCTGGTGTTCTTGTGTTTTTATTACTTTGAAATCTTTCTTCATTCTTAGAAAAACTTCGTCATGAAAACCTGGTGTTACTCCAAGATTTTCTGAGTGCCTGGCTAGCGTGTTTTTTGAGGGCAGTAACATAACTCCTGATTCATGCAATGATTTGTAAAGAGCAGGTGATTTTGCGTACATAAACATGCACCACTGTAAAACAAGCGGGTGCCACCTCCTCCCATTTTTATGTTTGGTTTGTAGCATTTTCAGTTGGGTTTTAAGAAAAAGTCTGGAAAAGTCACTATTAGTCTTGTCGTAGCCCTTTTTTACACTTTCTTCTAAAATTTCAAGAAGATAATTGTGATCTTGTCCAGGAACTTCCTCTCCAAGTTTATTAATTTGTTTAGACATTTTAGTTTGAAGTCTTTTTATTTTGGTCTTTAGTTCATATTCTTTGTTTTTACTTTCTCGTAACTTCTTGGCAAGTTCAGTTTTATTCAAGTTGGAAAATCTTGTGATACTTGTGTCCAGTTTTTTCTTCTTGCGACTAATTGTCACTTGCAAGCTTAGTCTTTGTTTAGCACAAGCAAAACACCTTGATTTATTTCCGATATTTAAAATAAGTTCACATTTGTCACTATGGATTCCACCAGATATTAAGCTGATAAAACCCTTATTTTGCGGCCTATTTTCAAAAATCTCAAAAAATTCTCTAGCATTATTCCCTGGGCAAAGTTTATACGAGTTGAAAAGAGTAAAAACATCCTCCAAATCTTGAAGAGACCTCATTTTCTTGGGAAATTGTGAAAAAATATCTGGATGATCCAATGGCTTTCCTTGAACTTCATATTTCGGTATACAATCATGATCTAGCTTGATACAATAGATAACTTTGTCCGTTCCATCTTTGAATTTGCATATTATCAGTCCATTTTTAACTTCCGTAATTCCCCATTCCAGTGGAGGAGAATACGCTTTAATAATGGAAAATAGATCGACTGAGGAAACTGGTGGTTGTATGATGTTGTCTTTTTCCGTTAATACATTATTACAAGGTACTGGGGCTGTAGAATCTATATCCATATTAATAACTGGTTCAATTAGGGTCACTATCGAATTATTAACTTCTACTATTGGTGTAGTTGTATTGACAACATTAATTTCACGTTCACAGTCCCTAGATTGAGCTACTGGCTGATCTTCATGCCGCGGCTTTAATACAGAGACCAATTCCTAAAGGAAAATGAGTTGCTATAACATAAATATCCTATGCTTAAAATGTAACTATCACTTTCTATAATATATAACTTACATGACTATGCACAGGGTCAGGAAATTCCGGAGTAGGGCCTTTTCCTCCTACGAAATGCTTTGAACATAAATACGTATTTGTATTTACTCTGCTAATGGGGTAATCTTCCCTGTTCAACCAATTAATCCATTTTTGGCATTTTTGATGACTTCTCTTAGGTTTGGGAAATGGTATCCAAAACACATCCTTCATAAATTCCTTATTACTGTATCTTGAATCACTTTTGCAAGATTTGTAAACACAGAGTTTTTTCATTGTATTGAAAATAATAAGAACTAACTTAATTTGAAATAGAAAAAGTACAAGTACACCGTGCAAAATAACGAACCGTTTTGAAAATAAAATTTAAAAACCGTCTGCAAGACTGCAACTCTCACGAAATAAATTGGCGTAGATGGCGACAACATCTTCCGTTTTGTGACGTTTTGACCCTAGTAAATTTTTGGCGGGCGGGTAAAAAAAGGGGTTTGCATTTAACATGCGCCTTTCAGAGCTTTCTAAAGGAATAGCTTGGGAATGGGGCGTCCCTGTACGAAGTACTATAATTAGTCCATGCTGTAACATTAAAATTTAAACACCAACTTTAAATTAAATGTTATAATTTCTAGATACGCAGTTTGATGTTAACTTTAATGGTGCATGGCAAAAAGCACAAGAATCTGTCCAATCATTTTTGGTTCTAAATACAGAAAAGCGTACAGAGGAAATATTGAAATGGGTAGCTGGCATAAAAGAAGGGGACTTAATCTTTGATAAAGTGAAAATTTTATATGAACCTGTTTTTACTCAAACCCGAGAGGATTGTGTTTATGAGAAACACAAAAGCATTTTCCTTTCACGATTGAGTAATGTTTTGTCAGAAGAGCAAAATTGTGATGTAAGGCAACTACTTAACCATAACTTTATTTCTAAGGTTTAATTTGTTCATTATGATTGCAGACTGATTTAAGTGAAAAGGAGAAAGAGATTGGCATTAAATACATTTTATGGCCATTATTTAATTCATTGAGGGAGGTGGTTGGTGAAATTGAATCTACCAGCGAAAACATAGTCAACAATCAGGTCAACGAGGACTATCAAAGTTTATATTATATCACTGGATTCGTATTACATAAGCTACTGAAACCCAAAAACACAGAAGCTAGTCATAAAATAGGAGCTGTTTTAAGGGAGTTAAATAGTGAGAAAGTTCCAAAAGGGGTTAGAGATTGGGTTGACAAACAAACTCGTAATGGTTTAATTTATCCCACTGAAGAAGCGTTTAATTTTTTTAAGTTGTTAAATTTTCACATATTAGAATATTTTAACTCAAATTATGTTAAGGATAAAAAGATATTGGCAGTGAGAGCTATTAGGGAAAATATAAATATTAATGCCCAATGGGATAACATCTGTGAAAAAGCGAAAGTAAACAAGGAAGCAGGTGTAATAGTGTTAAATTGTATCATAGATACCATTACCAATACGGCAGGAAATGGACACACCAATAAATTAAGAAATGATATAAAACTAAATCAAAGAAAAAAAAGATTTGTTACCAAAGCCAACACAAAAGAAAATACGAAAAAGAAAATTGAAAATGACGTCAAAGCGAGAATAAGTTCCAAGTACCAAATTGATGTAGATTTGTGATAGGTTCTGTAAGCTTAGTGATAAACGAAAAATGCAATAGAGTTCAGTTCCTATTTTAATAAAGATTTCTTTTACATTTTTAAGAGTTAGTAGTTTCAGTGTTTCCACCAGAAACTTTTAGGTGAACCATCATTTTTCCATCTTCCATTACTTGCAGTCTTTGACTGGTCCTTCCGTATTGATACAGGGTTGGCTTTGACCCAGATTTGCAAGCTTGCCGTTGCTTACTGAATAGCTGCTCCAACGGATCTTGGTTAGCATGGGCAGTTAAAACAAATTTCGCACCTTTTCCCAACAAAAATGGGATAATTTCCAACATGGCATTTGCTAAAAGTAAAATTACGCTTGCGGGTTAAAATTAGAGACCATTTTGAAATAAGTATTCAATACTGACTTGTTTGACGCAATCCTGACAATGTTTCTGTTGTAAGAAGCATTTTCTTTTTGTGACTACTTTTTTCATTTAAATTATGAACATAATTCTCCCACTCGGTTAGGTAGCCAAGGAAGTCGGTCTTAAGCCACTGAAAAAGGGGTGAATACAATTAAAACTCTGAGAATCAGTTGCCAAACATTTACTTTACTTCTAGTCTTTTATCATTTGGTGATGTGAATGGTTTGATATCGTTGTTTCGTAAATAGTATCCATCATATAAATGGCCAACATTCAATACATCAAACCACTTATTAAATGTTTCTATAAAGCGTATCAACTCCTTATGCTCTCCAGGAAAATATGATCTTAAAGCGTTTGCTACTGATTTGCTCAGGATTTGAGTAGCGAGCTTTACCTAAGTTTGAATAAAATACAATTATCAGTGAGTAATTTAATAAGAACTTAATCATAACATACCTTCATTTTGTTTTCAAGTGACACGTGGTCTATAGTAATTTTGTGAAGCTTTCTGAAATTAGCCCCATTTTCCATATCTTTACGATACAATGCTTTAATAACATCCCATGTGAGTTTTTCACCATTAATTTGCATTAAGCGATAGGTACATCCCTCTGTACTACTGCCTAGGCAATTTCGAACGGTTTTTATCAAGTGGGGTACGTCACATATGAAGAATAGTGGCCTTTCAGGAGCAAATGGGTTGTCACATTTGTAATTGTCTTCTTTAGTGTTCATATTAAAGCATTTCCTGTTAGTGGAAGCTCCGTCTCCTACCACGCCTAACACTTTAAAGCCTGTGAACTCCAGCTTTAGGATAGCTTCCCACACAAGTGTATCCAATTTCTCAGCAGTCAGTGAATTAGTTGCAAAATGCGCAAATGGACGTTTAAACCCTGTTGTAGCTCCCCTAATCATAAATTGCAATACGTGGCTTGCCAAGGGTTTATCCTTGTAAAACTCGGAACGAAGTTCGCTTAGCCGCTGCTCAGCGCTACTTAAATGAGTGTATCCAATCACTTCACCAGTATTCTTCCGGTACACCAGATCTTCTTCGATCTTAATTTCATCACAAACCAGGAAAAAATATTCCTGGTGTTCTTGTGTTTTTATTACTTTGAAATCTTTCTTCATTCTTAGAAAAACTTCGTCATGAAAACCTGGTGTTACTCCAAGATTTTCTGAGTGCCTGGCTAGCGTGTTTTTTGAGGGCAGTAACATAACTCCTGATTCATGCAATGATTTGTAAAGAGCAGGTGATTTTGCGTACATAAACATGCACCACTGTAAAACAAGCGGGTGCCACCTCCTCCCATTTTTATGTTTGGTTTGTAGCATTTTCAGTTGGGTTTTAAGAAAAAGTCTGGAAAAGTCACTATTAGTCTTGTCGTAGCCCTTTTTTACACTTTCTTCTAAAATTTCAAGAAGATAATTGTGATCTTGTCCAGGAACTTCCTCTCCAAGTTTATTAATTTGTTTAGACATTTTAGTTTGAAGTCTTTTTATTTTGGTCTTTAGTTCATATTCTTTGTTTTTACTTTCTCGTAACTTCTTGGCAAGTTCAGTTTTATTCAAGTTGGAAAATCTTGTGATACTTGTGTCCAGTTTTTTCTTCTTGCGACTAATTGTCACTTGCAAGCTTAGTCTTTGTTTAGCACAAGCAAAACACCTTGATTTATTTCCGATATTTAAAATAAGTTCACATTTGTCACTATGGATTCCACCAGATATTAAGCTGATAAAACCCTTATTTTGCGGCCTATTTTCAAAAATCTCAAAAAATTCTCTAGCATTATTCCCTGGGCAAAGTTTATACGAGTTGAAAAGAGTAAAAACATCCTCCAAATCTTGAAGAGACCTCATTTTCTTGGGAAATTGTGAAAAAATATCTGGATGATCCAATGGCTTTCCTTGAACTTCATATTTCGGTATACAATCATGATCTAGCTTGATACAATAGATAACTTTGTCCGTTCCATCTTTGAATTTGCATATTATCAGTCCATTTTTAACTTCCGTAATTCCCCATTCCAGTGGAGGAGAATACGCTTTAATAATGGAAAATAGATCGACTGAGGAAACTGGTGGTTGTATGATGTTGTCTTTTTCCGTTAATACATTATTACAAGGTACTGGGGCTGTAGAATCTATATCCATATTAATAACTGGTTCAATTAGGGTCACTATCGAATTATTAACTTCTACTATTGGTGTAGTTGTATTGACAACATTAATTTCACGTTCACAGTCCCTAGATTGAGCTACTGGCTGATCTTCATGCCGCGGCTTTAATACAGAGACCAATTCCTAAAGGAAAATGAGTTGCTATAACATAAATATCCTATGCTTAAAATGTAACTATCACTTTCTATAATATATAACTTACATGACTATGCACAGGGTCAGGAAATTCCGGAGTAGGGCCTTTTCCTCCTACGAAATGCTTTGAACATAAATACGTATTTGTATTTACTCTGCTAATGGGGTAATCTTCCCTGTTCAACCAATTAATCCATTTTTGGCATTTTTGATGACTTCTCTTAGGTTTGGGAAATGGTATCCAAAACACATCCTTCATAAATTCCTTATTACTGTATCTTGAATCACTTTTGCAAGATTTGTAAACACAGAGTTTTTTCATTGTATTGAAAATAATAAGAACTAACTTAATTTGAAATAGAAAAAGTACAAGTACACCGTGCAAAATAACGAACCGTTTTGAAAATAAAATTTAAAAACCGTCTGCAAGACTGCAACTCTCACGAAATAAATTGGCGTAGATGGCGACAACATCTTCCGTTTTGTGACGTTTTGACCCTAGTAAATTTTTGGCGGGCGGGTAAAAAAAGGGGTTTGCATTTAACATGCGCCTTTCAGAGCTTTCTAAAGGAATAGCTTGGGAATGGGGCGTCCCTGTACGAAGTACTATAATTAGTCCATGCTGTAACATTAAAATTTAAACACCAACTTTAAATTAAATGTTATAATTTCTAGATACGCAGTTTGATGTTAACTTTAATGGTGCATGGCAAAAAGCACAAGAATCTGTCCAATCATTTTTGGTTCTAAATACAGAAAAGCGTACAGAGGAAATATTGAAATGGGTAGCTGGCATAAAAGAAGGGGACTTAATCTTTGATAAAGTGAAAATTTTATATGAACCTGTTTTTACTCAAACCCGAGAGGATTGTGTTTATGAGAAACACAAAAGCATTTTCCTTTCACGATTGAGTAATGTTTTGTCAGAAGAGCAAAATTGTGATGTAAGGCAACTACTTAACCATAACTTTATTTCTAAGGTTTAATTTGTTCATTATGATTGCAGACTGATTTAAGTGAAAAGGAGAAAGAGATTGGCATTAAATACATTTTATGGCCATTATTTAATTCATTGAGGGAGGTGGTTGGTGAAATTGAATCTACCAGCGAAAACATAGTCAACAATCAGGTCAACGAGGACTATCAAAGTTTATATTATATCACTGGATTCGTATTACATAAGCTACTGAAACCCAAAAACACAGAAGCTAGTCATAAAATAGGAGCTGTTTTAAGGGAGTTAAATAGTGAGAAAGTTCCAAAAGGGGTTAGAGATTGGGTTGACAAACAAACTCGTAATGGTTTAATTTATCCCACTGAAGAAGCGTTTAATTTTTTTAAGTTGTTAAATTTTCACATATTAGAATATTTTAACTCAAATTATGTTAAGGATAAAAAGATATTGGCAGTGAGAGCTATTAGGGAAAATATAAATATTAATGCCCAATGGGATAACATCTGTGAAAAAGCGAAAGTAAACAAGGAAGCAGGTGTAATAGTGTTAAATTGTATCATAGATACCATTACCAATACGGCAGGAAATGGACACACCAATAAATTAAGAAATGATATAAAACTAAATCAAAGAAAAAAAAGATTTGTTACCAAAGCCAACACAAAAGAAAATACGAAAAAGAAAATTGAAAATGACGTCAAAGCGAGAATAAGTTCCAAGTACCAAATTGATGTAGATTTGTGATAGGTTCTGTAAGCTTAGTGATAAACGAAAAATGCAATAGAGTTCAGTTCCTATTTTAATAAAGATTTCTTTTACATTTTTAAGAGTTAGTAGTTTCAGTGTTTCCACCAGAAACTTTTAGGTGAACCATCATTTTTCCATCTTCCATTACTTGCAGTCTTTGACTGGTCCTTCCGTATTGATACAGGGTTGGCTTTGACCCAGATTTGCAAGCTTGCCGTTGCTTACTGAATAGCTGCTCCAACGGATCTTGGTTAGCATGGGCAGTTAAAACAAATTTCGCACCTTTTCCCAACAAAAATGGGATAATTTCCAACATGGCATTTGCTAAAAGTAAAATTACGCTTGCGGGTTAAAATTAGAGACCATTTTGAAATAAGTATTCAATACTGACTTGTTTGACGCAATCCTGACAATGTTTCTGTTGTAAGAAGCATTTTCTTTTTGTGACTACTTTTTTCATTTCAATTATGAACATAATTCTCCCACTCGGTTAGGTAGCCAAGGAAGTCGGTCTTAAGCCACTGAAAAAGGGGTGAATACAATTAAAACTCTGAGAATCAGTTGCCAAACATTTACTTTACTTCTAGTCTTTTATCATTTGGTGATGTGAATGGTTTGATATCGTTGTTTCGTAAATAGTATCCATCATATAAATGGCCAACATTCAATACATCAAACCACTTATTAAATGTTTCTATAAAGCGTATCAACTCCTTATGCTCTCCAGGAAAATATGATCTTAAAGCGTTTGCTACTGATTTGCTCAGGATTTGAGTAGCGAGCTTTACCTAAGTTTGAATAAAATACAATTATCAGTGAGTAATTTAATAAGAACTTAATCATAACATACCTTCATTTTGTTTTCAAGTGACACGTGGTCTATAGTAATTTTGTGAAGCTTTCTGAAATTAGCCCCATTTTCCATATCTTTACGATACAATGCTTTAATAACATCCCATGTGAGTTTTTCACCATTAATTTGCATTAAGCGATAGGTACATCCCTCTGTACTACTGCCTAGGCAATTTCGAACGGTTTTTATCAAGTGGGGTACGTCACATATGAAGAATAGTGGCCTTTCAGGAGCAAATGGGTTGTCACATTTGTAATTGTCTTCTTTAGTGTTCATATTAAAGCATTTCCTGTTAGTGGAAGCTCCGTCTCCTACCACGCCTAACACTTTAAAGCCTGTGAACTCCAGCTTTAGGATAGCTTCCCACACAAGTGTATCCAATTTCTCAGCAGTCAGTGAATTAGTTGCAAAATGCGCAAATGGACGTTTAAACCCTGTTGTAGCTCCCCTAATCATAAATTGCAATACGTGGCTTGCCAAGGGTTTATCCTTGTAAAACTCGGAACGAAGTTCGCTTAGCCGCTGCTCAGCGCTACTTAAATGAGTGTATCCAATCACTTCACCAGTATTCTTCCGGTACACCAGATCTTCTTCGATCTTAATTTCATCACAAACCAGGAAAAAATATTCCTGGTGTTCTTGTGTTTTTATTACTTTGAAATCTTTCTTCATTCTTAGAAAAACTTCGTCATGAAAACCTGGTGTTACTCCAAGATTTTCTGAGTGCCTGGCTAGCGTGTTTTTTGAGGGCAGTAACATAACTCCTGATTCATGCAATGATTTGTAAAGAGCAGGTGATTTTGCGTACATAAACATGCACCACTGTAAAACAAGCGGGTGCCACCTCCTCCCATTTTTATGTTTGGTTTGTAGCATTTTCAGTTGGGTTTTAAGAAAAAGTCTGGAAAAGTCACTATTAGTCTTGTCGTAGCCCTTTTTTACACTTTCTTCTAAAATTTCAAGAAGATAATTGTGATCTTGTCCAGGAACTTCCTCTCCAAGTTTATTAATTTGTTTAGACATTTTAGTTTGAAGTCTTTTTATTTTGGTCTTTAGTTCATATTCTTTGTTTTTACTTTCTCGTAACTTCTTGGCAAGTTCAGTTTTATTCAAGTTGGAAAATCTTGTGATACTTGTGTCCAGTTTTTTCTTCTTGCGACTAATTGTCACTTGCAAGCTTAGTCTTTGTTTAGCACAAGCAAAACACCTTGATTTATTTCCGATATTTAAAATAAGTTCACATTTGTCACTATGGATTCCACCAGATATTAAGCTGATAAAACCCTTATTTTGCGGCCTATTTTCAAAAATCTCAAAAAATTCTCTAGCATTATTCCCTGGGCAAAGTTTATACGAGTTGAAAAGAGTAAAAACATCCTCCAAATCTTGAAGAGACCTCATTTTCTTGGGAAATTGTGAAAAAATATCTGGATGATCCAATGGCTTTCCTTGAACTTCATATTTCGGTATACAATCATGATCTAGCTTGATACAATAGATAACTTTGTCCGTTCCATCTTTGAATTTGCATATTATCAGTCCATTTTTAACTTCCGTAATTCCCCATTCCAGTGGAGGAGAATACGCTTTAATAATGGAAAATAGATCGACTGAGGAAACTGGTGGTTGTATGATGTTGTCTTTTTCCGTTAATACATTATTACAAGGTACTGGGGCTGTAGAATCTATATCCATATTAATAACTGGTTCAATTAGGGTCACTATCGAATTATTAACTTCTACTATTGGTGTAGTTGTATTGACAACATTAATTTCACGTTCACAGTCCCTAGATTGAGCTACTGGCTGATCTTCATGCCGCGGCTTTAATACAGAGACCAATTCCTAAAGGAAAATGAGTTGCTATAACATAAATATCCTATGCTTAAAATGTAACTATCACTTTCTATAATATATAACTTACATGACTATGCACAGGGTCAGGAAATTCCGGAGTAGGGCCTTTTCCTCCTACGAAATGCTTTGAACATAAATACGTATTTGTATTTACTCTGCTAATGGGGTAATCTTCCCTGTTCAACCAATTAATCCATTTTTGGCATTTTTGATGACTTCTCTTAGGTTTGGGAAATGGTATCCAAAACACATCCTTCATAAATTCCTTATTACTGTATCTTGAATCACTTTTGCAAGATTTGTAAACACAGAGTTTTTTCATTGTATTGAAAATAATAAGAACTAACTTAATTTGAAATAGAAAAAGTACAAGTACACCGTGCAAAATAACGAACCGTTTTGAAAATAAAATTTAAAAACCGTCTGCAAGACTGCAACTCTCACGAAATAAATTGGCGTAGATGGCGACAACATCTTCCGTTTTGTGACGTTTTGACCCTAGTAAATTTTTGGCGGGCGGGTAAAAAAAGGGGTTTGCATTTAACATGCGCCTTTCAGAGCTTTCTAAAGGAATAGCTTGGGAATGGGGCGTCCCTGTACGAAGTACTATAATTAGTCCATGCTGTAACATTAAAATTTAAACACCAACTTTAAATTAAATGTTATAATTTCTAGATACGCAGTTTGATGTTAACTTTAATGGTGCATGGCAAAAAGCACAAGAATCTGTCCAATCATTTTTGGTTCTAAATACAGAAAAGCGTACAGAGGAAATATTGAAATGGGTAGCTGGCATAAAAGAAGGGGACTTAATCTTTGATAAAGTGAAAATTTTATATGAACCTGTTTTTACTCAAACCCGAGAGGATTGTGTTTATGAGAAACACAAAAGCATTTTCCTTTCACGATTGAGTAATGTTTTGTCAGAAGAGCAAAATTGTGATGTAAGGCAACTACTTAACCATAACTTTATTTCTAAGGTTTAATTTGTTCATTATGATTGCAGACTGATTTAAGTGAAAAGGAGAAAGAGATTGGCATTAAATACATTTTATGGCCATTATTTAATTCATTGAGGGAGGTGGTTGGTGAAATTGAATCTACCAGCGAAAACATAGTCAACAATCAGGTCAACGAGGACTATCAAAGTTTATATTATATCACTGGATTCGTATTACATAAGCTACTGAAACCCAAAAACACAGAAGCTAGTCATAAAATAGGAGCTGTTTTAAGGGAGTTAAATAGTGAGAAAGTTCCAAAAGGGGTTAGAGATTGGGTTGACAAACAAACTCGTAATGGTTTAATTTATCCCACTGAAGAAGCGTTTAATTTTTTTAAGTTGTTAAATTTTCACATATTAGAATATTTTAACTCAAATTATGTTAAGGATAAAAAGATATTGGCAGTGAGAGCTATTAGGGAAAATATAAATATTAATGCCCAATGGGATAACATCTGTGAAAAAGCGAAAGTAAACAAGGAAGCAGGTGTAATAGTGTTAAATTGTATCATAGATACCATTACCAATACGGCAGGAAATGGACACACCAATAAATTAAGAAATGATATAAAACTAAATCAAAGAAAAAAAAGATTTGTTACCAAAGCCAACACAAAAGAAAATACGAAAAAGAAAATTGAAAATGACGTCAAAGCGAGAATAAGTTCCAAGTACCAAATTGATGTAGATTTGTGATAGGTTCTGTAAGCTTAGTGATAAACGAAAAATGCAATAGAGTTCAGTTCCTATTTTAATAAAGATTTCTTTTACATTTTTAAGAGTTAGTAGTTTCAGTGTTTCCACCAGAAACTTTTAGGTGAACCATCATTTTTCCATCTTCCATTACTTGCAGTCTTTGACTGGTCCTTCCGTATTGATACAGGGTTGGCTTTGACCCAGATTTGCAAGCTTGCCGTTGCTTACTGAATAGCTGCTCCAACGGATCTTGGTTAGCATGGGCAGTTAAAACAAATTTCGCACCTTTTCCCAACAAAAATGGGATAATTTCCAACATGGCATTTGCTAAAAGTAAAATTACGCTTGCGGGTTAAAATTAGAGACCATTTTGAAATAAGTATTCAATACTGACTTGTTTGACGCAATCCTGACAATGTTTCTGTTGTAAGAAGCATTTTCTTTTTGTGACTACTTTTTTCATTTAAATTATGAACATAATTCTCCCACTCGGTTAGGTAGCCAAGGAAGTCGGTCTTAAGCCACTGAAAAAGGGGTGAATACAATTAAAACTCTGAGAATCAGTTGCCAAACATTTACTTTACTTCTAGTCTTTTATCATTTGGTGATGTGAATGGTTTGATATCGTTGTTTCGTAAATAGTATCCATCATATAAATGGCCAACATTCAATACATCAAACCACTTATTAAATGTTTCTATAAAGCGTATCAACTCCTTATGCTCTCCAGGAAAATATGATCTTAAAGCGTTTGCTACTGATTTGCTCAGGATTTGAGTAGCGAGCTTTACCTAAGTTTGAATAAAATACAATTATCAGTGAGTAATTTAATAAGAACTTAATCATAACATACCTTCATTTTGTTTTCAAGTGACACGTGGTCTATAGTAATTTTGTGAAGCTTTCTGAAATTAGCCCCATTTTCCATATCTTTACGATACAATGCTTTAATAACATCCCATGTGAGTTTTTCACCATTAATTTGCATTAAGCGATAGGTACATCCCTCTGTACTACTGCCTAGGCAATTTCGAACGGTTTTTATCAAGTGGGGTACGTCACATATGAAGAATAGTGGCCTTTCAGGAGCAAATGGGTTGTCACATTTGTAATTGTCTTCTTTAGTGTTCATATTAAAGCATTTCCTGTTAGTGGAAGCTCCGTCTCCTACCACGCCTAACACTTTAAAGCCTGTGAACTCCAGCTTTAGGATAGCTTCCCACACAAGTGTATCCAATTTCTCAGCAGTCAGTGAATTAGTTGCAAAATGCGCAAATGGACGTTTAAACCCTGTTGTAGCTCCCCTAATCATAAATTGCAATACGTGGCTTGCCAAGGGTTTATCCTTGTAAAACTCGGAACGAAGTTCGCTTAGCCGCTGCTCAGCGCTACTTAAATGAGTGTATCCAATCACTTCACCAGTATTCTTCCGGTACACCAGATCTTCTTCGATCTTAATTTCATCACAAACCAGGAAAAAATATTCCTGGTGTTCTTGTGTTTTTATTACTTTGAAATCTTTCTTCATTCTTAGAAAAACTTCGTCATGAAAACCTGGTGTTACTCCAAGATTTTCTGAGTGCCTGGCTAGCGTGTTTTTTGAGGGCAGTAACATAACTCCTGATTCATGCAATGATTTGTAAAGAGCAGGTGATTTTGCGTACATAAACATGCACCACTGTAAAACAAGCGGGTGCCACCTCCTCCCATTTTTATGTTTGGTTTGTAGCATTTTCAGTTGGGTTTTAAGAAAAAGTCTGGAAAAGTCACTATTAGTCTTGTCGTAGCCCTTTTTTACACTTTCTTCTAAAATTTCAAGAAGATAATTGTGATCTTGTCCAGGAACTTCCTCTCCAAGTTTATTAATTTGTTTAGACATTTTAGTTTGAAGTCTTTTTATTTTGGTCTTTAGTTCATATTCTTTGTTTTTACTTTCTCGTAACTTCTTGGCAAGTTCAGTTTTATTCAAGTTGGAAAATCTTGTGATACTTGTGTCCAGTTTTTTCTTCTTGCGACTAATTGTCACTTGCAAGCTTAGTCTTTGTTTAGCACAAGCAAAACACCTTGATTTATTTCCGATATTTAAAATAAGTTCACATTTGTCACTATGGATTCCACCAGATATTAAGCTGATAAAACCCTTATTTTGCGGCCTATTTTCAAAAATCTCAAAAAATTCTCTAGCATTATTCCCTGGGCAAAGTTTATACGAGTTGAAAAGAGTAAAAACATCCTCCAAATCTTGAAGAGACCTCATTTTCTTGGGAAATTGTGAAAAAATATCTGGATGATCCAATGGCTTTCCTTGAACTTCATATTTCGGTATACAATCATGATCTAGCTTGATACAATAGATAACTTTGTCCGTTCCATCTTTGAATTTGCATATTATCAGTCCATTTTTAACTTCCGTAATTCCCCATTCCAGTGGAGGAGAATACGCTTTAATAATGGAAAATAGATCGACTGAGGAAACTGGTGGTTGTATGATGTTGTCTTTTTCCGTTAATACATTATTACAAGGTACTGGGGCTGTAGAATCTATATCCATATTAATAACTGGTTCAATTAGGGTCACTATCGAATTATTAACTTCTACTATTGGTGTAGTTGTATTGACAACATTAATTTCACGTTCACAGTCCCTAGATTGAGCTACTGGCTGATCTTCATGCCGCGGCTTTAATACAGAGACCAATTCCTAAAGGAAAATGAGTTGCTATAACATAAATATCCTATGCTTAAAATGTAACTATCACTTTCTATAATATATAACTTACATGACTATGCACAGGGTCAGGAAATTCCGGAGTAGGGCCTTTTCCTCCTACGAAATGCTTTGAACATAAATACGTATTTGTATTTACTCTGCTAATGGGGTAATCTTCCCTGTTCAACCAATTAATCCATTTTTGGCATTTTTGATGACTTCTCTTAGGTTTGGGAAATGGTATCCAAAACACATCCTTCATAAATTCCTTATTACTGTATCTTGAATCACTTTTGCAAGATTTGTAAACACAGAGTTTTTTCATTGTATTGAAAATAATAAGAACTAACTTAATTTGAAATAGAAAAAGTACAAGTACACCGTGCAAAATAACGAACCGTTTTGAAAATAAAATTTAAAAACCGTCTGCAAGACTGCAACTCTCACGAAATAAATTGGCGTAGATGGCGACAACATCTTCCGTTTTGTGACGTTTTGACCCTAGTAAATTTTTGGCGGGCGGGTAAAAAAAGGGGTTTGCATTTAACATGCGCCTTTCAGAGCTTTCTAAAGGAATAGCTTGGGAATGGGGCGTCCCTGTACGAAGTACTATAATTAGTCCATGATTTCACCTAGGGGTTTTTTGGCCCAAAGATCTTATATTATCCGTAGGATTTTCCTTTCGAAAACGTTACAAATTGGGATTTTACCATAATTTATCCTATTTAAGTTGGGCTTCTAGGTCACTACGAGGCCGTGCGAACAGGGTTGGCACCCTTGCGTACGAAGTATAAGTCAAACTATAAACATAGAAATTAGAAAGTAACTACATGTAGAACGATTTATGCAAAGGCGGAACGAACACCGATTAGAACCGTAGCTTTGTCTTTACAAAAACTTGCCGGAATCCGCCGGTAGCGGTTTCTCCCGCTAGTTTTGTAACTTAAAAGGCTACCTACGCTACGAATTAAGGATATTGTTAAAAAAGGCGTTACTGACTAATCCGCCAGTTTCAAATCGGTACGTGGTCTACCATTGTAAAAACTTTCTAGTTTCTTTCGGATTTCTATGACTCTAAATTGATCTACGCGTCGTTAGAGCTGTCACAGTTTTGAACAGTCGGAGGTAATATTTGCGCTCAATAAATGATTTTTAGTGAATGTGAGATTCATTTTTCCATCTACAACACTGCGACCTGTATAAATCACGCTTATTTGTGGCTTCTGCTCTGAAATTTCACGCTTGACATTAATTGGCATTTTGAAAACCACAGAGTGGCAACACTGCTCTCGAACAAAGCTCTCGAGCACGTTAGGCTAAGCGGGAAACATCAAGGCTTAAGAATCAAGCGAACAGAAATTAAACGATAAATATGTTTATTAGTATATTTTAAAGGGGTAATTCAATATTTAATGTCTACAATCTATGGGTTTTGTAACTGGACTTAGGAACTAACACAACGTTCCAAGTCAAAACGTAATTAAGGTAAGTTGTATATGTATTGTAATTAGTAGACTAGACTTTGAAAGAAAATATAGGCCTAATTGTGATTTCGATTGCATTTATTTTTGTATAACATGGTTGAATTGTGATTAGAGTTCAGTCACGGCCGTCTCGAGATCTGCTTCGCGCTCATAGCGGCCCAGGCGATCGTACGAAAATCGCGTATGGGAAATTAGTTCAAAAACTTCTCACATCGTTTTCTGGCGCTAGTCTAGCCCCCCCTTGAGAAAATTCGCAGCCATGTTATCGAATGGGAAGAACTGGGCGGAACTTTGGAATTTCAATTATTATCGCGTAATGTGTAATTTTTTGTAAAATATTGTTTTAGTAATATTTAAGTTAATTAATAATAAAAAAGTTAAACACCTCTTGAGATTTTTTAACGCAAAGTAAAGTTTTGAAAAACGTTATTAAAATTTGGTCATTCTGGAGCCGGAAGTCGCCGTCGACGTTTTCTGTATATAAATGTAAACATAAACACGTGGTTCTCCTTACAGCTGTATTTTTGCTATGTAGTAACTCCCAGAGGCCTTTGTTTTGTATTAATGTTTAAAAATTTATTTTAATTAAAGTAGTGAAATAAATGAATTTTAATTAACTAACTGACACTTGGAAGATCACTATGAATGAAAATAGTGATGAAAACTTGGAAGGTATTTAAATCTGATAAATATAATAAACCAATGTGAATTTCCCACTGAATGATACACAACTAAAAATTTAGAAAACTAGAATTTACAACTTGAGTACTTTTCAAGAAAGAGGCTTATTTCACTTTCTCAAATTTTGCGGACATAGTTTTGGTAATATTTGTGATAATTGGAAGTACGACCTTTCAACAAATTAAATCAGCAATTTCATTCGGTGATTATTATTCAAATCACATTGGATGTAAGGGCATAGAGCAATTTTTGGCCACAAGTGGATTTCAATGTTTTTTTAAAATGGCAGGTGAATCCCGGAGATAGGGTACAGCTCTCTCTATGAATGTTGTTACTATAGCCAATTAACATGATAAAGCTTTGCTGCGGATACCTAAGGTTTCCTCTGTCAATCCAACTAATGGTGAGTCAGAATTAGGCTGTGATACATTTTCAAGGCACAATTCGCAAAAATGTTTTTCCTCTAGGATACTTGCTAGCCGTAAGGTGCATCTCTGTGTATCTGGGTACTCATAACTTCAGATGGTAACGTAACTTCATTGCCGTTAAAAATAGTTGAAAATCCATCGAGTCTAGTATCAATCATGGCTGATAGATCTGTGAAGCTGTCTTGGGGAACGTTAGATGTTTTAGGTTTTGTTAATGATATAGTGCCTCTCTTAAGGTAGGATTCCAAACTGAATATAGTTTCTCTTGCATCAAGCATGTCATTCCCTCCAGCCATTTTCCTGATAATGCTGAAAAACATTTCAATAGCATCGCTTGTTAACTTGTCAAGACCAACTGGAAACCAGATTTAAGGAGGTATGACACGCAAGATATTGTAGACAATGAAGTTATTCTAATAGATATTATAGATTCATATGTTTCCTTTGTCAATATTTTCTTTAATTTGCGGATCTTTAGACCTTGATAGTAATCACTTTCCTTAAAATGTCCCACTACAAACAAATCTTGCGTGATGCGTAAGCTTCATTGACCCCAAAATCTTTTCTAGATATGTTCTTAGTCCATAATTTGCATAAACTTTCATCAACTGGAAACTGATGAAATTATACATTGATATTCTTCTTAGATTCACAGAATGGAACACAACAAAATGTTTGTGGTGGGCATTTTTGCAAATTAAAAATAGGCAATATTTTAAAACTTAAGTTTGAGAAATGTGAACTTAATTTAAAGAATAATAAAGGTATTTATTAAATAATATGAATAATATTGTGGTTATTTATTTAAAATTCTGATTAAAAAAATGCGAATACTGGTTTGAAAATTGTGAAAAACAAAAGAAACTTTGGTTAGGCTTAGCAATTAACTAATAAAACTCAATATAAGCATATTACTTTAATTAAATAAATGTTTTAAATGAAAACTTATTAGATAAAGATCAAATCATAAGATGTATATCCCAAACTTTCCAGAAGTTTTTGAAAAACAATGCAAAAAGGATTAACTAGTTGAATTTACCGCCATAGAAAACTATTAAATATCCCGCTAATTTTTACATTTAAGGGGGGCTTAGACAGCGCTCCTAGTGTTAAAAGAAGGTATTCGCGGAAATGCATAGGAGAGGAAATCTTTGCCTGGGCCGCTATGAGCGCGAAGCAGATCTCGAGACGGCCGTGGTTCAGTGGAACAGATAAATGAACTACAAAAATGTGGCTTAATTATAACAATTGTTGTTAACCGTATATTACTGTATAATAAACGATTTAACATGCAAAACATAATTTATTTTCGGCTAATTTGCGGCCATCGATTCAAAACAAATAAACGGTTAATTTATTATCCAAACGCCGAACCCTAAAGCCTGGTTTTCATGGTCAATTGTTAACGGAAATAAAACGGAAGCGTTAAGGCGGACGTCGGGGGTTTTGTGTTTCGGGAAAAATGCAAGAGATGGCGTGTCTTGGCTGGTGGTTTTCGACAATATATTTATATCAATTTAACGTGATTCGATCCGATTAATAGGTGTTTCTATAAAATGCGATAGGTTACGTGAAAATGTTTGACTGTAGTTTACATCTGCCACAATACTAGTTTTGGGTGACGTAGAGTTCGCGACGATTGTATTAATAGTTGTAGACAAGAATATTGATGTTCATATTGATTAAATACGGAGCAGCTACAAAAGAGTGAGAAATGGCTCGTTTCAAGGCTTGTTAGGTTAGGTTAGTTTAGCAATTTCTGGTTCTTTTGTAGCTGATTCGTAATTAATTACCTTGTTTTCCATTGAAACCAGCCATCTTTGGCCCATTGTAGCTTCTCCGAATGCACATTCACTGTTTTTCATTGATATAAAAAAATTGTTTCTTTTGTAGTTATTTAGTATTTAATTACCCTGTTTTCTATTGAAACAAGCCATTTCTCGCTCTTTTGTAGCTGCTCCGTATTTGAATACCCTGTTTTCTATTGAAACAAGCCTTAGTTTAGTCTACAACTATTAAACAATCGTCACGTTACCTTCGTCACCGAAAACTAGTATTGGGGCAGATGTAAACTACTTTCAAATGGTTATTCTACGTCACTTGGCTGATGCTTTAGTCTTAGTCGATATTTCTAAATAACGGATAAAAAGCCGCCGACGAGTTTCGGTATATTTTTCCGGCGGCCCAACAGAGCGCCATCTTCGGTGTGACATGGCTGCCAGCTAGATTTATTATAACTAGGTATTTCTGCTGGGTTGCCAGATCCGTAGGCAGGTAATATATATATTTTTATATCACTCCGAAAATGGCTACTTATCACGTGACCTCGCGATTTACCGCCAAATTTAGCCGCAAGCCAAACATTTGTGCGGCGTACGTATCGATTAGGACTATTGAAGTTAGAGAGAGCGCATTCTAGTCACTCTACCCTTCGGAGTTGTTATTCCGCGTGCATAACGCGCGTGCCTTTAAAGTACAAAAATATACTTACATGTACGCTCGTGACGCGGAGAAAACATTTTATACTTATAAATGTTATTGTTTTATTTTATGGAAAAACCTATTGTACTGAACTTAAAGTTGAAAACGCGTTTTTATTAAACATACCCGCGCTGAAATATTAGATCGTGAAATAAAACGATACAGCGCGTTGCATTAGAAATTAGCTTTTTATACGAAAATCGCTCACTAAAACCGTAGCGACTTCCCACGTCAGTTTTTCCAAATTCTCAAAAAAGTGCCGTTTTCAATCCTATTGTTTTAAAGGGATAATGAAATGGTAAATTACCCTATTGTGTATCGATTGGTGATAATAGGTAAAAAAAATTGGTTAAATCTATTAAGCGTCAACAAACACGCCCGCCTTTCACACAATCATGTTTGTTAGAGAGTGCATCTTTGGTAGCTTTTTTACTATAGAGTTATTTAAATTACAATTGAAACAACTACAATTTAACTGTGATAAAGACCTTATCATTATTTCTGTATATTATTTCATGTTTAAAAGCATTAAAATAAATCTAAAATTTAATTTAAAACTCTATAGTAAAAAGCGTTTGGTGCGGAGCCGGCGCGACGCACAGTGGGGTATTTGTGCGATCTGGGCGGACAAAATTATTTTTTAATTTTATTCGATTTAGAAAATGTTCTTAGGTTAATTTCTAGTATTATAAGCGATAAAAAGTAGGTTTTGGAATAAAAAAAATTCTGGGTATAATCGAGGGGCTGATCACTCCGCGTAATCGGTGTACAGAGCCGTACCTTTGACTGTACTAATGGGACTTTGCGTAATCTTTGAAGTCCCTGCCTTTGGCAGTGCTAATCTAAGCGTAATCCGGTGTACAGACTTTCTAAGAGTGGTTAGCCCCTCGGGTATACTTGCCTCATTCCGGTTAGGACAAGATCGGAACTTAACAGTAATCGGCTTATTTCAGATACGTGTATCTTCAAGAATAGCAAATAGTAGCAGACAATTCTAAATGGGTCTTGAAGAATAAGACATGAGCTTGCTAACCAACTTAAAATATATCCCGGGAAGTACTTGGAAGTACAACTAATCGACCCAGATTTAGAGAAAAATAATGAATAAAAACCGTTAAAATAACTCATTTAAAACGTTCGCGCGCTTTTTAAAAAAAATTCACTTATCATATCCAAAACCTATGAATAGTACACCCACTTGCCTGCCTGATTAATATCCATACCTTACACTTCAAATTATACGAACAAATAACGAAGTGTCAAGGTCGTGAAAACAGTGGCGGATTTACACATTTCCCAAAAGGAGGCTGTTCACATTTTGCCGCCCTTACCTTTACAATTGTCAGTTCCCATTTTTTTTACAATACAACAACTTGGTTAAAATTGCACAGGAAATAGTTTTTGGGTATATTTTTTTTAATAAAAAAACGACTTTTATTGCCTTATTTACGAGTGGCCCTTCATTCCACGCGAGCTTACCGTCAGCTCCCTACACTCATAGCCGGCTGTATTAGAGAAGGCCGGGAAATCTCGGCGGTTGAAAAAATATTTACTGGCACGCGGCCAGACCCCAACCGCCGATAGATGGTGCTTATTGGAGTAGGAAATATTTAATGATGTCATTGCTTTTTGATTTTTACAATTTTTCTTCCACGGTGAGCGTCTGCTAGCTAGGCGGCGGTGTCAGCTGTCTAATTGTTATAAGTACCTACAAAAAATGTAAGTACAGTTTTGTAATAATTCGTTTCATAATGTAATATTTATATCTTCCTTTTTTGAGATTATACCGAGATATTTTTTCATTGTTATGTAAACTATAAGAAAAAGCCTTTATCTAGAAAATATCTTAAACTTTAAATTAAGGTTTGTGATATGTGATTTTGTAAATCAAAAACAAATTTTCTTATTTTTAAAGTACAAAGTTCCTGTCCCTAGAATGGGCTTAAAGTTTAATATAATAGCGAAAAATCTGCATATGCTAAAACTTTATAAAGAAATAATAAATTCCTTAAAAATTAAATGGTTTTATTAAAATAAGTTCAAAATAAAATTATTTTGTTTCATTTTTTAAGTAGAACAACACTAACAATATCATAGACGAAAATAGTATTCCTAAATGGGTTTCAAATAGCTTGTTCAAAAACTTACAGGAAAGATAAATATATATAATATTTGAATCGCGCGCCTTTAGTTACTACTCCAATAAGTACCATCTAGCGGCAGGAAAAAAATTACTCATGTCGCCGCCTCCGAAAATTCTATTTCCTGGCCTTCTCTAATACAGCCGGCTATGCTACACTTAACCGTTAAACTCCGCAATTTTCAGGGTTTTAAAAAAAAACGCGGGTTTTTTGTATGGGTTTTTTTATTTCGAACCCTGCTTACAAACAGTTAAAAAAAATACAAATTGCATGAAGCTATGAAAGTTCTTACAATACCTAAAGTGCACATGTGATACTGATTAAGCTTTTTTAATTTTTAAGAGAATAAAATTGTTTACACGTGTTTGAATTTTCGGTAAAGAATATAGATAATAACTACAAAGGTGTTAAAAATATATTTTAGTTTAGTTTTACTTTCGGGCGTTTCGGTTATGTAAAATTTTCGATTTCAAAGGTTAATTCGATATGAATAGTGAATAAACTTGGTTAACAATAACAAATACCTATATATATCAATGCCATGTAAAATTAATGCCATAATAAAAAATACAGAAAATAAAAAACTAATAACCGCCTGACTCAGGAAAACAAAATTCGTATTTGGAATCTTCGATAATACTAATACAGATGTATTTATATTTATTATTTAATTTATTTATTATTTATATTTAACTCCGTAACTTAATTTTTTAACGTGTATCAGATACATTTTGCAGGATAAATGTTTCTATTTTTTAAATTAAATTAAAACAACTTCCCAACGCTGCCACTGGGCCAACTAAAAAAATTTGCTTACCTAATAGTCCTAGAATTTTTTGCGCCCCAAAAAACCCTGGCGCCCGTACGCAGTTGCGTACCCTGCGTACCCTATTTCGCCGCCCCTGACCAGTTACTATAGTCGGACTTGTATGACAGGGGGTACTGTAATTTTGCTTTCTTCTCAGAGACGCAGAAGCCAATTACTGGTTGTGGGCCGGGAACTGGATGTCTTAGCATAGAACTTAGAGAACTTATATAAATTTGCGGTACGTTGAATGAACAATGAAATTGAAAGTCACCGGAAAATTTCTTGTAGACTTCTTTAGTTGCAAGACATCAGAAAACCGGCTAAAAAAATTCGGTCCCCAAATTTGCCGCCCCTAAAATGTGCCGCCCTAGGCTCCAGCCTTTTCAGCCTTATGGTAAATCCACCACTGCGTGAAAAACTGTACCTGCTCTCCATTTGACGAGCAAGTTCAGAATGGCACGGGCGCGAGCGCTAGCGTGATACAGTGAGGGGGGAGGGGGTCGTTGTAAGACATTCTTCAGACACTTCAGTATAAGTAGTAACCATTGTTTCTATCCCCGCGTTAATTTTTGAAATCGACTTTTGTCCGGCCAGATCGCAAAAATACCCCATTGTGCGACGTTCCGATTGCCAGAGACGCGCTCGCAAAACTGTCTGTGTGATTCCCGTGGCTGATTGAATATGAGTATTCCACTGATTTCATACTAATACCGTCTAGTTTTGCAGAACGTTTTAATTAATAACATATTAATTTTATTCTATACTAGCATTTGAATATCGTTTTGTACTTATTGTTCAACTACAAATCGATAGAAAATAGGTTATTGTACCATTTCACTATTCCTGAAACATAGTGTTCAACGGAAAATGTTTTGCTCAGCCTTAGCCCTTCCTCTCAGTTTTTCAACCCCAGTAAAAGAGTATCAAATATCTAACAGATATTAACAAAAGATATTTCATTATTATTTGACCGAAGTTAAAGAAAGCTATAACGTTATTCAATAAGTGGTTTGTATTATGATTTTTTTAGATAATGAATTTCACGTGTTCAAAAAATGATTGTACATTTTCTACAAATGTGTTTAAAAGCTATTTCACACATTGTTCAATGCATAAACATGTGCCTAATGTAACATTTACTTGTTGTGGAAAGTATTTTAAAGTCTTTGGCTCCTTTAAGACGCACGCTTATAGACAACTTAAACCTGAACTTAAATTAGAAACAAAACGACGACAACTACATGACAATGAGGTTTTTCGATGTGTTATTCCGAATTGCATCTACGAATCTCGTGATTTGAAAAGCTTCCACTATCACTTAAATGTTCACATAAACGAAGGTTACGCTGTTTCTTGTCCGAGTAAAGAATGTAAAGCAACTAAATACACTACAACAGATTCGGTCAGGTGTCACTTCCGTCGCAAACATAAAATAACCCTAAAGCCAATCGCAAACCCCGAAGGTGACATTGAAGAATTTGAAAATCAGGAGGACGAACATGATGCTATCAGAATTTACCATGCTGTATCTGATTCTGCAAGCAATATCATCGGCATAAACAAAGAGTTTGAGCCCGAAAAAAGTTCAATTGAACCGCAAGATTTTGTGGATAATTTAGGGATGTTTTTCCTGAAACTACAAGCCGACAAATTTCTTCCCAGCACTACGATACAATTTATTGCCGACGAGCTGGCTAGTTTGAAGTATGTAGAAAAAAATCTGATTGTCAATAAGCTGCAGTCTGAGCTTGTTTCAAACGGAATAAGTGATGAAGTTATTACCCACGTTCTGGATTTATTTTCCCAACCAGATGTTATGGAAGTAGCTATCGACAAATTAAAAACTACTCATCTTCGTCATAATTTTATAAAGAAAACTCTGAACTATGTTTCGCCTGTCCCAATTTTCCTTGGTTATGAAAATGGGATAAAGACATTTTACCATTATGTACCCATAAAGGATTCTTTAACAACAGTAATATCGAACACGGACGTTTTAAACATCCTTAATTTTCCAAAACCAACGTTCATGTCTGGGAAAAATCAAATACTTGAAGACATCAGCGATGGAAAATTGTTCTGTCGGGACTATATGTATATTGAAGATAGCAAAAATTTCATTCATCTCTAAATTTTTCAAGACGCTTTTGAGACGGTTAACCCTTTGGGCTCTGCAAGGTGTATACACAAGATTGTCGGAGTGTATTACACTCTAATTAATATACCTTTGGAGTACAGATCGACAATAAACCACATACAGTGGATATTATTATGTAAAGATTCTCATTTCAAAAATGTGAATAATTGCTTGAATAAATTAGTTAGCGATCTAAACGCTCTAGAAACAGAAGGCTTGAGAATTGGGGGTAAAAGGTACAACGTTTTTGTTACCAGCTTTATTGGAGATAATCTCGGGAATCACGAGATCGGGTTATTTCAGAAAACCTTTTCGCACGGATATATCTGTCGTTTTTGTCTTATTACATCTGCTGAGATTCATGAAAGCGGACCATTCCCAGCGAGGACCCCCGATAATTATAGAGAGTGCCTCGAAGAATTAGCTAGAAGACCCGACTTAAAATCAGTGAAGGGTATAATAGGAGATTCTATCGTAAACAATCTGAAATATTTCCACGTGTGCAATCCTGGACTAGGGCCTTGTGTAGCGCATGATTTATTCGAGGGTGTTGTAGCGTACGATTTGTATCAGTTCCTGAAATATTTTATAACTCAAAAGAAATGGTTCTCGTGAAATTACTTTAATTGGACACTATCGAAATTTAAATTTAAAGGAAAAGACGCTGCTAATAAACCCTGCGCTGCCAGACAACACTGTGAAAAGCTCACAGGAGATGCTTCTCAGATCTGGTGTCTTTTGCGCCTTTTATCTTTAATCCTAAAAGACAAGATAAGAGACTATTTAGATCCGGTTTGGAGCCTTTACCTGCAGTTAAAACGAATTGTAGAAATAGTCATGGCGCCAAAGGTTTCCAAGGTCGACATCGCGTTGTTAGTAGTTTTGCTTTGCCAATACAAAAACGAGCTTTTGGACATTTTGTCAAATTACAAGTTGAAAGCCAAACATCATTATTTGTTTGAACATTACCCTGAGCTTATACTACACTTTGGACCTCTGATACGCATTTGGACACTTCGCTTTGAAAGCAAGCATGCTGTTTATAAGAAAATTTGCACAAAACACCAAGAACTTCATTAATATTACAAAGACTCTAGCAGAAAAACACCAAATACAGCAAGCTTACTATATGACTGGAACACCATTTCCGCCCTCTGTCCAGTTTAATAGAAGGACCAATTACATTTGAGCTGCAGCAAGAAATATTACGATGTGCCCTACTAAATGAATACATTGTTTATTTCTCGAAGTTAGATTACAAGGGTACGACTTATGGAAAGGGTCAATATGTCGTTACAAAATCATCTGAGGACAATTTGGTATTTGGATGCATAAATACAATGTTGATTTACAAAACTGTAATTAACGAAGTATTGTGTTTCGTTACTCTATACGAGTCGAGCCTTTCTCTAAATTTACACGTTTATGAGCTGAATGAAACCAAGAATGTTTTGATAATAAATATCAACGATCTAGCTGATTATTACCCTTTACCATGTTATGATATCTTTGGCAAGAAATTAATTACACTGAAGCACAATGTTCAACATTTCGAAGTGTTAGTTTCGGTACGTTTGAATTTTACAAATTGTTGTTTTACCAGAATTATTAAACTACCTGGTATGGGTCTATATTACATTTTAATGAGTATAACTTATAACTTATAGCTGGTTATTTTAAAGGTGTAGCATTATTTTAAAGGGTTAATGAAATCGACAAATACATTACCTTCAACAGTGGCGTAGCTGATAACTCAAGTGGCCTCCCCAGGTTTACAGGTTTACAGGTTTATTGGTAGCCGTAGTTATACACCCTTTTATAACAGGGCGGCTCCGACACAGGGCCGGAGCACAGCCTACAATTTTAGTTTAAAGTTACGAAAATTATAACAACATTTAAAACTATAACGTCCTCATACCATAAACACTCTACAAACGCAAAACAATAAAAATAAAATACAAATATAAGTCGTATTAAAAGTCTTATTAGTCTTATTAGTCTTATTAGTCTTATTAGTCTTATTAGGCGGCTCAACTTCTTTTCCTTTACACATCTCAACCACCCTTACTTCAAGTTGACCAATGTCTTTTATAACTTAATTCCGATCATCCCTAGCATCCTCTGACAAAAACAAGAAACGTAAAAGGGTCAGTGCAACTTATCGCGGCGCCATTGCTCCCTGGCATTGTGCCATTCCAACAAGATACATTTAACTCCTACAGGGTTCCAATCAGAGCGCCCAAAGCCAACCATATCTTTGAGAGACGAGTCAAACCATTCAGCCCTCCAGTCATTACTCGTGGTACTCGTACCCACAGCAGGACACTCCGCCAAAACATGTTCAATATCTTCATAATACCACCCGCACAAAGGACATTCAGGTGACCAGTCTGTCAGCTGACTCTGACGCCCCGCTGTCAACAGTGACCCAGATCGGGCCTGGAACAGCAAACTGCTGCTCTTTGTTCCGTCATAAAACATCTCCGGAGCTGGTTTTTCCTTAGCCGAGTATTGTCGTAGGCTGTCTTTGCTCAGCACTCTAGCCTTCCAAGCACATTCAGACGCCTTTTTTACCTCGTTATTCACTATGTTGATCCACTGTATATACGTTTCAGCCGTTCCTCTGTTTGTACCAGCCCCATGCGAACGATCCAGACGCTCCACAGCTTTTGTCCACTCCGTGCGAATCCCGTTTTTTCGTATATAGAGGAACATTTTCTTTACTAGCCTTCTCTCAGGGAGAAATTTAAGTCTTCCCAAATACTTCAATTTACTCTTAGCTTCCCTATCACGAAACAGGCTCCACCCCATTTCGCCTTGGATCGCAGCATCTGCTGCCATTGGACCCGCATTTAGGAGTGTTTTACCAACATCCCGCTGAGCTCTATCCAATACCTCTAGAGTTTTGGGTGAATAACAGATTACCTCGTTCGCAAAAGTCAAGGCAGGGATAGCCACAGTTTTCCAAATGATACGACCTATTGCATAAGGGTTATAGGACTCCCTTGCTGAGGTGCACACACCCCAACGAAACCTTTGCGCCTTCGTAATGAGTGCTCTCTCTCTTGTTTGCTGTTTGAGATCCGTGTTTTCAATTTTTACGCCCAAGTACGTGTATTCTGTGACCTCCTCCATTTCGCGACCCTGGAGCAGAAGGATCTGGTCTGGTGGACCGTTGGAGGACATAAATTTGGATTTCACAAAACTGAAGGTAAGCCCCACATCCTTTGCAAATGAGCTTGCTATATCAAGTAATCCCTGCATGTCGTTGGGGTTGTTCGCGAATAAAACTATATCGTCAGCGAAGAAGAGGTAGGCCAGGCTGAAGCCGTAATTTTCTGAGGTCATCGGAGGAAGCACCGCTCGTATACCAGAGGCATCTAACTTCCTGGCCAGCGGGTCCAAAAACGCAATGAAAAGGATGGGGGACAGAGGACAGCCTTGACGAAGGCCCACTAAGCTTTTAACCGCTGGAGTCGATACTCCATCCAGGCTATAGGAGTAATCGCAATGTTCGTACAGACTCTTTATTGCCATTGACAGCGGCCGAGGTATGCCCATTTCATCTAGTCTTTTCCATAAAAAGTCTCTCGATACACTGTCATACGCCTTCTGAAGGTCCAGGAAAGCCACCTTAAGAGGAATTGATCTAGATCTTGAAATTTCAAGCAGGTGGCAGATAACAAACAGATGATCCCCAATACGCCGATCCCTTCTAAAACCACCTTGGCCCTCACTGAGTAAGTCATTGTCTTCCAAGGTCTCACTCAAACGGTCCTTTAAAATCCAGGCAAAAAGTTTGTACAACAATGAAGTGACTGCAATCGGCCTATAGGAGTCCATTTCCGTAGGATCCTTTCCTTTCCCTTTGAATATTAGAGACACCTTTGCTGTATGCCACGAGATAGGAACAACGCCATTATCGAGGATACCGTTAAAAATCATACACAGAGCAGAACAGGCTCGAGGGCCGAGGTGTTTAAGACACTCGGCATAGATGCCATCCAAACCAGCTGCTTTACCCGACTTTAGACCTTGTATGGCTCGAATGACTTCTATCACAGTGAATTGTAACGGAGCAAAATCAGGGGTCGGATTAGGACATCCCGAAATTGGGGCCGGCGCCGAGAGTAGTTCTTGTTCAAGATCATACACATACTCAATAATCCTCTCTATAATTTCATCGCGGGTATGGAGCAGCGAGCCCCGCTTAGCCTTCAGACCCAGGCCCGATCTCTTAACAGACTTGCTTCAATTACGTAGCTTTTTCAGGTAGCGCCAAAAATTTTTTCCTTTGTCCTTCCCTGCACTACAGATACTTTTTTCAAGTTTCTTGTCAAACGCTCTCTTCTTTACCGCAATCAGAGATGTGGCCGATGTTTTAGCGGCTCTGTACCGTTGCCACAAGCTCAGAATAATTTCCGGTGACTGTCCGGAGGCCAACGCTTTTCGATGCTGTCTATTTGCTTCCTTTCGTTTATTAATTGCCGCTTTCACTTCACCATCCCACCACTGCTTCGGTTTATACCCTGTTTTTCCCTTTGCGGTACCTGTTGGTTTCCTTTGAAGAGTAGCCATCATGGTATCACGCATTGCCGCTGTGAAGTCTTCATAATTTTGCAGCCCCTGTTCAGCAAGCTCCTCCATTCTATTGCGGAAGGCAACTAAACTATCTTCATCATCTAATATCCAGAATACTGGTAGTTCATTTACATCTTTTGTATGTTCTGTCGACAGAGGTAAGGCCCCCCCTTGTGGCGGCTGAAAATTCATTGTCACAAAAATGGAGTTATGGTCACACATCTCAATGGGGGCCCCCTTTTTAACAGTTTTTGGGTGAACGGGCCCCTCCGAAGCTCGGGCATCCCCGCGCCGCGGGCCCTGCGGACCATCAGCTACGCCACTGACCTTCAAGCTATTCAGCTTCCTAAATTACATCTTTTTCAAATTTACAGTCATTAAAACATTTAAACTCAAATTGTAAAAAAATTAAAATTACACCCACAAAGGCAGACGCCGCCAAACGCGAAATCGCCGTGTGTTTTTGAGAATCCCGCTATAAGTTCCGACGCCCAATGCGAAGCGACTTTGCTTAATATCACATTTAAAAATGGAAAGTCGCCTCTCATTAGACTCATTGGCCTTCGGATTTTATAGCGGGATTCTCAAAAACACACGGCGATTTCGCGTTCGGCGGCGTCTGCCTTTTTGGGTGTAGTTTTTATTCTTTTACTATTTGAGTTTAAATTTGTTTTAATGAATGTAAATTGGAAAAAGATATAGTTTTGGAAGCTGAATAGCTTGAAGGTACTGTATTTTCCGATTGCATTATCCCTTTAAACAATCATGATATGCATCGTATTAAATTGTGTTTTAGACAATTGTCTCTTAGATACCTTTGTCTAAAAAGGTTTGTTTTTCAAATTAATCAGATATGTTAAATAGCATTAAATTGTACCGGGGCACTTTGCTTATGTCATCCCTTCTCCCATATATTAAGATGAAATATTAACAATTCATTTAATGCAGATGGAAACCGGAGAATTGACGTCTATGGACGGTGATGTGGCTTCTATGGAAATGAAAGTAAAATCAACAATAGAATCATTCATAACCAATTCCCTGCCAAAGCTGGATTCGGGATCTGTTTCCGAAGTGGCTACTCTTTTGATAAACATACACGTCGAAAATGTATTAGACATACAGCATGTCACAGAATCAGATTTCATTGGTTCGATATTAAAACCGTTGCACGTTCGAAAGTTGGTTATGCGTTCGAAAACAGTTCAATTGAACGAAAAGGAAGGTGAACAAAGTACGTTATACACTCTTTTACGCGCGTCTTTCCCCCTATCAAGGACCCTCCCACGATTTGCTCCACAGGCAGCTGCCATAGACGTACTGCGCGTAGCTCTACCGTGGAAAGTTCTTTCCCCCAAAACCCGTTCTCTCGCGTTTAGCACGGTAATGGCGACTTCCATGAAATACGCGCATAAAAGAATCTATACTTCAACATTTTACAAGTACCGTTGTTTAATCGTTAAAATCCTAGGAAAAAACTTATTCAGTAACAGTGAAATGGAACATTTACAATTGTCCAATAACCAAGCTGGAACAAGTGGTTCAAGTAGTGTACAGGAAATTGATCCAAACCAGGTTCCTAGCCAGGTATAATGTTTAAGCAACTCAGATTCAATTAAATTCAAGATTCATTGTTATATATTAATCTTTATGTTCAATTCCAAAAACGTTTTTAGGTTCTGGAAAACACGAACAAACACTGGGCGGATAAATACGTTATTAAAATATCAATTTTTACCAAACCTCTACAAAAAACCCTTATGAAAAATTAAGATTCCACGATAGTGGAATCTTAATAAGGGGCCAACATGCTTCTCCAAAGACTTTGAAAGCACTATTAATGCTATCAAAAACGTAAGCTTTTTTGTTCACTTTTAAATTTTAAGCGATTCTCATGCCCAAGATTCAGTATTAGGGAGGATAGCGATAGCTTAACGAGTTTGTTATTACTGTCCACTTAAAATATAAAACACTTCATAATCGCAATACATTGCATGGTTTACTCGACAGTAGGTAAAATCCTACCGAAGGCTTTGCTTTATTGAAACATTTTTGACATGACGGCTTTACTTATCGGCTGGGAAGTTCATGAGCAACCCTGTTCCAAAGTTTGAAAATAAAATTTTTGGTCGGTACCGCCTTAAAAGTTTTAAATCTTCTCAGTGTTAATAAACGTATTATTTGTAAATAAATTTGGTTGTGGTGCATTAAATTATACATAAAGAATTATTTAAAAAATTAAAATAACCATAATCTTGTGTAAATTAATTGTAATCAACATTTAAAAACTTAAGCCTTTGCACCCCTGTAGCTAAATTATACAACTTTCTTATATAATAATTAACCATTCTGGATCGATTAGTTTTTACATATTTAATGTTAGCTATCACATAGTACTAACTATTATTACTAAACATTTTTATTAAAGTTGATGGTTTATTTGGTTGAGCTGCGTTGAAAGGAACGGATGATTCGCTGTTTTCAAAGTACATTTTGGCCAATAACTTTTTATTATTTAGCTTTTAGGTTGTATTCATAGACATAATAAAGAAATAGACCCAAGATTCTACGGGGGGTAAATACGGGAGCGATAACGAGCAGACAGCCGGTATTTGTTCCGTATTCCTGTGGTACCACGTTTAAGCGACGCCTGTCGATTAGGCGAGAAAATACAAAATCATCACGTGACACGTCACACATGTTCGTGTTTGTAATCTTTTAGGTACTCTGACGTGATTCGCGAATATTTTGGCTGTGAGAATTTAAAATAAGGTAAATTTTTATTATAATTTTTAAATAAGTCAATTAATTCTTTCAAAACCCAAATAAAAAGCAGCAGATGATCTTATAATTAAAAACAAAAAATTATATTTGCGAAATGATATTTTGTCAAAGGCTTAAGTAACTATCCGGTTTGTTGTGGAACTTGTGGTTATGGCTTGTTATGGGAATATTCTGAGATTCTAAATTGTAAACAAAAGTAAATGGAATTTTGATGAAAAGGATGATTCTACCTTGGATTAATAATGATTCTACTAAAGGTATGTAGCTATTGTCCTTGAAAAAAAATTAGCTTTGACAATTTAAGTCTGATGGCTTGATTTTTGTCCTTCGCTAATTTGTGGAGTCTGAGCTTGCAATATAAATTAATAACTTTCTTAATGATGATGTTCGATTCCAACTTCAGGATCAAACATGTTCGTGGTGATCTGGTAAGATGTCCATGCCAACAATATTTCGTAATACAACAAGTTCTAGCAAGACTACATTTCTTTTATAGAGAGAGGAATATCTCTTCATAACAACTAAACAAATTTGGCTAAATACCAAGGAGATCTTACTCAAATTATAATAACATAATTAAACCTACACGAAATGATCCTTGGTCAAAATTTAAAGGTGAGAAGTTAGCATCACCGGTTTTTTCTATTTCACTTTCAACTGGATGTAATTTCTTTAAATTAAATAAAAAAATTATTTTGACTTTTGTTACTTGTTTTAATTCTATGGAAACCAAACCAGAGTTGGAATGGCTTTTGGTGTGACCCACCTTTTGCCATTTACAATTTGTATATCCCGTTTTAAAAAGTGATCATTACAAATTAAATCATGATTTGAATGTGTCGCGATTTACAGCAATTGTCCATTGAGAAAGTATTGTAGGTTTCGTTAAAAAAAGATTTTAAATAAGAATGAATATTCATCGAAATAATATGATAATTTAATCCTACTTATGGAATGAAACCTTTTCCGGTATTGTTTTACTTGTTATTGCAATGCGTAAAAACACTTAAATTAACCTTTTTTTACCAAATAAAAACAAGATTTTTAGTAGAAAACACTTTTTTCTATAACTTTTTAATAAAAAAAAATCACCAAAACGAATTATGAAACATGTTAGCTAACATAAAAGTACTACCCGTTTATCAAATTCACTCCTTAAGTTTTTGCATCTGATTTTAAACCGGATAAATATTCCTAAGCGTTAGGTACTACATGGCCTAGGCCAAGCGCTCACTACTCCTCGTAACGTCTCTGTCATGGCTTCCACGAGCCTTTGCTTCGTAACGGAGACAATGCCTTGTGGAAGGCAGGACGGATACGAAACAGAGAGCCAGTGGGCGCCTAGTCCAAAGCGCCACTTAAGTTTAGTGGCGCTTTATAAGTAGGATTAAACTATCATATTATTTCAATGGACAATTGCTGTAAATCGCGACACATTCAAATCATGATTTAATTTGTAATGATCACTTTTTAGAACGGGATATACAAATTGTAAATGGCAAAAGGTGGGTCACACCAAAAGCCATTCCAACTCTGGTTTGGTTTCCATAGAATTAAAACAAGTAAAAATAGTTAAAATAATTTTTTTATTTAATTTAAAGAAATTACATCCAGTTGAAAGTGAAATAGAAAAAACCGGTAATGCTAACTTCTCACCTTTAAATTTTGACCAAGGATCATTTCGTGTAGGTTTAATAATGTTATTATAATTTGAGTAAGATCTCCTTGGTTTTTAGCCAATTTTATTTAGTTGTTATGAAGAGATATTCCTCTCTCTATAAAAGAAATGTAGTCTTGCTAGAACTTGCTGTATTACGAAATATTGTTGTTATGGACATCTTACCAGATCACCACGAACATCAATCCTGAAGTTGGAATCGAACATCATCATTAAGAAAGTTATTAATTTATATTGCAAGCTCAGACTCCACAAATTAGCGAAGGACAAAAATCTAGAAATGAAGGGTCAAGCCATCAGACTTAAATTGTCAAAGCTAATTTTATTTCAAGGACAATAGCTACATACCTTTAGTAGAATCATTATTAATCCAAGGTAGAATCATCCTTTTCATCAAAATTCAATTTACTTTTGTTTACAATTTAGAATCTCAGAATATTCCCATAACAAGCCATAACCACAACAAACCGGATAGTTACTTAAGCCTTTGACAAAATATCATTTCGCAATTAGAATTTTTTGTTTTTAATTATAAGATCATCTGCTGCTTTTTATTTGGGTTTTGAAAGAATTAATTGACTTATTTAAAAATTATAATAAAAATTTACCTTATTTTAAATTCTCACAGCCAAAAAATTCGCGAATCACGTCAGAGTACCTAAAAGATTACAAACACGAACATGTGTGACGTGTCAGGTGATGATTTTGTATTTTCTCGCCTAATCGACAGGCGTCGCTTAAACGTGGTACCACAGGAATACGGAACAAATACCGGTTGTCTGCTAGTTATCGCTCCCGTATATTTTTGGCAAATCAAACTCCGCGTAAGGTGTCTATTTCTTTATTATGTCTATGGTTGTATTATTGTTCAATCTCATTCAAGGGTTCACTTAAAGCCCTAATTTATAAAGCAGTAGTTTATTTAGTGAAATTGTAACTCCAAAAGTAAGTTTTGCGGTGGTCTCCTTGAAAAGTAGCGGAACAATCACTGTTTTCAAAGTAAATTTGGGCAATAACTTTTTATTATTTTGCTTTTAGGTTGTATTATTGTTCACTCTCATTCAAGGGTTTACTTAAAGCCCTAATTTATAAAGCAGTAGTTTATTTAGTGAAATTGTTACTCCAAAAGTAAGTTTTGCAGTGGTGTCCTTGAAAGGAACAGATGATTCGCTGCTTTCAAAGTACATTTTGGCCATAACTTTTTATTATTTTGCTTTTAGGTTATATTATTGTTCAATCTCATTCAAGGGTTTACATAAAGTCCTAATTCATAAAGCAGTAGTTTATTTAGTCAAATTGTAACTCCAAAAGTAAGATTTGGGGTGGTTCACTTTGACCCATTACATTTTATTATTTTTCACTCTCAGTCAAGGGTTCACTTAAAGCTCAAATTTATAAGCTCAAATTTATTGAAATGCATTAATGAATATATAGCTTTCAAAGTTAAAATAGCAGAAAATATGTATGGTTTGCAATATTTTTTTGTAATTCACAATTGTATGTATTTCCTATTTTAAATTATTAAATAAAGTTTCACTGAAAATTTTAAATTTACTGTGAATAAAATATTTTTAACATTAAATAGTAATTAACGTCCCTAAGACGTCGTTGCTGGCGCAAAATTAATCCAAAATAAAACCCCAGATGAACTATTAAAAATCCAGCTGACATCCCTAGGATCGTCCATAGGCTCTAGACAAACTATGGACAAACCGGACATTTGGCGTCTGTACGGTCTGTTAACGTCCGACCGACAGTGATGTCAATTCGCCAAATTGAAATTTCCCTCACAGGGACTTAAAACTTCCCTTTTTGACAAAAATTTCCCTAGTTTCTTTGTTAGCCTTCAGAAAGTGATATTTAATACATAGCGCCTTCTAGGTAACCACTATTAAACTTTAATTTATATATTTATAATTTTCTATTTATCTTAATACATTTCATGGCTTTATATGTAATAGAATAATTAGCTGAAAAACAGTAAGTTATTACTTTTTTCCATTAGTTTAATCAACAGAGTTAGATGACTAGAAACTAGAAATTATTAGATTAATTATAATTGGTTATATAATTTCTCACACTGCACGCGACCACAGTCACCATTCCGAGGAGCAGACGAGTCCTCGATAATAAAACGAAAAAGTGGAAAGCAAAATTGCAGGGGTGCCAGGTTAATAGAAAACATTAAGCTTTCTTGCTAAATTATTACTCTCTTTTAATATTTTCATAAAAGGACATCGCACTTCTTCTATGGGATTTGGCTTTCGACCGAATTTTTTCAAACTGTAACATGTTGTTAAGCTTGCTCAAAGGAGCAAAATTGTCCATTGTCATTTTTCCCTAGCTTCTATAGTTTGTCCAGTATCAGCGGTCAAAAGTGGACGAAACGTAGTGTAGTCTATTTGTTAAAAGAATTCACGGCTCATCGGTTAGCGTTCTACGTTCGCGCGTCGCTAGTCCGGTCTCACTATGAAATGAGTTTTCTTGCCAAGATTCGGGATGCTTCCCAAAACAGAGCGTCGGATTTGGTTTCGTTCTGATCGCACGATGAAGGAACTCAGTAAAAAAATAGTTAAATATTGAGTTTTAACAGTTGTGTGACCGTGACTTTAACCGACTGTGTGTTGGTTTCCTATCAGCGAGTGTTGAATGGAGGATTTAACGAAACGGTTAATCACATGGGCGCCCACAGGGGGGGGGCAAAGGGGGCAACTGCCCCCTTAATATGGTCTTGCCCCCTTTGCCCACCCTAAGAACGGAGTTTGCCCCGTCCCAATTTTTAGTTTGCTGTTTAGTTAAGTTCAAAAATTATTTCAGATTTTTCAGACTCATGATCCTTACTGTAGACAAAGACGTAAGTTGGGCGATATCCGTCCAGTTCTCGTAACAGGTGGGGGCCTCGGCCTTTAAGAAAGCTTTGTATTGGAGAAACAATATTTCAAGTGCAGATGAGTACGCAAAATGCTTTATATTTTCGACTAGACTAACATAACTGTATACCAAATTATATCTAAAATCAACAATGTAATAAAAACAATCGTGAGTCCTACTCTACAACAGAAGCGATTAACTGACCATAAAGAAAAAAAAACACATTTAATAATATTTCTTATAATAATATAGAGTCACATCATTGTAAAAATAATTTTGGAAAATGGTCTGTGGGCGCCCATGGTTAATCATATATATTCTGATTTCTTAAGTATATCTTTTATGGTATGTTTTATTTTATTATTGCTCATAAAATATTGTGTAATCAATAATTCCACGTACGAAAATTCATCGAATAATTATTTGCGAGAAAAGAAATAATGAAGTAAAGGTTTAAAAATCTTGGCCAGAAAACTTTATTGATAGTGAGCCCGGCCTAGCGACGCGCGAACGTAGAACGCTAACCGATGGGCCGTGAATCCTTTTAACAAATAGACAACACTAAGTTTTGTCCACTTTTGACCAGTGATACTGGACAAGCTATAAGAGCTAGAGAAAAATGGCAATGGACAATTTCGCTCCTTTGATCAAGCTTAACCACATGTTTCAAATTGAAAAACATCTGTCGAAAGCCAAATCCCATAGAAGAAGTGCGATGTTCTTAAATCAATTATTTTAAATATTGTGATTATTTAGATTAGTAACTTCATATTAAAATAAACCTACGTGGAATTTCGCAAATGTTTAGCCTGATTTCCCTTTTCCCTTTTTGGATTTTTAGGGGTAAAAATTTCCCTAGATCTGGGAAATTTCCCTCGACTAACCATCAACCGCGGTTTTGGGGCGTCCTACGGACGAAGTAAAGATCCGAGTGTGATGTCAATTTGATGTCCAAAGGACGATTTTGTGTTTGTTGGGTAGACAATGTGGGTTTGAGAAACAGAGTTGCCAGATCTGAAATTATCGTATCTAGGCCAAAAATTCTCGATTTTCCTGGAAAATTGTCGTACATTTCTTTTTAGAAGTCAATTTGACATAAAACAATTATACATTGTTTAGTATAACATATTTAAAACTATTTTAAGTACCGTTAATTACATAATAATAATAATATAGTAAAATATCCTACAGCAAAGTATTGATCTGTTCTATTTAAAATATTTTTATAAATAAAAAAAATTATTTTCCAATTTATGGCTTTCTTTTACAATCATTAATTTTAAGCAAAATATGCCCTGTGAGGCAGAGCAAAGGGACAGCTATTAAATAAAAAATGCTTTTATCAAAGCAGTTGAAAGGTTGAATTAAGGGGGAGTAGTTGAGATAATGAAGGCGCAGATATTGAAAATGTTTTAGGTTTAAAGAGTTTTGTTTTTGGAATTTTCAAAAGCGAAATATATTTCTAAAATAATTTCCATCGATTTTCCTCACCTTTTATATAGTTTAAAACCCTTCCCTTAAATTTGAGCCTTGAAACTGTAACAGTAAACTGAGAAAATTTTTAATTGTGAAGGATTACGTGTAAAATGACAGCATTTAACTTATATATACACATATAGAGTAGTTTCACTCAAAAAGCATGGGTGACGTCGTATCACGTGACACTGAAATCACTGTATAAATACATATATAACAGAAACTGAACTAGAAAAAGTCATAAATAAATGAGATTTGCAATAATTTTAATCAAGACGGTGTTTAAGTTAACAGAGAAAATTGGGATGTAACTATAGCTTCTATTTTCACAATCAACAGATGACATTCTCTTCCTATAGAGCCTGCAAGTGCAAAGAGAGCCGTGTGTCTTGCCCTGTGGCTTAGAAAAGATAAGTCATTGTTTTTCTTTCAATAACAATAAATTCTAATAGGCCTTTCTTGAAAGAAACATGGCGTTTTAATGTAACTCTTAAGTCTCTTTTTTTACTACCAGCGCTTACTCGACTTGTGTGGAGCTTCAGATTTTCATTAGGCATGGCAAAACTGTATAATGCTCCGTGTTGTTATGTGTAAATCTACCATGGATTAATGAGGTTAATTAATAGAGTAGTATCGCTCTGTAGCTTTGGGCTATGGCCGCCATTTTGAGGGCAGTTTTTATCTATAGGAAAAAGCATGGGGGACGTCGACATACGTCACGCCGATATTACTCTATTCATGATTCTACTTTAATCGAAAATCAACGCCAGAAGCCCAGAAATAAGCTTTTCATTTGAAAAATATGGTGCCGTATCAACTATCAAGCAATGTAGCCTACCTCGTATTTTTGTCTTTTTCTTTCTAGATTTTGGTCATACAGCCCTATTAATTTATCCATGGCTAAATGCGTGTGATTTTAAAAATTGGTTTAAATATTTCGATTAGAATAGCAAAAATTCAGAACTAAAAACGCGTACTCATTTACAATTTAAAATTTTCTCAGTTTACTGTTACAGTTTCAAGGCTCAAATTTAAGGGAAGGGTTTTAAAATATATAAAAGGTGAGGAAAATCGATGGAAATTATTTTAGAAATATATTTCGCTTTTGAAAATTCCAAAAACAAAACTCTTTAAACCTAAAACATTTTCAATATCTGCGCCTTCATTGATCTCAACTACTCCCCCTTAATTCAACCTTTCAACTGCTTTGATAAAAGCATTTTTTATTTAATATGAAATTGGAGCCAAGCCAACGAAATTTAGTTGACGACTCGCTTAAACACTATATTAGGCCATCAAGAAGCGATATGCGCATGATCGCGAAACACTTTGCGAAGCGTTTACCCAATGCGATAGTGGACGAGATCCGTGGTAAAACAATTGGCTCGGGTTTAAGTTGTTTTGTACAACAGCTTTACAACTGATTAGAACACCTCTCCCGAGAATCTGTAGGCGCCATGGAAAAAACTAAGAATGTAAAGCAAACCAAAAAACCTAGGCTAGATTTAGAAAACACAGCTCACTCTAATAAAAGCCCTGCAGAAATGAGCAAAGGCAACCTGAAACATTGGGAAAAGGTTAGAAGAGAACTTATCGAGCTTCATTTACAAATGGAGCCTAATACAAAAGATATCACCGACAAAATGCGTGTAACATACCCTCTTCAAAGGAAGGACATCGATAAGGGTACTGAAATTAGCGAGTGTAAAATTAAATGGCCATTTTTGTTTAATTCTACGGGAATGAAAGTTCACCTAGAAGAACTTATTGGAAATGACATTATTAAACTATTCATAGACTTTTTTAAAGCAAAATGCCAACTGTTTTTACAATTTTTTGCATTAAGTAAAAAAAAACTATGCAAAGAGATCATTGAAACCTTGAAAACGGAAGACCACACTGAAGCCAAAGTCATTGGATCGGTAATACTCATGATAATGAATCACCTTAAAGAAGAACCGCAACACATTTTCCCAACATTTGAAGTAAGAAAATTATTCCAGGTTTTGATGTGGAATGAACTTTCAAAGTTATTTTATTTTGGCAGCCTGGAACTCCAACCATGGACATCATAAAGAAAATAGACAAATATTCCACATTAATAGTGATTGGTAATGTCTTTTACAGTTAGGGGCCATTCACAAATCACGTTACCCAATAAAGGGGGGAGGGGGTTGGTTCCGGTATTACTAAATGTAACCGGGCGTGGGGGAGGGTTCCCCGCAATTTTAAGTAGCATATCATCATTTTACATCGGCATTTAAATTATCATTTATCAAATTAATTTAACTTACAGTCGCAATTTAGTGCTTGTTCCTCATTTATAATAGTGTAATTACGTTTTACTAGGCAAACAGTGCCGAAAATGATAAAAGATAAATAGCTTTATTATATTCGAGGGGGGACGAGTACGTCTTTGGTAATATAAGGGGTAGAGTCTTTCTATTTGTTACTCTTTGTTACAAAGGAGGGAGCGGGTGTCGAAATTTTTTGCGTAACCTAATTTGTTAATATCCCCTTAATTGTAAAAAATGAAGCGTGTTAATTTTAGTCATGTAATTAGGGGAAAGCTTGGCCACAGCGTCACATTTTATGTTGGCCGCTGAAAACACCGTTTTATTGAAATACATCCCCAGTGACCAAATTGCCACGGCGATTGGTATGTTTTATGGTATATATTATATCATGAATATGGAGTACCCATCCAAATGTCCGGCAACATTGGAATTTGTCCAAAGGTAATTCATAATTAAAATTTTTAAAATGATACAGTGGCACAAGGGCCCGACAATAAATGAAGGGGGAAAACAGTAACTTCAATAATAGTATAAATTAAACGGGTTTGTTTTTATTGTGTTACGTCGATTATTAAACTAGACGTTTTAGGGAACACAATTTTGATATAGACTTATTTATTTTGCAAAATGTATTTAAAATGCAAGTGTGGCTTTAACCGAATATATTACTTAATACATTTAGTTTGTATCTTATTTTTAATAGTGTAATTCAATTGCTTTGTGACCGAGATATCAGTTAGTTTCAAGTTGAAGGTTTAACCCTTAACACCGCGATATATTTCAGCCTAGTTTACTATTTAAAGTACAAACCCGGTCTTTGTCCTAGTTTTAGCATTTTATATTGATATTGTCCTGGTTCTTTTAGGTTCGTAGCCGTTATAAATCCTGAAAACCCCAAGGATGTGGTTAATACCAAAGTTATAGGATTAATAAATAAGGTATCCGCTCTCGAGTGGACCCAGCCTGAGAGTACCAATATTTAAACGTAATTGTTTTGAAATACTTCATGGTAGAATAAATGCATTTAAAGTGTACATCTTTTGCCGAAACAATTGAATAAAATATGAAAACATTATCATAAATTATTATTTTTTTAAATAAGGTAGTTCACGTAAAAACACAGCTCCGAATTGTATATTTTACATATTCTTCAATATAATACACATACCTACCCGTAAATTATACAGTACTTCCAACTGTATAGTTTATACATTCTTCAATATAATAAACATGAGTACCCGTAAATTATACAATACTTACAACTGCATATTTCACACATTCTGCAATATAATAAACGTGACTACCCGTCAAATATGCAGTACTTCAAACTGTATATTTTACATATTCTGCAATGTAATAAACGTGACTACCCGTCAAATATGCAGTACTTCAAACTATATTTTACATATTCTTCAATGTTATAAACGTGACTACCCGTAAATTATACAGCACTTCCAACTGTATATTTTACACATTCTTCAATATAATACACATACGTACCCGTAAATTATACAGTACTTCCAACTGTATAGTTTATACATTCTTCAATATAATAAACATGAGTACCCGTAAATTATACAATACTTCCAACTGTATATTTCACACATTCTGCAATATAATAAACATGACTACCCGTCAAATATGCAGTACTTCAATCTGTATATTTTACATATTCTGCAATGTAATAAACGTGATTACCCGTCAAATATGCAGTACTTCAAACTGCATATTTTACATATTCTTCAATGTAATAAACGTGACTACCCGTAAATTATACAGCACTTCCAAATGTATATTTTACACATTCTTCAATATAATACACATACGTACCCGTAAAATGTACAGTACCTCCGACTGTATATTTCACATATTCCTCGATATATTAAATATATCTTACTGTACAATATACGGTAATTTGAGCTGTATATTTTACAAATTCTTCAATGTAATAAACATTTCTTACGGTAAAATATACTGAGGGGCGAACTGTAGTTTAAACATTTTTAGCTAGAAACTGTACTATAGTGTATGTAAAATGTATAGAGTAACCTACCGTTATGTTTACATATTATCCTGTAACAACAAAAACCTCTACCGTAAACTTTTAAATGCAAAATCTACATTTTGTTTATGTACATAAATTTCATGAAAAGATCCAGTTCCATCTACAGTAACGACATGGACACCCGTGGGTCCAAAATATACCTGTAAATTCGACAGCATATTTTTCTCTCAGTGAAAATTTCCGTAGAGCCAAAAGGGCGGCTCGTGCTGTTGGTAGATTAGAGCGATGTGGGTGAAAAATTTAATTAACTTCCTTCCGGCCGGGGATGGTTTGGCAGAGGGTTCTCGGATTTCTTGATAATTAGAGATTGTTAATGAGCTCTTTTGGTGTGAGGAGTCAAGGTGGCCAACGTTGGAGGAAGTGGTCTACCTTCCTTGCCTGATTTGGCAAACTTACCCCTACGAAGTTCTTTCAAAGAGCCAAAGGAGTGATACGCGTTCGTTTTGTAAAGAAGGCAGACGTAACTTTTTATTTGCACCATGAAACTATCACACATTTGTATTGTGGTTCCAAGGAGGGTAAAAGCATCCAAAATGTGTTAATCACAGAAAGTTTTTTAAATTGTATTTGAAGCCCATACTCGTTAAGAATCCAGTGCTGTCACAGCCTTTAAAACGGTACCAATCAATTAATGCTGACGATATTTTTGGTCCAAATGTTTAATAGAAATTTTGCATTTTATAGCGGTTCTTTTTTTGGATCATTGTTGTATTTAGAGGTTTTTGGGGATCGAATCCAGTTAGAAACCATAAAGCAGCTGTGTCTAGAGGAAACACATCAAGTTGACTGCCTTTGGTACCTTTTCTCGCCTCGTCTTGGGCACTTACACGGTGGGAATAGTCCGCCAGAAAATTATCCAGATCAAATTGAACTCGGTCTGGAGGATACACTAAGAAGGGAAAAACTGAAAGTCTTCGGGTTCATTAAATCTTGCCGCAACATGGCAATCACCCCTTAAACTGACTTGGATGTGGAATGGAATCTAGAAATACCTAATTCGAGTACATGTACTTTTGTATTCGTACCTAAAAATTAAATTGACTCTAACAGTAATTTTACATACATCCCTGATTTGAATTTCCGAACAATGGATATTTGAATACTCCACCAGCTGAAACTAGGTTTTTGAAAAAATTCAACGTGAACGGAATTATGGAAAACATTTATACTTTCTCTGGTAGTTGATAAATATTAAACTTATGAAATTGATAATTTATCTTCCAACCTTTATAACATCAACCAAATTACTTTTAGAAATTATAACGAAGTATGATTCCACGCAAGTGTGTGAAGATTTGTTTGAAAGAATTATTTCTAACAATATTCATCTTTGTCCATACATCAACCATATACGTCATAGTAGTTGCAAGCTATTGCGAATGGTGACCAAAATGATTTCCCATATAAAACAAAAAAGTAAATCAACATTAACAAAGAAGAATTGGTGTTTAACTTAAGGAATAAAATATCAGAATGATAATGAAAAAGAACTAAACAACCTAAAATAAAAAATAAAAAAACACATATAATCCAAAGAAAAGACCATTGACATATAAGAAATTAAACATGATGTTTTAATTGGTACTCGTGAGCCTTCGTCAGTTGTTGTTGACTGCCTTAGCACTCAGTTTTAAATTTAGTACGACTTATGAAGGCTCACGAGCCGATACGTATCTACTAGGGTTCCTTACAACCAGTATTATTAATAAATTTTAAATTATTTATTTATTTGATATAAATTCATTTATTTAAATATGAATTTAGTGTGCAATACAAAAATGTTGACTCTGCGTCTAAATAAAAAACAGGTTAAGCAAGAGCCCAAACACATGTTGGAGAACTTGCAGCAGTGTAGACGTAGATGATGTTATGGAAGTTATTTTTCTCAGAAATCGCGGGAGAAAAGGATTTAAGTGCAATGAATGCAGGTAAGACTTTCTTTTTTAACTCATGTATTTTTTTAAGAAAATTGGGCGAATTTGTCGGGTTTGATAGTTTAAATACATACCTATTAGTCTAGTACAGTGGCGTAGCCAGAAATTTGTCAAGGGGGGAGTATTACGTATGTTAATGTTAAGAGAGGGGTCAAGAGGGGGTGAAAATTTAGTACAGTCAAAGGTAGGCCCAAGGGGGTGGGTCTGGACCCGGCAAAATAGACAAAACTGTGGTCCTAGTAGAATGGTATATAAGCCATTCTTTAATTATTACCTTTAATCTGTGTCTTGAAAATTTTATATAATAGAGTTTACAGCCTAATCGTTTGTTTCAAATATTTCAGATGATTTAACAGGAAACAATTGATGAGAAAATAATTGATTTTATTTAAACCACCTGCCAACCTTTCACAATTGTTGATACTCGTGTCCTTTGTAGACCTAATGAAAGCTGCTAATCCTAGAATCAATATTTTGGGGCTGACACAGTTAAGCGCAGAATTTTTTAACTTTTCGAGGATGAACGTACTGACTTTCAAAAATTATTGAATGTAATAATTTAAAACAATATAGTGACTAGATCACGTCAAAATTTGTCCTAATAACTAAATTTATCTCATATTTGTATATTTAAAAGGAAACGAAAAGCAAATTTACATTTGTTATAGATACCTGGACATCGGCCACTCAAATATCCTCCCATGGTATAATAATTCGTTGGATTGATGAAACATGGACATTTCAAGAAAGGGGGCTCGACCTTAAAATTCTTAAAGGAAGTCACACTGGAGAAAATTTAGCCAAGGCATTTTTTGGAAGTTCTAGAAAGTTTTCAGCTTACTGATCGAATATTTTCCATAACTTCCGATAATGCAAGCAATTGCGATACATTTTTTCGCCATTTAACAAGGGCTCTCGATGAAAAGGTATATATTTAAAATATTTATATTTAATTTATATATTATACTGCACATGTCTATTATTTACAATAGGTAATTAGCTTTTCCGAGAAAGATTTTCGAATCCAGTGTTTGGCACACGTAATTAACCTGGCGTGCCAAGATGCACTTTATGTACTAAAGATTATTGTTTCCCCAACAAGTAATATTTTATCGAAGAATTTCGAAAATAGTTCACGTAGCGAAACTGATTCAGAATCCGATGGCGAACCAGAATTAGTAATCTCAAATACCAAATTATCAATTTACGACCGCGTAAGCCAAATGTAATTTCTTAATTTAACTTCTAAAAATATTTTTCTATAAGAAATAATTATTTAAGATTCAGAAAGGAGTTGTAAACATAAGAAAATCTACACTGAGGCGGGAGATTTTCTAAAAACCTTGCGAACTCGGAGGTATAAAACATCGAGAATTAGTAAGTGACGTTAGTACCAGATGGAATGCATCTTATTATATGTTGAAACGAGTTCTTAAAATGAAAGTCGTATGTATTACTAATTTTACTAAATTGAATTTTAAATTATTAATTGCTGAATGAAATGAAATTCCTTAGCCATTCGAGAATACTCTAAGAACAGAGAAAACCCTCAGGCATATAATTCTGACAGAAACTGAATGGAAAAGCATTGAAGAAATTGTTAGGTTCTTAAAGGTGCTGCCACTAAACTACATTTTGCAGCTTATTTAAAAATATTTCACGCGACTTAAATTGTATCTAACTCTTTATATTTAATTAACGTATAAGCATCTTTGAAGTTATAATTAGTAAAAACTGAATAGGAAATAATAATAATTAGAAATGTTTTTTCCCTTAAATTTAACCTTTCCAAGAAGTCACTGTGATGATATCGAGTCAGAATTCACCGACTATGTCGTTATCAGTAGCAGTTTATACGCATCTATTTAATCATTTGGAAAGCTACAAAGTAATTGTTTAAATTAATCAATTTTAATGTAGCTGATTGCATTTTGGTATAATCTTCGATTATACCAAAATGCAATCTCACGAGCTTTTAGTGGTATCAAGTGCTGCGACCTCTTGCGATAAATTAAACAAGTACTATCCATCGTCTGATGGTTTGGTTTATGTCATGGGCACACGTAAGCCAAAAATAATATAATTAAAGTGTAGATTAGAAAAAACCTAATGGAGATCTGTATTTGCATGCTACGGGAAAAAATGGATACTACATTCAAGTACAAACTCAATTATTTTGTACAAAACGAAAAGTGTGCCATTTCTTTGTTTATACTACTAATGAATCTGTTCGGGTGCTCGTTAATTACAACGAAACATTTATGATAGAATTATTAATGAGAATGCGTAAGATTTATTTTAATGATATGTTACCTTACTTGGTAGATACATTTGGTAAAGGGAAATTAACATTATATAGTTTAAAGAAATTTTTAATTACTCTTAATAAATCTGATTGAAGGTACAGTTATGCTTTGTTTTTGTTTAAATATTCGGGTTTTTTTTTACCACTTATCGATGGTTGTAAATTACACAGTGCAGCGCAAACTAATACAATTTTGTCTATTTTTTTGGAAAAATGTAAAGGTAAAACACCTTGCAATATTCTATAACATTTTAGTTTGTTTATTACCCTTTCTACTTCTATTCTAACGGTGGCTATTCTTCTTGTTCGTGTTATGTCTTCTTCTTGTAACTGTTGTTCATTGCGGGTGAAAGCTGGAATATTTAATTTCACTTGCAAGAAATCTCGATCCTCTTGATTAGTATAACCTCGGTCCGATATGACTTCATCACCTGGCCGGAGCAAGCTATATAATCCACTGTCCCGGGTAATGAAATTATCACTAGCTCCCCCACCGTAGCATCGTGATACATGCATTATGTAACCTGATGGAGCTATTGTAATAAGTTTCTTTGCAGTATTGTGGCTCTTATAGTTACTGTAGGTAATTGCCCTTGGTCTTAACTTTCTGGGTCTTTGGGTAAATATTTAAGTGCAGTCGATAATGCAAGTAGTGTTAGGATAGTTGACTTTAAATGCGTGTGGAAGTGTACCTCTAATAGTTTCCCTAGGGAGCCAACATACCACATCAGTAATACGTTCATATAGGACATCAAGCCAAAATTTAAAAATACGTCCAGCGAGTGATCCCGAAATATGGAACTGTCGCCCTAAAACTTGGAAGAGCAAATTAAGCCTTAACTTCATTAAAACGAGAAGTAACTGATCCGCTATTTTCAAACCACATATGAATTCTAAATTAAAATTCATTATCATAGCTACTAAATAGTTGAACTTCAGAATATCTAAACCCATAAAGAATTTACAATCCTTAGTAGTTAACCTTTCTTCGCAGTGGTGCATTTTCAGCTGTGTTCCAACGCTGTGTTTCGAAGTGCAAAAACTTGGGTCTTTTTGCTTCATATAGCTATGATCTAACAAAGTCAAGTCTTCCCATTGTGTTCCAATACTAGAAGTCTCTACTCTCTCCTCACAGCTACATGGTTTTACTTCATTAGTATTGCTCTTCTTCGTAACACTTTCAGCGCTTTGTGAGCAAAACACGTTCGTTAATATTTCCTCAGATACATCCATACTACTTTGCACTTCAAGGCTGGTATTGAAACTAGTTTCTTCTGACCGACTTGAATTAAAACTGAGTTCCCCCTGACAACTTAAATTAGGTTGGCCACTTTCATTCTCCTTGAAAGTAGAATTCAAAAACACATCTGAAGTTGATTTGCTAGTACATTCGGACATGCTTAAGACAGCTGCTTTTCTTTTGAGTAACCGTCTACCCGGAGTTCATTTGAAATTGTGACCTAGGTTAATGCTAGGATACGGATGAGTCTTCGTTGGTCTCCCATCCACGAAATGAAGAGAGCATACCTAACAAAAGAGATTTTAAATGATTTGATTCTTTATTTAAATACGTTTAAACCCACCACTGATCTTTTCCGGGGCAATAATCTTTTCTTTGAAGAGCATATAACCATTTAAGCCTGTCAGCTTCATTTGTAGGGAATAGATGAAAGGAATATGGAACGCAGCATGGACAATCTCTCCTTGGCACTCCTAAGCCTTGAGCATCCGTATGCAAATCGTAAAGACCACTTTTCCACTCTTTTAAATATCTATCAGTACTTGTACAATTCACTACCGAACAATATCGAATTACAGTGGCCTTTTTCACCATCTTATTAAAACTTTCCCTAAAAATAAACTAAAACTTCGTTACCCGAATCCGAACTTTTACACACTCGCGAAGACGTTATAGCAGACGACGTATCGGTGTAAAAAAATTTAGCGTCAAGTAATGGCCGCTTCCTTGTAATTTTCGGGGTAAACAGCGTATATTGAGCTGTTCAGCAGCGATAATTTTGATCGAGCAGACAGCTTTCATATATTCAATTTAAAACTCAGTCGGTAGGCGGTGATACTTATGACCAAACTACGCACGAAGGGAGGAGCTTAGCGATAAAAAATAGCCCTCTACGTCATAGCTCACCTTCAACAAGTCTGCGAGTGCGAGCTAATGTCAAGGGCCAAGCCTCAAACGCACGTGCAAATCACGCGTGAAAAAAACCTTAATATAAAGCTTCGTCTCGTGATGTGAAGAGCAACATTGTTCTACTCCCTGGTAATTCTACATGAATTCATTTTAGTTTCTAAAAAAACTATTTATTTATAGAAACAGCTATTTGATTTGAATTTATTTTCGCGGTGTTATATACGCCATTTAAAAATTGAAAATTTTGATTCAATTAGATGGTCCTTGATTTTTGAATTCAATAATTTTGATAGTATTTTTGTTTTAATTATTTTATAGTGTATTTATTTTTATTATTTTATAGTATATTTATTTTAATTATTTTATAGTTTATTTATTTTAATTATTTTATAGTTTGTTTATTTTAATTATTTTATAGTAATTTCTTTTATAGAAATTTATTTTATACAAATTGATTTTATAGTAATTTATTTTATTATAATTTCTTTTATAGAAATTTATTTTATACAAATTGATTTTATAGTAATTTATTTTATTATAATTTATTTTACAGTAATTTATTTATTATAATTTATTGTACAGTAATTTATTTTATAGTTATTTATTTAACAATAATTTATTTATAATAATTTATTTTACAGTAATTTATTTATTATAATTTATTTAACAATAATTTATTTATAATAATTTATTTTACAGTAATTTATTTATTATAATTTATTTATAGTAATTTATTTGTTATAATTTATATTTTAGTAATTTATATTTTTAGTAATTTATTTATTATAATTTATTTAATAGTAATTTATTTATTATAATTTATTTAAAGTAATTTATTTATTATAATTTATTTTACAGTAATTTATTTATTATAATTTATTTTATAGTAATTTATTTATTATAATTTATTTTATAGTAATTTATAGGGGTGTCCCAAATATTTAATAATAATAATAATAATAATAAAAATAATAATAATCAGCTACGCTAATACCCAAGGCACCACCCTATGCCTAAGTCATCTAGCGACTTATAATGCCTTTAAACAGGTGGCCGGGTTACAATGCGTACGAGGGTGGTGGCAAGCCCTTCGCACTGAGCGTCGCCCATCTCTGTCACAATGGAAAGAATATCGTAGGGCCTTGGCAATTTGCAATAAATTTAAACAAGGGAGCTCATTACGCTCTTCCGCTGAAATATCAACACAACAAAAATAAAAAAATTAAAATATGGGAAAAATTTAAATTATAAATAATAAATTAAATTAAAAATATTCTATATACCTTTAGAATCCAAAATTAAGAATGTTTTCATGGAAACGATGCAAGAATGGCGCAATTTTTTTAATTTTCAGTCTTCCAAAGACTACAAGTTCGATGGACACATTTTCGAAGCTCATATCGTGTTTGGCGCGTGGGAACTTTAAATTTGATAGTATGACCCAATTTTGGGTTGCTATTATATTATCTTGAGAACAACCTAATTTTGTTTAGACCAAATTTTGCGTTTCAAGATTTTCAACTACATTTGGGTTATTTTTGACTCAAAAAGTAGTTAACATTGAAATAACCAAAATCATTTAACCCAACGTTTTTAAGAGTGTAGCTGATTATTATTATCATCTATTTGCAAAATCATTATTTCAATAATTATTTGGAAATGGGCCTCGGGAAAAACCCCTTGATAATCTCCATCCCGAAACTTCGATTCAGATTCCCAGAACTCTTTCATTTTAAATCAACGATTGCGAAAAGTAAACAAGACATCAGCGTTGATAAGCTCCTTGAAGTCCAGTTCGTATTCCGAATTAAGGTTTCGTTGTCATGGAAATTTAGAACCGCGTTTATCGCACGATATTTATTTGTCCTTCACTCGAACTTTTTGGTTCCTCCCCAAATTTTGAAAGTTAATTTCGTTGGCGTTTTCCGTCAAGTACAAAATCTCCAAACCAAAGACGGTTATTTTAAGCATAGCATAATGATATGAAATGTAGAAATTACACTACTTAGAGCTTTTTTATTATTAAAAAAATCCACATTCACAAAACGTTCAAGCGTTTGAGCACCATTGAGTCACACCAAAAGATTTAAAATGCACATTATTGTAAAATGGACTAATTAACACAGGGACACCCCGTTCCCGAATATTTGCTTCGGGTGATTGTTAAATGTGCGCTCTGGCGGTATAGTTAAGAACTATCGGAAAACTAGGGTCAAACGGGAAAGAGGTAAAGGGGGGGGGGGTGAACATAAACCTAGTCAATGTGGCTACCATGTTCTGGCGCGTTCAGTTTCGTTTTTCGGATTTAAATTAGCTAGAATTATCCTTCTTAATTTGAACTAAATATAAAATGAATTTTTCTTCATTAACTAATGAATCGATGTTCATTTATCCACCTAAAAAAAGGGGAAAAAAGAACTGGGTGTCGATTTTGTCACTACACTTGCTATTATCGTTAACCTCAGCAAGTTGCTTCTGTTTAGAAAGCTACCGTATAGAAACTCATAATAGTTTTCAAAAGGGATTACGTTTAGAATATATAACTTAAAATGGCAAATTACAGGTATTTCTCCCCCAAAGTAGCCCAATTTCTCCCCAATGTATATTAAAATTAAAAGAAATTAAAGAAAATAATAATCATAAATAACAAACGCAAAAATAAGCTTAGGAGCATTGTGTCACTAGAAACAGGTCAAGCAGGTTAGTAGACTGCTACTGTTCTATATTCGGCTCTGAACACTCTTAGAGAGTTTGCAACGCGCCAACCCTAAATTGGTGAAAGTTGTTCAAACCCTATTTTCCTCAACGGTTGGCGGTAAACATATTTGATGATGATACTTTCTAAATAGGAATCGACGATTGTGAACACGCTTATTTCAAATGTCCTACGAAATGCAATTTATTACTTTCGAAAAATATCAAATTTGGCCGAGATGGAATTCTTTTTGCCTTTCTTTCGCAAAAAGCATTTTGTTACTTTCGACAAATTTGAATTTTTTTCCCTTGTGCAAACATTATAACAAAAAATATTTTTTTTTAAATCACTTTAATTGCATTTTGTAAAAATGAAAGACTTTGGGGTTAAAAGTTACACTGTAAAGTAGAATTTTAAAAATGGACGTAAATTTGAAATAAAATTTGGAAAATACTGGTTAAAAATAAATATTACTGTCACAATAAAGAATTAAACTTCAAAATACTTGGAAAACCGTTAATTTTAAAAAGATTCTAAATACAATATTTTAAAATTTACTTTTAGATTAAGAATAAATTCATAATTTTTTTTTAAATATACAATAATTTTAAAAACCCAACCTAGGTCTGCCTTAAATTTATAGTGGTCCAATTGTTATCGCTAATTAAATTTTGTTTGTGGTCTTTAATAAATTAAATATAATGTTTTTAAGTTGATCTGTGAATGGTCATTTCATGTCTTATGCGGTTGCCACTTTGGCTGAAATTCTTCCCGCACTTAAACTGACACGGGTATGGCTTCTCGCCGGTGTGGGTTCGCGAATGCTTCTTCTGCGTTGAGCTATCGCTGAAACACCGATCGCAAAATGAGCATTTGTACGGCTTGGCTCCCGAATGTATACGTAAATGCGTGTTAAGCGAAGAACGCTGCACAAAACATTTCCCGCAAAAATTACACTTATATTTCTCATCGTCTTTGCTTTTGTGGCGCAAGCTGTGCGCTTTGAATTTTTGATGGTCGTTGTATTGTTTGCCGCAACGGCTTTACGTAAGATTGTCTGTATGACCACATGTAAATTGCACGCTACACAAAGCACTCAAATCAGCCCTAGGCTGTTCAGACACGGTTTTGGAATTAGGGCTGTTCATTACAGTGTGCGTATTTGAATTGGAGGGAAACGTGAACTTGCACGCAATCTCGTTGGTGGATGTTGCCCCCTGTGGTTCCGTCGTACTGCTGAATGACGAAACATTGTCCGCGGCTTCGGTGGCCGTCGTTTGTTCGGAAACCGGAAATGTTGACGAGGCTGAAATGGACATTCCAAATAAGTAAGTGGAAATTGTCTTTAAATGTAATAAATATAGTTACTCGTATCACTTGTGGCGAATGGTTCATCCAGCGAACAGGTTTCGACGTCGATTACCGGCGCCACAGCGCCTTGCCGGCTGATGGAATACAGATTAATGGCCGCCTGGCAGTCATCTTCCGTCATATTTGGGTAGGTGGACATAAGACGTGGTGTTGGACGGGGCATCGTGAAAGACGTGTTTGGTTGGTAGTGCAACTCATAGAGCGATGAAGATAACTGGTATGGCGCTTGATGGTAGTTTCCGTCTAACACGCGCGACTGGTACCCCGTTGAAGGTTGGGGCAGCAAACACCGGTTGAAATATCTTGGGTAAAATACTTGGCCAGGAACAGAGGCTACTGAATATCCCGCACCAGGAAGGGAAGTCCTGGTCATGAATTCGCGTAGTAAGTCCGATCCGGCTTCGTATGACGGTGGGTGATGTCCCATTGTTGCCTGCGTGGAACCTGTATTGTAACTGAGGAAGAGCCAGAAATAAGTATTATCTCCAATTCACGTAAATTAACACATTTAATTGAAACTACCTCTAATGGTCTTCGGTTCATTTACCAATGGTGTTTACCATACCAAACAGAAGTCTTTTAACGCGTGAGACTTAAAAGTTGTGAATATAATCACGATTCCATTACGGCCGGGGGAAGAACTGGGGCCAATCGAAAAGGAGCATCACGTCCAAAAGTAACAAAAGCAGACTGCGCAGGTTCCGCAAGAGGGAGATAACTTGAATTCGAATTTTCCGCCTTAAAAACAAGTCAAATAACATTAATAAAAATTGATCTAAAAATACAAGGTTTGATTCCCAGAGGTGGACTGGACACTTAGGCAGGCAGGAAAAATCCAACGGGGCTGCCATCAAAATTTTGCTTTGAGGCTGTTCGCCGTACTACGGAGGCCGTTGGGGCCACGGGGGTACTATGCCCTAGTAACTAACACGTGCCCAGTTCGCCTACATTTAACCCCCAACACTACTTTCTTCCAACAATTCAGAGACGTTTGAAAATAGTGAACCACGAGAAAGTTTTTCAAACCCAGTCATTAAAAATAACATTTATTTATTAAATGTAGATTTCTAACAAAGTTTCATTCAAAAATTATTTCAAATAATTACACAAATTGCAATCGCACCGGCTCTCACAAGTGACAAGTTAAATTTGAAGCATAATTAAATCAGTTGGAATAACACGGGTTAAACGTGAAAAATGAGCTGAAGGTACTGGAATAGATGTTTCCATCAACTCCCTGTCATAAGTTAAATATAGAGTTTGGACATAATCTAGTTTTTCACAATTCGTAGAATTCGGACCTACGGCTTGAAATAAACTAGAGGCTACAGCACTTTTTGTAAACGAGTCGGTTTCAATTTACATGACTACCCAGTACCCACTACCCAGATTACAATACGTATTTCCAACGCGTTCTGTGAAGGCCTCATAATTTCTCATTATGGTAAATTATATTTACGGTCTGTTCGCAAATTATATAACGCAAATCCTATTATTTACCCGCGAAAAATGATTTCTGAAATAGTTTATTTTAGTTGGCGCTTTTTTATCTCTAACTATCCCTAATTATTTTGACTAAAAGACACGCTTACGGATCTCAGTCAGAGAACTACGCCGACCACAATCGAATGAAAAGGGGTATCTTACCGAAGGCCGAATAGCGCCTGTTGGAGGACAATGATTGCGCACGTGTTGGTCGTGGTGTAAAACTGGAGCCATGATGGTCGCGAAAGAGACACTTCGTTGAGCGGCGAAGACTGAAGAGAGCGAGAGGACGTCTTGGCCGATGGTAAGATGCGGAAACACGGACCTCTCGAACTCGGTTTTATACGAAGACCGCGTCCGCAAACAGTCCTTATCTGCCGCGCCAGCAACCCTTTGAAACCTCTCGTTTCAGCAGATTAAGTTTCTTATCACCCCCGAAAGTAAGAGCTCCCTTCTAATTGGCGGACCACAGACGCGAGAAAGTTTTTCTGGGGTCCATAAGCGGGAAATTTTTACGAGAAGCATACAATTACAAATAAAATAATCATCTCAACTCTGATAATGTTTGTATATATATATATCTGGTCCTATATCTAGTTTAGCTAAGCCTAGTTTATAATAAATTTTAAACATTTGAAACAATGTAAATATATAAATATATTTCATACCATTCTTAAACATGGCTTCAAAGTAATATATTACACTATGATTTTAGTAAGCCGATCTCACCTTGTCACGACGATGAGCCCATTACAGCAGCACAAGTGGTGCCATCTCCCGATTCATTGCTTAAATATTAATTTTCTTGAAATTGTAGCTAAATAGTGCTTCAGTAAAGAATTCAGAGATATCGCTAGTGAAGGTACAACATTTTGTGTGCTATGAGAGAAAGTTACATTAAGTTGAATCTCTAATTTATTTTTACCAATCTAAACAGTAGGAAATACTTGATACTTTGAGGAAATATGATTTTTAAAATATTTTGCATTGGGATTGCCATTTTAGTCCTTCGTTGTTAATAAGAATGCATTTATTTATACCATAAGTAACAAAATAAACATAAGTATGGCACAGAACGAATTCGGACATGGTGGTCTGTCGTGGAGCGAAAAACACGTACAAGTAAATTATCTTTCAATGAAGCCCAAACTGCCATTTTGAATAATTATCGTCTAATAAATTTAATTTAATTTAAATTAAAATGGTCGTATTTAACCCTAAGTCATTTATATTATATTTTTTTATAATAATATAATTTTTATTATATTTATATTTTGACCGGTGGTGGCTTTCCATTGATATAAATACAGTGTCAAAGTTCGTTTTCTAAAACATTTTGGTATTTTCATCGCGCAGTAACGAAAGAGTTTGAGTGAAAGACAAACAAATAACGTTTGATAAACGCAGTTTTAATTTTTCCATGGAGACCAAACCTGGTTTCCAAGTACAAGCTGGACTTCAAGGAGCTTATCGACGATAGGGTACTTACTTCTTTACTAGCTGCAACAATTCCGGGAATGTTTAAGGGCTTTTCGGGATGCAGATTCCCCGAAGCATTTCTTCAATATAGTCATTGAAATTATCATTTTTCAAATTGATAAGAAAAGTAAATCAACAGATAAAACATTTTAAACTATTTAATAGCATTTAAAGTGAATATACAAAGTTGAAATTATTTTCCTTGAGACCGTTGAACACTTTTTACGCTTGTTGTAAATTTTGTAAAATATCGTCTGTTGCGGCGTCTGCAGCTAGCCTTACTCCACGCTGCGATGTCACGTGTCAGTTGAGCAACGGAAAAACCTGCTCAACGGACGGGCAACGTGACGTGAAAACCGGAAGTCAAAAAACCCGTTCAGATCAGCGTTGAGCTTATTTAGAGTTACTGAACGCAGCCCAGGCTCGTGCGGTGTTTTGTCTCGTGATCTAAAGTAAATAAATCTTAAGAAATTATTTTCATAATTAATCGACCCACCATAGTTTAGTTTTTACAATTATCTACAATAGAAGGCGTTGCCGACTAATGAAAATTAAATCTTCCACCTTCAACACGGTGCGGGAAGAAAAATTACTTGTTGTGGAACACGCGATTTTATTTCTGGTACCATAAATCAGTATTAGGATTGTGCGAACACTCGTTTTAAGCGAGTACTGGAATCGAGTTCGAGTTCGAGTACTCGGCTCGAAACTCGATAAGCCTTGCCGCGAAACTCGTCGAGCTTTCGAATTCAAAGTTTGCCAAGCTCAAACGGGGTAAAACGTGTTAGGTAATTTTAAGAGTTTTTTGTTATCGAGTTTAAATAACATCACAATTCCTATTGTCAATTGACTCCTATAAAAATGACGTCATTTTTTCTGCCCACGCTATTGGTCCATGTGACGTATGTTTCACGTGTAGCTTTTAAACAGCTTAAAGTTTAAGTTTCAGCAAACTACAAAGACTTTTTAGACATTAACAGTCAGGCATAGAGCAGCTTTCAAGTGTAGTTTTTAGTAAGTCATGGAGGAATCTGGCGATAATAAAAAATTAAAATTTAAGGAAATAAAATAAGGTTCTGTAATTAAGAAAACAAATAAATTTGTTTAATTTTTGAAGTTCATTTATTTATAAAATGTTTAAGACTCGTTATTATTTCAAAACTCGTTAAGAACTCGTTAAGCACTCGAACCTTTGAAAAGGAGTAATTTAATAACTTATCTTTAACCCGCTAGGTTTTTCAAGCTCGATCTCGAACTCGGTAAGAAATTTTTGAAACTCGAAGACAACTCGGTGCGAAAAAAACGAGACTCACACACCACTACATGTAAGTCTATAATATTTTTCCATAAGTTTGTCACTTTGGGGAATATTTTACTGAGAGCTAGTAACGGAGTGACATCATTACAAGTGGAAAATCTCCCCCTAGCGAGGCGCTGTCAAGGCTAGTGTGACGTGGGAGCAAGCGGACGCAAAACGGCGACGAAGGCCGTAATGCAGTCTGTCTTGTTAGTAGCTCTCTGTTAAACTTTTGTATGTAAAGAATAGGAAGTGCCACACTTATGTAACAATTTTATACACTTATGCTGGTAAACGTCGTATTTCAACCTCCTAAAAGTTGAATAACCCTGCTATAAGAATTTTTTATTTTCATACGTAAAATGATACGGAGTCGTATCATTTCTCGATTTCATCTGCTGAGATTGAAAATAAATAGGCTGATTGTACAAAAACTAGGGACAAATCGATATGGGTATAGCCATAGACATATGAAATAAAATAGACCTCCGGCGAAGAGGCTATGCCTAAAAATAAACATGCAAGTCGTGAGGTAAATTCAGTAAAAAGTGCCATCTGAAATAACAATTCGAAATTATCAAAACTTAGTTCGCGACATCTACTAATGGTTAAAAACAAGAAACGAAAAGAACAATAGCAGAATTAGACGTAGGCTTCAAAGAGATCCCAAAAGGTTTGCTCTCTCAAACTACAGACCCATACTTCGATCACGAATCTATTCGTGTAGGTTTAAGAATAAATATTAAATTAATAATCTACTACTACCTTGCGGAAATTACAGTTAATGGGGGAATTAAAGGGATATTCCACCTTATAGTTGAAATTTCATTTTACTATAACGTAGTAACCTACTTCTTAAGCCTCGGTCAAGTATTATTTACATTTTAAATTTATATTTTAATATATATTTTAATTTCATTATTTATTTTAAAATAATTTACGATTTGTCTACCTTTCATTTTGTACGAATTAATATATTTATTTGCATAATTAAAATTAAATAGCATCTTCATCAAATTACCAAAGAATCATTTTCTCGACACCCGTGACCTTCGTGAAATCAAGTGATATTATTTAATTTATTATTTAATATGGTCATCGATAGAAGGCGCTTTCCGAAGATTTTACCTCACGACCGGGTCTTGCTGGCACACGCTCTCCGTGTAAAATCGGGGGTCTATTTTATTTCATATGTCTATGGGTACATTCCCACTGTCCCTAGCTGAACTGTCATTAATTCTATAACCTTTCGGGGAGGATAGTTTGCAGTGGAAGAATAAGTCACTCTAGTCAGGTCAACTGCGCGAGGGTGGGTTCAGGGCAGCCCATGGTGTCGCCTTTAGTCGGGCCGTGATGAGGGCGTTTGTTTGCTATATGTGTGGCAGAAACGAAGGCTGTCTCACTGGCGAACGTTGTTTCGCAAAGCGCACTGTTGCCCTAAGGGCCGGATTAACCAATAGGCCGAATAGGCTTGGGCGGCGGCCTAGGGCACCAAGCCTACAAGGGGCACCAAGAGGGTTCGAAAAAAATAAAAGTACAAAACTTTAATCATTTGCGTTTCACAAAATATTTTCCGGAGTAATTTTAGTAAATGCGTCCACCCCTATGAACGGAAAACCTTTGATTGTCACATTCTCTGACGAAGTGCCGTCTAGCCCCTGACGACATACTAAATCTGGCAGCAAAATGATTTTTCCTTCCATTTCCCAGTTATAAATTGAGAAAGCGCCTAGCTCGAGATTCGCTCCGAATCTTTCTCTGACGTCATAGACCTCGCAACGATCGACTCGAGTAAAACCGCAAATGGAACATTCCATGAACATATTTACGCGTTTTTTGGTTTTTCGTCTGCTTGTAATTTAAATTTTCGCGTCTTATTGATTGACTATTTTTTGGGGGGATTTTTTCCCCAAATTTATTCTCTTTAAACCCCAATGGCGTGTTCGGCTAATGACGATCGAACGTTTTTTTTATTAATTTTAGTATTAATACCAATGATGCTAGAAGGTGGAATGATTAAGCGCAATGTTATTGAAAATGGTAATCTTTTCGACTTACAAGGGTGTGTTTTATTTAAGATGTTAATGTTATTCCTCTTTTAAACTCATTGGATTTAAAACCATATTACCATTTCATGAAAATATATTAATTGAAAGTGGACTTACTATGAAAGAAGCTCAAAATGTGGATGAAACCCAATGATCAGATGGAAAATGGACATCCGAAGAAAGCACGTTCATGCTCGATAAGTATGGCGAATGTTTTTCTGTCATTGGGCCACGAAATATCTTCCCAATTAAAAGAGCAATGTGGAAAGAATTTCTGAAGATCTATTAATAATAATAATCAGTTAGGCTAATACCCAAGGCACCACCTTAGGCTATAGTCATCAAGTGACTTTTGAGGCCATTAGTTCAGGTGGCCGGGTTGCAATGCGTTTGAAGGTGGTGACAAGCCCTGCATGCCACGCGTTCGAGCCAACAGCTCCCTATCACCAACTATTGCCGTTAACCTCAACAAGTTTTTATGGAAGTTGAAACAGAAGAGCTCGGAGGACAACCCCTTAAACAGCGGGGGAGAACTTGCAAACGCAACGCGAAAGGAGTTGTTACGAGTTTTCACCCAATGCCACAAAGTTGGGATCGAACCCGGCTCCTCTTGCTGCGAGGTGAAAGTGCAAACCACTTCGCCACCCCACAATTATCTATCAATGCTAATTAAGATTACATTCAATGCTAAATCCACTTTAAAACAATCTTGATATGAAACTAGTTCGCCAAAAAGGCGATAAAATTATTTCGTTGCCCGTATTCCATTTGAACAGGCAGCATAAAATCGTTTGGATATAGAAACGACCCATTAATCGCCGACCATTTCACAAATATCTAAAAAATTTTGAAATTTGTATAGGTAGGCGCCGATCCGAAAGTTACCCAATAAACTTTCGAGCGAGCAAATTTAGCAACAAGCTCGTTTTTTGGAGCGATCTTAACTGAGTGTGCCTAACGAGCTCGTTTTCTTCGAGTACTCACTTTTTGAATCATCAGCTAAGAAACGTCGCGTCGTAACAAACCGACGCCAGAGAGTATGAAGGAAACCTAACTCCACATTCATCAATTACACTCTTAAAAATGAAGAGTTAAAAAAATTGGGTTGTCTCACTTCAACAAAAATTTGGGTTAATAACAACCCAACATTAGTTAATTTTTTTAAATTTGTTAATTTTTTGTGGGTTGTTTTATTAAACAAAATTAGGTTAAAAATTTGGGTTAAAATCCATATAGAATCTTTTCAAATCTCATTTGGTTTCAAAATTTTCAACAATGGCTAGCTAATTCCTACCGATTCTCATATTTGTTGAAAAGTACATATTTTATTACTGTAATAATTAAAAATAAAATGTGTTGAAAATACCAAAAAATTGCATAAAAATAATACAACGAAACGGACATTTAGAAATTTTCAGTATCTACTCTCTCGGGGGAGATCGTTATTATTTGTAAATTTCAGAAAAATCGTGAAATGTTTCACGGTTTTAGAAATGTTAGTTTTTGAACGCTACGTGGTAGACGAAAACTTTCAATAAGCAAGTTGTAGAGCATACTCGAAAACCTTAAATGGAATTGGTATGTTGGAAATCGGACATTTCGTCACTGAAATAATTGGTCATGAAAAACAAACACGCTGGTACTACCACGTAGCGTTCAAAACCTAACACTTCTAAAGTCGTGAAAAATTACATGATATTTCTGAAATTTACAAAACAATTACGATCTTCCCCGAGAGCGTACAATACTGAATATTTAAAATTTCTAGGAAGTATAGATTTTGAGAAATATTCCTGGGCGGATCAAATGCTGACACCCTGTATACGAAATTTAAACGTTCCTCTTAGATATGAAGTTTATTTCCTGGAGAAATTGTAGGAGTAAAAGTTAAAAGGAGGACACACATGGATTATTATTTTCAATACAAAAACTGTTTTGAGTTTTCGACCCGCGGGTCTTTGTCGAACTAACTTGGACGAAACGAATTTTCTTATATATATCGTATCGTAAAAAACCTAAAAAGTTATCAATCGTTAAAAAAATGTATTTTTATTTTTAACAATTGATAACTTTGTAGGTTTTTTACGAAACGATATATATAAGAAAATTGGTTTATTCCAGTTTAGTTTAACAAAGACCTGCGGGTCGAAAGCTCAAGACAGTAACTATCTTGAGGAATGCCGGGAGTAGTGGCGTACTCCTGTAATCCCAAGCGTCTGGGAGGCAGAGTTTGAGGAAGACCGCCAATCCCCCAACAGGTGGTCGGAATACTTCCGCCACGGGTGTCCTCACCCCTATCCCCCCGTTGGCCTGGCCGTTACACATATCTCGCCCTGGTTAATCTAATGGACGAGAGGACTGAATTGTCCCACACCTCACAGTCGACTATCTTGAGGAATAGTAATCCATGTGTGGCCTCCGTTGAAATTTTATTCCTGTAATTTCTCCTTGGATCCTTTAAATGATTCATATCTAAGAGGGACATTAATTTGGTCTTATATAGCCACACGGAAATTTTAAGGTCTAAAATTTACCTACCTATCTGCACGGGAATTACGCGACTAAAAGTCAACCCAAGGCGGGGTAGATTTCAAGCAAAAAGGGGCTGGAGGAAACGCCAAAGGTAACACGAGTTATGCGGTAAGTTTTCAGCTCTCCATTGACCTCAGGGTTGAGAATGTCTATCCACAGAAACCTTACAGAATCTCGGTCTTCAGGTTTGAGAGATATTGGTAGAAAAGCCTTCTCTATATCTCCCGTGAAGGCGATTTTTTTCTCCCGAAACCAGATTACAACATCCAGAAGATTTGGATTTACATTCGGTTCCACCTCTAAGCAGTCACTGAGGCTGGGAATTTCGATGAGATGTGAGCCAGCGTCATAGACAACCCTTAGCTTAGTTGTCTCGCTGGTTCCGCGGATTATACGCTCGGTGAGGAAGATAGTATATAGGACCAACAGTAGCTTCAGCTACAGGCACTTCTTCGATTACTTCAGATTTGAGCTGCTCAAGCATGAAAATGTTGTATTCAGAGAAAAGTATAGGATTTGTTCTAAGTTCTTAGCAATTTCATAGTTGCCTCTGAGATCCTTCTTGTTGGGCTTCCAGGGAAGCGTAACTTGCTAGCGGCCGTCGCTGAATGAAACGTTATTTTTTAAATTCTTGAGGGTTTTGCTACACAGAAAAAACAACGTTAAGAAAATAAACGCCATTCTAAACGCCAAAATGCAACGCCCTTACAGTCATGTGTAAAAGCTGTACATAAGTGTAGCAATTCTATTAAAAAAATGTTAAGTAAATACGAATCTCTTAATAAAAAATATATTTTTTCTTTTGAAATGCCATAACTCAATTTGCCACAAGCCACTATCTGGTTAAAAAAAAACAACTACCGATAAAACTTGACACGTGTCACTCTTCTAAACGTATTTTTTTTTTATCTAAACGTTTTCCTAGACGCCAGCTTGCAACGCTATCACATACATGTGTAAAACCTAAACATGTGGAACCCTTTTATGTAAAACCTATACATGTGCAAGCCTTTTGTGTGTAGTTACGAAACGCGTTTAGACTACCATCGAATATTTGATAAATCTAAAATTTTCAACTAAGTTCAAAAATTCTTTAAGATTTAGAAAATCTCAAAATGTTTGAATTATTGTATTTAGGTTTTTTGACTATTCTATAGATTGTATTACATTGAAACAATACTAAAGAGACTTGATCGACTAGGAATTTTATCACTTAATAATTTAAAAACGAGTAAAAATATAGCAATGCTTTTAGTATGAACCAAGATTTTCATATATGGATGGTGGAAGGTAGCTATCTTAAAGGGTGGTTTCACCCTTGACTGAAAGGTGGTTACTGGCAAAGTCAGTTACAAAACATACATATACCTTTCACCTACTCATACTTTACTGACTGCCTACTTACTTACCTATAATCATACACTTACTCATTGTTTACTGCCTACGCACCTACCTACAATCATACACTTACTCATTGTTTACTTCCTACACACCTATCTACAATCATACACCTACGCCTACCTACCTACAATCACGCAGCTACATATACCTACCTATAATCACACACGCTAATACCTACCTAAATACCTACATACCTTCTTTAATCATACTCCTACTTACCTACAACCCCCCCTCCTCGCCTACTTATATTAATCTACAAACACTCCGACATGAACAATCGTAGTCAACGTATTTACTCACACTAATATGTATCTTACAATTAAACACAAAGTCTGAGTGACGTAGGAAATCGTTCCGTAATAAGTACGATCGCCCCCTCACGTCAATTTAAAACGTGCATACACATTTGCTAATTTCTTTAGTATCTGTCACACTCTCATATAACCTAATGTTATAGTGAGATATTTGTGATTTTTAAGGTTTAATAGGTAAATTCAAACTAATATAAACCACTACTGGTTACTATCGCATGAGCGACTTTATCGCCTGTTGCCTAAGACGATTTCCACATATCAAAATCCTAGATAACATCAAAGAAGACCGCAAGATTCAACCAATTTGCAATTTCTAAATTGAAAACATAGCTTAACACCCAAAGCTTTCTGTATTTTGTGTAAAATTATGCGTTCGTTTGATTAACTAAAAAATAATAATAATTCCTTAATAATATGGCCCGTGTTACGGCTATTGATTTTACCAGGATACTCCTGATTTTACCGAACAAAGTATTTTTTAGACGCGAAAATGTCTTGGGCTCCAAAATTATATCTCCCGCCCTCCCCCTTTCCCCGTGAAATAATATTTTTAATAATATTTATGTTAAACATATTATTTTTTTACTATAAAATGCCTATTTTTTAATTTTTGTTCACCAAACATTTTTTAAAGTGTTGCTACATATATGAATAAGTATTATACATGTTTAAATCAACTCTGGAGGTTTGGTGTTTAGGAAAACGTTTATATTCTCAACGTTGCTTTTCTCGGTGTTTACGAAAACGTTTAATTGTCTGTACAGTTATCAAAATGAACATTTCGTGGTGCATCGTAACGCTTTAATATGTTTAAAAGTTTGGTGTTTAGGTTTTCAACTGCTAAGTGTTTCGTATTTAAAACAAATAATTAGAAAAACACGTGTTTAGATCTGTAAAAAGTGTTTAAAAGCTAAATGTTGTTTTTTCTGTGTATATTTTGAATCGCAGTCTTTAGTGTAATGCTTTCTTAAGCAGATATAACATCGTTGTTTAGTTTTGACGATATTTCGATTTTCGGCTAATGTGAACTTGTCACACTCGGAGGTTTTGCGCGTATTTTGGCCGCAGTAAAAACAGGTTTTCACTTAAATTTGATGTTGCTGGCTAGATCCCGAGGCTGCGATGTTCAACTCTGAGGCGGTCGAATTGAAAGTTTCTCGGTTTCTATTTCCGTTACGTGAGCTGAGATTAGATTTATCAGACCCATTTTTGCGCTCTGAATAGAGATTATTAGCACGAGAACCATAAGCTCTCTCGCGACAATTTATTTCTTTGCGCAGAAAAGTTAGAAGACCATCTATTTTGTAAGACACGTTGTCGTGCCTACGGTTAAACTCAATTTTTAATTCCTCAGGTAGAAGACCTTTTAAAACGTGGCAAAGCAATATCCCGTAAGAGTCACTAACAACCTCCAAAGATTGGAGGCTTCGAATTTGAATTTCACAAGTAGTATAAAGCTTTTTAAGCGTGTCGATTTCGTAACCTCTTTTAACAGGGGTTAGAATAGTTAAAATGTCCATATGTTTCTCGGCAATCATACCAAGGTTACCAAAACGTTCTTCTATAATGGATAGAGCAGCGTCGTAGTTTTCAGCTATCGGAGGCAACCCCGCTATAGACACACCGGCCTCGCCTTCCAAATAGGATAAAAGGTAACTAAACTTAACTGATTTGTCGATCGCGTGACTGTGGACTGCGGTGTTAAATTGTGTTCAAAAGGCTTGCCAGTGTTCCGGATTGCCGTTGAAACGTTGCATTTCCAGTTTCGGTAGTCGCACAAACACAGGAGGCGTGGTGACTAGATTCGTTGCAGACTGTGGCAGTTAAATCGGTTGGGATGAAACTGAGGAAACATAGTCGGAGAGTGTGAGGGTGGTCCGAAAAAGTGACGTTCGGTGTCGTAAGTGAGTTTCCCGAACGCGGAAACGGCGCGACGACCGACGTGATCGGTTGACCGCAGGAAGAGTGGTCGACGGAAATTCAGATTGTCCAAAAAGCTGAGATGCTGTCGTAAATACCGAATGTCCAGATGTGACCGTGACTGAGGTACTGGGAGCGCTGGAACCCGGTGAAGTTACCGAAAGAGAAGTCAACGGTAGAGTTGATTGCAAAGTACACACTCAAAACTTACTGTTGAAAAAACAGCAAATACGGTTTATAATTTACAGTAAAGTTTAAACCTAGCAAATACTCTATTTTATGTCAAACACACTTTGAAAGTAATTGTTTCGAGTTCAGTTCAAATGCGGAATTTCTTCAGTCTATTGGTGTAGCAAGCTCATCTAGACGTTAAGCAAGACTGACTAAAGGTGCAATTCCAACAATATTTTCGTATGAAAACAAAATAATAAACAAACCAACAAGGAGCCTTGTTAGAAAAAGGCAAAGGAAACAGGTAATTGTAAGAATTACAAAGATTCCAGTACTCAGTACGTCCCTAATGATGTCCGAACTGAGGATTGGGTTCCTGATGACCCTAATACTTCATTCTACGAACCATCTTCAGAATCAGAGTAACTATAGCTTTAATGTAATCATGATATAATTGGGTATAAATAATACTTTTTTTATAATAGGAATGATTCTGACATTGATGAGAGTAATGAAGAATTTGTGGAAGGTCCAGATGGAAAAAAAACCTCTTGGTGTTTATGAGGTGCTTAATGCAAATTTTGGCATTTTGTAGAAACTGCTTTGGAGCAGCGGCTGCGAATGTTAAATATTTTAAGGGGTCAATGGTTTGCGTTTAATCTCTTTGCGTGGATGGACACGTACACTGCTGGTACAGCCAGCCTTTCGATGGAAAATTGCCTATTGGAAATTTATTATTAGCAGCTGGCATGCTGTTTAATGGAAACCACCCGACTAATATCATCCAAATGTTAAAAACTCAAAATATTCAATGTTTCTCTTTGTCAACTTACTTTTTAATTCAAAAATATTATCTTTATCCATCTATTAAGGAAGTGTGGAAAAAACAAGAAGCTGATAACATCACTGAGTGTTTAACATTGGATGATGATGATATTAATCTTGGAGGAGATTCGAGATACGAGAGCCCTGGTGACTAGTTTTTTTACTTTGGTCCTAATTAAAAACAGCCTATAACATGCTATAATTTTAGCAAAATCCCCAAAAAGTCCTATAATTTTGAAAAATAGTCCTATAAAGTCTTATATTTTTAGAATTAGAATCCTATTTTTCCTATAAAAAAAAACTAAAATTTGAGGGGGGGGGAGGCTGGTATATTCTCATAGGTCACAATGCAAAATATGGAAGCTACTCCATGATGAACCTCAAAACTAATAAAATAATAACATTCCAGTTAGTTCAGGTGAGTAAATATTCATTACGAACTAGCATTTAGAGGACTAATGTAACTAAGTATTTTTAGTCTAACGAAGTGGCAAATTCCAATGCAATGGAGTTCGAAGGTTTGAAGAGGTGTGTTTAAAAGTCATTGGATCTCGTGGAGTGAAAATAAGAAGGTTGATAACTGACCGGCACCTTCAAATAACCAAGTACATGAGAGAAACAAGATCTGACGTAATTCACGAATTTGATTCTTGGCATGTTTCAAAAAGTAAAATAGTTGATAAATATTCTGGGGCTGGAAATACATTTTTATCATTACCATTACAGCCTTGAAGAAAAAACTAGCTGTGGCAAGTAGAATTAAAGATTGTGCCTTAATAGCAGACAGGACTCAAAGTATTACGAACCATTTATATTTCTGCGCTGCCAGTGACACTAAAGCTGAGAAACGAGATAAGTGGCTTAGCCTTCCGAATCACATTTCTAATGTGCATAAAGGTCACCCAGGAAGTTCTTTCCCCAAATGTTTACACGCACCGCTGGATAAACGAGTGGAAAGAAAAAAATCTTGGATTAAAGATGGTACTTTTAATAGCTAGTAAAGCTTTGGGAAATGACATCAAACCCCCTCCCCTTTCATTCTCCTACAATCATCCACTTAAAGAAAGTTAATTGCCAAGTTTAGTAGTAGATTTTATAAGAAAATTTAATTGACAGTGACTCGCCAATAACATTTAAAAATTTCAATAATTGTAAAACATTTTAAAATGAGATCTGTTTATTAAACTTTTGAGTTAAATGTTTCATACAAAGTGTTGAAGTTTTGTAGCAGCAGCGCTTCGCAGTGATGATCAAGAGACTCGAATAAACGATAAACTGGTTATATTTATTAAAATAATGAGAACAAGTTACATGATTGAAAGCTGGTAAATTAGTGACACACTGATACGCAGTGTAAAAGGTTTTTACCTCTCCGAGGGGACAAAGTCCCCTAGGAGGGGTTATACAACGACCGTGTCTGTCTGTGGGTCTATGGGTGGGTCTGTGGGTAGGTCTGTGGGTGGGTCTGTCTGTGGGTCTGTGGGTCTGTCAGGCCTGCGAACGCGTTCGCATTTTCGGTGCAAAGTGTAATCACTGCGTACGCAGTTTCTCAAAGGGTTGGCAAAACCACCGTGTGACGGTGAGCGTTAACGGATGCATTTGCGGTTTGGTCGTGACGGTTTGGTGTATTACGGTTTTTGTAATGTTTATGTGTAGGTTGTGAGTGTTGAATTTGTTGTGTTTGTGTTCTGATGGATGTGCATGTTGAGTCTGTTGTGTTTATATGGGCGTTTTCTCTCCAACTTCTTCTTAATGACTTTGGGACGGACCGAGTGCTGAGTGTAATGCTACCTCTCAACGTCCAATGGCAGGGTTTCCATCAGTTGTACACGGTATTCGTCTTAGTATCAATTTGCGATCGCATCGGGCGGGATTTGAACCCGAGACCTCCTGATTGACAGGCGGACGTTCTACCACAGAACCACCGACACTTGTTACGCCTTATCGAAAATTAGACCTTCAGCTATATCGGAAGCGTATTTAATAGAGTACGAAATTTTGGTTTAATTGAAATAGAATTGAAATTGAAATTATTGCATCGAAGAAATTCTAATTTAGCGTTTCTCTATTGATTAAAAACAAATGCGCCACCCAGGTTTCGAACCCAGACCATTCGGCTTGGCAGTCGAGCGCTCTACCACAGAACCACCGATAGCTGCTTAGATTCACTGAAATTAAGACAGGCATCGTAAGCATAATAGGTAATAAAGTCTTTTTTTATTAATGAATTTATGAAGGCCTAATCTGGCATTTTTTAAAGGTTAAATCTTGTTTTAGCGCAGTCAGCCGAGATTAGAGGGTTAAAGGGTAGACCCTGTGGGTGGTCCACTTTCTTAACGACCTATATATAGTTCTGTTAATTCAAAGGAGATAATTTAACGTTAATTGCTTTAAGAGCTGGCGGTTAGTCAAGTGGCTCTCTGTGCTTTGTTGATGGTAAGGTTTTTGCTTCTTGTAAATACATTTGGTGTGGATATTTGGATATCTACGATTTCTAACGCAGTCAATGATTTCTTGGGTGTGCGAGTCATTATATGATATTGGAAATTGGACGGCATTGGTCTTTTTCATGTGGTATGCGTCACAACGTCAACAGGAAGTGAACGAGTGTTGAAATAAAATGAGCGTTAAAGATGCGGCAAGTATTTCGTAAGCGAGTAATTCCAAAAAGCCTCTGTAGATATTTCTTTCATTAAAATTTGCTTCGTATTATATTTAACTGATAAACTTGTTCTGTAAAAGGGTTTAATTCAATTGTGCATTGTTATAGTACGTCTAACTTACTGTTGTAACTACTTAACTTATGATATTCTGAATAAATTAAAATTGGTCGTTTCGTCTCAATTATTTTAATTATAATTAAAATTTTATACCGGGCGGGATAGAAATGGGTTAATATTTTTAACAAATAACTCTAAATTGCGGAGATATATCTTTAAGGGTTATCTCGAGAAATTAATACCACTAGGGAAAATTCTTCCGAGGAGAGGTATATTTTGGCCTGCCAACTTGTTATATTAAAACCCGAGCGGAAAACATTTAAAAAACAAATATAAAATAAAGCGGAGAGATAAAGTAAAGAACATCTCTCCGTGGTTTTGTTCTCTTTCCCGCTGTGTTGGAAAACAATCTTCGTCGGTTATCTTCAACACTCTCCCTCGACGAAGATATGGTTAAATGCGTGGAGATTCAGGCTTTGGCGAAGGTGTGTGAATATCTCGGCACATAACGGCTTCGTGAAAATATCTGCCAACTGCTCTTCACTTGGCACGTAGGTGACATCAATCTGGCCGTTGATCACAAGTTCTCTCACGTAGAATTGACGGACGTTGATGTGCTTTGTACGACGATGAAATTCTGGATTCCGGATCAATTTGATAGCTCCGGCGTTGTCAATGCGCAGAACTGGAATCTCATTTTCTCGTTCAATGCCCAAGGACCTTTTGATGGGTTTGATCCAGACAATATCTTTCGCTGCTTCTGTGGCGGCAACCAATTCAGCCTCGGTAGTGGATAATGCAACGGACTGTTGCTTTCGACTTGCCCATGTAATTGGCGTTGATCCCATCAGGCAGACAATTCCCGAGGTTGAGCGTCTGGTCTTTTCACATCCGGCATAATCGGCGTCGCAGTAGGGGACAAGTTCCGATGTGTCATCTGATTTGAACAAGAGACCCAGGATTGTCGTTCCTCGTAGATAACGAAAAATGCGTTTTACGGCGAACTCGATGTCAGGACGTGTACCCATTGCAGCATACCGAAGGCTTCCAATGGCTGAGGCGAACATCGTTTGAGCTGCGAATTTCTTCTGACCATCTTCGCTGGTATCTGGCATAGAGGCTGGTGTTTTTACAGCTTTACAGTCAAGCATATGGAATCTTTCCAAAACCTTCTCGAGATAGGCGCTCTGATGAAGGAAAATTGAGCCATCTTCCGTGAAGTCGATCTTGAGACCAAGATATGTTGAGGCGGCTCCTGTGGTAATCTCGAATTCATCAGTGAATTGACGGAGGAATGCATCAACATCTGTAGCTGTAGTTCCGGCAATGAGACCATCGTCGACATAGAGGATTAGGATAAGCAATGTCCTTCCAGATGAAAAAACGTAGAGGCAATGATCACCATTAGCACGTCTGAAACCGAAATCTTGTAGAACTCGATCAATTCGCTCGTTCCAGCAGCGTGGTGATTGTTTAAGGCCGTACAGACTCTTTTTAAGCCTCCAGACTTTGCCGCTACTGTCATTATATCCTTCTGGTTGGCGCATGTAAATCTCCTCGGACAAGTTTCCATGAAGAAGGGCTGTCCTTACATCAAATTGCTTTAAATGTAAATTCTTCTGAGCAACGATGCTGAGGAATATTCTCAGGGTCTCGAAACGGGCAACTGGAGCGAAAGTCTCTTCATAATCGATCCCTTCTCGCTGTGCATATCCCTTGGCTACGAGTCTGGCCTTATACTTGGAAATCGTTCCGTCTTCGTTTGTCTTCGTACGAAAGATCCATCTATTTCTAATGATTTTCCGGCCCGAAGGAGGATTGACCAATTCGTAAACTTGGTGGATTCGGCGCTTGAACGAGCTGCTTCGGCTGTCTTTGGAAGATCATCACCGATCAGGAAAACTTTGTCTACAGGCATGCAGGTACAACAAGTGTGCCCTTTTGCCCTCAGTTTTGAACGATCTCGAAGTACGGGTCCGGTGGCTGCAGATGGTGATTCGACGGATCTGGATGTCACGTCTTCGGGAACATTGACGGATCTGGATGTCACGTCTTCGGGAACATTGACGGATCTGGATGTCACGTCTTCGGGAACATTGACGGATCTGGATGTCACGTCTTCGGGAACATTGACGGATCTGGATGTCACGTCTTCGGGAACATTGACGGATCTGGATGTCACGTCTTCGGGAACATTGACGGATCTGGATGTCACGTCTTCGGGAACATTGACGGATCTGGATGTCACGTCTTCGGGAACATTGACGGATCTGGATGTCACGTCTTCGGGAACATTGACGGATCTGGATGTCACGTCTTCGGGAACATTGACGGATCTGGATGTCACGTCTTCGGGAACATTGACGGATCTGGATGTCACGTCTTCGGGAACATTGACGGATCTGGATGTCACGTCTTCGGGAACATTGACGGATCTGGATGTCACGTCTTCGGGAACATTGACGGATCTGGATGTCACGTCTTCGGGAACATTGACGGATCTGGATGTCACGTCTTCGGGAACATTGACGGATCTGGATGTCACGTCTTCGGGAACATTGACGGATCTGGATGTCACGTCTTCGGGAACATTGACGGATCTGGATGTCACGTCTTCGGGAACATTGACGGATCTGGATGTCACGTCTTCGGGAACATTGACGGATCTGGATGTCACGTCTTCGGGAACATTGACGGATCTGGATGTCACGTCTTCGGGAACATTGACGGATCTGGATGTCACGTCTTCGGGAACATTGACGGATCTGGATGTCACGTCTTCGGGAACATTGACGGATCTGGATGTCACGTCTTCGGGAACATTGACGGATCTGGATGTCACGTCTTCGGGAACATTGACGGATCTGGATGTCACGTCTTCGGGAACATTGACGGATCTGGATGTCACGTCTTCGGGAACATTGACGGATCTGGATGTCACGTCTTCGGGAACATTGACGGATCTGGATGTCACGTCTTCGGGAACATTGACGGATCTGGATGTCACGTCTTCGGGAACATTGACGGATCTGGATGTCACGTCTTCGGGAACATTGACGGATCTGGATGTCACGTCTTCGGGAACATTGACGGATCTGGATGTCACGTCTTCGGGAACATTGACGGATCTGGATGTCACGTCTTCGGGAACATTGACGGATCTGGATGTCACGTCTTCGGGAACATTGACGGATCTGGATGTCACGTCTTCGGGAACATTGACGGATCTGGATGTCACGTCTTCGGGAACATTGACGGATCTGGATGTCACGTCTTCGGGAACATTGACGGATCTGGATGTCACGTCTTCGGGAACATTGACGGATCTGGATGTCACGTCTTCGGGAACATTGACGGATCTGGATGTCACGTCTTCGGGAACATTGACGGATCTGGATGTCACGTCTTCGGGAACATTGACGGATCTGGATGTCACGTCTTCGGGAACATTGACGGATCTGGATGTCACGTCTTCGGGAACATTGACGGATCTGGATGTCACGTCTTCGGGAACATTGACGGATCTGGATGTCACGTCTTCGGGAACATTGACGGATCTGGATGTCACGTCTTCGGGAACATTGACGGATCTGGATGTCACGTCTTCGGGAACATTGACGGATCTGGATGTCACGTCTTCGGGAACATTGACGGATCTGGATGTCACGTCTTCGGGAACATTGACGGATCTGGATGTCACGTCTTCGGGAACATTGACGGATCTGGATGTCACGTCTTCGGGAACATTGACGGATCTGGATGTCACGTCTTCGGGAACATTGACGGATCTGGATGTCACGTCTTCGGGAACATTGACGGATCTGGATGTCACGTCTTCGGGAACATTGACGGATCTGGATGTCACGTCTTCGGGAACATTGACGGATCTGGATGTCACGTCTTCGGGAACATTGACGGATCTGGATGTCACGTCTTCGGGAACATTGACGGATCTGGATGTCACGTCTTCGGGAACATTGACGGATCTGGATGTCACGTCTTCGGGAACATTGACGGATCTGGATGTCACGTCTTCGGGAACATTGACGGATCTGGATGTCACGTCTTCGGGAACATTGACGGATCTGGATGTCACGTCTTCGGGAACATTGACGGATCTGGATGTCACGTCTTCGGGAACATTGACGGATCTGGATGTCACGTCTTCGGGAACATTGACGGATCTGGATGTCACGTCTTCGGGAACATTGACGGATCTGGATGTCACGTCTTCGGGAACATTGACGGATCTGGATGTCACGTCTTCGGGAACATTGACGGATCTGGATGTCACGTCTTCGGGAACATTGACGGATCTGGATGTCACGTCTTCGGGAACATTGACGGATCTGGATGTCACGTCTTCGGGAACATTGACGGATCTGGATGTCACGTCTTCGGAATCCGAATCATCGGAACTCTGCTCTCCCTGACTAGAGACATCCATCCATTCTCCAGGTTTGGTTTCGAGTATACATTTCTCAGGATCGAACTTGACATCTCGAGATCGGATGACGTCATTTAGCTCTGGAACGTAGACTCGATATCCATCCATGTTATCTTCATAGCCAACGAGAATGCCTCTCAAAGCTTTCTTAGACAGCTTCCTTCGCTTCTCCTTTGGCACATGAACGTAACAATCGGTTCCAAAAATGCGCAAATGCTTGACTGATGGATTCGGCTTTCCAGTCCATAGTTCGTACGGTGTCTTCCCTTTGATGCAGGTTGGGGCTGTGCGATTTAGAATATACGTCGTCGTGTTGACTGCTTCGGCCCACAGATTTGGAGGTAGATCGGGTTTTGAATGCAGCATTGCACGAACAGACTCCATGATTGTTCGATTCTCACGTTCAGCTACTCCATTTTGCTCAGGAGTGTATGGTATTGAGGTTCGATGCTTCAGGCCGACTTCTTGTGTCGTTATTCGGCGAAACTCATCGTTGACGTACTCGGTCCCGTTATCCGTGATAGTATGAGCAACAAGGCCATTTGCCGCATAAAGACCACCGCCATTGTCGGCGCCAGTGTTGCTTCTGCTTTCTCCAGTTCTCAGATTGCCGGATGGTTTCTTCCCTCCTGTGCAGTCCCTCGAGAGATGTCCTAACTTCTTGCATTTGAAACATCTCGGTCGATTTCCTCTTGAGCTATTTCCAGTGGAATTGACATTTTTTCTACCGTCTCGACGAGCTAGAAGACCAGAAGACTCTTCAAAGGCGTTTCCATCACGTGTTGAACGGCCTATCAGTAGGCGCTCCAACTCCGCGACCGTCTGCTTTTCTTTAGGCAATGTATCCCAGAGCATACCAAACTCTCGGTATTCGTCTTGAGGTAATGACTCGAAAATGCAGGCGATCAGAATACAGTCATCAAATGAAACGTCCTTTTCAAACTTCGCTGTCGTCAGGATGTCTGACCATAGGGAACGCATTTGTGCAAGATGGGTGGCCATGTCATCTTCAGGAGCTTTCGTCGTTTTTATCAGTTGGGCGAGTAATTTTCGAAGCCGGTTGGACGACTTTTGTTCGAAAATTTCCAGTAGTTTACTCCACATTTCCCTTGGTGTTTCACAATCAGCAATCATGTTCTGGACCTTCCGGGATAACGCTGACCAGATGACAGTACGGGCTGTACTGAATGCAACTTGGTATTTCTCTAGGGCTGCAGCGAACGCTGCCTCTGTCTCATCGGTTCGTACTGGTTCCGTACGACTTCCATTGGCAATGTTGTATACGCTTCGAATTGTCAAGACGTCACAGACTTGTCTTTTCCAGCTTCGCCAATTCTCTGGACCAGACAGCTTCTCGACGTCATGGCGTAGAAGACCGTCCATCTTGGCAGGAATTAGTGTGCTGTGATACAGGATACGATGAAGACAGGTAACCAGTTCAGTTGATCATCTTAGTCAGCGGAGTGGCGCAGTGGGAGCGTGCTGGGCCCATAACCTGTTGAAGTTTTGTAGCAGCAGCGCTTCGCAGTGATGATCAAGAGACTCGAATAAACGATAAACTGGTTATATTTATTAAAATAATAAGAACAAGTTACATGATTGAAAACTGGTAAATTAGTGACACACTGATACGCAGTGTAAAAGGTTTTTATATTAAAACCCGAGCGGAAAACATTTAAAAAACAAATATAAAATAAAGCGGAGAGATAAAGTAAAGAACATCTCTCCGTGGTTTTGTTCTCTTTCCCGCTGTGTTGGAAAACAATCTTCGACGGTTATTTACATAAAATATACACCGTAGACGAAATGTTAACAAAAGGAACAAAATTTGATTCATATACAGTTCTCACTAAAATATTTGGAAATTATTCTACGAATACATCTTTTTATGAAATCAATCCCAACTTTCTTGACCCGTGCCGGACGTTGCTGCCCGAACCTGGGAGGCTATTCTCTAAACAATCCAAATCGTTTAGCCAATTCCAAATCTAAATGATTTGGATCGGCTTCATTTGGATAGGGCGCGAAAAACCGTATTCTCTAACCCAAATCCAAATCTTCATTTGGATTGCTCGATTTCCCTTTCCAAATCTAAATGAACGTCATTTCCGCTCGCACTACGTCATGTGTTTTTTTGAAACGTTCTTTTTTATTGGTTATTTCATTTGGCGGGTTTTCAAATGGGTTTTCCCAATCAAAATGTGGTTTTCCACATTGTCAAAGAATTATTTCCAAGAATTTCGTATTATTCCACAACAATACTCATCTTCAAAGATAGTGATATTTTTTAGAGTTCTTGAGAAAATTTTGGGTTTTAGAATCTTTTATTTGACTTAACTTAATAGTACAATGGGTGTTAAAGTACATTCAAAGCAACAGCTTATTTACATTGAGTTTTTAGAAGCCAATACTAATTTTGTGCACATGAAATTTAACATGAATTTCACTAAGGCAAAATATGATGCTATGTGGATAGCATTGAACGGTCAGCTCAATAGTTGTGGCTTGGGACCATCCAAAACTGTTGAAAAATGGAAGAAGGTAAGTTTCAATTTAAATAAAATTTTAGCGATAATTTCTATAAAATTACTTTTTTGCTTCGCTAGTCGTTTTCAGCATGGCGCTCGAACATTCGAGCTAAGGCATCGAAGGCCTTAAAGGGAAAAACTGGTGGTGGACCGCAACCCGAGCCTTTAACCGATTTAGAGGAAAGACTTCTTTCCGTTATTGGGAAAGGGACCGTGACTGGACTAGGTTCAGTGGTTGAAGCCGGATTTGGGACGCCCGTTGCAACAATTAGTGTTCCACCGCAGGAGGAGCCAGCAGCGTCTTTTATCCAATTGGATGCTTGTTTTGAGGTTGAGGTGGACCAATCCATGGTTGTTGGAGAGCCATTGATGTCCAGCGAAAATGAAGACCTTGTTGGGAACATTTCGGAGACAGTCGTTGAATCTGCAAAAAGTAATTTTTAAATAATTATTTTGGCAAAACCATTTATAGTAACCTGTCACAAATTCATAGAATTCAATGAAGCGAGAAAAGCCAATAAGGCTGCCAATAGGAGGACCCCCTATGAAAGAGCAGCAGCTTCATTGGATGCTTCCCAAAAGGCGCAAAATGAGGAGATCAGTGGCATAAAAATAGCGCTGGACAAAATTGCTGCATCCTTTGAAGATTTCGCCCGTTCTCAAGCGAGGATGGCTGTGGCTTTTGAAAAAATTGCCGAAAGTTTATCAAATAAATAGGTTGAGTGAACACAAACGGCCCTTTTAAGGGCCATTAGACAGTTAGATATCATCAAAATAAAGAGTTTATCTTTTTTGAATAATTGAATCGTCACGCATGAAGACTTAATTGTCGGATACCCTGTGACGACTAGCTTATTTAAAATTTGGAAACTCTCTATTTTGGAGGTATTTACTGTCTAATGACACTTGAAGTTTGCGATTTATTCTCTTAAATAGACAAATATCGTTGAACATGTGCGGAGTATGTTGCCTTCTCGTGGCAAGTGTTGAAAACTTGCTTGTGCAAGGCCGAAACATACACGCTCTCCTACAATACATAAATTATTACTCATATAATTTAATAGAATATTAATAATTTAAAATCTTATTTATTTAATGGATATACATATAAGCCACAAGTGGGCTTATATTAGTACATCGGTACAAATACGCTTATAAGTAACAAGGTACAAAATTAAAAATATGGTAATTAAGCACTGAAAGCAACTGGCAATAGTATACATGAAAAACACAATATAAGTGGTTGCAATGAATATTTATATGTCACTGGGTGAAAACTCTAAACTACTAATTCTTCAGCTTTAAGTTTGCTAGTTATCTCCGCACTCGGGTTTTCCCTCGAGCTCTTCGGTTTCCCCTTTGTATAAAAACTTGATAAGGATAATAGTGAGTGTAAGGAGCTGCTTAGGGCTGTGCGAGTACACGAACATCATCAAACTTGACCTTGAATAAGTAATTGGAGAATACTCCTCAATTACAGAGTACCAAAAATTGCATATTCGGGTACCCGATTATACTTGAATAAGCTGCTTTCTAACTCGTTGAGTATTGGTTTTTCTATCCTCGTTGCTTCAAATTTCAAAGAGTGGTTTTTACAACTTTTTGGGGCAATAAACGGTACTTACAAAGTGGGGGAAACTGTGGTTCATTTAAAATAAAGGAAATATTTTTCAGCATTGAAAGCTACTTTATACTCCTTTTAAACCGACTCGATTGCCTAAAATCACTAATCGCACTGCCCTAGAACTGTTATCTCGCGTGGCATGAAGGGCTTGCCACCACCCACCTACACATTGTAACCCGGCCGCCAACGATAAAGGCACTAAAAGTTGCTAAATTACTTAGGCCTAAGATGGTGCCTTGGGTATTAGTCTAGTTGATTACTTTTATATACAAAAAACATGTTTTTATTGAAATGCTTGTAATAATTATGAATGGGTTGAATTTAAAAATAAGAAATAAATTCAATATGTACTATATTTAAAAAATCAAAATTAAAAAAATTACAAATGAAAATTCACAAAAAAAGGCAGTAAATAAGGGCCAAAATATATTTTAAGTTTATCTTTGAGAGTAAAGAAAGCGTGCATGTTTTGGCCTTGCAAAAGCAAGTTTTCAACACTTGCCACGAGAAGGCAACATACTCCGCACATGTTCAACGAAATTAGTCTATTTAAGAGAATAAATCGCAACTTCAAGTGTTATTAGACAGTAAATACCTCCAAAATAGAGAGTTTCCCAATTTTAAATAAGCTCTTAGCCACAGGGTATCCGACTATGATATCACCAAGAAAGGGAAACTCTTTATTTTGATGATATCTAACTGTCAAATGGCCCTTAAAAGGGCCGTTTTTCTACTTACCCTCAGCTTAACGAAAGCGACGAACCACTCTTTCCCTCAACCTTTGTCCAAAGGGATTCCAATTTCCATTACGTGGTGGTGGAATGTGCGGATGTGGGCGGTCATCAGCGGCGAATGGGACATCATCATCTTCTTCTTCCCTGACATCTTCACCAAAGCCATTTAACATGCACATGTTGTGCAAAACACAACATGCCATGATAATTTCTGCTGCAAATTTGGGATGGTAATGGAGAGCCCTAGCTTTCAACAAGCAACGAAAACGTTGCTTTAAGCACCCATTACATCTTTCAATGGCGCATCGAGCTTTGAAAAAAGCCTCCATAAAACGGAACTCCGGGCTTCCTTCTTCAGCACCTATTATTGGAACCATTAACCACGGAGTTAATGGATAGCCACTATCTCCTACCAAAATAAAAATAACATTAAGTATTGAAATTAGATATAGGCCAAATAGTTTTCAGAGTTATACCAATTAGCCAAGAATCATTTAATGTCCCATTGACGTAAGATTCTTCTAAGTGAGTTGACACTTGTGAACTCCGGTAGATGAAGGAATCATGTGATGAACCGGGATACTTTGCATTTGCTGAAAGAATAATCAAATCGTAATCGCACACCTAAGAGAAGAACATATTAATACATTTTTCTTGGTAGTGAAAATAATTATTTATATACTTTACCAGCTGAACATTCAAAGAATGATACGTCTTGCGGTTGACAAATAGGTACTCCGGAAAGTCTGGGTCAATGTTCGCAGGTGGTACAATTGCTACATGTGTGCAATCTATCGCTCCAATTGTTCCGGGAAAGTTGCACTCTTCTTGGTACCTCAATTTAACCGCAGCTTTGTGCACTTTATGTACAATGGTACTAGATGCCGGTTGATAGCCTTTGTAACGTCTCTGAGACAACGGCTTACACTAGGTTGGCTGACTCCAAGAAAAAGGTTTTGACCTACATCCAGTTGGTATGACCCTCTCGAATAAAACCTCAAAGCGATAAGAACCTTGAAAAAGAACGTTTCATTTTATAAGTATAATTTAAAATAGTTAGATTTGTGAGGTTTCTTACCTTCAAATCTACTGGCAATGCGGTGGTTCTAATTCCTTGTAGAGGCTCCGTCAAGGTTTGACAAAGGCCTAAAACCATTTCACGCGTTAAGCGAAAATTTCTTCGAAAACGAAGGTCATCTAACTCCCACACTTGATTCACATCTCTATAAACCCTTTGAATTCGTAGATCGCGACGTTCAACGCGATCACGGTATTCATACATCAAACGAAAAAGCTCAAGTCGAAAAAACAAAGCAGCCATATTAAACGAAAAAGCAAAGGCTTAAGATATCCCACCACCAAAAAATGAATCCCAAGTTAAGAAGTAGTTTAAAGTTTGTAAAATAAAAATTTAGCCTCGCAATAAAGCTTTAAACTTACTTGAAGTAATATCAAAAAATCAGAGTAGTAAAATACCACGAAAAATATCAAACCCGCAGCGAAAAAGAACCCACTCTACACGGAATCAATGGCGACCAAAAAGGAAAGAAACGTGAGGGAAAATCGGGGGGGTAAACTACCTAAATGAGAAATAACCCCCATTTGGCTAGCTACTTGTATGGCCAAATCATTTGGCTGGCTTCGAGCCAAATGATTTGGGATTTAGACTTACAGAATAAGCATTTTTGTCATTTAAGGTGCCAACTGTCCAAATTCCAAATGATTTGGACAGACTCGATCCAAATGAAAATTACAGAATAGCCTCCCTGGACAACAAATTGGCCAAATAACGAAAAACTAGTTTCAAGTCCAAATTCTATATTCTACTTTTGACGGCGAGTTGATGGAAACATCTATTCCAGTGACTTCAGACCATTTTCAACGTTTAACCCGTGTTTCGTGTTATTCCAACTGGATTAATTATTCTTCAAATTTAACTTGTCGGTTGTGAGAGCCGGGGCGATTGCAATTTGTGTAATAATTTGAAATAATTTTCAATGAAACTTTGTGAGAAATCTACATTTAATAAATTAATGTTCTTTAGAGAGACCTAACTGGTTTTGAAAAACTTTCTCGTGGCTCACTATTTTCAAACGTCGCGTAGCTTAGCAGAACTTGCACTTGAACTAACATTAGAAGTCTCCGTATTATATATAACTTTCTACTCTGGAAATTAAGTAGCGTTGGGGGTCATATGTAGACGAACTGGGCACGTCTTAGTCACTAGGGCATAGTAACCCCGTGGCCCCACCGGCCTCCCTAGTACAGCGAACAGCCTCAAAGCAAAATTTTGGTGGCCGCCCCGTTGGATTTTTCCTGCCTGCCCACGTGTCCAGTCCGCCTCTGGGTATCAAAAAATTGGTATTTATAGATCAATTTTATTTATTTATGTTATTTAACTTGTTTTTAAGGCGGATAATTAGATTACAGATCATCTCCCTCTTGCTGAACCTCCGCAATCTTCTTTTCTAACATTTGGACCTGATGCACCTTTTAGATTCGCCCCAGTTCTTCCCCCGACCGTAAAGGAAACGTGAGTATATTAATAACTTCCAAATATCACGCGTGAAAAGACCTCTATTTAGTATGGTCAACACAATTTGGTTAATACACTCGCGCATTTAAGACCATTAGTGGTAGTTTCAATTATGTATAATTAACTGTGTTAAACTACACGATATTGGAGATAATCCTTATTTCTGGCTCTTCCTCAGTTACAATACAGATTCCGCGCAGGCAACAAGGGGACATCAACCACCGTCACACGAAGCCGGATCGGACATACTACGAGAAATCATGACCAGGACTTCACTTCCTGGCGCGGGATATTCAGTAGCCTCCGTTCCTGGCCAAGTATTTTACTCTGGATATTTCAACCAGTGTTTGCTGCCCCAACCTTCAACAGGGTACCAGTGGCGCGTGTTAGTCGGAAACAACCACCAAGCGCCATTCCAGATATCTTCATCGCTCTATGAGTTGCACTACCAACAAAACACGTCTTTCACGATGCCCCGTCCAACACCACGTCTTATGTCCACCTACCCAAATATGACCGGAGACGACTGGAAAGCGGCCATTAATCTGTATTCCATCAGCCGGCAAGGCGCTGTGTCGCTGGTAATCGACGTCGAAACCTGTTCGCTGGATGAACAAGTCGCCACAAGTGATACGAGTAACTATATTTATTACATTTATCGTCAATATCCACTTACTAATTTGGAATGTCCATTTCAGCCTCGTCAACATTTCCGGTTTCCGAACAAACGACGGCCACCGAAGCCGCGGACAATGTTTCGTCATTCAGCAGTTTGACGGTACCTCAGGGGCAACATCCTCCAACGAGGTGGCGCGCAAGTTCACTTCTCCCGCCGAGTCAAATACGCAGACTGTTATGACTATAGTATTAAGGCAGACCTAGGCCGGGTTTTTAAAATTATATTGTATTTAAAAAAAAATATTCCGAATTTAAAAGTAAATTTTCAAATATTGTTTTTAAATCTTTAATTTTTTATTCTAATTTCTACGGTGACAGTAATATTTTATTTTTAAACAGTAATTTCCGAATTTTATTCCAAATGTACGACAGTTTTTAAAATTATACTTTTTAGTTAAACTTTTAATAAAGTGGTTTAAAAAAATATTTTTTGTTCTCATGTTTTGCTAAAGAAAGGGAAAATAAATTCCCTCTCGGCAAAGTTTGAAATTTGTCAAAAGTAATAAATTGCATTTCGTAGGACATTTGAAATAAGCGTGTTCACAATCGTTGATTCCTATTTAGAAAATATCATTGACAAATATGAAATATCTTTACAGCCAACGGTTGAGGAGATATTGCTTTTAGCAAAATAGGGTTTGAGCAACTATCACCAATTTAGGGTTGGCGCGTTGCGATTCGCAACTTGGGCGTCTGGAAATTGCGCTAAAGGTTTCACAACACTGAGAAGGATTGCAATCTCTCTAAGAGTGGTCAGAGTCGAATATAGAACAGTAGCAGACCACTAACCTGCTTGACCTGTTTCTAGTGACCCAATGATCCCAATCCAATTTTTGCGTTTATTATTAATTATTATTAGTTTTTTTTTGGTATCTTATATTCAATTTCTTTGGCCTGTTTGGAAACTACTCTCATTTCCCGTTCGTATCAAGTGATGTCATCGCTCCGTTGGAGAACCACTTTCGTAAGAACGTATCAGTGGGGTGGCCAAGTGATTACCACTCTAGCAGCAAGAGGTGGCGGCTTCGATCTCAGTTTGTGGCACCGAGTGAAAACTCGGAACCGCTATTTCCTGCGATGAGTTTCCAATTTCAATAAACACTTGCTGAAGTTAGGGAAATAGTTAGTGAAGGCTTAACATCAACCTCCTACGTAATATAACACGGCCACCGGCAATTGGCGTCACAAGTCACTAGTTCAATTAGGCCTTTGTATTAGCCTAGCTGATTACATAGAAATAGAAATTAGACTAGAAGCACGATTGGATTGGGCGGGGACGTACCAGCTAGAAGGCTGCCATCAGAGTGGAATCGCGATAGTCGCGCCATCTCAAAGAAACAATTTAAACCTAATTAGTAAATATGGTCACGTGGAATAACATAAAACAGATCGTAGGTAACGTATTAATTTTTTTTTATTTATCTGACATTATATTAAGTTATTTAAACAGCTTTAGGAAAATCATAAAAATCTCAAGAATATATATGCCGTGTCACCCTTAAAGTCACACGTTAACTTTGCGCAATCATTGTAAGTCTGAAATACACTGAGAGAAAAAAAAGTAGTTTCAACAGTAATCAATAATGTAAAATATACAAATCCTTTCGTATTATATAGTTTACTCCACATTACTGTGGTTTTTGCAAGTCCATCTCATACTTCTTAAAACAAGCAGTTGTAATTGGTTTTTAACTTTTACTAACTGTAAATAAAAAATGAGCATTCGTATTTTTTTCATGTAATTACTAGTAATTTTTACATGGGCATGGTTAGTAAGTTAAAACAACCAAAGACTAAATCTTACAACTTTCATTTTGATTTTACATAAGATCTGTAATACATTATTGCAGATTATTACTGTTTTTTTCAACGACTTATTCTTGTTTTTGTAACTGTGCTAGCATTATTTAGATATTAAAGTATATTCACACTAAATATTACCTCCTAGTACGTATTTTATACTAACTGAATACTAGTAAAATGGGTATATTACTTTTTAAAAACCAAACCAAAACAAACCATGACAAATAGGAGGCCCTTTCGTTTTAAGGGCCCACTGAAGAAGGTCAAGGGGGGGGGGGGCGTGCAAATCTAAACGATGGAAAACGCTTTGAATAGGCTCGAGGGGAAGGAGGTGCAAATACTTTATAACAAATAAAAGGGCTCTGAATGAACGAATGAATGAATGAATATTTATGAACTCTTTGCAAGAAACAAATCCCTTTTGAAACAGGGAGGAATTCACGTTACAATGAATCCGCAAGTTTTAGACCAAAAATCATCAAAATAAACAGGAAGTAAATCATATGTTTAGAATGAAAATAGACATAATACAACACATAATTAAAAATTAATATCTTGATATCTTGTGGGGGGGGGACAAAAAGCTAAATTTCACAACTTAAATGTTTATTATACATAAGTACTGTAAAGCATATTATTACAGATTATTACTTTTTATTCAACGATTAATTCTTGTTTATGTAACTGGGCTAGCATTATATATAAAAGACCGAGTTTCTTCATTCTTTGGCCATACACACGAAAAACGCTTAAATTATAGCAATTTTTTAAAAGCCTTCTTCTATAGACACTAAGCCGTATAATAAAAGGCAAATTATTATGTAAGCAACGTATAATTGGTTAAAATTGTCATTAATCAGTTGGTAATATAGGTACGCTGCCATGCGTAGAGAGAGTTATTGCAGCGTTCTATTATCGTGTTTAACGTATCGAGGTTTCGTCACTGGCGTTTGACTTCAGAATTCGTCTCTGGGTACAGTTGTTTATGGAATTAAATTAATTTTTAAAAGGTATCTCCCCGGGAAACAAAAACGCTTTTTGGTAATACACATATTTCCCTTTGAAATAGACGTATTTTTTCGGGAAATCATTGCATTTACTGTATTAGGCTTATCTCCCCGGGAAACTCCGGGTACCCCGGCTAGTTAAGTTCAAATGTTAAAATTACAATTTCTCGGTGTAAAAATTGATTCACTTCAACGATAATTAAATAGTTTAGCTAGACCTATTTTATAAAGCGTAAATGTCATTAATATAATTATACCGTGTAAATTTAACCATAATACCTAATGTACATTTTAGATGGGGAACCGTAAAAATTAGTTTCTGTTCACATTAGTATTACTGATCCTCTTGTATAAACTACTTCAAGATAGTTGAAATTTTAATTAATGGTAATAGATAAATTTTACCGCCAACCTGTATATTTTAAATATCTAGATTGTTATATTAACAGGATTTATAATTAAAAATACAAGCAAGGTCTTGTTAAATTGACAAATATATTGTCAGTAAAATTAACACCTGTGAACTTGGATTATCAGATAACATCATAACTTGTAAAATTTACGAGACCCTCTTGGCTTCACCGGAGTCCAAGAGTTTCCTGTAAATTTAACAAGATTTTTTTTCTCAGTGTACCACAAATCATCACAGTTTAACTAAATTTTAATTATTTCAGTGTGGTTTAAAATATGCCTACATGAGATTCCAAAATCTTGGTTTCAGTGTCTTTTAAACTATCATCAGTATTAGTCAAGTCAAATTGAGTGGTTTCCGGTAGTTCACTTTTGCCGTAAGTTTTCTGAAATAACCTCTGATAAATAGGGAAACTAAATAACAATTACTAAAATCAATAAATTGGCATACTCTAGAAGTTGTAAATATGATTTGTTCTGGAATAGATATTTTTGGGAGCTCTTTCCAATTCTTGTTTTAATAAAGAAATTATTCATATTTTAGTAAGTTTTTTATTTCAGAATGTATAGGGTAATTTTTACTTGTGTAGGTACAGCATTTGCTTTCAAATGCTGCCTTCCATTATGAAAGTAAATTTCATCCGGCAGAAAATGTTTACTACACACAAAGTCATATGAAGTAATTGAAGATGGAGTCCAATTTTCGCGATTTACCGATAAAACCCATTTTCCTAGTAATTCAGCATTTCTCAGAGGAAATCTTAGCGTAAAAAATCTCTTATTCCGAGATTATTATAAAATATTTACTATAATATTACATACTTATGAAATGAGAATTTAATTCTTTCCCAGATCTCTTTTTACGATGTGAAAAATCGCAGTTTTTAACCATTTTTGCGGATATGCTTTTAGACGCAAAAACTTAAACACGAAAAGACCGTCGCTGCGCACGACGTGATGCGCAGTGGATCGTCTTTTTTTCGCTCTTCGAAATTCGCGTCGTAGCCATGGCGACAATGTTTATTGCGTTTGTCAGATGGCGCGTACATCGCGATTCCACCCTAATGTCAGCCTTCTAGCTCGCCTGATTCCCTTGGGATTGGCGGAAAGGGCAGTGCTTCTAGTCTAATTTCTATTTCTATGGCACCCACTCTTTAACTTAGGATGGCAATTTATATATCAAACGATAAGAAATCACGTAGCCTCAACAGTTTTTGTATTAGTTTGCCTACCTGTGTCTACTAAGGGTGTATGGGTTGGCCCACTCGAATACACTGATGTGGAACTAATATTACGGCCTGGGCCGACTTGTTTAATATATATATGGTAGCGCCATCCGCCGCAAGAAAGTGTTGCCAGCAGCCTCATTCCAAGTTTATTAGTAAGCTTCGGCCACCGTTGGGAAAAAAGCGATCGGCGCCAGTGGTACAACCAAATAAGTTTAATAGTCACATTGTCTGGAAAAGCCATTTTTGTCATTTGAACCACAATTTGAGCAGATACATTCGGCCCTTTTTTGATTGAAACTAGAATAAATTTTGACTGACACTATATTCTGGCCATTTTTTCGGGTATTACTCAACTTGGGTGAAAATAGTGTGTGACAGTTCTGTGGGATCTTCTACAAATAACGTCAAACATTTGGTCAAATTTACTGCGTGTGTGGTCCTGAATGAACCAAAGCTTCGGATTTTGAGTATGTACTCGTAAGTCCTGATCCTCTTCAATAACACATAGCTTCGAAATATCACTTAGCACATAATACCTTCAACCACATATTTGAAGAAAGTGGTGTAAGGATATCTCGAATGAGGGCCAATTTCTCTTCGCGTCTCTTGTTCTTAGCCTCTCCTTTTAATTGACGAATGTGGAGTAAGGTTTCATTCATAATCTCTGGCGTCGGTTTGTTACGACGCGACGCTTCTTAGCTGATGATTCAAAAAGTGAGTACTCGAAGAAAACGAGCTCGTTAGGCACACTCAGTTAAGATCGCTCTCTCCAAAAAATGAGCTTGTTGCTAAATTTGCTCGCTCAAAAGGTTATTGGGTTACTTTCGGATCGGCGCCTACGTATACAGATTCGTAAAATTTTTAGATATTTGTGAAATGGTCGGCGATTAATGGGTCGTTTCTATATCCAAACGATTTTATGCTGTCTGTTTAAGTGGAATACGGGCAACGAAATAATATTATCGCCTTTTTGGCGAACTAGTTTCATATCAAGATAACTATCTAAAGCGGATTTGGCATTGAATGTAATCTTTATTAGCATTGATTGATAATTGTGGGGTGGCGAAGTGGTTTGCACTTTCACCTCGCAGCAAGAGGACCCGGGTTCGATCCCAACTTCGTGGCATTGGGTGAAAACTCGTAACAACTCATTTCGCGTTGCGTTTGCAAGTTCTCCCCCGCTGTTTAAGGGGTTGTCCTCCGAGCTCTTCTGTTTCAACTTCCATAAAAACTTGTTGAGGTTAACGGCAATAGTTGGTGATAGGGAGCTGTTGGCTCGAACGCGTGGCATGCAGGGCTTGTCACCACCTTCATACGCATTGCAACCCGGCCACCTGAATTAATGGCTTCAAAAGTCGCTTGATGACTTTAGCCTAAGGTGGTGCCTTGGGTATTAGCGTAGCTGATTATTATTATTAATAGATCTTCAGAAATTCTTTCCACGTTGCTCTTTTAATTGGGAAGATTTTTCGTGGTCCAACTACAGAAATATACTCGCTATACTTATCAAGCAGAACGTGCTTTCTTCGGATGTCCATTTTCCATCTGAACATTGGGTTTTATCCACATTTGAGCTTCGTTCATAGTAAGCCCACTTTCAATTAATATATTTTCATGAAATGGTAATATGGTTTTAAATCCAATGAGTTTAAAAGAGGAATAAAATTAACATCTTAAATAAAACACACCCTTGTAAGTCGAAAAGATTACCATTTTCAATAACATTGCGCTTAATCATTCCACCTTCTAGCATCATTGGTCGGTTATTTTAATCTAAGAGCAACCTTTTAATAAAAAAAACCTTCGAAGGTCATTAGCCGAACACGCCATTGGGGTTTAAAGAGAATAAATTTGGGGAAAAAATCCCCCCAAAAAATAGTCAATCAATAAGACGCGAAAATTTAAATTACAAGCAGACGAAAAACCAAAAAACGCGTAAATATGTTCATGGAATGTTCCATTGGCGGTTTTACTCGAGTCGATCGTTGCGAGGTCTATGACGTCAGAGAAAGATTCGGAGCGAATCTCGAGCTAGGCGCTTTCTCAATTTATAACTGGGAAATGGAAGGAAATATCATTTTGCTGCCAGATTTAGTATGTCGTCAGGGGCTAGACGGCACTCCGTCAGAGAATGTGACAATCAAAGGTTTTCGGTTCATAGGGGTGGACGCATTTACTAAAATTACTCCGGAAAATATTTTGTGAAACGCAAATGATTAAAGTTTTGTACTTTTATTTTTTTCGAACCCTCTTGGTGCCCCTTGTAGGCTTGGTGCCCTAGGCCGCCGCCCAAGCCTATTCGGCCTATTGGTTAATCCGGCCCTTAGGGCAACAGTGCGCTTTGCGAAACAACGTTCGCCAGTGAGACAGCCTTCGTTTCTGCCACACATATAGCAAACAAACGCCCTCATCACGGCCCGACTAAAGGCGACACCATGGGCTGCCCTGAACCCACCCTCGCGCAGTTGACCTGACTAGAGTGACTTATTCTTCCACTGCAAACTATCCTCCCCGAAAGGTTATAGAATTAATGACAGTTCAGCTAGGGACAGTGGGAATGTACCCATAGACATATGAAATAAAATAGACCCCCGATTTTACACGGAGAGCGTGTGCCAGCAAGACCCGGTCGTGTGGTAAACACTTCAGAAAAGGCGCCTTCTATCGATGACCATATTAAATAATAAATTAAATAATATCACTTGATTTCACGAAGGTCACGGGTGTCGAGAAAATGATTCTTTGGTAATTTGATGAAGATGCTATTTAATTTTAATTATGCAAATAAATATATTAATTCGTACAAAATGAAAGGTAGACAAATCTTAAATTATTTTAAAATAAATAATGAAATTTAAAATAAATATTAAAATATATTTTAAAATGTAAAAAATATTTGACCGAAGATTAAGAAGTAGCATACTAGGTTATAGTAAAATGATATTTCAACTATAAGATGGAATATCCGTTTAATTCCCCCATTAAAATATTAGATATGTAACTGTAATTTCCGCAAGGTAGTACTAGATTATTAATTTAATATTTATTCTTAAACCTACACGAATAGATTCGTGATCGGAGTATAGGTCTGTAGTTTGAGAGAGCAAACCTTTTGGGATCTCTTTGAAGCCTACGTCTAATTCTGCTATTGTTCTTTTCGTATGTTGTTTTTAACCGTCAGTAGATGTCGCGAACTAAGGTTTGATAATTTCGAATTGTTATTTCAGATGGCACTTTTTACTGAATTTAACTCACGACTGTTAGTTCTTGCTTGCATGTTTATTTTTAGGCATAGCCTCTTCGCCGGGGGTCTATTTTATTTCATATGTCTATGGCTATACCCATATCGATTTGCCCCTAGTTTTTGTACAATCAGCCTATTTATTTTCAATCTCAGCAGATGAACTCTAGAAATGATACGACTCCATATATTTTTACGTATGAAAATAAAAAATTCTTATCGCAGGGTTATTCAACTTTTAGGTTGAAATACGGCGTGTACCAGCATAAGTGTATAAAATTGTTACCTAAGTGTGGCACTTCCTATTCTTCACATACAAAAGTTTTACTGAGAGCTACTCACAAGACAGATTGCATTACGGGCTTCGTCGCCGTTTTGCGTCCGCTTGCTCCCGCGTCACACTAGCCTTGACAGCGCCTCGCTAGGGGGAGATTTTCCACTTGTAATGACGTCACTCCGTTACTAGCTCTCAGTAAAATATTCCCCAAAGTGACAAACTTATGGAAAAATATTATAGACTTACTGGTGTGTGAGTCTCGTTTTTTTTGCACCGAGTTCGAGTTCGAGCTTGAAAAACCTAGCGAGTTAAAGATCAGTTATAAAATAATAACGAGTCTTAAACATTTTCTAATTAAATGAACTTCAAAAATTAAACAAATTTATTTGTTTTCTTAATTACAGAACCTTATTTTATTTCCTTAATTTTTCATTTTTTTTTCATCGCCAGATTCTTCAATGACTTCATAATAACTACACTTGTTAGCTGCTCTATGCCTGACTGTTAATATCTAAAAAGTCTTTGTAGTTTGCTGAAACTAAAACTTTAAGCTGTTTAAAAGCTACACGTGAAACATACGTCACATGGACCAATAGCGTGGGCAGAAAAAATGACGTCATTTTTAAAGGAGCCAATTGACAATAGGAATTGTGATGTCATTGAAACTCGATAACAAAAAACTCTTAAAATTACCTAACACGTTTTACCCCGTTTGACCTTGGCAAACTTTGAACTCGAAAGCTCGACGAGTTTCAGGGCAAGGCTTGTCGACTTTCGGGCCGAGTACTCGAACTCGAACTCGATTCCAGTACAACCCTAATACTGACTTATGGTACCAGAAATAAAATCGCGTGTTCCACAACAAGTAATTTTTTCTTCCCGCACCTGGTTGAAGGTGGAAGATTTAATTGTCATTGGTCTATTGTAGATAATTGACAATACTAAACTATGGTGGGCCGATTAATTATGAAAATAATTTCTTAAGATTTATTTACTTTAGATCACGAAACAAAACACCGCACGAGCCTGGGCTGCGTTCAGTAACTCTAAATAAGCTCAACGCTGAGCTGAACGGATTTTTTGACTTCCGGTTTTCACGTCACGTTGCCCGTCCGTTGAGCAGGTTTTTCCGTTGCTCAACTGTCACGTGACATCGAAGCGTGGAGTAAGGCTAGCTGCAGACGCCGCAACAGACGATATTTTACAAAATTTACAACAAGCGTAAAAAGTGTTCAACGGTCTCAAGGAAAATAATTTCAACTTTGTATATTCACTTTAAATGCTATTAAATAGTTTAAAATGTTTTATCTGTTGATTTACTTTTCTTATCAATTTGGAAAATGATAATTTCAATGACTATATTGAATAAATGCTTCGGGGAATCTGCATCCCGAAAAGCCCTTAAACATTCCCGGAATTGTTGCAGCTAGTAAAGAAGTAAGTACCCTATCGTCGATAAGCTCCTTGAAGTCCAGCTTGTACTTGGAAACCAGGTTTGGTCTCCATGGAAAAATTAAAACTGCGTTTATCAAACGTTATTTGTTTGTCTTTCACTCGAACTCTTTCGTTCCTGCGCGATGAAAATACCAAAATGTTTCAGAAAATGAACTTTGACACTGTATTTATATCAATGGAAAGACTACAACGGACAAAATATAAATATAATAAAAATTATATTATTATAAAAATATTAAATTAATTAACAATGGTTAAATATGACCGTTTTAATTTAAATTTAATTTAATTTATTAGACGATAATTATTCAAAATGGCAGTAGTAAATAAATGCATTCTTATTAACAACGAAGGACTAAAATGGCAATCCCAATGCAAAATATTTTAAAAATCATATTTCCTCAAAGTATCAAGTATTTCCTACTGTTTAGATTGGTAAAAATAAATTAGAGATTCAACTTAATGTAACTTTCTCTCATAGCAGACAAAATGTTGTACCTTCACTAGCGATATCTCTGAATTCTTTACTGAAGCACTATTTAGCTACAATTTCAAGAAAATTAATATTTAAGCAATGAATCGGGAGATGGCACCACTTGTGCTGCTGTAATGGGCTAAAATCATAGTGTAATATATTACTTTGAAGCTATGTTTAAGAACCTTAAATGACACGATTTCAGTTCTATTTTTGTTTCGGTGGAAGTCGATGGCCACTCGAACTAGTAAATGTATTTTTATATCAACAATTTTCTGTGGATGTTTGTGATATTTCGATAATCTTTCCTCTGAAGTGGAATATTTATCAAAAACAATTTTCCAATGAGAGCCCAGCCTGGGGCTACTTTAATAAAGTTCAAACGAAATTGATCTTCAAAAGCGGAAAATAGTTGGCATTTTAACGCTAAATGCGAACAGCGGGAAGAGCTCGGCTCGGATTTAACGTCAGCCACCGTTTTGAGATGGTTCGTGGCTCACCTACTCACGGCACGAACTGCACGGGCCGTTTTCATTTAGAAGTCCCTAGATTGAAAGCACATTTCGGACAGTCTGTAGCAGCGGTCGTTGGCGGGCTTCTACGCAACGGCTTCGCGCATTTCAAAGAATTATTTCCGAACAAACTCGAAGGGTTAATGCGCATATATTTATCTATTAAGAAAACACATTTTTTCGACGTAAGGTTACGGAATATGTTTTAAGCCAATAACAGTATCGGTATAAGGAATTGCTGCTTTACGCACGCCTTTTTCTATATAACGATCAGGGTGATATTTTAGAATAACGAAAATTACATGAAAGTCATCGCCTGAATCAAGATTAAGTCATTTTTCCCATTTTATTTTTTTATTTAAATCAATTATTTGAATTACGGTACTAATCAATCTAGTCTTCAATTTGGCTTGTTAATCTGTAAATCAATTAAATTTACAGCAGCATTGAAAGGAGGATAATTATTTTTTTTATTAAACTTTCGGCGAAGCCAGTAACGCGTGAAAATGACATTAAAGTTCATTGGTTATAACACGCACTCAAAGTAACTAAAATGGCATGAAATATATTTACATATCTACATATTTTCAAATGTTTAAAAATTTATTATTAACTAGGCTTAGCTAAACTAGATATAGGACCAGATATATATATATTAAATAAAAATGCTTTTATCAAAGCAGTTGAAAGGTTGAATTAAGGGGGAGTAGTTGAGATCTATGAAGGCGCAGATATTGAAAATGTTTTAGGTTTAAAGAGTTTTGTTTTTGGAATTTTCAAAAGCGAAATATATTTCTAAAATAATTTCCATCGATTTTCCTCACCTTTTATATATTTTAAAACACTTCCCTTAAATTTGAGCCTTGAAACTGTAACAGTAAACTGAGAATTTTTTTTCTATTCTAATCGAAATATTTAAACCAATTTTAAAATCACACGCATTTAGCCATGGATAAATTAATAGGGCTGTATGACCAAATTCTAGAAAGAAAAAGACAAAAATACGAGGTAGGCTACATTGCTTGATAGTTGATACGGCACCATATTTTTCAAACGAAAAGCTTATTTCTGGGCTTCTGGCGTTGATTTTCAATCCGATAGACGTTTGCTACGTTGTTGTAACTAGCTCGTGCAGATTTATTTTGCAAATTAGTACTCGTAATGAGTTATAACCTAATTAATTTACTTTTATGTTAAATTAAAAATGTTGTATGAATATAAAAGAAATTAACGGTTAAAGGAGTTGGCAACGTTTTATGTTAGCTAGTTATCTTGATGAATTAAATTGATGTTATATATGTCATATACTTATTTCTATCTATCATAGTCTGCATTTTTAAACTTTTCGTTTAAAGTAGAATCATGAATAGAGTAATATCGGCGTGACGTATGTCGACGTCACCCATGCTTTTTCCTATAGATAAAAAACTGTCCTCAAAATGGCGGCCATAGCCCAAAGCTACAGAGCGATACTACTCTATTTATTAACCTTATTAATCCATGGTAGAATTACACATAACAACACGGAGCTTTATACAGTTTTGGCATGCCTAATGAAAATCTGAAGCTCCACACAAGTCGAGTAAGCGCTGGTAGTAAAAAAAGATACTTAAGAGTTACATTAAAACGCCACGTTTCTTTCAAGAAAGGCCTATTAGAATTTATTGTTATTGGAAGAAAAACAATGACTTATCTTTTCTAAGCCACAGGGCAAGACACACGGCTCTCTTTGCACTTGCAGGCTCTCTATAGGAAGAGAATGTCATCTGTTGATTGCGAAAATAGAAGCTATAATTACATCCAAATTTTCTCTGTTAACTTGAACACCGTCTTGATTAAAATTATTGCAAATATCTTTTATTTATGACTTTTTCTAGTTCAGTTTCTTTTATACAGGGTGTCTCAATTTGCTCGATGAGGCCATTTTTCTCAAAAAGTATTTATGCTAGGGTTCTGAAATTTTAAGGGTTTATTTGTTAGGTTGGAAAATTTATTTTTTTACCGGTAGGTGTCACACAAAATGTTTCAATAGAAAAGTTGTAGGGCATAGTCGAAAGTGTAAAAATAATTTTGGTTCGGTTGAAAAAGACCTATTTTTCACTGAGTTTGGAGGTCGGGGGAAAAACAAGTTGTACTAACAGGCAATAGCCTTTAACGTAAACAATCGTACATAATCACAACACACATGTACGCCTGGAAAGAAACTTCCTTTACAGGGGTACAAAATATTCGGATTTTTTTTAAGTACCGATCCGTAGATAGATGCCGCCAACGGTCGCGGAAATCTTTCCTCCCCCTCTGCCCAAAAGTTTTTTTAGTTCGTTAGCTCATGCAAGGTTATATTTTTATGAATTACACTTGTTTAATTTAATTAACATTAATGTGAGGGTTGTCTAGTCATTGTAATTTATTAAGGCAAGTTATTTTCTATTAAAGACTATCTTAAAGTGTTTTTAAATTAATTATACCCATTTCAATTTACTTAAACCTATAAGCCTTTGCTAGCCATGGGTAGGTTTTGTTGTGTACTGAATTGTAAACAGAGAGGTTCTGAAGAAAATGTAAGTGACTTTTTAAAGCTGGCTTTCTATTTTTTCCGTTGTTAAAAATAATTATTTTTTTGAAGGTATCTTATCATGAAGTTCCAAAAAAAAAAAATTAAAGACTGTCTGGCTCAAAACAATACGCAGAAGGGACTACTTGTATAAAGATGTTAAAAGTATTTGCGTGTGCTCAAAACATTTTAAGGAAACTGACTTTGGAGAACTGACTCCCAACGGTAAACGTTATTTGAAGAAAAATGTCATTTCCTCTAAATTACAGTGGAGATTTGCGAACAATGAAACAAGTAACGAAAATGATGCTCAGCACGAAGTTTTAATCTCACAAGAAGATGAAAATGTAGTGAAACAAGTAGAAGAAAACCAACCCACAGAAAATGCAGATGTAATTGAGGATAAAGTAATGGAAATTGAAAATGACACGACAAATCGTCTGAATGAAGTGTTGACTGAAAACATGTTACTTAAAAATGAGATTTCTAATTTGAAAAAAAAAAAACTAAGCGAGCTAACGTTAACATCGTACATGAAAAGCATCAAATTGCAACAAGTGGAAAAGCGTTTAGATGAAGAAATAAAAATAAGAAATAAACTTGAAAATAAAATCAAAAAGTTGATTCCCAGTATCGAAAATATCAAAACGGATGATGAAGCCGTTGCGTTCTACACCTGCTTGCCAAACTATAAAAGAGTTATGCAGTTGTACGAGTTTCTTGAACTAGGAATTGATGGAAGCAATATTATATATTGGAAGGGATCGTCAAGCGCTAGCAATACTAATGCCTCCCCTGGACTTCGTAGTTTAAAAATTAGTACAGTTGATCAGTTTTTCATGGTTCTAATGAGATTGAGGCTCGGTCTATTTGTACATGATTTAGCCGACAGGTTTGGAATTTCAAAAGCTTCTGTTAGCAACATTTGTAATACATGGGTCAATTATATGTATTTGCAACTCAGCCAAATTAGTATCTGGCCTACGAGGGAACAAGTTGACGCCCACATGCCGGAAGAATTCAAAACCACATATCCTTCAACGCGTGTCATATTGGACGCAAGTGAGATCAAGTGTGAAGTACCAAGCTCGTTAGTGTTACAATCGGGTACATACTCCAATTACAAATCATGTAACACTTACAAAGCTCTAATCGGAATCAGTCCAAATGGTTTCGTAACGTGTGTGTCAAGCTTATACACCGGCTGCATATCGGATAAAGAACTTACTCAGAGAAGTGGCTTTTGTGAATTAGATTTCGATGAGAATGACAGTGTAATGGCCGACAAAGGCTTTTTAATAGATGATATGCTTAAGGAAAAGAATGTTCGACTCAATATACCACCTTTTCTTGGGCCACGAGATCAATTTGAAAAACACGAACTTGAAGAAACCCAAAAAATTGCAGCTGTTCGAATACATGTAGAGCGCCGAATACAAAGAATAAAAGGTTGGCACATTTTTGACCGGCCGATACCGATAAGTTTATCTCCAGTGATAAATCAGTTGTTTACTATTGCTGCACTTCTCACCAATTTTCAAAAAACAATTATAAAGAAGAAAAATAACAAAAACCCAGCAAATAATGAGAATGATGATTCATTTCAATTCGACGATACATTAGAGTGGCCAATAGATGTATGAAAATATTTGATTGTTTTTTAAAATATAATTTTTAATTCATGATTACGAAGAGTAATTTATTTGTTGTCAAATTTTACGCGTGACTAGAAATGAACAATATTGAAATAAACATTGAGTAATTAACTAAAATTATTTCGCTACTTTAGTTATTACAAAATATAATTTTCATTCATAATTCATCTTATTAAAATAACGTAAAATATTACTACGGAGTAAGTCAATCACAGATAATTGCTATGGCATAATAACATGATATCACCCGTTAAAAACTTCATTTAGTAGATAATTCTACTTTAGTAAAATAAAAATAGGAACTTAATTATCATATATCACAGATGATACTTATGAGATTGACTTAAGCAGAGTTTCTGTTTTCGACTAGTTTACACAACATGTTATTTTATTTTTCTTCCATTACCCTCCACTCGATTGCGTAAAAATAAACTCTTTGAATGATAAGACCTTGAGCGACGTAAACAATATAGTCGCACCACGTGTATCTAGTCAACGCCATTTGACCCATTATTTGGTGGTAATGGTTGTGCATTTTATCGAATTTCAAATTACCATTTTTTAGTTTGATGTGATAATCGCTTGAATTCACTAGTTTCGATGGCTTTTCGTCTCGCAGCGATGAGGGGCATTTTATTTCGATAGTCCCGAAGGGGTTAGCTTCTCTTGGATCATATGCAAATCCATCGGGTGAGGTGCCAAGCCAAAATTTATTTGGGTTGATGACATATCCAGATGGAACTACAGTGACAGCGTGGCCTATGTTGTGCATATTCTTGAACGTACTTGCTTTTAGCTACTGGTTCAAACTTTTTCCCGTACTTTATTGCGTTTAGATGTCCGATATCCTTGGGGTTCACAACATTTTTCAGTCCAGCTTTATTCCATTCTTCCTTTCGTCTTTTACACACAGTTCCAAACGTAGAAGAATTTAGCCTCGTTGACCTCATCTTTTTCCATAAACTCGAATCCGACTGACTTTTTGAGTCTTTTTCTATGTCTTTCGAATTTTCATTAGTAACAAAATTTTTCTGAAAAGGAAATGTAGAAGAATCAGTAAACTTTACACCCTGACAAAAGGCTTGTAAATTACCAAAAACATATCGTTTTCCAGAAAATCGAGAAGAAAATAAAGGCCAGTGATTTGTAGTATTGAAGAGTTCGTTGAAAAAGAAGGAATTTTAAAATCTATAGCTCTGCTGGACAGTGTCACCGCTGGGTACCTTGTCAGATTATGGACAACTTCAAATCCTGTTGTATTGAATGGCAGTTGAAAACTAAGCGGGGAATTCATGGAAGCGTCTCCCATTTTGGTGTGAACCCATTTTGATGAGTTCGGGAGTGGAATGCATGAGAACATATCATCCTCATCGTCAGATTTAGTACTTTCGAAAGCCGCTTTCAGTTTTGGCAGTGCCAATTCAACTTCTTCCGCAGTCCGAGGGTTTGCACTACTCTCGTAGATACGACAAGGTAGTGGCTTCGTACTTCCACCTTCCTTAGGTGACTGAAAATTTATATCAACAACCGCCAAAGGAGTTATAGTTGAAGTTCGTGGTCTATTCCACTTCTGCGGGAGATCTGTACAGGCAACTTGTTGGGGTGGATCAGATACATCCTTCTGTTTGAATAGCGATAACAACCGCAGTAGTAAAATCAGATGATTGCAAGTTCCAGATTGGCCAGCTTTGCATTCGCAGTAACATCCATCCTTTACTTCTACTTGAAATTCAGAAGTGGCCAATACTACCGCTACTAGATATGGTTTTTCATTTTTCCTTTGACTGCGAAAGCATTTTGCTTTTACAAATACTAGTCCATTTTCCCTAAAATAAATGGAGATTAATAAATATAATATAATTCGACTGTTTCAAAAATAACATAAACTTTTCAACTTACTTCAAACTGTTAGAATTTGTCAAAATTGAATCTGAATCAACATATCCCTCGACAAGGTAGTTATAGCTTTTTCGGTAATGCTTTGTTGTTGGATTTCTTGAATTGTAATACTTTTGAATAGTCTCCGAGGTTATAAAAGGCACATCTTTAATGGAACGTTTGTAGCCGGTTATGGGAAAAATGATTATACTATTATTTTCATTCATTGAAATTGGTAAAAACAAGCAACTATCACACGAGGCGTCGATGCACACGACAGAATCCCTAAAATTTATAAGTGACGGAGTTTATAAGCAGACGACATAGCTTCCTACAACTACTAACGCCACCTCTTGACACCTTCTATCATTAAAAAAAATCCGAACAAATATTTGCCCCTTTGGATTACTTCCCTGCTGGACACTAGTAAACCCACCTATTATTTTAGAAATATATTTCGCTTTTGAAAATTCCAAAAACAAAACTCTTTAAACCTAAAACATTTTCAATATCTGCGCCTTCATAGATCTCAACTACTCCCCCTTAATTCAACCTTTCAACTGCTTTGATAAAAGCATTTTTTATTTAATAGCTGTCCCTTTGCTCTGCCTCACAGGGCATATTTTGCCTAAAATTTATGTTTGTAAAAGAAAGCCATAAGTTGGAAAAAAAAAGTTTAATTTATAAAAATATTTTAAATAGAACAGATCAATACTTTGCTGTGGGATATTTTACTATATTATTGGATGTAATTAACGGTATTTAAAATAGTTTTAAATATGTTATACTAAACAATGTAGGAATCGCGGAATCTTAATACAAACATTACCAGAGTTGAGATGATTATTTTATTTGTAATTGTATGCTTCTCGTAAAAATTTCCCGCGTATGGTCCTCGTGGACCCCAGAAAAACTTTCTCGCGTCTGTGGTCCGCCAATTAGAAGGGAGCTCTCACTTTCGAAGGTGATAAGAAACTATCATCTGCTGAAACGAGAGGGGGGTGGCTGAGGGTTCAAAGGGTTGCTGGCGCGGTAGATAAGGACTGTTTGCGGACGCGGTCTTCGTATAAAACCGAGTTCGAGAGGTTGGGAGGTCCGTGTTTCCGCATCTTACCATCTTCCAAGACGTCCTCTCGCTCTCTTCGGTCTTCGTCGCTCAACGAAGTTTCTTTTTCGCGACCATCATGGCTCCAGTTTTTCACCACGACCAACACGTGCGCAATCACTGTCCTCCAACAGGCGCTAATCTGGCTTCGGTATGATACCCCTTTTCATTTGACTGAGATCCGTAAGCGTGTTTTTTAGTCAAAATAATTAGGGATAGTTAGAGATAAAAAAAGCGCCAACTAAAATAAACAATTTCAGAAATCATTTTTCGCGGGTAAATAATAGGTTATGCGTTACATAATTTGCGAACAGACCGTAAATATAATTTACCATAATCAGAAATTATGAGGCCTTCACAGAACGCGTTGGAAATACGTATTGTAATCTGGGTAGTGGGTACTGGGTAGTCATGTAAATTGAAACCGACTCGTTTACAAAAAGTGCTGTAGCCAGTAGTTTATTTCAAGCCGTAGGTCCGAATTCTACGAATTGTAAAAAACTAGATTATGTCCAAACTCTATATTTAACTTATGACAGGGAGTTGATGGAAACATCTATTCCAGTACCTTCAGCTCATTTTTCACGTTTAACCCGTTTTATTCCAACTGATTTAATTATGCTTAAAATTTAACTTGTCGCTTGTGAGAGACGGTGCGATTGCAATTTGTGTAATTATTTGAAATAATTTTCAATGAAACTTTGTTAGAAATCTACATTTAATAAATAAATGTTATTTTAAATGACTGGTTTTGAAAACATTTCTCGTGGTTCACTATTTTCAAACGTCTCTGAATTGTTGGAAGAAAGTAGTGTTGGGGGTCAAATGTAGGCGAACTGGGCACGTCTTAGTCACTAGGGCATAGTACCCCCGTGGCCCCAACGGCCTCCGTAGTACGGCGAACAGCCTCAAAGCAAAATTTTGATGGCAGCCCCGTTGGATTTTTCCTGCCTGCCTAAGTGTCCAGTCCACCTCTGGGAATCAAACCTTGTATTTTTAGATCAATTTTTTTGTTTATGTTATTTGACTTGTTTTTAAGGCGGAAAATTCGAATTCAAGTCATCTCCCTCTTGCGGAACCTGCGCAATCTGCTTTTGTTACTTTTGGACGTGATGCTCCTTTTCGATTGGCCCCAGTTCTTCCCCCGGCCGTAATGGAATCGTGAGTATATTAACAACTTTTAAATCTCACGCGTTAAAAGACCTCTGTTTGGTATGGTAAACACCATTGGTAAATGAACTCGCGCACCGAAGACCATTAGAGGTAGTTTCAATTAAATGTGTTAATTTACGTTAATTGGAGATAATCCTTATTTCTGGCTCTTCCTCAGTTACAATACAGGTTCCACGCAGGCATCAATGGGACATCACCCAAATATGACCGAAGACGACTGGCTAGGGGCCATTAATCTGTTTTCTATCAGCCGGCATGGCGCTGTCTCGCCGGTTATCGACGTCGAAACCTGTTCGCTGGATGAACAAGTCGCCACAAGTGAAACGAGTAACTATATTTATTACATTAAAAGTCAATTTCCACTTACTAATTTGGAATGTCCATTTCAGCCTCGTCAACAATTCTGGTTTCCGAACAGTCGACGGCCGCCGAAGCCGCGGACAATGATACGTCATTGAGCAGTACTACGGCACCACAGGGGGCAACATCCACCAACGACGTTACGCGCAAGTTCACGTTTCCCGCCGATTCAACTACGCAGACTGTATTGAACAGCCCAAATTCCATAACCGCGTCTGAACAGCCTAGGGCTGATTTGAGTGCTTTGTGTCGCGTACAATTTACATGCGGTCATACAGACAATCTTACGAAAAGCCGTTGCGGCAAACAATACAACGACCATCAAAAATTCAAAGCGCACAGCTTGCGCCACAAAAGCAAAGACGATGAGAAATATAAGTGTAATTTTTGCGGGAAATGTTTTGTGCAGCGTTCTTCGCTTAACACGCATTTACGTATACATTCGGGAGTCAAGCCGTACAAATGCGCATTTTGCGATCGGTGTTTCAGCGATAGCTCAACGCAGAAGAAGCATTCGCGAACCCACACCGGCGAGAAGCCATACCCGTGTCGGTTTATGTGCGGGAAGAATTTCACCCCAAGTGGCAACCGCATAAGACATGAAATGACCATTCACAAATCAACTTAAAAACATTATATTTAATTTATTAAAGACCACAAACAAAATTTAATTAGCGATAACAATTGGACCACTATAAATATAAGGCAGACCTAGGTTGGGTTTTTAAAATTATTGTATATTTAAAAAATATATATGAATTTATTCTTAATCTAAAAGTAAATTTTAAAATATTGTATTTAGAATCTTTTTAAAATTAACGGTTTTCGAAGTATTTTGAATTTTAATTCTATATTGTGACAGTAATATTTATTTTAAACAGTATTTTCCAAATTTTATTTCAAATTTACGTCAATTTTTAAAATTCTACTTTACAGTGTAACTTTTAACCCCAAAGTCTTTCATTTTTACAAAATGCAAATAAAGTGATTTAAAAAAAACATTTTTTGTTATAATGTTTGCACAAGGGAAAAAAATTCAAATTTGTCGGAAGTAACAAAATGCTTTTTGCGAAAGAAAGGCAAAAAGAATTCCATCTCGGCCAAATTTGATATTTTTCGAAAGTAATAAATTGCATTTCGTAGGACATTTGAAATAAGCGTGTTCACAATCGTCGATTCCTATTTAGAAAGTATCATCATCAAATATGGACTGTGAGAAGGATGATAAAATACGCGAAAAAGTAGATTAGTCCATAATTAAAAGGGATAATATAGCTAAATCCTAAACAAATTTGAAGAAATTAAAAAACTTACTACTAACTCGTACCCAATAGGTCTTCGAGCAAAAACGCGAAACTCGGATCAAATAGATCTTCGAGTAATAAACTAAATTAAAATTAAATAAAATAGCCAGAAATTCCAACGGTAGACCGGTTTCGTTCTATTTGGAACTCATCAGTACCGTGCGGGAAATCTGGCTGGCGACTGTCAAATCTAAAGGAGAAACTAAGCCTAAACATTTAAAATTTCAAAACGCGTTGCATAAAGCAACGGAAAGCCGAAAAGGGGGGAGTGTGGTATATTCTATTCTCTTCTAACTTAACTTATCGTATATTCTATTCTCCACCACACTCCCCCCTTTTCGGCTCACATCAGACATAACCGATGTATACAGTAACCCTACAGAGGAAGTTGCTAGTTTTGTAGGTGAACCAGTGTTTAATTTTAAAAGACAATTTTTTGCCCTCCTCGAACAAGAATTACCAGACAGGTTAAATTTCAAGTATGAAAACCAATCATACGTTGTCTTCCTTGAAAAAGCTAACAGCAAACTTTGCAATTTCTGTAGTAAAAGAGGCCATAATGTAGAAAATTGTTTCAAAAAGAAGAACGAAGTTCGCGAGAACGCCATAAATGAAAACTTAAATTTGGAAAATAGGCCTAATGAAGACAATCAAGCGAATGGGCATACCTACGCAAAGGTCGCTGCCCCGAAATTGGCACCCAAAAAACATCTACGCGAAATCGGGCCTCTCAGGATTTCGCTCAAAAAATTTAAATGTATCTCTTATCACAAATCCGACTAACACAAATAATAAACGTCCAGCATCCGTCTATCAAACACCCCCTGAAGCGGAAACCCCCCGGGTAAATTAAACCCGGAAGGGAATGTTACAAAACGATCCAGAAATTTATCGCAAAATTCGGCCTTAAAAAGAGGTGTTTTATCACCTCAAAAATTTGAGATTTTTCTTGAAGACGTCCGCCACAAAAAAAACCCCAAAAAATTGCGCTGCAAAGTACACTACAAACTTTTAAGCCTTGGCAAATTAAATACAGACAGAGAAGCTAGCAATATATCCTATTCAATTAATAAAATCACCGGTATCAAAAACAAGAGTGGGAATTTACTAACGTCACCGGCGTATATGTTTACAGAGATTTTTTTGCGGATGAATACACTGAAGAAGGTACGGATTACATAAGTATTTTACCAAAACTATCAAAGGAAGAAACTAAAGAATCCGATAACGCGTTAACTAAAACTGAACTAGATGGCGTTGTTAAAAACTTATCAAAAAATAAATCCCCAGGCAAAGACGGCATCACTAATGAATTTTATCAACATTTTTGGCCTATTATTGGCGAAACCATTTTAACTCTATTTATATCTATCTTAAAATTGAAAGATATATCAAGCTCTTTCACTTTGGCAATAATTGTTTTAATCTATAAAAAGGGAGACCCAGGACTGTTAAGCAATTGGAGGCCAATCTCTTTACTAAACTCGGATTTCAAGATACTGTCGAAATGTTTAGCCAACAGGATTAGTAAAAATATCAGATAAATTATCAACTGTGATCAAACCTCTAGCATCCCAGGACGAAACATACTTTCCAATCTAAATATTGTACGTGATATCATTAACCACTACAGCTATAACTCAAATGAACCTCTGGCTATAATTTCGCTTGATCAAGCGAAAGCTTTTGACAGAGTGAAACATACGTACCTTTTTAAAATCTTACGGCACGTCGGTTTTGGTGAATCTGTGATTAACTACATTCAAGCAGTATATAACTCTGCCGAGGCTCGCGTAAAAATTAATAACACTCTTTCTTCAAAAATCAAAATTTCAAAGGGAATCCACCAAGGGGACCCTTTATCGAGCGTACTTTTTAACTTATCGATGGAACCTTTCCTGTACCATCTACGTGAAAAATTAGCCAAGCACTCAATAAACTTACCTTTCTTGCCACGACCACAAACCGTTCTCTCCTTCGCGGACGATTTAAATCCCTTCATCACGACTAATGAGGGTTTTCGCATCCTTGACGAGGAATGCAAAAAGTATAGCGCTATCAGTAACGCCAAATTTAACTTTGAAAAAAGTAACGGCCTCTGGTTGGGAGGCTGGAGAACAAGAAATGATTCTCCAATAAATGTTAAATGGAATAATGAACAAATTGATATTTTAGGCGTTACATTCAAAACCAAAGAAGATATTTTAAACGATCACGCCGACAACGTTGCCAGCGAAATAACCAATAGTTTAACACACGCTTCCCGAATAGCAACATTCTTATCTTATAAAGCCAGAGCCCAAATGTGCAATTTCATACTCAGTAAAATATTTTTTATATTACCAATTCTATCCTTTCCTCGGTCACTTTCGGAGGCACTATCCCGTAAGTGTCTGGAAGTAATATGGCTAAACGAGAGACACTGGCTAAATTATGATGACATTCAACAAACCGCCACTTCTGGCGGACTTGGATTACAAACCCTCTCTCGTCAATGGAAAAATTTCGCCTTAAAGAAATTCCAATCCTTGCTCAATGGAACGTGCCATCCAGTAGAAGAAGCATTTACAAATTACTATATTAAATCAACTAATGTATATAGCTTTGGTTTAGAAGTTTTCGGTTTTCCTAAGATTGACCTATCGTATGAATACATACCGAAGTACTACACAAACCTGTTTGATTTCTGGAAAACCGTCCCCATCCGATTGAAAAAACCATATAAATTAGAAAACATTTTAAAATTACCCATTTTATATAATCCATTTATAGAAATAGATTTTTACCATCCGAAATGGAAAACCCCGGGCTATCGTTTCGTTTCAGACATTTACTCCAAAGAAGAACTGCGCTTTAGGAATCCGTTTTTAGAAAAAGGACTGAGAGCACCAACTGAGCGCTCCTTAACAAACCAATTAAAAAAAATCGTGCAAATTTGTAAAGAACAATTTTAATTCAGTTTATTGAATAATAGTGGTAATAAAACTAATGAAAGTGCCCGCTTAGAACTAGAAATAGCTGTTAACAATGTATACTTTCCAGTTAAAATAACATCTAAAACCTGTTTTAAAACTTTAACTTTGTCAGAGTCGGAAATTTTAAAATCACGTATCCTAAAACATTTCGATACAACTGAAAATCTTAATATTAATTTAAAACCAGCCTGAAGCCCTTGTTTTTTCTCAAAAGAAAATAATATCCTTTGGAAAATAGCTTAAAGTGCAATAACAACTCCCATTCTAGCTCAAAAGTTTGTTTGGACTAAACTATGTGTGCCCCCTCTGTGAAAGTGCGCCTGGTGATATTGTACATATTTTTTTTAACTGTGACATTACACAATGTTTTTTAAATGATATTGAAAAATATATAGTGAATTCCATCCGAGATTTCAAATTTAGGAACAAAATGTATTGGGTTTATTCATCTCAAGATGTCAGGTTCTTTAAAACTATCACGATTTTAATCAATGCTGCCAAATTGTCGCTTTACTTTACGTATCAAAATAGAATGAATGTCAAAGATAAACCACCACTAGAAATGTTGAAAACATATTTTAACAAAAAAATGTTACTGTGTTGTTTAACTGAATATGAATTCTTTAAAAGAAACGAAACCTTTGTTTTTAACGAGTTACTCAGCACCGGAGTCTGTAAACTTGAAGAGCAAGCTGTTGTTGTAAATTTACTTTTATAAAATTGATTGTACTTTTTAACCGTTAAATAAACGTCAACCCCTTTGTTGGGGTAGACTTAAAAAAAAAATGTAAGTAAGTAAATAAATAAGTTAATAAATAAATAAATAAGTAAATTAATAAACAAGTAAATAAATAAATGAGTAAACAAATAAGTAAATAAATAAATAAATAAATACATTATTTATTAAATAAGTAAATAAATTAATATGTAAGTAAGTAAATAAATAAATAAATAAGTAAGTAAATTAATAAACAAGTAAATAAATAAATAAATAAGTAACTAAGTCAATAAATAAATAAGTAAATAAATAACAGAGCTTAAGATAATGTTTTGTTTAAATACATTAACTCTTCAACTGAATATAAAATTAATGGTATTGGCATAGGCGAAACGGCACTTCACCGCGCCTTCCCTTTCGAACGTTTCCCGCGGATTAATACACCTAGAGAGGCAGCTAAACGTAACGGTTATTAACGCCTAGTAGTGGTACCTCGTCTGTGTCTCCGATGTATCCGAGGCGTACGAATTAGCTAACGGTCAAATAACATATTTAAGATCTATCTCTAACTAAATAACTTAATTTCTTCGGGAGAAAAGTAGGCTTCACAAAATTAAACTGTTTTCTAAAAAATGAAAACATAACAACTTTAGTTCTCTCTCGAATTATCGAATACAGCGTCGACTCCTGTCCCATGGATGAAGGATATGACTGGAAGGCGATACACTCATAAGGATACGCGACTGTATAGGAAATTTAGCAGACCGGATTTTGAAGCGCCACCTGTGAGCCAGCGCTGGTACTGCGAAAATAAATATATATATATATATATATATATATATATATATATATATATATATATATATATATATCTTTTTTTTCGATCGACTAGAGCTTTAAAATGGCCGACGGTGGAGAAAGTTTTAGTTGGAATTCGCAAAGTTGCGCGGCCTATAAATATTAAAATTCGAGGGCAAATAGTCCAGAATTATCATTTTTTTTATTTCCTAAGGATAGAGAAAGGTAATTATCATAAAATTCGTCCGTCGAAATATCATTAAAACGTGCATTTTATACACTCATAATGTAGGTGTCAGAAATGGATTGAGAATACTGGAAGGGAACAATTCGATCTCGAAAACTTAGGAGTCGCGCGTAACGAAACCGTGAATTTTAATCATAAATTCGAAATTAACATTAACAATAAAATTAAACCGTTAACAGAAATAGATAAAACTTGCTTTAAAGAATACCTACAACCGCGATCAGAAAATTTGGAAAAGAGAATACTAAAACTGTTTACAACCAGCGAAAATATTAATTACAAGATAAATCATGTTTGGTATCCCGGCTTGTTCGCCAAAGAAAATAACGTCTTATGGAAAATGGTTACTCAAAATATTACTACCCCTACCTTGGCTGAAAAACTGTTTGGTGTTAGCCCAATGTGCCCACTTTGCGATGATCACCGAGGGGATCTTAATCATATATTTTTCAGTTGTGTAATAACTCAGAAATTCTTAGAAGCCTTGGTTTTATTTATACATAATTTTAACCCGTCATTTAATTTAGAAGATAAGTTTTATTGGTTGTATACAGAGGAAAAAATCCCATTTTTTAAAATAACTACCATTTTTATTAGTATTACCAAACTGTCTGTATATTTTAATTATCAAAATTTAATGAACAAAAGAGAATCAAACCCCCTAGATTTGTTGAAATTGTACTTCAACAAGAAACTGCTACTAGTGTGTTTAACCGAATTAGAGTTTTACAAAAAAAATGAAAAAGCTGTATTTAATGAACTGTTAACAAGCGGCGTCTGCAGATTGGAGGGCCAAAAGGTGGTTGTAAATTTTCATATGTGAAACTTTTCTTTGTTAAAAAAAAAAAAATTGAAATGTAAAATACTTGTAATTTAAGAGTTCATTAAACGCTTACCTGCGTTGACAGGTAGGCTTAAACAAAAAAAAGTAAATAAATAAATAAGTAAATAAATAACAGAGCTTAAGATAATGTTTTGTTTAAATACATTAACTCTTCAACTGAATATAAAATTAATGGTATTGGCATAGGCGAAACGGCACTTCACCGCGCCTTCCCTTTCGAACGTTTCCCGCGCATTAATACACCTAGAGAGGCAGCTAAACGTAACGGTTATTAACGCCTAGTAGTGGTACCTCGTCTGTGTCTCCGATGTATCCGAGGCGTACGAATTAGCTAACGGTCAAATAACATATTTAAGATCTATCTCTAACTAAATAACTTAATTTCTTCGGGAAAGAAAAGTAGGCTTCACAAAATTAAACTGTTTTCTAAAAAATGAAAACATAACAACTTTAGTTCTCTCTCGAATTATCGAATACAGCGCCGACTCCTGTCCCATGGATGAAGGATATGACTGGAAGGCGATACAGTCATAAGGATACGCGACTCTATAGGAAATTTAGCAGACCGGATTTTGAAGCGCCACCTGTGAGCCAGCGCTGGTACTGCGAAAATAAATATATATATATATATATATATATATATATATATATATATATATATATATATATATATATATATATATATATATATATATATATATATCTATATATATATATATATATATATATATATATATATATATCTTTTTTTTCGATCGACTAGAGCTTTAAAATGGCCGACGGTGGAGAAAGTTTTAGTTGGAATTCGCAAAGTTGCGCGGCCTATAAATGTTAAAATTCGAGGGCAAATAGTCCAGAATTATCATTTTTTTATTTCCTAAGGATAGAGAAAGGTAATTATCATAAAATTCGTCCGTCGAAATATCATTAAAACGTGCATTTTATACACTCATAATGTAGGTGTCAGAAATGGATTGAGAATACTGGAAGGCTAGATTTTTTAGAGTGGTCAGACTCGAACAAAACTGGTGTCGTGTTATGCGCAAATCATTTTGAAGAAAATGTCTTTGCAGATGTCAAAAAGAGGTTAGTGTTAAAATTACATATTTTAAGTATGTAACCTTTATTGAAAATGAAAAATTTTACAGGAACAGTTGGTTTAAAAACGCTGTACCAACTATTTTCCAAAAACTACCAGAAATTGTCCTGTTTGAAAGTCAGCCACTTAGTGAATCTGGACCAGCCAATGATATTTCTGAAGATTTAATGGAGATTGATGAAAGAGAATGCAAGTCCCCAAATGCCGGTGATTCTATGGTGATTAATGGAAATCAATCTGATAATGCAAATGTTGAACTACTGGAAGTGAATGAAGTCAATTTAGAAAATCTTAATTATAATGTTAATTACCAACGAAAATTTGTAAAAGCTAGACGATTGCTTAAAACTCAATATAATGTATACCAACATCTCACTAAGAAGGTTTGTAAACTGGAGAGAGAGCACAAATTGGATCCAAGTGACATTCATTTTTCAAATTTACCTGAAAAGGGCAAACTCTTTTTGAAAATGCAATTACGGCGTAATAAAAAGTCTGCTAGGGGTAGGAGATTTTCAAATTATGAAAAACAAATGTGTCTTGCATTACATTTTCAAGGGCCCAAAGTATACAGACAGCTACGTAAAATGTTTCACTTACCAGCACCTCGAACCCTTAACTCTTGGCTTAAAAACTTACCTTGCAGAACCGGATTTCAAAAAGATTTTATTGATTTACTGAAATTAAAACTTGAAACTATGACTGTGAAGAAAAATTAACAGTTGTTACAGTTGATGAAATGTCGTTTAAAGAAGCCCTTCAATATGACACGAAAAATGATGCTGTTGATGGCTTTGAAGATTTCGATAAATGTAGAACTTCAGAATATGCCAACCATGCTGCAGTTTTCATGTTGTCAGGTTTAACTCATTTTTGGAAACAACCTATCTCGTATTATTTTGTGAAAGACTCTATGAAAAAAGACACGCTTCATGACATTTTGGTTGAAACAGTAGAAATGTTAATTGAAATTGGCTTTAAAGTAAAAATAGTGATATGCGACCAGGGTACGAACAATCAGGCAGTATTCAAAAGACTTAACATCTCGGAAGAGACCCCAGCAATTTGAAATCAGAGAAAGATTCAAGAAAACCACTGGTAAAAGACTGTGCAAGCTTATCATTTTTGAAAGGAAAACAAGAATGGTTTACAAAGATAAAAGTATTGGATTGCAAAAGAGAGCCACCATGCATTAAGGGATGGCGAATGGCCATCTCAGGTTTATTGAAATTAAGCCATGATCTCTTTGAAAACCATGAACTTAAATTTATTTTGACGTCTAATCTTAATCAAGATGTGCTTGAAAATTTCTTCTCAAAAGCGCGGTCCTTAGAAGAGAAATACATTGTAAAATTGACAGAATTGATGAGCATTAATTTAAATGAAGCTCCAGTTGCAGATGAAGAAATAAATTTCTGCGACAGTTTAAATGTAATGCCTCCACCTACATCAGTTACCCATATTCCACTTGTACATAGAAATGTTCTAACGCATGTTGCTGGTTATATAGGAAAAAAATGATGGAAACTCACCCACATTGTAACAAATGCCAAAATTCCATACTAAAAGATTCAACAAAAATAGACAATGACAATGAGATGCTAATCATACTGCGTTCCTACATAAACGGTTCGGATAAAGAGTTTGGAAACTTAAAAGTGCCTACTACCACATTTTCGGAAGCTATAATGAAATTTGACGTTTTTTTAACAGCTTTTCAGTCGCACAATGCATAAGAAAAATTTCATGGCAAAACTGGATTACAAAATGAGATAAATTGAACTTCCCAAGTCAATATGTAAAGAAATACAAATAAAAGCCCGACAGTTTTTCATCAGATGTAGGATTCTTCGTTCCCTTACAGTACATAATGAAGATCAAGCAGTAGCTAAAGCTGCCATAGGAAAAAGTCAAAGTATTAAAGAAAATATAGATGTGAATGAAAGAAAGAATCGCAAACTTGCAAAGGTTCTACACTTGTAGACGTACTATTACAAGATACCAATTTGGGTTATACATGAATATGTAGTTTGCTATTTTGAAAAATATGAAAGTTACCATTTTCTATTTAGAATTCTGAATAGAAAATGGTAACTTTCATATATTTAAAAAATGCCGTTAAAGGGGTTTAAAGGGTTTTGATTTGAAATTTTTTTAAACCCTTAAGGGTGCACAATCAAACCCTTTTTTCTAAGCGTGAACAGTATGCAAATTTTTTCTACCTGATTTCAATGCAGTCATACGTTACTTTAGTCCATACTGATTTTTGAATTTATCATAAACGTATTACTAATTATTAAACAGTTCAATAACTACAATTAGTAAGTTTAATTTAAACTTATTAGTTGTAAATGAGTGACAAAGGCCTAGTAATTTCAGTAAGATAAAATGCACGGTTTAATGATATTTCAACGAATTTTATAATAATTACCTATTCTCTATCCTTAGGAAACCGAAAAAAATTATACTTCTTGGACTAATTGCATTCGCATTTTCACATTTATAGGCCTCGCAACTTTGTGAATTCCAACTAAAAACTTCTCCGCCGTCGGCCATTATAAAGCTCTAGTCGATCGGGAAAAAAATATATATATATATTTATTTTCGCAGTACCAGCGCTGACTCACAGGCGGTGCTTCAAAATCCAGTCTGCTAAATTTCCTATAGAGTCGCGTATCCTTATGACTGTATCGCCTTCCAGTCATATCCTTCATCCATGCTTGTCCCCTGAAGATCGACAAGCAAGCGCACCCGGCCAGCTTCTTTAAAGTATCTTCTCACAGTCCATAGGTGGTCTCTTCTAACTTAAAGTATCTTATGATTGGTTGAATTCAAAAGTTAACGTTTTTCTATCGCCCAGTGGAAAACAGCTCACTTTACGACTTGTACTCGCGAAAGCTACAAAAGAACATTTACACCATTTTCCTTCTGTTACAAATTAATTAAATTGTTTCAAATATAATTGTACTTGAAACAATTAAAATAAAATTGAAATAATTAATCTAAACGTTTTATAATACGTTCTTTGGATTTTACTCGATACACAGTAAAACGATAAATTAAAAAAATTGGTACCTACCAACTTTAGTTGTCGATTTTTATCAGGAACTTGAAAACTGTAGTCAACAGAGAACCGATGTACCGTATCTAAACCTTGCAGATAACCACGTCAAAAACTCGCCAAAAATTAAATTGAGTTAAAAGTTTCTCGTATTTGAAGCTACATTTAAGTACGAGCCGTAGTTTTATTAAGGGAACTTTAAACACACGGTAAGACGATGACTAGTTGACAGTTGCCAACTTGCCACTAAAAAGGGTAACGTTTGATCACAGAGTTGCCAACATGCGGAAACCAATTCCCGTGGACAAAGGTGGTAAACCCGCGCAATCAAAAACAATTCTTCGTCATTTTATAGTTCTGTTGGTCTGTCGCTTCTGTGAACTCCTAATTTCTAAGTTATTGGTTGACAAAATTACCAATTATACAATAGATTTTAATTTATCTTAAAGACAGGGGCATGCCAAGCACTGGGGCGAATTGCCCCCGCTTCTATTTCACCACAGGGGCGCCTTGTCAACCTGACAAGTTGACTAAACATGCGACATCTTTGCGTTTTGTTTCTCATCTCTCGGCATTTTTTTGGACGCAGCCTCTTTAACAAGGTGGTTTTTGCCCCGCTATCGTTGAAACGTTGGCACATCCCTGCTTAAAGGGAGTGTATCTTCTTAAACCCAAAATCAATCCCTCAATAGCATAATAATAGTTTTGGTCTGACATAAAATTATCTTACTGAAAAAGATAATGGCAGCATTAAGTTAATTGCTCAACTCCCAATTTCAATCATAGAAGTTTTAAGTGTGCGTATTGGTTTTGTTTCCTAGATTTACGTTTTAGTTTCTATAACCAAAGAAACACCAGGTGACGTGTGAAGTCCTGACAACAGGAGCAAGCAGGGGAACGGAACGAGTTCTAGACTCCAGGAACCCGACAGTCCGAGCAATGTATTCATGGGAACGCATATGCTGAGTACTTGCCGTTGGTTATGTCTTTTGTTATGACAAAACTTCGTGATTTCTGGAGCACTTTCCTTTAAATATTTTTTGTATGTCGTTACTTTTAGTAAAACGATTTATTTGGGGTCGTAGTGTAAAATGATTTTTTTGGGGTCGTAGTGTAAAATGATTAATTCCAGCTTTTGAAGAAGGCAGGGATTTCTTTGATAACTTAATTAAGAGAATAGTTTAATTATTTAACTATATTATATACTGAAAAACGAGGCCTGACTTAATGAAATATGCCATAAGTTTCATTAATTTCCAATTACTAATTATAAAGTTATTGAAGTTTAAAAGGTTAATGTTAAAGTCAATATAACCTGCAAAGCAATTTTTATGGAAGACCCCTTCAATTTTTCCGACTTCCCTGTACATTGGCGCCAAACATTTCTAAAGCCAAAGGCAAGAGCGGCCAGAGCTGCAAACGTTGGTGTTCCACACCAAATACCTGAGGTTATATTATCTTTAATGCTCATTACTTTTAATAAAATAGGGTCCATTTTGAGCGGTTACATTGTGACTTTGTAAATTTTTTTGTATTTTTGTTGACCGGATTAATGAAGTTCACTCGGGGATATAATTAAAACAAAATAAGATAACAAGGCGGACAAGACCAGACAATTTAATCAAGGGTTTTTAATTGAATAACCGAATATTTCATATTTTAAATTTTTTTATAAAATATTGACGAGTGACTACCCCCTCGCAAAAGCCATTTTTCTGTTGCACTGCCTGACTGAAACCTAGGAGCAACAAACACAACACCCCACACAAGGAGAACGCAACCCGTCAAAAGTCGTGGATTTTCTTGTGTACGTTTTTCATTGGCTACACGCTTTAGCTGCTGCTGCCGTCGGAAGGGGAGAATTCGGAAATTGTCTCCCCCCCCCCGCCCGTAAAACGTTCATTGTAAGGGCTCGTGACGCTCGTACAATGAAATTCGTACACAACCCTTCGTTAGCGTGTTTAAAGGCTAGCTGCGTTCTCCTTGTGTTTGTTGCTCCGAGCTGAAACCAACAGCCAAGACTACGTGGAAAGTATGCCCAAAACTATTCCAACAAGATTCAAAATAGAAAAATTAATTTCGATTCTAATTTTTTTTCGTGCTTCGTGTCAAGGTCGAGGTCAAAACTATATAGAAGGTTTTTCTAAGAGAATACAATCCATACTATAAAATATGTTCTAGAGAAATAAGTAAAGTTTTTAAGGTTAAAACTATCGTAAAAAATAAAAATTAATTCCGAAAACCCCAAGTCGTCAAACCTCGAAATTGTTTTCGTGCACCGCGTGGCCGTCTCAAGGCCGAGGTCAAAACAATGAAAATTTGGGGTGTGCAAAATATTTGGTACTACCAAATTATTTGGACCAAATACCAAATCAAATAACCGGTTTGCCAAATCAAATAGTGTTTAAAACTATTTGTCAAATATTTTATTTCTTGACCAAATAATTTGATATTTGAAAATAGCTATAAAAAGTATTTGATAATATCAAATAGTTTGGTATTTGGTCAAATAGTTCAAAAATCAAATAATTTGGTGTCTTCAAATAGAATTTGTTGATTTCAAATATTAGATAAATTAGTCAAATAATCAATTAACCGCTAGAAGTTGCCAAAAATTTTAAAGCTCGCGCGCTTTGTCCATTGGCTGAACAATGGAAATATGAAAGCGAAACTAAAACACAAAGCAAGAAGCATTATAAGCTGGACCAGTGTAAAAGAAACTTGGTTCTTTACTACTAGTTAGTCTATTGTTTTAGTTAGATTTATTATTATTTAAATTTATTTATGTTAAACCGGCATTAATAAATGCTTTTATTTAAATAGTTTGAGACTTTAGTTAATTAGAAAAGTTCCATATTAAGACTTGAACAACTTTCACTGATGGTAAGAAACAATTTAAAATTCCATTTCTATTAGACTTAATTGTCACTTAATACTTATAAATCTAGATAAAGGCACGGTTAACATATTTGGTTGGAGGAAATTAAACCTATAAAAGTAGTTATTGGATATTACAATGGCATCACTTTATAATTAACAAACTATAAATAGGTTGTATAAAAAAATATATAAAAAAAGGGATGATATTATTTTTTATTGTCAGCGATGTAATTGTAAATATTGTAAGTGCTAGTATTGTTAACATTTGGGCCGAAAAAAACCTTTTTTATGACTTGGTAATAAAGTATCTGTCATTTTAAATTCTATTACTTAAATTTTAAAACCATGGATCGTAATTTTAATATCTATAATTATAAATAGTTAAATTGAATAGTTTGATGATTAATTGATTAATGATAATTAAGATAGTTTCATTGAGTAATTGACTTATTGCTAAATATAAATGAAATGGAGGTTAAGTTATTTTACTTATTTAAATTGAAACTGGTTGTAGACAACTATTTGACACTATTTGAAAACCAAATTATTTCATATTTGATCTAGTATTTGATATTTGAATACTATTTGGTATTTGATCAAATATTTTTAACCAAATACTATTTGACCAAATTATTTGACTTTTCAAATATTTGATTTGGTATTTGATGATCTTAAAAAATATATTTGATATTTGATTTGGTCCCCAAAAAAAGGTATTTGCACACCCCTAATGAAAATACAATACACCAATACGAATATAAGAAGGGATAAGTTTTTTTACAGGGGTACCGCCATGGTGTATAAATTTTTAATAATCTACTTAATACTAGATGGCGCCATTAGTTCACAATCAGAAATTTCAAAAATGATAAAACCCACGAAATTCTAATTTAAATTGTGGTTATTTTTATATAAACTTCCAGCTTGAAATAGCACTTAATAATTATAGTTATTTAATAAATATAATAATTTAAAATTATATTTTCAAATTTTGCGCCAAAATATGCACGCTGGCGTCATCTAGTGTAGAAATACGATATTAAAATTTTATACTCGATGGAGGTTTCTAAATGTTTGTTTCCATGTATGTAATATGCAAAATGTGTTTTAAAGAAGTAAATAAAATTTGAAAGGTTAATACTATCGTTAAAAATTAAATACTTAACATTCTGTCAATTACAAGTGCTATAACATAACAAAACCGTTACGCCAATGTGTCGAGGTTAAGTTTTAGAGAAAGTGAGAAACACGTCCCCAAATGTCGGAAAGAGACAGAGAGAAACGCGGCCGTTACCCGGCTACGGAGCGCCTTCCTTTCTTTTCTCTTCGTAATTTCGATGTTTAAAAATCTTAATTTTAACATTATCCACATTATTAAGTTTCCAAGTTATTCCGATTCCACTTTATTCCAGTTTTAACATTTTTCACGTTATTCAGATTCCACGTTATTCCAGTTTTAACATTAAGCAAATTATTCAGTTTCCACGTTATTCCGGTTGCACGTTATTCCAGTGACCTGATATTTTCCACGTTATTCAGCGTCTCCCTCGTCCCTCTCGATTCCGCTCTTTGCATTTCCGTGGCGCGCATCGAAAGGGCGCGAATTTCGAATTTCAATATTTTTTCACCCTTTAATGGTTGACAAATCAGAAATTCCCTTTGTTTAGGTTTAGTAAAAACAAAGGAAACTTATAATTCGGTAAACTATTAAATGAAGTATAATATTTCAGTGATTAATTTTATCTTGTATAAGTAATTCGGTAAATTTTTAAATGGGGTTTAATTTGGTTCGTGATAAATTTTATCTTGTACAAGCCCGTTCTGTGGCTTATTGTACCTATTTTACTTCTAAATAAATAAATAAATAAATAAATAAATAAATAAATAAATAAATAAATAAAAATAAATCAATAAATAAATAAAAATAACTAAATAAAAATTATAGGTTAAATATGTAATTTTTCGCTGAATTTTACGTAAATCTCATTAACGGGAAAAAAGAGGTGATAATTTTCGAAGCTTTAGTCTTGTGCTATAGCATAAGAACAAGTATGACAATAGGTGGGTTTACTTATGTATTAATGGGAAGTAAGCAAAAAATTTATTCTTATTATTATTTTATTTTTGTTGCAGATTATTGCAATAAATAAATAATAAATTTTAAAATTTTTATGTTAAATGTGTAGGGAAGAAAATAAATATAAATATGGATGCCTTTGTGGGCAAAATTGGATCAAAGATATTGTGTTTAAAATTGGAGGAGCAGTGGACTGTGATTTGAAAGGCGGAATGACGTCATTCTGTTATTCACAGGAATATTTTTTAATACTTTAAATGAATTTGACATATTAATCAACAATAAAAATAATATATGTCCCTTTAAGGCTGCATATTTAACGAGCTCTAAACTGTTTTTTCAGTTCGAAGAACTGTTTTTGTTATAATATATGCCCATTTATGAGACGTGGTGCTTTACAAGAATTACATCCCAATTTTATAATTTGTTAAAAAATTACTGCTTTCTAAAATTAAAAATTAAATGTTGGTAGTGTCTCTAATAAAAGTGCCGAACTAAGGCCTGCATAGAAAAATAATTTAAAACTCAAAAAATATTGTTATATTAGTCCAACCCCATAAACCTTATTACCTTTGCTGCGCAAATACTCAGCCCGTCGTTTTGCCTCCTTGGCATTTCAAATTTTAAAGTTCGAAAATTTTTAGGGGTCAAACTTAACACCCGTCAAAAATTAAACATTAAAAAATACTGAGAGTTTAGTTCAACCAAAGATAATACGTATCCTTTATTCGATATCTCGGTGCTTTTACATTGACAATACGCCATAAAGCTGTTACCGAATTCCAGGCGAAATTCCGAAAAGTCGGGCTGCTAAATTATGGCAGTGATAATACCCAAGGCCCAAAATTTTAACCTAACTTTTATTTAAATCGATTTAGAATTACCAAATACCGTAAAGTGACAAAACTTAGGTTGAAATGAAAGCCAACTATATTATTTACCTTTTATCATCGAAGATTTGTTCGTTTTAAATCATTATGTTTAAACATGTTAGAATATGAAAATTAATATTTCACGCGGGCAGCCGGGCACGCGGCAGCGGCGGCATTAAACCCGCCGTCAAAACGAAGCCGTGTCGGCAAGTTGGCAACTTTTTTCCGACTTCCACCCGTTTCCGTTGCGCATGCGCGCCAATCTGAAACTTAAAAGGGAAAATGGATGCCTCGAATCCGTAATTTCCTGGCTTCAAAAACTTATATTTTCTCGGCGTTATTGATTAAATTATAAATCGTGAAAAGACGGGCTTATGAAGTGAAACACACTGATTTTAAATTCGTTTACAGAATTAAAATATGAGAAGTGGTTGAGGTTAGAGCGCGACCCAAAAAAGGCCTAAAAGTCACTCAAGCTGAGTTGACGTCTTCCACGACCAAACCGGTAAATTGCGAATATACGCGCAGCAGAGGTGGAAATGGGGAAAAAAGATGAGCTCTAAATATACTCCGCTGCCGCGGAGTATAATTCGGATACCATTTTGACGAATTCTAACAGTTTAAAGTAAGTTGTAGTATTTATTTAACTGGATTAACTGGGCAAGTTAATGAAATAATTTATAAATTTATATTATAGGGAAAATTGCCTTTTTTTTGTCAAGGCCAAATGTTTTCGCAGCTAGCGTAAGAATGAGAAGCCATATTTAGTGACTGCTGCATTTCAAATTAGTAATGGCCATAAAAGTCAAATTAAACGCTGCTACTGCGAATGTAAAGCCGGGAAATGTGGTACATGCAACCATTTGATGTCACTCTTAAGACTACTAGTGATTCTGAAGGAAAAAGAGATTTAAGATCCACCTCAACAGGTATCATGCACGGAACTACCGCAGAAATTTAACCGTCCTCGAACATCAACAATAATACCAATGGCCCTATTGGATGTAAACTTTCAATCACCGAGGGAAGGTGGGAGTGTAAAACCTTTGCATTGCCGATTATACGAAAGCCGAGCGAAGCCCCGCACTGCTGAACAAGTTGAAGCTGCCCTGTTGAAACTACACGCTTCATTCCAATCGACAAAATCAGATGATGAGGATGATATGTTTTCATGTATTCCCCTTCCCAACTCAGCTAAATGGGTAGAAACCAAAATGGGAAATGCATCTCAAAACTCACCAATGAGTTACCAACTGAGTTTAAATACTGCGGGGTAAGATGTAGTACATACACTAGTGAGATATGAAATTATCCACCAGGAACGTAGATCTTGAAATTCCTGCTTTTGCTACAACCTTAATATAATTACCAATTGAAGGAGTTTATTTCCCTCTTCAATTTGAAGAAAATATCATGTTTTTGGTATGTGGTTGTTTGCATATTTTACATTTAAGACCAATCTTTAAATAATCATTTTGGTATTTGAATTTCAGAAAAATGTAATTTCTATTGAGGATGCAAAAGATATAGAAAGAGACACTAAAAGTCAATCTGATTCAACACTTTGGAAGAAGATCTACTAGACTAAGTTCCTCAAACTTCGGAACTGTCTGCAAGAGGCGTAGGGAAGAATGGAGTAAAACTGGGGTAAAAAATATAGTAGAACCCAAAGATATAGGCCAATTAAATTCAATTAAATATGGAAAAAAATTCGAACCAATTGCGAGAAACAAATATATCCAAGAAATGAACAATTTGGGTCATGATGTAAGTTTCTCCAGCTGGTTATGTAATAAATCCACAGAAATACTGGCTCGGAACATCACCAGATGGCTTTGTTTATGATCCAAGAGAAGCTAATCCCTTTGGGATCATCGAAATAAAGGCCCCTTCTTCCTTACGTGATGAAAACTCATCTAAATTAGTGATTAGTGATGGCTACCATGTAAAGCTACAAGATGGTGACTTACAAATGGATAAAACCCACAACCACTACCACCAAATAAAGGGACAAATGGCGCTATCTGGCTACTCCTGGTGTGACTATATTGTTTACCTATCGCTTATTGGTATTGGTCTGTCAAATATGTGCCACCCTTTAATTCTCTGTATTCGGCGCTCCACATGAATACGTAGAGCTGCAATCTTCTGGGTTTCTTCTAATTCTTTCTTTTCAAATTGATCTCGTGCTCCAAGAAATGGAAGGATGTTGAGGGTAACCTTTTTTTCGTTTAACATTTCCTCAATTAAGAACCCTTTATCGGCCATTACACTGTCATTCTCATCAAAGTCTAACTCACAAAAACCACTTCGTTGCGTTAGTTCTTTATCGGATATACTGCCAGTGTACAAACCTGATACGAATGTCACAAATCCATTTGGGCTGATTCCAATTAACGCTTTATATGTGTTGCATGATTTGTAGTTAGAGAAAGTACCCGATTGCAAAACTAATGAACTCGGCACTTCACACTTAATTTCAGATGCATCTAAAATCACGCGAGTGGTAGGGTACGTAGATTTGAACTCTTCTGGCATATTTGCCTCTACTTGCTCTCGTGTAGGCCAGATACTAATTTGACTAAGTTGTAAATACATGAAGTTGATCCATGTATTGAAAATATTACTGACTGACGCTTTAGAAATTCCAAATCTGTCAGCTAGGTCTCACAAAAAGGCCTAAGCGTAACCTCATCAGTACCATATAAAACTGATCAACCACACTAATTTTTTTACTACGTAGTCCCGGAGACACATTGGTGTTGTTAGCACTTTGAGATCCTTTCCAATAAATGATGTTTTCTCCGTCTGGTCCAGGATCAAGAAAAACATATAGCTGCATAACTTTTTAGTAGTTCAGCAATCCGGTGTAAAAGGCAACCGCTTCATCATCAGTTTTGATACTTTCTAAACTGGGAGTTAACTTCTTTAGTTGTTGTTCAAGGGTCTTTACATTCTTCGATTTAGCTTCTAATCGCTTTTCTACGTGCAATAATTTAAAGTTTTTTATCTGCAATGCTAACCTTAAATCATTCACCTGCAGTTTCAAGTTTGAAACCTCACCTTTTAGTGCAGCATTTTCACGCCTCACATCTTCATCATTGTTTGCAGCTTCCATTACTGCAACGTTAAGAATATTATTTTATGTGGACGGTTCAGTACATGGAAACACTTCTTTTGCGGTTGGAACTTGGTTGGAAGTAATGTCTCTTAAAACAATTGGGTTTCTAAAATTCCATAAAAAATTAGAAGGGATTGCAGTCTTCTTCAGGTATCGTTTACCATTAGGTGTCGGAGCTGCAAAGTCAGTCTCTTCAAAATGATTGGAACATACACATATTTCTTTTTTTCTCGGAACTTCATGATATGATACCGTTAAAATAAAATCAAAATTAAAATTGGAAAAAATAAGGTAAGTTTAAAATCTTACTTTATCTCCAAGACCTCTCGGTTTACAATCCAGTACACAGCAAAATCTACCCATAGAAAGCCAAGGCTTGAGCTAAAATTTAGGATCTGTGGTCTAATTAGTTACTTATAACCGAAATTTGTGGATAACTTTTAAAGCACACGTTTCTACCTAACTTATACTACAAAAATTAAAGTAAAAAGCGAAATATCTCTAAAGAAAGTACTATATAAAACCGTAAAAAACAAGACAATGTGGATAATTAAAAAATCGCCAACGAACTAAATAATTTTCTCCAGAAGGGGAGGAATTCAATTTCATGACCGATGGCTCCATCTCTGGATAGAAAATTGCATTAAAATCAATCCGAATTTCCTTCACAGTAAACCCACCTATTAGATTTACAATGAAACTAATGTGGTCTAAAGTACGCGAGAATTCCGCCTAAACCGACATATCTGGTTTCAGAAAGATAGGCGGAATATCATGTATTTTTAATGTTACTTATGGTTATACTTAGTGAAAAAATTTATTTAATTTTTGAATAGCTTGCCTTAATTTAAATTAACTTGATTACTAAATAAACTAAGAGATAAGTAGTAAACATTTTTCATAATAATCAAGATAAACCCTGTTGGAACGCGCTGATTAATACCTTACTAAACGATTCGCTATCTATCTATATTATAAATAGCGTTTGGTACGTTGGTCGTCGTCGTACGTCCGAGCTTTCAGGAATGTTTGCTTAGGCTGTCACGACTCAAGAAGCCAAAGGCGGGCCGGCGAAGAGAAGGCCAGCGCGGGACGGTGAGAGAAGCTGCTGCCTTTCGCTTTGTTAGTGGCTCAACTATAGCCTTTTCTGTGTTTTTGTTCAGTCAGTAAGGGTACCGAAGGCGGGGCGGCGAACCGGGCGAAGGCAGGCGGCACGGTTCGACTAGCCTATAGGCAGAGATAGCGAGGCGCCAACGTATACCTCGGGAATACCGGTCCTCTAAAATTTACAGTCCGTGCTTACCCTGTTAAGCCGGTCGAGTGGTAAAATTTGCGGGTATAGGTAGTTCCTCCTCTTTTTCCACTCCATTCTGTGGTCGAGAAAACCTATTAGCTCAGTTTCTCGGATTCCTTTTACTCAGTGAGGGCAGCAGTATGTAACATTGTCCAAGCTCGGAGGAGGAATGCGGCAACCTTTTCGACACTCCCGGCCTTTCCGCCGTTCTGCGAGGCGAGGCGGTCTCTTATTTGTTTCTGTTCGTCATGAGGGGGGAGCAAATATGCCATTGGGTAATGGGGGTTTACAGGCGAACAGGGGGTTTACAGAGGTACAGGGCGTTTACAGGGGTACAGGGGGTTTGCGACGAGAGAGAAAGCCGAGTTTTTTGTTATTTTTGCGGAAAAAAGGGAACCCCGGTAATTATGGCATGAGGAAAAGGGGGAGGGGTGCTTTACTGGGGGGTTGTAACGAGAGAGAAAGGCGAGTTTTTAAATAATTTTGGCGAGGGTAAAAGGGTACCCCGGTAATTCAGGCATGGGAAAAGGGGGACGGGGTGCCTCATTGGGGGGTTTGGGTCACGGGAGAAAGACGAGTTTTTATGTTATTTTTGCGGGGTAGAAAGGGTACCCCGGTAATTATGGCATGAGGAAAAGGGGCAGGGGGGGCCTTACTGGGGTGGAGTGCCTCGAAACACACAACTAGCTGAGGGCCCAACCGTAGGGTGAGCTTCTCGGCTAGTCTATATTATAAGGAGCGCTTGGTACGTTGGTCGTACGTCCGAGCTTTCAGGAATGTTTTCTTAGTCTGTCATGAAGCCAAAGGCCGGAAAGCCAGCGCGGGACGGTGAGAGAAGCTACTGCATTTCGCTTCGTTAGTGGCTCAACTATAGCCATTTTAGTGTTTTTGCTTAGTCAGTAAGGGTGCCAAAGGCGGGGGGCGAACCGGGCGAAGACAAAGGCGGCACGGGACAGAGATAAACCGGGATTGCCTTTAACTTTGTTACTGGTCGTGGTTCGACTAGCCTATAGGCAGAGATGGCGAGGCGCCAACGACGTCTCCCCCGCCTCCCACGCTATGGTATTTATAGTGACCTTGAATCACCGACGTTCGGGCTTTAGATTAGTCACTAACGAAATCGGGACTGCCTTACCCTGTTAACCCGGTCGAGTGCTAAAATCTGCGCGTATGGGTAGTGGCTCCTCTTTTTCCACGCTATTCTGTGGTCGAGAAAACCTATTAGCTCGGTTTCTCAGAGTCCTTATACTCAGTCAGGGCAGCAGTAGGTAACATTGTCAAAGCTGGGAGGAGGAATGCCGCAAGCGTTTCTACACTCCCGTCCTTTCCGACGTTCTGCGAGGAGAGGCGGTCTCTCAGTCTCTTCAAATTTTTGGGGACGAGCGTACTGGTGTGGAGTGCCTCGAAACACACAACTAGCTGAGGGCCCGCCTGAAAGGCGGGCTTCTTGGCTAGTGTATCAGATAAAGTACCGAAATCTGGAATTCTCAGGGTGGGTGTATTTCTGTTGAAGAAAATTGGAAGTGATATAGATATGCGATGTGTAAACAAAGAAAAAAAATATTTTATTGTGTAAATATATTTTTTAAAGCATATTCTATTTGTCGCACCGATAACGTTTTTTCTTCCATGTTTTTTAATGGTTAAATTTTCAGTAAAAAAACAGTCACGCAAAATGTAACCTTGCTCCAGTTCGTATTATGTTTCATCTTAAATAAACTTGATTTTATTGATTTAAAATGTTTACTCCGTCTTAATTTAGTTTCGTCTGGTGTGGAAGCTGCTTTTATCATTGAAGCGTAAAAACTTCAATAGGTTATGGGCCCAGAACGCTCCCACTGCGCCACCAAGATGTCGATGTTCCACTGAGGGTCTTTTCTCAACTGGTTCATGCTTCCTGGTCCACTGAATCCGGACGATGGACAGTCTCCTGCGCCAAGACATAGACAGACTGTCTGGTCCCGAGAACTGGCGTAGCTGGAAGAGACAAGTCAGCGATGTCCTGATAATCCGAGATGTCTACGGTATTATCACAGGCGATTGGACAAAACCGATCAGAACCACGTCAAAAGAAGAAACGTATGCGGCTGATTTCAAGAAATATCAAGTAGCGGTCAGCGTAAGCCGTATAGTCATTTGGTCAGCGTTATTCCATAAAGTCCAGAACATGATTGCTGACTGCGAGACGCCCAAAGAGGTATGGGACAAGCTCCTCGAGATTTTCGAGCAGAAGTCATCGAACTGGCTCCGGAAGCTTCTAGCTAAATTAATTCGAACCACAAAGTCCCCTGAAGTTGATATGGCAACACACCTTGCTCAAAGGCGTTTGTTGTGGGCTGACATCCTGACCACCGCTAAGAGAGAGAAGGATATCTCTTTTGATGACTGCATTCTGGTTGCTTGCATTTTCGAGTCCTTTCCGCGTGATGAATACCGAGAGTTCAGCATGCTGTGGGATACACTGCCGGACGAAAAGCAGACTGTCGCCTTCTAATTGGTCGCGCAACACGAGATGACAACGCTTCAGCAGATTCATCTCGGCGAATAGCTCGTCGAGAAGGCAACGGGAACTCCGGACAGGCAACGAACCGGAACCCTCGGAAGAAATTGCCAAGGTGCTACAACTGTAATCAGCCAGGTCATTTTTCAAAAGATTGTAAGAAGCCCAGGAAACCTGTCAGAGGCAGCCGCAACACCTCAGAGGTCAATAGTAACGACGGTTACCTCGCAGTAAATGGCCCGATGGCTGGGTCATCCACCGAAAGCCGCTGGTACTTTGACTCAGGAGCAACACAGCATGTTTGCGAATGATGTGACCAAGTATGTCAACTTCCGTCCTTTCGATAGCCCAGCTTCGCTGCAAGTTGGTAACAAGGCGCGCATGAGAGCAGACTGAGAAAGGGACATCCGAATACGTTACAAAGACGGCAATATCGTTCATTGCGACGTTATCCATGAGTCTGGCATATTAGTGACTTTGCGTGCAACGTATTTTCACTCAAGGCTTCCATAAGACGTAATCCGAAGCTGGAGTTCCGAGCGTCATCAACTACCCGTGGGCTATACGACGTGAAGAGAGGCAAGCGTCAACTATGTCTTCCTGGGAAATTCGAATCTTTGTACCGTTTGGATATCACGGTAGACCAGCCGCAAACTCGGGTCTACCTTGCCGCAGATCCAGGAACGACAAGAAAGCTGATCTCCAAGTATGGCATGAACGCTTGGGTCACCAAGACAAACGCCATGTTGCTGCTACGTTGAAAAAGCTTGGATATGAAGTCACTGATTCGAAGGATACTCTATGCGAGGGCTGCGTCTATGGGAAGATGTCTCGTCAAAACTTCGGTACCCGTATTGTCAAGGCCACGAAACCTGGAGAAAGAGTCCATTCAGATCTCTGGGGGCCATCACCGACGCCATCGCTAGGAGGAAAGCACTAATACCTCCTCTTCAAAGACGAGTATTCCGGTTAACGAATGACAGATTTCCTGTCGAAGAAATCTGAAGTGGTTGACTATCTCAAGGAGTTTCTCGCTGTCTGCAAGAATTACGAACATATTGTCAGCGAACTGATCACCGATAATGGGACTAAATATGTCAACGAAGAATTTCGCCGTATCACTACTGAAGAGATTGGCCTACCTCATCGAAGGTCAATGCCATACACTCCGGAGCAAAATGGCGTCATGAAATCCTTAAGAGCCATGCTCCATTCCACACCTGATCAGCCGCCGAATCTCTGGGCCGAGGCTGTTAACACCACGACTTACATTCTCAACCGATCAGCACCGACTCGTATCGCTGGGAAGACTCCGCTTAAATTATGGTCTGAGAAAATTACACCGTCAATCAAGCATCTGAGAGTTTTCGGAACCGACTGCTATGTCCATATCCCAAAGGTGAATCGTAAGAAACTATCCAAGAAGGCTTACAAGGGTTTTCTGGTTGGATATGAATGAGATGCAGATGGATACCGGATCTACGTTCCAGAGCTAAGAAAAGTTATCCGGTCCCGAGACGTAAAATTCAACCCCGAGCAATGTTCCATCGAAACTTTTATTCCTAAATGTGATGTTGCCACCAGACAGGGCGAGCACTTGTCCGACGATTCGGATTGCGGAGACGAGACTACCAGATCCGTCAATGCCCAAGAAGACGAGACTACCAGATCCGTCAATGCCCAAGAAGACGAGACTACCAGATCCGTCAATGCCCAAGAAGACGAGACGACCAGATCCGTCAATGCCCAAGAAGACGAGACGACCAGATCCGTCAATGCCCAAGAAGACGAGACGACCAGATCCGTCAATGCCCAAGAAGACGAGACGACCAGATCCGTCAATGCCCAAGAAGACGAGACGACCAGATCCGTTAATGCCCAAGAAGACGAGACGACCAGATCCGTCAATGCCCAAGAAGACGAGACGACCAGATCCGTCAATGCCCAAGAAGACGAGACGACCAGATCCGTCAATGCCCAAGAAGACGAGACGACCAGATCCGTCAATGCCCAAGAAGACGAGACGACCAGATCCGTCAATGCCCAAGAAGACGAGACGACCAGATCCGTCAATGCCCAAGAAGACGAGACGACCAGATCCGTCAATGCCCAAGAAGACGAGACGACCAGATCCGTCAATGCCCAAGAAGACGAGACGACCAGATCCGTCAATGCCCAAGAAGACGAGACGACCAGATCCGTCAATGCCCAAGAAGACGAGACGACCAGATCCGTCAATGCCCAAGAAGACGAGACGACCAGATCCGTCAATGCCCAAGAAGACGAGACGACCAGATCCGTCAATGCCCAAGAAGACGAGACGACCAGATCCGTCAATGCCCAAGAAGACGAGACGACCAGATCCGTTAATGCCCAAGAAGACGAGACGACCAGATCCGTCAATGCCCAAGAAGACGAGACGACCAGATCCGTCAATGCCCAAGAAGACGAGACGACCAGATCCGTCAATGCCCAAGAAGACGAGACGACCAGATCCGTCAATGCCCAAGAAGACGAGACGACCAGATCCGTCAATGCCCAAGAAGACGAGACGACCAGATCCGTCAATGCCCAAGAAGACGAGACGACCAGATCCGTCAATGCCCAAGAAGACGAGACGACCAGATCCGTCAATGCCCAAGAAGACGAGACGACCAGATCCGTCAATGCCCAAGAAGACGAGACGACCAGATCCGTCAATGCCCAAGAAGACGAGACGACCAGATCCGTCAATGCCCAAGAAGACGAGACGACCAGATCCGTCAATGCCCAAGAAGACGAGACGACCAGATCCGTCAATGCCCAAGAAGACGAGACGACCAGATCCGTCAAGTATCCCGAGACGTGGCCTCCACACCCGTCGGAACGCACACTGAAGTCACTGGTCCTGTCCTTCGAGATCGATCGACACTGAAGAGAAGGAAAAATGTCTTCTGTACCTGTACACTAGTGGGCAAGGTCTTTCTTATCTGCGATGAACTTCCGAAGACTGCCGAAGAGGCACGTTCCAGTCACGACTCTGAAGAATGGAAGCAAGGTATGGACGAAGAGCTATCAGCCATGGCGGAGCACGCAGTCTACGATTTGGTTAATCAACCACTGAATTAAAGCATCATTGCGAATCGCTGGGTAAATATTTATGTCACCGTACAAATTAGAATAAAAATTAAAAATACTTGGAAAACCAATAATTTAAAAAAATCTTAAATACACTATTTTAAAATTTACTTTTAAATTAAGAATAAATTTATAATTTTTTTTAAATATACAATATCATTTTAAAAACCCGGCCTAGTTTTTTCGAAATACAATTTTTTTAAATTTACTTTTAAATTAAGATTATTTATAAAACAAAATTTTAAACATATAATATAATTTTAAAATTCCGGCCTAGATCTGCTTTATATCTGTATTTATCCAATTGTTAAAGTGAGCAATTTAACAAATTGTACCTTATTTCAAAACTTTTTTTGATTAAAAGATTTTTTATAAATGAAATAAAATCTCTTATTTTGAACTGTGAATGGTCAACTCATGTCTTATGCAGTTGCCACTTTGGCTGAAATTCTTCCCGCAATTAAACCGACACGGATAAGGCTTCTCTCCGGTATGGATTCGCGAATTTTTTTTGTGTTGAGCTGTCACTAAAACACCGATCACAGTGCGCGCATTTGGACGGCTTGGCCCCCGAATGGATCCGTAAATGCGTGTTATGCGAAGAACGCTGCACAAAACTTTTCCCGCAAAAATTACACCGATATTTTTGTTCGTCTTTGCTTTGGTGGCGCAAGCTGTGCGTTTTGAATCTTTGTTGATCGGTGAATTTTTTTTTGGCAACGGATTTTAGTAATTTTGTCTAAATGACTGCATGTAATTTTTTGTACGCCACTGAAAGCCTTCAAATCAATCATAGCCTGGACAGACGCATTTTTGGAATTTGGGCTGTTCATAACCGTCTGCGTATTTGACTCGGCGGGAGAAGTGAACTTGCGCGGCACCTCGTTGAAGGATGTTGCCCCCTGTGGTGCCGTCGGACTGCTGAATGACGTATCATTGTCCACGGATCGACGGCCGTCGACTGTTCAGAGACTGGAATTGTTGACGAGGCTGAAATGGACATTCCAAATTAGTAAGTGGAAATTGACGATAAATGTAATAAATATAGTTACTCGTATCACTTGTGGCGCCTTGTTCATCCAGCGAACAGGTTTCGACGTCGATTACCGGCGACACAGCGCCTTGCCGGCTGATGGAATACAGATTAATGGCCGCTTGCCAGTCGTCTTCAGTCATATTGGGGTAGGTGGACATAAGACGTGGTGTTGGACTCGGCATCGTGAATGACGTGTTTTGTTGGTAGTGCAACTCATAGAGCGATGAAGATATCTGGAATGGCGCTTGGTGGTTGTTTCCGACTAACACGCGCCACTGGTACCCTGTTGAAGGTTGGGGCAGCAAACACCGGTTGAAATATCCAGAGTAAAATACTTGGCCAGGAACGGAGGCTACTGAATATCCCGCGCCAGGAAGTGAAGTCCTGGTCATGAGTTCTCGTAGTATGTCCGATCCGGCTTCGTGTGACGGTGGTTGATGTCCCCTTGTTGCCTGCGCGGAATCTGTATTGTAACTGAGGAAGAGCCAGAAATAAGGATTATCTCCAATATCGTGTAGTTTAACACAGTTAATTATACATAATTGAAACTACCACAAATGGTCTTAAGTGCGCGAGTGTATTAACCAAATTGTGTTGACCATACTAAATAGAGGTCTTTTCACGCGTGATATTTGGAAGTTATTAATATACTCACGTTTCCATTACGGTCGGGGGAAGAACTGGGGCGAATCTAAAAGGTGCATCACGTCCAAATGTTAGAAAAGCAGATTGCGGAGGTTCAGCAAGAGGGAGATGATTTGTAATCGAATTATCCGCCTTAAAAACAAGTTATGTTAGTACTTATTTAGCTTAGTGTCTGATGGCTTATTAAAGGATTACTCGTTCGTTAGATTAAGGAAATATAAGTTTAATAGCATACATAAGTAAGAGCGTTGGCCACTCGCGGCCGTACATTACGGGCGTAAAAAACAAGACAGTGGTTCTCGCCTTTCCTCTCCTGTCGCCGGTCAAAGGGGGGGGGGTCATCCCCTTGACCGTCGAGCGGGTCGCTCGAGAGAAAGTTGAGCTATTTAACAAAAGTAGTGACGCTATCGCCATCTATATCTTATAGTATTTGCGCGCTAACATTCAGCTTATCCTGCCTATATTGAATCTCCTGATACAATCGTTAATGGTAATATTCGTTAAAATTAACAGGAAAAAAAACAATGCAGTCATATTAACTTGATTGAAACAACGCAAAGTAACACTTCTAAAATAACATATAACTCAAATGAATTAACCCTAGTCTAAAATATAGTCTTTTAAGAAGCTGGGTCTTTTATTGTTGCGCTTGCTTCGGCGTACCTGAACTTCGTCTTCATCGTTGTCTACAGGAACGCTTATTGGCGACATCTGAAGCGGTGCCGCTTCAGATTCGTCTTCTTCAGAAGATTCACCGGAGGCGTAATCTTCTGTGTTATCTTTGATCGGAAACCTTTTGAGTTGGTCGACTGGCGCCGTATTCCTATAAAACTTGTTCGTGCGCTGATTTTCTGGCAAATCCTCGATGAGGTATCTATCGTATTTCAGTTTTTCAGAAACTACGTATGGACCTCTGTACTTGACCGCTGTTTTCAAGGGTTGTCCGGTCGCTTGAGGGTTTCTTTCCACGACCACTAAATCTCCTGGCTCAAACGTTTGAGCTTTAGCTCTTTTAGCGTTGTACCGAAAACGCTGTTTCTCTTGATCAGCTCTAATATTTGAGATGGCTTCATCTCTCCGTTTTATCACCTCTTCGTCGAAAGTTTCGTCAACGGCAATAGCTACGAAATCGTCGGTCGGATTGCGAGACTTGAAGTTCCGCAAAAGTGAAAATGGGGTGCATTTAATCGCGCTATGGATCGTATTATTAATTCCCCACTGTATCTGGTGTATATGGGTATCCCAATCTTTTTCGTCCGGTCGGCTGCTCATACTCGCTATCGCTGGAGTTAGTTGTCTATTTACTCTTTCGATTTGACCATTCCCGCGTGGCGTCGCAGTGGCGTTCGTGATGTGTTTGACATTTGCTAAACGGCAAAGGTCTGTTATAGCTTTTCCGGAGTAAGATGTCCCCTGGTCTGTGATCAACCGTTGCGGGGCTCCAAACATTCCTATAATGTCTTCCAAGAAGCGTCTCGTGGCGGCCATTCCTGTGTCCCTCACTGCCCGTAAAATCGTGAATTTCGTAAATGCATCTATGGCTGCTATGAGGTATGTATTTCCTCTTACGCTACAGACGAACGGGCCCAGATGATCGACGTGTACCGTGTGGAATGGTACGCCCACTTTGTCTATTGAGTGCAAGAATCCAGTTTTTTTTCCAGCAGGGCGCTTATGAAAAAGGCACTCCAAGCATCCCGAGATATACCTCCGTACGTAACGGCGAAGTCTTGGGAACCAGTTTTTTTCAGAAATCTTGAGGCATGTCTTCTCTACTCCTACGTGTCCTATGTCGTCGTGGCAGTTTTTTACAATACGCCACCTCGCTTGGTCTGGTACTACCCATAAAAGTTTGTCTTCGTTGTTTTTCGTCTTTCGTCAGCTTCCCACTTTTCGTTAGTTGCTCTTTAATCGCTCTTAATTTCGGATCACTGTATTGGGCGGCTGCTAACCAGTCTTCAGTGAACACCTGGGTGTGTAGTACAAGAACTCCATTGACTATACCCATTTCTTCCGGTTCGTTTGCTGGTGCTCGACTCAGGGCGTCTACGTGAGCCATGGCTGTGCCTGGTCGATGGATAACCTGGAAGGTAAATTCCTGCAGTTTTAACCACCATCTACCAACTCTTGGTACGATGTGTTTCTTTGCTAAAGTTGATCGTACCGAGCTACAGTCCGTAACAACGGTAAACTCTAACCCGATTAGGAAGGCTCTGAATTTCTCCAGGGTCCACACCACGGCGGCTCTGAATTTCTCCAGGGTCCACACCACGGCCAGTGTTTCTAACTCGCTGGAGTGGTACCTAGCTTCTTCCTTCGTTGTCTTTCTGCTGGCGTAAATTACTGGGTGCATTGTCTTGTCAGTATCCTGCTGCATAAGAATGCCAGCGATGCCCACCTGACTGGCATCTGTGTGGACTTCCGTGACGGCTGCTGGATCGTAGAGCCTCAACACTGGTCGTTGCGTTAAGTGCGATTTCAAGCTTTCGAAGGCTTGTTGCCGTTCCACCGTCCATTTCCATTCGGAATCTTTTCGCATAAGTCCTGAAAGTGGATCTGCTATGACTGCGAACCCTTTCACAAAACGGCGGAAATAACTTGCGAGTCCCAGGAATTGGCGAACCTCATGTACGTTCGTAGGTATAGGAAACTCCTCCACGCTCTGTATTTTGATGGATCCTGGTCGTATACCGTGTGCGTTGATTTCAAATCCAAGATAGGAGATATCATTCTGCAGAAAATGGAATTTCTTTAAGTTGAGTGTAAGTTTCGCTCTTCGTATGACCTTAAGAACGTCGACGAGATGATCTATGCCTTGATCCACCGTGGTCGAAGGTATAAGTATATCATCCATGTATGACAGTGCAAATGCGTATCGTTATGGACCCAACACTGTGTTCATTAAGCGCTGGAAGACATCGGGACCATTGACCAATCCAAATGGTAGGCTTGTAAATTCATAGTGCCCATCTGGCGTTACGAACGCTGTTTTCTCTTGCGAGTCCTTCCCCATAGGTATCTGGTAATAACCTGAAGCAAGGTCCAAACTCGTGAAGAATCTATTGCCTAGGAGTCGCTCTAATTGGTCGTCAATGAGTGGAAGTGGAGATGCGTTTTTCTTGGTTTTTCGGTTGACTCCTCGGAAATCGATACATATACGCTCCTCTCCGTTTTTTTTTCTTCACTATTAATATTGGACTTGCGTATGGCGAATTTGACTCTACTATGATACCTGCGTCCAATAGGGCAGACATCTGTTCTCGTACTCTCCCTCTTTCTGCGTATGATAGACGATATGGTCTATAAGCAACCGGTTCGTCGTCTGACACCTTGATTTCCATGGTGACATAGTCCGTTTTTCCCAATTCGTACAAATTATCGGCAAAACAATCTCTGAATTCGCCGTTAATGAGCTCGCATATACGTTTCTGGCTTTCGAGTGATACATTTTGGCCTACGTTAAATTCATCGACATCAAACCGTCGTCGCTTTCTTGGTTCGACATGTAATACATCCTCTGATGTTCGCTCGTTTTTTGCTTCGCAAGGCTCAGCTCGTACCATCCGTTGCCCACAGTCAATAGTAATATCGGACTCTGAGACGTTAACAACGGGTATACAGGTTTGTCCTTTCTTGTCCAACGTGTAAATTCCTCTCGGGACGCAATATTCTTTGCCCGGGAATAGTCGGATGTGTCCTTCAAGGTAAATATCTTGGTCGTAATCCGGGTTTTCTCTCGAAGTGAGCTCAATGAATCCTACGTAATTTGCCGGTATTACAGTCGCGTCTTTAGCCCATAAGTTTACATTTTGGGGTTTTAGTTCGGGAACTTTAAGATTCTTCAGACAATTATCCTCGTCGTTGGACTTGTGATTTTCCTCAAATAACCGAATTGTATTTTGTCGCTTCACAACCGTGACGTACGGTCGCTCGGTTAAGGGTTGCCCAATAATCAACGGTATGCGTTGGATTTCGTTGTTGACGACTAAAACATCAACGTTGGCTTCCGCCTCGTCTACCTTAACCTTTGCTCCTCGGATTATTCCTTCCGGTTTCGTTTGACCGACGCCATAGCCCCCAATTCGGAAATCTTCCTCAACGTCTTCGTATGTCAGCCCTAATCGTAGGGCTTCTTGCTTTCGTATAAGAACGCACTTGCTCCCCAAATCAATATACGATTTGATTGGATGTCCGTTGAGAACAGCGTCCTTGAAGTACTTTTGATTGTCATCTTGACTTGTTTTTCGGTCGTCAACGTGAAGGGTGTGTTTAGGGGTTGTCTTTTGATCGGTTCTCGTAGTTACTTCTTTACAATCTTTGGTGTCGTGTATGGTACGCTTACAGATTTCACACCTTGACTTGCGTGGTGGCTTTGGGCAATCCTTCCCGAAATGGCCATAATTACGCTTGTTCGGATTTTCCCTATTGCGGTCGAATGAGACTTTCTTTTTGACGTAGTCAGAATGCCGTTGGGTGTTTACAATTTGTCGGAATGCTCATTGGATGTTTTCAATCTGGATTCCAACTGAGTTATGCATTGTAGCAGTGCTGGTGGTGACGAAAATTCACGTACACTGAGAGCGGTGATCAGAGAGTCGTCATTTAATCCCGTTATTAAGTATTCTATCATGGTTGTTTCGGACAGACCACACATTCTGGCCTTGGCCACTTTATCATGGTAATAACGCTCAACTGCTTCGCCGGGCTTACGCCTCCGATTTTCCATCTCTCGGTACAGCTGCTGCGTGCTCCTTGTAGACGGAAACCACGTCGTTAGTTCCGCCTTCCACTCGTCCCAGGTACGTACAGCGGAGTCCAAACCATCGAACCAAATTCTAGCAGTTCCTTTTAGCTTCGGTAAGGCATTATTTATCGTGAGTCGTTCTGACCATCCGTACGCGGTCGCGATTTCGTCCACCTTTTGAGTCCACATCCTAGCCGTTTGATGCGTGGCTTTCTCCGGGTCGAAATCTGGAATTATTTGACTACCTTGCGGCCCTTGTCCCCAGTGATGATGCTCTGTTTGAGTAGCAGAATTTTGATTGACCGCCAACATTGTTTCTTTAATCGTATTTGCGATCATAATGATTTCAAAATCAGTTAGTGAAATAAAGCCTGGTGGAGCTGCGCCTTCGCCGTTTCCGTTCATGTTGAAAATTCCACTCAGATGTGACTCAAAATCGTGAGAGCGATATCTTCTGCTGGAAATGTTCTGTTCGTTGGGATCGTATATTTCGGTTGAAATATTCGATTCGTCGAATAATTCAGTTAAATTTACTTCGTAGTTGCGTACAGCTAAATTATCGTTGGGTTTAATTCGTGACCCCTCGTTATAATTTAATTTAGCTGTATGTCGATTGCTACTTTCAATCTGATTTCATTCTTTAAATTTTTGGTCTTAGCGTCCAGTATCCCACTTCTGATGTGTTAGTACGTATTTAGCTTAGTGTCTGATGGCTTATTAAAGGATAACTCGTTCGTTAGATTAAGGTAATATAAGTTTAATAGCAAACATAAGTAAGAGCGTTGGCCACTCACGGCCGTACATTACGGGCGTAAAAAACAAGACAGTGGTTCTCACCTTTCCTCTCCCGTCGCCGGTCAAAGGGGCGGGGGGGGGGGTCATCCCCTTGACCGTCGAACGGGTCGCTCGAGAGAAAGTTGAGCTATTTAACCAAAGTAGTGACGCTATCGCCATCTATATCTTATAGTATTTGCGCGCTAACAGTTAAATAACATAAATAAAAAAATTGATCTAAAAATACCAATTTTTTGATTCCCAGAGGCGGCTGGACATGTGGGCAGGCAGGAAAAATCCAACGGGGCTGCCACCAAAATTTTGCTTTGAGGCTGTTCGCTGTACTACGGAGGCCGGTGGGGCCACTCAAAAGTTTAATAAACAGATCTCATTTTAAAATGTTTTACAATTATTGAAATTTTTAAATGTTATTGGCGAGTCACTGTCAATTAAATTTTCTTATAAAATCTACTACTAAACTTGGCAATTAACTTTCTTTAAGTGGATGATTGTAGGAGAATGAAAGGGGAGGGGGTTTGATGTCATTTCCCAAAGCTTTACTAGCTATTAAAAGTACCATCTTTAATCCAAGATTTTTTTCTTTCCACTCGTTTATCCAGCGGTGCGTGTAAACATTTGGGGAAAGAACTTCCTGGGTGACCTTTATGCACATTAGAAATGTGATTCGGAAGGCTAAGCCACTTATCTCGTTTCTCAGCTTTAGTGTCACTGGCAGCGCAGAAATATAAATGGTTCGTAATACTTTGAGTCCTATTTGCTATTAAGGCACAATCTTTAATTCTACTTGCCACAGCTAGTTTTTTCTTCAAGGCTGAAATGGTAATGATAAAAATGTATTTCCAGCCCCAGAATATTTATCAACTATTTTACTTTTTGAAACATGCCAAGGATCAAATTCGTGAATTATGTCAGATCTTGTTTCTCTCATGTACTTGGTTATTTGAAGGTGCCGGTCAGTTATCAACCTTCTTATTTTCACTCCACGAGATCCAATGACTTTTAAACACCTCTTCAAACCTTCGAACTCCATTGCATTGCAATTTGCCACTTCGTTAGACTAAAAATACTTAGTTACATTAGTCCTCCAAATGCTAGTTCGTAATGAATATTTTCTCACCTGAACTAACTGGAATGTTATTATTTTATTAGTTTTGAGGTTCATCATGGAGTAGCTTCCATATTTTGCATTGTGACCTATGAGAATATACCAGCCCCCCCCCCCCTCAAATTTTAGTTTTTTTATAGGAAAAATAGGATTATAATTCTAAAAATATAAGACTTTATAGGACTATTTTTCAAAATTATAGGACTTTTTGGGGATTTTGCTAAAATTATAGCATGTTATAGGCTGTTTTTAATTAGGACCAAAGTAAAAAAACTAGTCACCAGGGCTCTCGTATCTCGAATCTCCTCCAAGATTAATATCATCATCATCCAATGTTAAACACTCAGTGATGTTATCAGCTTCTTGTTTTTTCCACACTTCCTTAATAGATGGATAAAGATAATGTTTTTGAAGGTGGGTTGGCGGAGTGGTTAGCACTTTCACCTCGCAGCAAGAGGAGCCGGGTTCGATCCCAGCTTGTGGCACTGGGTGGAAATTCGGAACAACTCCTTCTGCGTTGAGTTTGCAAGTTCTCTCTCTCCATTGGTTTAAGGGGTTTTCCCCCGAGGTCTTCGGTTTCCCCTTCCATAAAAACTTGTTGAGGTTAACGGTAATAGTTAGTGTAGGGAGCTGTTGGCTCGATCGCGTGGCATGCAGGGCTTGCCCCCACCCTCCTACGCATTGTAACCCAACCACCTAAATTAAAGGCTTCAAAAGTCGCTTGATGACTTAGGCCTAAGGTGGTGCCTTGGGTATTAGCCTAGCTGATTATTATTATTATTATTATTAAAAAATAATTTGACAAAGAGAAACATTGAATATTTAGAGTTTTTAACATTTGTATGATATTGGTCGGGTGGTTTCCATTAAACAGCATGCCAGCTGCTAATAATAAATTTCCAATAGGCAATTTTCCATCGAAAGGCTGACTGTACCAGCAGTGTACGTGTCCATCAACGCAAAGAGATTCAACGCAAACCATTGACCCCTTTAAATATTTAACATTCGCAGCCGCTGCTCCAAAGCAGTTTCTACAAAATGCAAAAATTTGCATTAAGCAACTCATAAACACCAAGAGTTTTTTTTTCAGCTGGACCTTCCACAAATTCTTCATTACTCTCATCAATGTCAGAATCATTCCTATTATAAAAAAAAGTATTATTTATACCCAATTATATCATGATTACATTAAAGCTATAGTTACTCTGATTCTGAAGATGGTTCGTAGAATGAAGTATTATGGTCATCAGGAACCCAATCCTCAGTTCGGACATCATTAGGGACGTACTGAGTACTGGAATCTGTGTAATTCTTACAATGGCAATTACAACTCGGCTTCAGTTCATCCACTAAATGTAGGTTGCTTTCTACTCGCTTCTCTTGGTTGGTTTGCGTGCTTTTGAACGGAACTGCTTAGAAAATCTAACGGTTTGGACTTTTTTGGATTTAAATTGTTGATCCGTATTAGTAAAAGCATCTACGACATTATTTTCAGTCTCGACTAATACGGAGTTTTCAGTAGAATCCCAAGTTGAAACCTCTTCAATAATATCTGTTGATATCTCTGCAAATGTCTCGCTCGCAGCAAAAATGTTTTGAAGTTCCTAAATAATTCAATGAGTGTTTAAATTTGTCTAGATTATATGAACCAAACTCATTATTACCTGTTTCCTTTGCCTTTTTCGAATAAGGCTCCTTGTTGGTTTGTTTATTATTTTGTTTTCATATGAAAATATTGTTGGAATTGCACCTTTAGTCAGTCTTGCTTTACGTCTAGATGAGCTTGCTACACCAATAGACTGAAGAAATTCCGCATTTGAACTGAACTCGAAACAATTACTTTCAAAGTGTTTTTGACATAAAATAGAGTATTTGCTAGGTTTAAAGTTCTTTCTTTTCACTTTAGCCACTCATTTTTTTAATAGCGTTGGGTTTTCAAGCGGAAACGTGAAGAATCTTATTACCATAATTGCTGGACGATTTACAACCATACGCGCTACAAAACTTAACCATGATCTATTTTAACTTTTTTCTAGTTAATTTAAACGCTTACCTAATATAAAATACTTCTAAATAAGCGAATTACGCTGCAAAGGGTTAAAGAAAACACGATGGACTCTATAACACCCGACGCCGAGAAAGGTAATCCACCAAGTGACGTAGAAGTGCTAGCCCCATTCCTATCCCCCTTTTTCCGCGTTTTGAGAGAGGCGAGAGATAAAAGCTTGTATTGCGGGGAAACACGTCTTCCTTAAATGTAACCTTTAAATATTAGTCTTAGTCGATAGCTACGCCGGAAAAATTTTGTTTTGAAAACGAAAACATTTGAGAGAGTTGGTCGTTTTCGGTCTATCGAAATCTGGCAGCCTTGCCTGCCTTCCGGCCTGTATCTCCATACCGAAAATGGCCGACGATTACGCCCCCGAAAATATTTTACTAAACGGAGCGGCGGCGTTTTTGACCGTTATTTTGAATTATCGACTAAGACTATTTAATAAAACAGTAATTAATAACCTAATAACTAGGCCTAGTAATGGATAATTAATGGATTAATTTAGCCACATCATCACACGTTAATTTTTATCTTTTATTTTGGCAAATCCCCCCACACTTTCACTACGAATATCGCGCGTGCTCCAAACGCGTTAGTACTTAGAATAGATGTAGGAAAATCAATTTCCGGCGTAGATTCGTAGAGAAGCTGGATTGTTCACGTTCAATTTTAACCAAATGGTGCCGTTGTTGTCGGTTAAATGATGAGACTTAGTATGTTTTGAACCTTTGATTTTGAAAATTGGTTCTTTAAAAGTTTAAGTGATGGTAATTCTGGCATGGGGAAAGGGGGAAGGAGTACCTTACTAGGGTGGTTCGACTATGTGGAAAAGGGTACCACGAAAATTCTCGCATGGGAAAAAGGGGGAACTTACCGTGTCCACTTAGGATTTGCGTCAAATAATAGTTCGTGTTGAAGCTACCATTGACCTTAGGAAGTACTTCTTAGTTACCTTTCCTTTCTCACTCTCATCCCACGACTCCTGCCACCTTTGAGTCGTCACCTCATTGAGCCACCTTTTAATCACCAACTTAGTTGGCTTCATCTCCTTTTCCTCTGGAAGATCGGTTGCTGCATTGCAAGAAAGTCAGCCCTCTCATTCCCTGCACACCCAGTGTGCGACTTTATCCAAGTAAAGTTGACTCTAGTCTCCATCCGTTTTAACACCCTACGGATATCATGGCATAAGCCATGATTGTTTTTATGATTGCTTATTGCGTTTATAGCAAAAAGACAATCTGTAAAAACCGTTGCACCATCACCAGGACGTTGACCATGCGTCCTTAACCAGCAAATACCCTCATGTATTGCTAAGAGCTCAAGAGAAAACGCATCCACCTTACCATTAATGCGAGTGATCTCGTTATACACTTCCACACCATATCTGTACACAGCAAATGCCACCCCGGCACCCCACCGGACAACGAACCGTCAGTAAACACCTCTATCCCATTGCCATTGGGTAGTTGCTCTGTGATGTTTATAATGCTTCTGACCGCTTTGCACTGTTAAAAATAAAGGTCTTATTTTAGACTTCTAAAGTGCTTAAAACATTTTCCAATATTTCAGACCATTCAGGGTTTTATCATAGAACATATTTAAACCTTCTGCTCCCCAAATTCAGTCCTTTTGTGGAGGGTTTAAGTACTTATTTTACACTCTTTTATTCATTTTACTTCATAAACAGTGATAAGTTAATCCTTTTTAACTTTATTTTCAGTCCTTTATAGGCCCTTAATTAATACTTTTTATTTTTATTCAATACGACTCAATAGATTAACCATTAACATGGCCAGATTAAGCTGGTTTTCGCTAGGGGGAATTAGTCGTTGAACGAAGGGAGTTGATCACGTAAAGTATCATGTACTTCAAGTTTTTCATATACACGTAGCAAGAACTCTGTGCTGCCAATATTTGGGTTATAATGTTTGACGCCATAATCAATATCCCCTATATTTAAATCTGTTATCAAATTTTTAAAGACTTAACCTTCGTTTAATATTCCAGGTGATTGGAATTTCTTTGCATTTTATGTTATTTTAAAGAAAATATTAAAAAAGAAATAACGTAGTATTCAAATACTAGTCTCGAAATTGGTCCATATAACTTTTTTCTTCGCTTAAGGGAATTAAATTTGTATTCAAAAGGACTAAATGTTAGAACATAACATTATTATACCTTTACCACCAGGACTGGAAAAGGTTTATTCTTAGGGCTCGTTCCCTTTCAATACCCCAAAAGGTATTGTAATAAACATTAAAGAGTAAAATGGGTCTAAAATAATTGATTAGACCGTTTTCAGTAACCAAATGGTTTGAAATAAATTAAAAGTCCAATTCTGGACGTTTTATAAACCTTTATTTTTAACAGTGTGGTCAGTTGGTTCGAAATGATTTTCACAAATTGGTTACCATAGCGAAATTCATCTTAGCCTGTAGCGTTCTTCGTAAAATTTGTATTAAAAATTGGGATCTTTGAACGAAGGATGATGACAATAATGATAATAGCTCTTCTGATGGAGAGGAGATAGAAGGAGGACCCCACTTTCGACGAAATAGAAGATATGAATTATTAAGGGGAAACCAGAGGAATCACATTTGCGCAATGTTTGCTAATGAGTAAAACACATTCTTGTGTTTTGTTTATTAACTTTCAAGAAATTAATATTGTAATAAATGCATTTAGGTATATCAAAATATTACATATTCAAAACAAAATATTTTTACTTTGAACTCTTAGGTTAAATATTGGAACGCCTTAAAGGCTAAGGCTAGTTTTCACTATTTCAGTGAGTAGACTTCAAAATACTCTCACCATGTTTCTATTAGAGTGAAAACCCACTTTAAAGGTTAAGGAATGTTTTAAACACGAAATATCACTTAGCACATAATAGCTTCAACCACATATTTGAAGAAAGTGGTGTAAGGATATCTCGAATGAGGGCCAATTTCTCTTCGCGTCTCTTGTTCTTAGCCTCTTCTTTTAATTTACGAACGTGGAGTAAGGTTTCATTCATACTCTCTGGCGTCGGTTTGTTACGACGCGACGTTTCTTAGCTGATGATTCGGAATGTTTTTTCTTTGAGATAATAATTTGGCCGACTCCTTGTTGCACTTCTGGCTCTCGACTATCATCCTTATCCACTATCTTTGCGAGTTCTTCTCTGTATTCTACATCTTTTTGTTTGCAGAGGCTGAAATCTTGTTATTTTTTCGGTCTCCTTTTTATTTCGTTGCCCCCCACACAGGGGGGGGGAATCGAAATGGCACATGATTTGCCGCTGCCGCCCCCATCCGCAAGGAATCTTACTGGTCGGTGGGCACACTCACTTAATATCGCTCTCCCGAAAGTGAGTACTCGAAGAAAACGAGCTTGGTAGGCACACTCAGTTAAGATCGCTCTCTCCAAAAAACTAGCTTCTTGGTAAATTTGCTCGCTCAAAAGTTTATTGGGTCACTTTCGGATCGGCGCCTACGTATACAGATTCCTAAAATTTTTAGATATTTGTGAAATGGTCGGCGATTAATGGGTCGTTTCTATATCCAAACGATTTTATGCTGCCTGTTTAAGTGGAATACGGGCAACGAAATAATATTATCGCCTTTTTGGCGAACTAGTTTCATATCAAGATAACTATCTAAAGCGGATTTGGCATTGAATGTAATCTTTATTAGCATAGATTGATAATTGTGGGGTGGCGAAGTGGTTTGCACCTTCAACTCGCAGCAAGAGGACCCGGGTTCGATCCCAACTTTGTGGCATTGGGTGAAAACTCGTAACAACTCCTTTCGCGTTGCGTTTGCAAGTTCTCCCCCGCTGTTTAAGGGGTTGTCCTCCGAGCTCTTCTGTTTCAACTTCCATAAAAACTTGTTGAGGTTAACGGCAATAGTTGGTGATAGGGAGCTGTTGGCTCGAACGCGTGGCATGCAGGGCTTGTCACCACCTTCATACGCATTGCAACCCGGCCACCTGAATTAATGGCTTCAAAAGTCGCTTGATGACTTTAGCCTAAGGTTGTGCCTTGGGTATTAGCGTAGCTGATTATTATTATTAATAGATCTTCAGAAATTCTTTCCACATTGCTCTTTTAATTGGGATGATTTTTCGTGGTCCAACGACAGAAATATACTCGCTATACTTATCGAGCAGAACGTGCTTTCTTCGGAGGTCCATTTTCCATCTGAACATTGGGTTTTATCCACATTTGAGCTTCTTTCATAGTAAGTCCACTTTCAATTAATATATTTCCATGAAATGGTAATATGGTTTTAAATCCTATGAGTTTAAAAGAGGAATAACATTAACATCTTAAATAAAACACACCCTTATAAGTCTAAAAGATTACCATTTTCAATAACATTGCGCATAATCATTCCACCTTCTAGCATCATTGGTCGGTTATTTTCATCTAAGAGCAACCTTTTAATAAAAAAAACGTTCGAAGGTCATTAGCCTAACACGCCATTGGGGTTTAAATAGAATAAATTTGGGGGTAAAATCCCCCCAAAAAATATTCAATCAATAAGACGCGAAAATTTAAATTACAAGCAGACGAAAAACCAAAAAACGCGTAAAGAAGTTCATGGAATGTTCCATTTGCGGTTTTACTTTAGTCGATCGTTGCGAGGTCTATGACGTCAGAGAAAGATTCGGAGCGAATCTCGAGCTAGGCGCTTTCTCAATTTATAACTGGGAAATGGAAGGAAAAATCATTTTGCTGCCAGATTTAGTATGTCGTCAGGGGCAAGACGGCACTCCGTCAGATAATGTGACAATCAAAGGTTTTCGGTTCATAGGGGTGGACGCATTTACTAAAATTACTCCGGAAAATATTTTGGGAAACGCAAATGATTAAAGTTTTGTACTTTTATTTTTTTCGAACCCTCTTGGTGCCCCTTGTAGGCTTGGTGCCCTAGGCCGCCGCCCAGGCCTATTCGGCCTATTGGTTAATCCGGCCCTGGGGACAACATTGCGCTCAACGTTCGCCAGTGAGACAGCCTTCGTTTCTGCCACACATATAGCAAACAAACGCCCTCATCACGGCCCGACTAAAGGCGACACCATAGGCTGCACTGAACCCACCCTCGCGCAGCTGACCTGACTAGAGTGACTTATTCTTCCACTGCAAACTATCCTCCCCGAAAGGTTATAGAATTAAGGACAGTTCAGATAGGGTCAGTGGGAATGTACCCATAGACAAATGAAAGAAAATAGACCCCCGATTTTACACGGAGAGCGTGTGCCAGCAAGACCCGGTCGTGTGGTAAAAACTTCAGAAAAGGCGCCTTCTATCGATGACCATATTAAATAATAAATTAAATAATATCACGTGATTTCACCAATGATTCTTTGGTAATCTGATGAAGATGCTATTTAATTTTAATTATGCAAATAAATATATTAATTCGTACAAAATGAAAGGTAGACAAATCTTAAATTATTTTAAAATAAATAATGAAATTTAAAATAAATATTAAAATATATTTTAAAATGTAAAAAATATTTGACCGAAGATTAAGAAGTAGCATACTAGGTTATAGTAAAATGATATTTCAACTATAAGGTGGAATATCCGTTTAATTCCCCCATTGAAATATTAGATATGTAACTGTAATTTCCGCAAGGTAGTACTAGATTATTAATTTAATATTTATTCTTAAACCTACACGAATAGATTCGTGATCGAAGTATAGGTCTGTAGTTTGAGAGAGCAAACCTTTTGGGATCTCTTTTAAGCCTACGTCTAATTCTGCTATTGTTCTTTTCGTTTCTTGTTTTTAACCATCAGTAGATGTCGCGAACTAAGTTTTGATAATTTCAAATTGTTATTTCAGATGGCGCTTTTTACTGAATTTACCTCGCGATTGTTAGTTCTTGCTTGCATGTTTTTTTAGGCACTTCCTATTCTTTACATACAAAAGATTTACAGAAAGCTATTCACAAGACAAACTGCATTACGAGCTTCGTCGCCGTTTTGCGTCCGCTCGCTCCCGCGTCAAACTAGCCTTGCCAGCGCCTCGCTAGGGGGAGATTTTCCACTTGTAATGACGTCACTCCGTTACTAGCTCTCAGTAAAATATTCCCCAAAGTGACGAACTTATGGAAAAAAATTATAGACTTATGGTACAACTAATAAAATCGCATGTTGAAAATGGAAGATTTAATTTTTATAAGTCGGCAACGCCCTCTATTGTAGATAATTGTAAAAATTAAACAATGGTAGGCCGATTAATTAAGAAAATAATTAAACACGATTTATTTACTTTAGATCACGAAACAAAACACTGCACGAACCTTGACTGCGTTCAGTAACTCATAATAAGCTCAACGCTGAGCTGAACGTGTTTTTTGACTTCCGGTTTTCACGTCACGTTGCCCGTCCATTGAGCAGGTTTTTCCGTTGCTCAACGGTCACGTGACATCGCAGCGTGGAGTAAGGCTAGCTGCAGACGCCGCAACAGACGATATTTTACAAAATTGACAAGCAGCGTAAAAAAAGCGTTCAACAACGGTCTCAACGAAAATAATTTCAACATTGTATATTCCCTTTAAATGCTAATAAATAGTTTAAAATGTTTCATCGGTTGATTAACTTTTCTTCCCTTGAAGTCCAGCTTGTACTTGGAATATAGGTTTGGTCTTCATGGAAATTTAAAACCAAGTTTATCAAACGTTATTTGTTTGTCTTTCACTCGAACTCTTTCGTTACTGCGCGATGAAAATACCAAAATGTTCAAGAAAATGAACTTTGACACTGTATTTTTAAGAATGACTACAACGGACAAAATATAAATATAATAAAAAATATATTATTATAAAAATATAAAATTAATTAACAAGGGTTAAATAAGACCGTTTTAATTTAAATTTAATTTAATTTATTAGACGAGAATTATTCAAAATGGCAGTCTGATCTTCATTAAAAGATAACTTACTTGTAGGTGTTTTCCGTTCCACGACAGACCATCATTAACCGAATTCGTTCTGTGCCATAATTAGGTTTATTTTGTTACTTATGGTATAAATAAATGCATTCTTATTATCAACAAAGGACTAAAATGGCACACCCAATGCCAAATATTTTTATAAATCATATTTTCTAAAATTATCAAGTATTTTCTACTGTTTAGATTGCTAAAAATAAATTAGAGATTCAACTTAATGTAACTTTCTGTCATAGCAGAAAAAAATGTACCTACACTAGCGCCATCTCTAAATTCTTTTATGATGCACTCTTTATCTAACATAAGCTATATTTTCAAGAAAATTAATACTTTAGCAATGAATCTGGAGATGGCACCACTAGGGCTGCTGTAATGAACTCATCGTCGTGACAAGGTGAGATCGGCTTACTAAAGTTATCGTGTAATATGTTACTTTGAAGCTATGTTTAAGAACCTTAAATGACACGATTTCGGTCCTATTTTTATTTCGGTAGAAGTCGATGGCCACTTGAACATGTCAATGTATTTTTATATCATAAATTTGCTGTTGACTATAAAATAATACGTGGGCCGACTTCAAATCGACACATTTACGACTCCGAAATGACTTAAATAATATTAATAATAATAATAATCAGCTAGGCTAATACCCAAGGCACTACCTTAGGCCTAAGTCATCGAGCGACTTTTAAGGCATTAATTCAGGCTCTGGGGATATTTCGATAACCTTGCCTCTGAAGTGGAATATTTATAAAAAACAATTTTCCATAGAGAGCCCAGCCCGGGGCTACATTAATAAAGTTGAAACGAAATTGATCTTCAAAAGCGGAAAGTAGTCGGCACTTGAGCGCTAAACGCGAAGAGCGGGGTGAGCTCAGCTCGGATTCAACGTCAGCCGCCGTTTTGAGATGGTTCGTGGCTCACCTCCTCCTCACGGCACGAACTGCACGGGCCGTTTTCATTTAGAAGTCGCTAGATTGGAAGCACATTTCGCACAGTCTGCAGCAGAGGTCGTTGGCGGGCTTCTACGCAACGGCATCGCGTATTTCAAAGAATTATTTCAGAACCAACTCCTTTATATTTAATTATTAAGGAAACACATTTTTCCGACGTAAGGTTATGGAATATGATTTAAGCCAATATCAGTAGCGGTATAATTAATTGCTGTTTTACGCACGCCTGATTCTTCAAAACGCTCAGGGTGTTATTTTAGAATAAAGAAAACTACATGAAAATCAACGCCTGAATCTAGATTAAGTAATTTTTCCCATTTTATTTATTTATTTGTGTTTTATGTCACTTATTTGAATTACGTACAAATCAATCTAGTCTTCAATTTGGCTTGTTAATCTGTAAATCAATTAAAATTACAGCAGCATTTAAAGAAGGATAATTATTTATTTATTAAACTTTTTGCGAAGCCAGTAACGTGTGAAAATGACTTTTTTGTTTATTGGTTATAACACACACTCAAAGTAACTAAATTGGTATGGAATATATTAAAATATTTACATATTTTCATATATTTAAAAATTTATTATAAACTAGGCTTAGTTAAACTAGATATTGGACTAGATATATATACAAACATTATCAAAGTTGATATGATTCGTTTATTTGTAAATGTATTCTTTTCGTAAAAAGTTTCGGCGTATGGTCCTCGTGGACCCCAGAAAAACTTTCTCGCGTCTGTGGTCCGCCAATTAGAAGGGAGCTCTCACATTCGGGGGTGATAAGAAGCTATCATCTACTGAAACGAGAGGGGGGTGGATGGTGGTTCAAAGGGTTGCTGGCGCGGCAGATAAGGACTGTAAGCGGACGCGGTCTTCGTATAAAACCAAGTTCGAGAGGCTGGGAGGTCCGTGTTTCCGCATCTTACCATCGGCCAAGACGTCCTCTCGCTCTCTTCGGTCTTCGCCGCCAAACGAAGTTTCTCTTTCGCGACCATCATGGCTCCAGTTTTACACCTCGACCATCACGTGCGCATTCACTGCCCTCCAACAGCCGCTAATCTGCCCCGTCCAACTCCACGTCTTATGTCCGCCTACCCAAATATGACCGAGGACGACTTGCAAGCGGCCATTAATCTGTATTCCATCAGCCGGCAAGGCGCTGTGTCGCCGGTAATCAACGTCGAAACCTGTTCGCTGGATGAACAACTTGCCACAAGTGATACGAGTAACTATATTTATTACATTTAAAGTCAATTTCCACTTACTAATTTGGAATGTCCATTTCAGCCTCGTCAACAATTCCAGTCTCTGAACAGTCGACGGCCGTCGAAGCCGTGGACAATGATACGTCATTCAGCAGTCCGACGGCACCACAGGGGGCAACATCCTCCAACGAGGTGCCGCGCAAGTTCACTTCTCCCGCCGAGTCAAATACGCAGACGGTTATGAACAGCCCAAATTCCAAAAATGCGTCTGTCCAGGCTATGGTTGATTTGAAGCAAGGGGAGCGCATTCGCATTTTTGCCCGGCATTCCTTTTGAGAAAACTTGCTAGCTCTCTTTTTACCGCGCGAGTGACGTAGCTGGTTGACGGTTTTCCCGTAGACACGGAGAGTAGGGTGTCCTATAAGTACCGTGTAGTTTGTCTGTCATGGGTAAAGAAAAACTTTGCAAACATGTGGTGAAATTGCATAATCTTGGGATAATGTGAAAGAATATAAATACGTTGGAATTATTTTTGGGATTTTCAATTATTGTGGTTGGACGTGGTCAGAAGAAAGAACTATATATTTTAACAAAACTTTTATTAAAATAAAAAATAGGAACATTTTAATATTGAAAAGGCACATTTTAAATTCATTAGAAAAGGAACATTTTGTTCCGTTTAAATCAGTCAACTGAACAAAAAGGCAGCTTATTTTTAAAACTAACTACTTAATTTTTTAGTTTTCTTACCTTTTTTCCTGTCTTGGGCCTCAGTAATAATTTTTGAATTTAAATATTTAATTCTAGTTCTCATTTTTAAATAACAAAAAACAATCTCTCTTGGATATTTTGAAAATAATGGCATAAGTTCATTAGTTAGGTTATTGATAAAAATTTAAATCTTAATTTCCTTTCCAACTTTACCTTAAAACTATACACTATTTTTTTGGGAATTTTGCTGGGCGCGTTCATGTTGAGTTTACCCCCATTAATCCCCATTCTCCATATCCTGTGACCAAAGACCCGAGCCTAGACCCCCCACCGGTGGTTCCAGGTAATGGCCGACTAGCGGGGGGCCAAAAAGAGGGGTCGAAAAGACCACGAAAAAGAGTGTATCACTTTTACAATTTCACTATTAATTTATAATAATATTAGGCCTAGGCCCTATGCTAAGGCTTATGGAATCGAATTTATTAAATAAGCTTATAAAGGTTCTGGGTTTTATGTCAGCTAATACTGGAAGTTTTAATAATTTAGAGAATATAATACTTACTGAAATTTATATGAAGTGCCAAAAAATGTAAAATTGAAGCGAAAACGACCGCACGTATTTATTTTCTCTGGTCTCTCTCTCTTCGCGCTCTACTACCCTCCCCGCGGCTTGTTTCTGGTTTCCTGTCAACCAGCGACGTCACTGAAAGGGGGGCCGGTAGTTGCCAAGCCCCCCCAACGTACCCGCTGAAGCGCTTCTCTACAGACCCCGTCGAAAGAGCTAACCTTATTATACGCAGTATTTTACCAACCTTGGATTTGAAGGCTTTGAGTGGCGTACAAATTACATGCAGTCATTTAGACAAAATTACTAAAATCCGTTGCCAAAAAAAAATTCACCGATCAACAAAGATTCAAAACGCACAGTTTTGTGCAGCGTTCTTCGCATAACACGCATTTACGGATCCATTCGGGGGCCAAGCCGTCCAAATGCGCGCACTGTGATCGGTGTTTTAGTGACAGCTCAACACAAAAAAAAAACATTCGCGAATGCATACCGGAGAGAAGCCTTATCCGTGTCGGTTTAATTGCGGGAAGAATTTCAGCCAAAGTGGCAACTGCATAAGACATGAGTTGACCATTCACAGTTCAAAATAAGAGATTTAATTTCATTTATAAAAAATTTTTTAATCAAAAAAAGTTTTGAAATAAGGTACAATTTGTTAAATTGCTCACTTTAACAATTGGATAAATACAGATATAAAGCAGATCTAGGCCGGAATTTTAAAATTATATTATATGTTTAAAATTTTGTTTTATAAATAATCTTAATTTAAAAGTAAATTTAAAAAAATTGTATTTCGATAAAACTAGGGTTTTTAAAATGATATTGTATATTTAACAAGTTGGCAAGCCAAAATATACCTCTCCTCGGAAGAATTGTCCCTAGTGGTATTAATTTCTCGAGATAACCCTTAAAGATATATCTCCGCAATTTAGAGTTATTTGTTAAAAATATTAACCCATTTCTATCCCGCCCGGTATAAAATTTTAATTATAATTAAAATAATTGAGACGAAACGACCAATTTTAATTTATTCAGAATATCATAAGTTAAGTAGTTACAACAGTAAGTTAGACGTACTATAACAATGCACAATTGAATTAAACCCTTTTACAGAACAGGTTTATCAGTTAAATATAATACGAAGCAAATTTTAATGAAATATCTACAGAGGCTTTTTGGAATTACTCGCTTACGAAATACTTGCCGCATCTTTAACGCTCATTTTATTTCAACACTCGCCCTTGATGAAGATACCGTAGATATCTGGTAGTGGACGACTCGTTCACTTCCTGTTGACGTTGTGACGCATACCACATGAAAAAGACCAATGCCGTCCAATTTCCAATATCATATAATGACTCGCACACCCAAGAAATCATTGACTGCGTTAGAAATCGTAGATATCCAAATATCCACACCAAATGTATTTACAAGAAGCAAAAACCTTACCATCAACAAAGCACAGAGAGCCACTTGACTAACCGCCAGCTTTTAAAGCAATTAACGTTAAATTATCTCCTTTGAATTAACAGAACTATATATAGGTCGTTAAGAAAGTGGACCACCCACAGGGTCTACCCTTTAACCCTCTAATCTCGGCTGACTGCGCTAAAACAAGATTTAACCTTTAAAAAATACCAGATTAGGCCTTCATAAATTCATTAATAAAAAAAGACTTTATTACCTATTATGCTTACGATGCCTGTCTTAATTTCAGTGAATCTAAGCAGCTATCGGTGGTTCTGTGGTAGAGCGCTCGACTGCCAAGCCGAATGGTCTGGGTTCGAAACCTGGGTGGCGCATTTGTTTTTAATCAATAGAGAAACGCTAAATTAGAATTTCTTCGATGCAATAATTTCAATTTCAATTCTATTTCAATTAAACCAAAATTTCGTACTCTATTAAATACGCTTCCGATAAAGCTGAAGGTCTAATTTTCAATAAGGCGTAACAAGTGTCGGTGGTTCTGTGGTAGAACGTCCGCCTGTCAATCAGGAGGTCTCGGGTTCAAATCCCGCCCGATGCGATCGCAAATTGATACTAAGACGAATACCGTGTACAACTGGTGGAAACCCTGCCATTGGACGTTGAGAGGTAGCATTACACTCAGCACTCGGTCCGTCCCAAAGTCATTAAGAAGAAGTTGGAGAGAAAACGCCCATATAAACACAACAGACTCAACATGCACATCCATCAGAACACAAACACAACAAATTCAACACTCACAACCTACGCATAAACATTACAAAAACGTAATACACCAAACCGTCACGACGGTGAGCGAAAAAACACCATCCAAACCAAACCGCAAATGCATCCGTTAACGCTCACCGTCACACGGTGGTTTTGCCAACACTTTGAGAAACTGCGTACGCAGTGATTACACTTTGCACCGAAAATGCGAACGCGTTCGCAGTCCTGACAGACAGACACACCCACAGACCCACCCACAGACCCACCCACAGACCCACAGACAGACACGGTCGTTGTATAACCCCTCCTAGGGGACTTTGTCCCCTCGGAGAGGTAAAAAGAAATTATAAATTTATTCTTAATTTAAAAGTAAATTTTAAAATAGTGTATTTAAGATTTTTTTAAATTATTGGTTTTCCAAGTATTTTTAATTTTTATTCTTATTTGTACGGTGACATAAATATTTTGTTTTTACACAGTAATTTCCAAATTTTATTTCAAATTTACAACAATTTTTAAAATTCTATTCTACAGTGTAACTTTTAACCCCAATGTTTTTCATTTTTACAAAATGTAAATAAAGTGATTTTTTTAAAATATATATATCCAGTCGATAGCACGTATAGACGACGATCACCGTCTGCCTGACTGAAACCATAGTCTCGTAATACTTGATCAATTCGTTGATTCCAGCAACGTGGTGATTGCTTTAAACCATATATTCCCTTGCAAAGTCTCCATACCTTTCAACTACCGTCGTCGAAACCCTCCGGTTGACGCAAATAGAGTTCTACAGTCAGATCTTCATACAGGAATGCAGTCTTTACGTCAAACTGCTTGATCTTGAGATTCTTCTGAGCGACTATATTCAAGAAGATACGAATCGTTTCTTAGCGGGCAACAGGCACGAAAGTTTCATCGTAATCAATCCCTTCACGCTTTGCTACAAGACGAGCTTTGTGTCGGATGACCGTACCATCTGCCTCATTCTTCGTACGGAAAACCCAGCGATTCCCAATGATGCTTTAATTCAGTGGTTGATTAACCAAATCGTAGACTTCGTGCTCCGCCATGGCTGATAGCTCTTCGTCCATAGCTTGCTTCCATTCTTCAGAGTCGTGACTGGAACGTGCCTCTTCGGCAGTCTTCGGAAGTTCATCGCAGATAAGAAAGACCTTGCCCACTGGTGTACAGGTACAGCAGACATTTTTCCTTCTCGATCGATCTCGAAGGACAGGACCAGTGACTTCAGTGTGCGTTCCGACGGATCTGGTAGTCTTCGTCTTCTTGGGCATTGCCGGATCTGGTAGTCTTCGTCTTCTTGGGCATTGCCGGATCTGGTAGTCTTCGTCTTCTTGGGCATTGACGGATCTGGTAGTCTTCGTCTTCTTGGGCATTGACGGATCTGGTAGTCTTCGTCTTCTTGGGCATTGACGGATCTGGTAGTCTTCGTCTTCTTGGGCATTGACGGATCTGGTAGTCTTCGTCTTCTTGGGCATCGACGGATCTGGTAGTCTTCGTCTTCTTGGGCATCGACGGATCTGGTAGTCTTCGTCTTCTTGGGCATCGACGGATCTGGAAGTCTTCGTCTTCTTGGGCATCGACGGATCTGGTAGTCTTCGTCTTCTTGGGCATCGACGGATCTGGTAGTCTTCGTCTTCTTGGGCATCGACGGATCTGGTAGTCTTCGTCTTCTTGGGCATCGACGGATCTGGTAGTCTTCGTCTTCTTGGGCATCGACGGATCTGGTAGTCTTCGTCTTCTTGGGCATCGACGGATCTGGTAGTCTTCGTCTTCTTGGGCATCGACGGATCTGGAAGTCTTCGTCTTCTTGGGCATCGACGGATCTGGTAGTCTTCGTCTTCTTGGGCATCGACGGATCTGGTAGTCTTCGTCTTCTTGGGCATCGACGGATCTGGTAGTCTTCGTCTTCTTGGGCATCGACGGATCTGGTAGTCTTCGTCTTCTTGGGCATCGACGGATCTGGTAGTCTTCGTCTTCTTGGGCATCGACGGATCTGGTAGTCTTCGTCTTCTTGGGCATCGACGGATCTGGTAGTCTTCGTCTTCTTGGGCATCGACGGATCTGGTAGTCTTCGTCTTCTTGGGCATCGACGGATCTGGTAGTCTTCGTCTTCTTGGGCATCGACGGATCTGGTAGTCTTCGTCTTCTTGGGCATCGACGGATCTGGTAGTCTTCGTCTTCTTGGGCATCGACGGATCTGGTAGTCTTCGTCTTCTTGGGCATCGACGGATCTGGTAGACTTCGTCTTCTTGGGCATCGACGTATCTGGTAGACTTCGTCTTCTTGGGCATCGACGGATCTGGTAGTCTTCGTCTTCTTGGGCATCGACGGATCTGGTAGTCTTCGTCTTCTTGGGCATCGACGGATCTGGTAGTCTTCGTCTTCTTGGGCATCGACGGATCTGGTAGTCTTCGTCTTCTTGGGCATCGACGGATCTGGTAGTCTTCGTCTTCTTGGGCATCGACGGATCTGGTAGTCTTCGTCTTCTTGGGCATCGACGGATCTGGTAGTCTTCGTCTTCTTGGGCATCGACGGATCTGGTAGTCTTCGTCTTCTTGGGCATCGACGGATCTGGTAGTCTCCGTCTTCTTGGGCATCGACGGATCTGGTAGTCTCCGTCTTCTTGGGCATCGACGGATCTGGTAGTCTCCGTCTTCTTGGGCATCGACGGATCTGGTAGTCTCCGTCTTCTTGGGCATCGACGGATCTGGTAGTCTCCGTCTTCTTGGGCATCGACGGATCTGGTAGTCTCCGTCTTCTTGGGCATTGACGGATCTGGTAGTCTCCGTCTTCTTGGGCATTGACGGATCTGGTAGTCTCCGTCTTCTTGGGCACTGACGGATCTGGTAGTCTCCGTCTTCTTGGGCATTGACGAATCTGGTAGTCTCCGTCTTCTTGGGCATTGACGGATCTGGTAGTCTCCGTCTTCTTGGGCACTGACGGATCTGGTAGTCTCCGTCTTCTTGGGCACTGACGGATCTGCTAGTCTCAGTCTTCTTGGGCACTGACGGATCTGCTAGTCTCCGTCTTCTTGGGCACTGACGGATCTGCTAGTCTCCGTCTTCTTGGGCACTGACGGATCTGCTAGTCTCCGTCTTCTTGGGCACTGACGGATCTGGTAGTCTCCGTCTTCTTGGGCACTGACGGATCTGGTAGTCTCCGTCTTCTTGGGCACTGACGGATCTGGTAGTCTCCGTCTTCTTGGGCACTGACGGATCTGGTAGTCTCCGTCTTCTTGGGCACTGACGGATCTGGTAGTCTCCGTCTTCTTGGGCACTGACGGATCTGGTAGTCTCCGTCTTCTTGGGCACTGACGGATCTGGTAGTCTCCGTCTTCTTGGGCACTGACGGATCTGGTAGTCTCCGTCTTCTTGGGCACTGACGGATCTGGTAGTCTCCGTCTTCTTGGGCACTGACGGATCTGGTAGTCTCCGTCTTCTTGGGCACTGACGGATCTGGTAGTCTCCGTCTTCTTGGGCACTGACGGATCTGGTAGTCTCCGTCTTCTTGGGCACTGACGGATCTGGTAGTCTCCGTCTTCTTGGGCACTGACGGATCTGGTAGTCTCCGTCTTCTTGGGCACTGACGGATCTGGTAGTCTCCGTCTTCTTGGGCACTGACGGATCTGGTAGTCTCCGTCTTCTTGGGCACTGACGGATCTGGTAGTCTCCGTCTTCTTGGGCACTGACGGATCTGGTAGTCTCCGTCTTCTTGGGCACTGACGGATCTGGTAGTCTCCGTCTTCTTGGGCACTGACGGATCTGGTAGTCTCCGTCTTCTTGGGCACTGACGGATCTGGTAGTCTCCGTCTTCTTGGGCACTGACGGATCTGGTAGTCTCCGTCTTCTTGGGCACTGACGGATCTGGTAGTCTCCGTCTTCTTGGGCACTGACGGATCTGGTAGTCTCCGTCTTCTTGGGCACTGACGGATCTGGTAGTCTCCGTCTTCTTGGGCACTGACGGATCTGGTAGTCTCCGTCTTCTTGGGCACTGACGGATCTGGTAGTCTCCGTCTTCTTGGGCACTGACGGATCTGGAAGTCTCCGTCTTCGTGGGCACTGACGGATCTGGTAGTCTCCGTCTTCTTGGGCACTGACGGATCTGGAAGTCTCCGTCTTCTTGGGCACTGACGGATCTGGTAGTCTCCGTCTTCTTGGGCACTGACGGATCTGGTAGTCTCCGTCTTCTTGGGCACTGACGGATCTGGTAGTCTCCGTCTTCTTGGGCACTGACGGATCTGGTAGTCTCCGTCTTCTTGGGCACTGACGGATCTGGTAGTCTCCGTCTTCTTGGGCACTGACGGATCTGGTAGTCTCCGTCTTCTTGGGCACTGACGGATCTGGTAGTCTCGTCTTCTTGGGCATTGACGTATATGGTAGTCTCGTCTTCTTGGGCATTGACGGATCTGGTAGTCTCGTCTTCTTGGGCATTGACGGATCTGGTAGTCTCGTCTCCGCAATCCGAATCGTCGGGCAAGTGCTCGCCCTGTCTGGTGGCAACATCACATTTAGGAATAAAAGTTTCGATGGAACATTGCTCGGGGTTGAGAATGTAAGTCGTGGTGTTAACAGCCTCGGCCCAGAGATTCGGCGGCAGATCAGGTCTGGAATGGAGCATGGCTCTTAAGGATTTCATGACGCCATTTTGCTCCGGAGTGTATGGCATTGACCTTCGATGAGTTAGGCCAATCTCTTCAGTAGTGATACGGCGAAATTCATCGTTGACATATTTAGTCCCATTATCGGTGATCAGTTCGCTCCTTGAGAGAAACTCCTTGAGATAGTCAACCACTTCAGATTTCTTCGACAGGAAATCTGTCATTCGTTAACCGGAATACTCGTCTTTAAAGAGGAGGTATTAGTGCTTTCCTCCCAGCGATGGCGTCGGTGATGGTCCCCAGAGATCTGAATGGACTCTTTCTCCAGGTTTCGTGGCCTTGACAATACGGGTACCGAAATTTTGACGAGACATCTTCCCATAGACGCAGCCCTCGCATAGCGTATCCTTCGAATCAGTGACTTCATATCCAAGCTTTTTCAACGTAGCAGCAACATGGCGTTTGTCTTGGTGACCCAAGCGTTCATGCCATACTTGGAGATCAGCTTTCTTGTCGTTCCTTGGATCTACGGCAAGGTAGACCCGAGTTTGCGGCTGGTCTACCGTGATATCCAAACGGTACAAAGATTCGATTTTCCCAGGAAGACATAGTTGACGCTTGCCTCTCTTCACGTCGTATAGCCCACGGGTAGTTGATGACGCTCGGAACTCCAGCTTCGGATTACGTCTTATGGAAGCCTTGAGTGAAAATACATTGCACGCAAAGTCACTAATATGCCAGACTCATGGATAACGTCGCAATGAACGATATTGCCGTCTTTGTAACGTATTCGGATGTCCCTTTCTCAGTCTGCTGTCATGTGCGCCTTGTTACCAACTTGCAGCGAAGCTGGGCTATCGAAAGGACGGAAGTTGACATACTTGGTCACATCATTCCTGAGTCAAAGTACCAGCGGCTTTCGGTGGATGACCCAGCCATCAGGCCATTTACTGCGAGGTAACCGTCGTTACTATTGACCTCTGAGGTGTTGCGGCTGCCTCTGACAGGTTTCCTGGGCTTCTTACAATCTTTTGAAAAATGACGTGGCTGATTACAGTTGTAGCACCTTGGCAATTTCTTCCGAGGGTTCCGGTTCGTTGCATGTCCGGAGTTTCCGTTGCCTTCTCGACGAGCTATTCGCCGAGATGAATCTGCTGAAGCGTTGCCATCTCGTGTTGCGCGACCAATTAGAAGGCGCTCAAGCTCAGCGACAGTCTGCTTTTCGTCTGGCAGTGTATCCCACAGCATGCTGAACTCTCGGTTTTTATCACGCGGAAAGGACTCAAAAATGCAAGCAACCAGAATGCAGTCATCAAAAATAATAATAATAATAATAATAATCAGCTAGGCTAATACCCAAGGCACCACCTTAGGCCTAACTCGTCAAGCGACTTTTGAAGCCTTTAATTCAGGTGGCCGGGTTACAATGCGTAGGAGGGTGGTGGCAAGCCCTGCATGCCACGCGATCGAGCCAACAGCTCCCTACACTAACTATTACCGTTAACCTCAACAAGTTTTTATGGAAGGGGAAACCGAAGATCTCGGGGGAAAACCCCTTAAACCAGTGGGGAGAGAACTTGCAAACTCAACGCAGAAGGAGTTATTCCGAGTTTTCACCCAGTGCCACAAGCTGGGATCGAACCCGGCTCCACTTGCTGCGAGGCGAAAGTGAGATATCCTTCTCTCTCTTAGCAGTGGTCAGGATGTCAGCCCACAACAAAAGCCTTTGAGCAAGGTGTGTTGCCATATCAACTTCAGGGGACTTTATGGTTCGAATTAATTTAGCTAGAAGCTTCCGGAGCCGGTTCGATGACTTCTGCTCGAAAATCTCGAGGAGCTTGTCCCATACCTCTTTGGGCGTCTCGCAGTCAGCAATCATGTTCTGGACTTTATGGGATTACACTAACCAAATGACTGAACGGCTTACGCTGACCGCTACTTGATATTTCTTGAAATCAGCCGCATACGTTTCTTCTATTGACGTGGTTCTGATCGGTTTTGTCCAATCGCCTGGGATAATATCGTAGACATCTCGGATTATCAGGACATCGCTGACTTGTCTCTTCCAGCTACGCCAGTTCTCGGGACCAGACAGTCTGTCTATGTCTTGGCGCAGGAGACTGTCCATCATCCGGATTCAGTGGACCAGGAAGCATGAACCAGTTGAGAAAAGACCCTCAGTGGAACATCGACATCTTGGTGGCGCAGTGGGAGCGTTCTGGGCCCATAACCTATTGAAGTTTTTACGCTTCAATGATAAAAGCAGCTTCCACACCAGACGAAACTGAATTAAGACGGAGTAAACATTTTAAATCAATAAAATCAAGTTTATTTAAGATGAAACATAATACATTTTGCGTGACTGTTTTTATACTGAAAATTTTACCATTAAAAAAAAAACGTTATCGGTGCGACAAATAGAATATGCTTTAAAAAATATATTTACACAATAAAATATTTTTTTTCTTTGTTTACACATCACATATCTATATCACTTCCAATTTTCTTCAACAGAAATACACCTACCCTGAGAATTCCAGATTTCGGTACTTTATCTAATGCACTAGCCAAGAAGCCCGCCTTACAGGTGGGCCCTCAGCTAGTTGTGTGTTTCGAGGCACTCCAACCCAGTACGCTCGTCCCCAAAAGGTTGCCGCATTCCTCCTCCCAGCTTGGACAATGTTACATACTGCTGCCCTCACTGAGTAAAAGGACTCCGAGAAACTGAGCTAATAGGTTTTCTCGACCACAGAATGGAGTGGAAAAAGAGGAGGCACTACCTATACGCGCAAATTTTACCACTCGACCGGCTTAACAGGGTAAGCACGGACTGTAAATTTTAGAGGACCGGTATTCCCGAGGTATTTTACGCCCCATTCACCGATCAGGCTGACGGAAGTCGCTCAAGGCCATTAACTAAGCGCTTGTCTTTCGGTCGGCCAGATTTCCAGATAACATGCGTGGGGGGGGGGGACTAGCTCTATGCGTGGTACAAATGACCTTGACGGACTCTCTCTCTCTCTATTTCGAAGTGATTGATGCGCGGGGAAACCAAAATTCTACAGGGGAAGGCAACGCTTTACTCGTCCTCTAACATTTACAGTCCATGGGGTAAGGCAGTCCCCATTTGCTTAGTGTCTAATCCAAAGCCCGAACTCGTTGGTTCAAGGTCGACTATAATTATTTCAGCGTGGGAGGCGGGGGGGTGGGGGTGGGAACGTCGTTGGCGCCTCGCTATCTCTGCCTATAGGCTAGTCGAACCGTGCCGCCTGCCTTCGCCCGGTTCGCCGCCCCGCCTTCGGTACCCTTACTGACTGAACAAAAACACAGAAAAGGCTATAGTTGAGCCACTAACAAAGCGAAAGGCAGCAGCTTCTCTCACCGTCCCGCGCTGGCCTTCTCTTCGCCGGCCCGCCTTTGGCTTCTTGAGTCGTGACAGCCTAAGCAAACATTCCTGAAAGCTCGGACGTACGACGACGACCAACGTACCAAGCGCTCCTTATAATATAGATAGATAGCGAATCGTTTAGTAAGGTATTAATCAGCGCGTTCCAACAGGGTTTATCTTGATTATTATGAAAAATGTTTACTACTTATCTCTTAGTTTATTTAGTAATCAAGTTAATTTAAATTAAGGGAAGCTATTCAAAAATAAAATAAATTTTTTCACTAAGTATAACCATAAGTAACATAAAAAAAATGATATTCCGCCTATCTATCTGAAACCAGATATGTCGGTTTAGCCGGAAATCTCGCGTACTTTAGACCACATTAGTTTCATTGTAAATCTAATAGGTGGGTTTACTGTGAAGGAAATTCGGATTGATTTTAATGCAATTTTCTATCCAGAGATGGAGCCATCGGTCATGAAATTGAATTCCTCCCCTTCTGGAGAAAATTATTTAGTTCGTTGGCGATTTTTTAATTATCCACATTGTCTTGTTTTCTACGGTTTTATATAGTACTTTCTTTAGAGATATTTCGCTTTTTACTTTAATTTTTGTAGTATAAGTTAGGTAGAAACGTGTGCTTTAAAAGTTATCCACAAATTTCGGTTATAAGTAACTAATTAGACCACAGATCCTAAATTTTAGCTCAAGCCTTGGCTTTCTATGGGTAGATTTTGCTGTGTACTGGATTGTAAACCGAGAGGTCTTGGAGATAAAGTAAGATTTTAAACTTACCTTATTTTTTCCAATTTTAATTTTGATTTTATTTTAACGGTATCATATCATGAAGTTCCGAGAAAAAAAGAAATAAGAACACTATGGCTCAATGATATAAAAAGTATATGTGTATGCTCCAATCATTTTGAAGAGACTGACTTTGCAGCTCCGACACCTAATGGTAAACGATACCTGAAGAAGACTGCAATCCCTTCTAATTTTTTAGGGAATTTTAGAAACCCAATTGTTTTAAGAGACATTACTTCCAACCAAGTTCCAACCGCAAAAGAAGTGTTTCCATGTACTGAACCGTCCACAGAAAATAATATTGTTAACGTTGCAGTAATGGAAGCTGCAAACAATGATGAAGATGTGAGGCGTGAAAATGCTGCACTAAAAGGTGAGGTTTCAAACTTGAAACTGCAGGTGAATGATTTAAGGTTAGCATTGCAGATAAAAAACTTTAAATTATTGCATGTAGAAAAGCGATTAGAAGCGAAATCGAAGAATGTAAAGACCCTTGAACAACAACTAAAGAAGTTAACTCCCAGTTTAGAAAGTATCAAAACTGATGATGAAGCGGTTGCCTTTTAAACCGGATTGCCGAACTACTAAAAAGTTATGCAGCTATATGTTTTTCTTGATCCTGGACCAGACGGAGAAAACATCATTTATTGGAAAGGATCTCAAAGTGCTAACAACACCAATGTGTCTCCGGGACTACGTAGTAAAAAAATTAGTGTGGTTGATCAGTTTTATATGGTACTGATGAGGTTACGCTTAGGCCTTTTTGTCAGACCTAGCTGACAGATTTGGAATTTCTAAAGCGTCAGTCAGTAATATTTTCAATACATGGATCAACTTCATGTATTTACAACTTAGTCAAATTAGTATCTGGCCTACACGAGAGCAAGTAGAGGCAAATATGCCAGAAGAGTTCAAATCTACGTACCCGACACTCTAAAAAATTACCGTAATTTTTACGGTCAAATTACTGGCAGCTACCTGCCAGTAATTTGACCGTAAAAAAAATGTCAAATTTATCAGTAAAATTCAATGCTTTATTACAGTAAAATGAACGGTAAAGAGCTTATTAAAATTACGGGAGTATAGTAAAATCAACATAAATTTGGCCGTAGAGCTAACATTCACATAACTGCAAATTTTACGGTGCTGTTATTGAGTAAACAACGTTTATATTGTATATATAAGTACTATGATACATTCGGATTTACGGTAAAAAGGTTATTAAAATTACGGTGAATTTATAAAATCAACCGAAGTTTAACCGTAGAGTTAACATTCATACAACTGCAAATTTTACTCTGCTGCTGTGTAAACAACGGTTATATTGTACGTATAAGTACAGTGACACATTCGGATTTAGTATTCGCCGTAAAGTTAAATGTAATGAAACCGTTAAATTTACCTGTTTGAAGCATTTTTGAAACAGCCCAAATAATAAATTGTTTAAAAAACCTATTTTGCAATTAAGTAACAATTAAAGGTGACAAACAAAATGTTACATACATACATAGCCCAGCCTTTTTTCATTTATGCTTTATAAAGGTTTGTATAAAGGCAACAAATTTTTTCACCTCAAAATTAACAGTCAAAACTGAAAATATCTTGCGCTACACTTAAATAAAATCATTTATTTAAGCGTAATTGCAAGAAATACTGCAATTACTTATAGAATTACTCCTCAAAGTATTTGCTTTGGTTACATTAACTTATAAGATATTGCAAATTGAAATGGTTTTAACTAACTGCATAAATAGAGTATTCTTAAAGTGGTTAAAAAACATTTAATTCGATTTTTGGGAAGTTACAGGTCATATACATAAGAAAAATCATTAGGTAAATCCTACACTTTATCAGGATCTACATTAATTCGATCAAAAGCCGAAAAAGCATTTCGCAGAGTAAATATTTTTCTATTTATTCCACTTTTCTTTCCTTTACTCCCATTAACTGGGTCAATTGACATTAGGCTCCTAAAAAAATTAAATTAAATTATACTCAAATGTTAAAATGCATAAGGTCAAGTGCTTTTCAACAAACCTCTGAATATATTCTAATGATATTGCCAGTTCGGGAGGGTACTTAATGTTGAATACATAATACGAACTAAACATCGTCACAATTGCCGGCAAAAAACTTGTAATACCATTTATAACAATGGTGCTATCGATTCCTACAGCAAACTCATTTGCTGTTAAAAGCGAGGAACCTATAATCATAAAAACTTATTAGCTTCAATAAATTAAACAGAATAAAATGAATTTGAATTTAGTACACAAATAATTATTTTAACAGAATTGTTTTCGAATTAAGGAAAGCTCTGCGCATGGGTGACAACCCAGAGGGTGAAAAATCACACACCCAGGATATGCTACTCAAACCTGCGACCTTTGAATCGTTGTCCCAACATCTCTTCCATTGGACTACTGAGTGATGACACGTATTGAATTTTAGAAGGACTCAGTTGGGTTTGATTTGTCACTAGAGATATATGCCCTAGAGACTAATAGAAACCTACTGAGTCCTTCTAAAATTGTATATCCAAGGTCTGTTATTACATTCCATCAGTAGTAAAATGGAAGAGACATTGGGACGGTCAACCAAAGGTCACAGGTTCTAGTTGCAGACCTCGGGTATGTGATTTTTCACCCTCTGGCCTGCAGCGCATGTCCAGAGCTTTCCTTGATTCGAAAATAGTTCTGTTATAATAATCTAAGTTGAAAAGAACCATACCAAAGACAACAATACAAGGATAGATTGGAAATGTCGGTTTAGCTTCAATTTCGGCGAATGTTTCAGTTTCCTAAATGAAAAGTACATAAATATAGTTAACACTTACAAATAATATGACTACGACCATTTCAGATAAAATATATGAATATTTTTGTATAAAGTACGAGCAACACTAAGATAAAAATTTAAATTATAATAGAATGAGGTGTTTATATAATTCAAGATTTATAATAAATCTAAAAATCCCATACACTATTTGGTCCCTTAAAGATGGTTCCTATTTTTATATAAGAACCAAACTTAATAGCCAATTAATAATAAGTAATTAAACTATATATGGCTAATGAATAAAACCAGATAAAATGCGAGACAAACCCATTATGGATGAAAAAATTTAAAAAATACCCAGCATGAGGCAGTTTTAAGTGAAAGTTAGGTAGTTCACGGGGTGTTTCGGACAAGTGCAACCCCACCACAACAAATAAAAAAATTTAAGCTGAATCTAGACAACTTTCTAATTGGCACATCTGTGAATTTCCATTTTCAGCGAGGGGCACATAATTATTAGTACCCTCTCGCATGAATAAATCATTGACTAAAATTAAATCTGTACATACAGTTTTTAAAACTTAAACGGGGTGTAAGAAAATGAACTGAAAGTTCAGTTTGCTATAGTTGCCCACAAAGATATTAAGTCATGCATGTTACGTTTCCAGTAGGCGACCCAGATATTTTACTAACGGGGAGCCTAAAGTATTGTAGAAGGGGGAGCCACAAAAGTTTAGTAAAAAAAATAAGACTAAATCAGACCTTCAGGGGAGGGGGAGGGGGGGGTAAGGACCTATAACCCCTTGGATGCGCCACTGCTCTTTTCTGACTATCTGACGTCCATGGGTAGTTAGAAAGGTATCACTTTTAAAAAGTACTTACAGGGCTCATGATGAACAGCTTGTCAGATTGTTCTTTAAAATATTCCGCTATGAAACAAAACAAGGCTCTAATTTCAGAGTCGCATTCTGAAGTATTGGCCAATTCACTTAATATGTTCTTTAAGCCAGTAGATTTCTTCTTTTGGTGCTTGAAGAAGGTTATGTGCATCTCTAGTTCTTTTTCTAAGGAACTGACCAACTTATCTTTCATATGGAAACCAAGAAGTCTTTCAGCATGATCCAAAAGTCCTAGCTCAGTGAATAGGTATGGATGTTCCACTTTTAAATATTTAGTCCCTTTATTATCATTAATTTCAAGACGTTGCAATGCGTATATCTTTTTAAATAATTTGCGGACTTCATCATCATATTTTCTTTCTTTAAACATTCTCTTCAAAACTTTGTTTTCTTCCATCATACTCTCTTTTTGCGGAATTGAAAGGAGGAGGGAAAATTCAACACAGCCATAGCTATCAGCACAAAGAAACCGTTTTGGAGCAACATCCTCTTCCAAACTTTCAAGTTCTAAACTTGAACGTCGTCGAACTTTAACATGTGAATTTCTTAATGAATTTTCAGTACGATTTACAAGTTGATTTAAGAAACTTGCATACCCACAACCTAGCACATTATCAGCAGCACGATCCTGAAGGGATTGAGGGTATGTTGAAACAATTTTCTGGGCCACTAATTTTAAATCAGCCCTCACTGGTCTTGAAAGAACCTTAGTTACTGAATTGATAACATGCTTAACTAGAGCATTTCTTTCTGGCTTTTCTAAAAAAACCTTAAGATGAAGTGCATTTTGCACTTCAATGGGCAATTCTTTCGTATCCAAGTTCCACGATGCAATATTGCACGTTGTAGGGGAGGTAGTGCTAGTCACAAAACTACGAGTAACCCTTTGATTTTGACCTGAGGTAGAAGGCCTGGAATAGCTTGAGTCAATTTCAGATGAGATTTTATGGAAGCTTGAATGATCGCTACTCTGTACTGAATAGTGGCATACATCAATGTCCTCAAAATTAGGAACAATGACATCACCTGTAATTAAAAAATACAACAAGTTTAATTATTTCAAATTTGACAGTAAAATTTAGCAAAATCCATTCAAGGGTCATTAGCATCTTTTTAAAAAACCACTTACTTTTTTTAAACGCCAGAAGTTTTCGAGCGTGTATTGGTTTTAGAATTTCTCTGAGATCTGATTCTTCTACTTGAGTCTTTAAATCATCAAGTGAATCTACACCTAAATCCACCGGGCCATCCAATACCTTTTTTGTTTCTTCTTCACTGTAGTTTGGGAAGACATTTTTGATGTGTTTTTCCATTGCTTGATCTTGGTGTAAGATATTTTGCTACCTAAAAAATATTAAATCACCAAAATTTGCCTATTAAAAAAAAGCTTGGATTAAACAAAATTTATATTAATCTTAATAATAACAAAAATTTAGCAAATTTGAAACTTTAATCAAATTAGGGTTTGATAAGTTATACATATAGATACGCACAAAATTTAAAATGTAATTAATTGATATACAGAAAAGTTTAAACTTTTAATTAGGGTTGTTAATGTGAAATGCTTACAGTAACTAACAAAGATGTACGGTTAAGCCTCAAAACTATTTTTATGAAAAACAATTGAATGTTTAAGGTTAAGTACATTTATGTTTCCAGCTTTACAACAAAATAATACACGGTCAGTGCCCATAAGTTCGTAAGCATGAATATGTGCCACATGTGATACTTTCAATAACTTCATAATAAAATAAATCTTTGAGCTAGTTATCATAACAAAAGAGATTTGGCCAACATTAAACATTCCACAATTACTGTCCTCACTGAGAAAGAGAAATTGATCTTTCACGTACGTTGTATCTCTGATAGAAATTTTGGTGGTGCAAGTTGGAGTTTTACCATCACATATAACAATATCACTCAGTGCACTCTGAATTTCAGAGCTTAAAGAATTTGGATCATAATCAAAACAACGATTGCTTGCCAAATTAATTTCTTCTCTAAATACTGATCCAGTACTATAATAAGTTTGCAAACTTTGGTGTAGTGTTGCCAGACTTTTGGTAATATTTCGAAAATTTCCAGTTTTGCGTGCTACCTTTTTAAAATATAAATGGAAACTTTCAAATCTTAAAGTCCATAGCCATATCAATGGCCCATGTTCCAAAATTTGTAGTGGGTAGTGCATTAAATAATGGTGTTTTGGTCTTAATGGCACTTCCTTAAAGAGTTCAACTCTTAGAAACAAATACTCCCGAATTTTGAAATTTAATATTCCAATTTGATCTTTCGAAATGGATGGAGCAAAAACTAACTCACAAATTTCCTTAAGTAAAAGAATTAAATTCCACACTTCATCATCTCTATCTATGATATAATCATGAACCATGATAGTCAAAAATCTCATTAAACACCAATTCTGGGACGCATTTCCAGAGAGATTTAGAGAATTTTCTTTTAATGGTGCCGGTGCACTTGTTGAATCAGAACCGTAGAATTTAAAGTTTTTAAAGAGGGCGTTAATTTGTAAAAATGAAAACCACCCCTTAGCAGCTAAGTTTTTCATGTACAGCACTAAGTCATAACTTACTACACCCTCCAGCATATCATGGCCAATGCAACTGGGAAGGCCAGAATCACAAACATGAAAATAAGACAATTCATTGAAAACAGAATTTAGTTTTACTCCAGTTAAATGGGTTTATTTTTTTATTTTCTGCAACTACTAAAGGTAAACTACTAAGAGCTGTTTCATAAGACACTTTAGTACGAAGCTGACCAATTTCCAACAAGTTATTCCCTGTTGAACATATTTCACAAAATCTACATAAATAACCACTCCTAAAACTTTCAACAAGTCCACCAACACCATGGGACCCAAGATTATCTCCTACTATACAATGTAAAAACCCTTTTACTATTTCGGGAAATCCTGGAATAGACATACACCCCTAATTCCAGTTTTTTAAGATCATCTATCAGGTTTCTTGATACCGAACTCCACCCAAATAACTTTAAGTGTGATTCCTTAACAAGACATACTAATTGCATATGGTCCACTGTTGACCGGCGGTAATTTTTTAAATTACCAATGGTATAGTAAACCCCAATTAGTTTGTGAATAGATTTCCTTGAGCCTAATGGATTGGCAATTTCAAATCCATCTTGAAACAATATTATCTGTATGACCTCTTTTGAGTTATTTTCAAGAATCAGTTTGTTCCTTTTGAAGGAAGCACCATCACCAATATCACTTAAGATATTACTTTCGGTGACTCTGTCATTGTTAAGGTTTTTGTAAACTGAAGGATTTGATAGTAGAGACTTTAAAGATTCAATTATTGGAACATATTCCATATTGCAAGGTTTTTTCCATTCATCGATGCCAAGATTAATTGTTACTGGACTTACATAGCTAAATGTTTCTTTAAAATAGGTTTTTCTCAAGTATTCAGTTTTTAAAGTTGAACTTAAAACAGAACCAGCGATGAAATTTTGAGAAAGAAGAGTTTTAAAATTCTCAATTTGGTCATCAGTGGCATTAATACCAACCTCTCTGAAAATATCATTAACAGAATTCAAAATAGCTTTCTTCTCAATATCACAAATTATATTCAGTTCATTAACTATTTCTTGAACTGTAATAGATGGAATTAAATTTTTGGCCTCTAGTTTAAGGAGAAATTGTCCTAATATTTCAGATAGCCCGTCTTTATTTGGAACACTTTCATCAAAAACACAATCGGATGAGGAAACTATATCTATATTACTACAACTAGGTTCTACTTCCCTTATAGAACTATTTAATGATTCAGGACCAAGCTCAGCAACTTCACTGAATTGATGACTCCTTGAAACATGAGCTGTAAATGTGCTCTTTAGTTTAAAAAGACGAGTACTTTTATCATCACAGAAAGGACAACTAAATACTTCTTTTATTTCTTAAATGCCATCTCATATGATCCCTAAGCTCTTTCGGCGAAGAAAAAAGTTTCTTACAAAGGGAAATGGAACATTTAAATAAGTGACTATTAGTAACGGTAGTTAACGACACAGCTTTTGCAGAGTGGTCTCTGCTTATATGACTAGTTACACTAGACACGGCACTGAAGCTTCTCTTACAGTTCTTCACAGTACACATAAAACTGACATTAGGAGTATTCCTGTGGCACATGTAGTGGGATAACAGACTGTTCTGAGATGAGAAAGCTTTTAAACACATTGAGCACGTATGAATATGATCACAATTTAATGTAAAGTTAAGTCATTTTGTTCTGAAGATGATGAAAATTCACTCCATTTAAGTTTCACAAAAGTTCGATTTTAGATAAGCAAATGAAAATACTTTAAAATTATAGTAAATAATATTTATAATAGTCACGACAACTTTGGCAGATCCAAACTCGAAAAGATCCTGGTGGATTAATCCTAATATCCACCTAAGAAAATCCAAAATATTTGAAAAAACTGTGAATTCAACTTAATTTTCAACATCTATGCAATATTTTTAAAGCACCACCTACAAATTCTAAAAAGGAGCGTACTCGCTAGCACCTCTTGAAAGAAGAGCTCAAACAAGTCAGTCTCGCAGAGGAAAAGCCAAAAAATGTCTTGGCATGCGGACATTGGCAAAGCACCACCGACAAATTCTAAAAAGGAGCGTACTCGCTACCACCTCTTAAAGAAGAGCTCAAAAAACTATCTTGGCATGCAACATTGGCAATGCAATACCTACAAATTCTAAAAAGGAGCGTACTCGCTAGCACCTCTCTTGGAAGAAGAGCTTAAAAAAGTCATTCAGAGAAAAACCCAAAAACAAATAATGTCTTGGAATGTGACATTGGCAAAGCAGCACCCACAAATTCTAAGGAGCGTACTCGCTAGCACATCTCTTGGAAGAACTCAAAAAAAGGCTTTTCTCTCAGAGTATAAGGCAAAAAAATATACCTGGCATGCGACATTGGCAAAGAACCACCTACAAATTCAAAAAAGGAGCGTACTCGCTACCACCTCTTAAAGAAGAGCTCAAAAAAATACTCATTCTTTCAGAGAAAAACCCAAAAAACTATCTTGGCACAACCTACAAATTCTAAAAAGGAGCGTACTCGCTAGCACCTCTCTTGGAAAAAGAGCTTAAAAAGGTCATTCTTTCAGAGAAAAACCCAAAAACAAATAATGTCTTGGAATGTGACATTGGCAAAGCAGCACCCACAAATTCTAAGGAGCGTACTCGCTAGCACATCTCTTGGAAGAACTCAAAAAAGGCTTTTCTCTCAGAGTATAAAGCAAAAAAATGTACCTGGCATGCGACATTGGCAAAGAACCACCTACAAATTATCAAAAGGAGTGTACTCGCTAGCATCTGGCTACATATTATACTTCTGGAAGGCTATATTTATTTAGGTATAGACACTCGACAGACCTTATTAACTATAGTTGATAACCATTAAGAGTCCAAAATTATAATAGGCTTACAAATTTTAGTGTGTCTTAATGTTAATTCGTATGCTATTTCATTAGGCTTCTTAAAAGTAGTATGTAAATTATTCACGCGTTTATATCTGTAATAGGCACAAAACCATAAATTTTACTCACCGAGTCCTATTTCTGGACATCAAACCAGCGTTTCTTAATAATTACCTTTGTAACTGGCAACAAACAATTTCAAACCTGCGAAAATCGATTGAATTACCAACAGTCTTGTAGTTTTTAATAAAATTAATTTATATTTATAAATAATACTTACAGATTTAAAAAAAACTGACTATGCTAGGTTCGCTGCATTCACTGTGACTGTCCAACGCGGTACAAAAATAGGCTTAGATGAGTCTAAGCATAGACACCGGAGAGAAATGGCGGGAAACTGGACTACCAGAAGTAACCAGATGTACCGAAAAGGTTTAAAAACTGCAAGCAGCGTTGCCAGATTTTTCTGCCCGAATTATTGTTCAAAGGGTAATGATTTTAGTACAACAATAGAAATTATGATACCAAGTGTTCGTTCCAAAACATGCAGATATCTGTTTTCGTGCGTCGTTTCTATTGTGGAGTGGATGTAGTCAGTATGGTCAGTATCGACTATCGAGTAATCTGGCAGCACTTTAAGGTCGTCTTAATAATCATAACATTCCAAAGACAACGCCTGAAGCCTGCAGCTTTCCTACTGTTTTACACATTTGGACTAGATATTAACAGCGTAATTAAATATTTTAGTAGTAGAAATAATGTAAACATATATAAAAATAGGACGAATATAGTACTGATGCAAAATTGTGGTATTTTTTGCAAGAAAATCAGATTTTGGAACCCCGGGCATCGCCCCTCCGCCGCTCCTGCCTAGCTACGGCACCATTAAAGTATCGTTTTACACATTTGGCAAATATTATAAATAACGCTGTAAAATGTGGGACATTTAAATTGTAAATTATAAATAAATAATTATATTTGGAAATTGTATACAATTTTTTAATTAAAATTTGGGGTCCTGATTACCCCTCGTCTCCTTATAACTTGGGGGGGGGGGGGTTCTTACATTGGTTTTCACACTTCCATTACTCCATTACTCTATTCTGTAATTCTGTTACAAAATAGATGTTAAAAAAATATTAATCTCAAGTTTTAATTATTATTTTCATGTTTTTTAACACTGAGGAATATTTGCAAAAAATATTTTGTTCTTCACTTTATTTTTTAACTTGTTTTACTTAATAAATAAGTATTATGTGACATTCGTTTTTACAGTCAAATAATTTTTTTCATACGTTCAACCATTTTATTTAATGTGGCGCCACCGTAGGAAAATAAATGTTTTTTACCCGTTTTTTTAACGGTCAAAAATGGGGAATAATGTTTTAACGTAAACTTTAATGTTATATTACCGTTAAGTCACGTAACAGGTTTCTGACCGTTAATTATATAGCAAAATGTTCAACGGTCGTATGACTGTATAGTTTACTGTGATATAACCGTTCGTGTACGGTAATTTCTTAGAGTGTACCACTCGCGTGATTTTAGATGCATCTGAAATTAAGTGTGAAGTGCCGAGTTCATTAGTTTTGCAATCGGGTACTTTCTCTAACTACAAATCATGCAACACATATAAAGCGTTAATTGGAATCAGCCCAAATGGATTTGTGACATTCGTATCAGGTTTGTACACTGGCAGTATATCCGATAAAGAACTAACGCAACGAAGTGGTTTTTGTGAGTTAGACTTTGATGAGAATGACAGTGTAATGGCCGATAAAGGGTTCTTAATTGAGGAAATGTTCAACGAAAAAAAGGTTACCCTCAACATCCTTCCATTTCTTGGAGCACGAGATCAATTTGAAAAGAAAGAATTAGAAGAAACCCAGAAGATTGCAGCTCTACGTATTCATGTGGAGCGCCGAATACAGAGAATTAAAGCGTGGCACATATTTGACAGACCAATACCAATAAGCCTTTCCCCTGTCATAAACCAATTATTTACAGTAGCAGCGCTGCTAACTAATTTTCAGAAAACTATCATCAAGAAGAAAAAATCAGCTAAAAATACCACGATTAATGAAATTGAGCAACCCTTTGAGTAAGACGATTCTTTAGAATGGCCTATTAATAATTAAATAATAAAATAAATATGTAGCTTGTCACAGAACAACTTATATTTAATTCCAGACCAAACAGTTTGGATAACCATTTCATAGTTGATAGTAAAATGTTAACCCATTTCATATTTGATTTCTACGATATATTTTGTGCGAAATTATTAAAATAGTAACTCATTATTGCCGTTACTCAGTTTCTAAAATAAACAACTAATTATCACAGTTTTTAAAAAACAAATAATTTAGTAGTTTGTACTTTGCCAATTTAAATAGAAACCATGTTAAATATCACAAATGACTTTCTTCCATTTGTTTCCACTCCATTGCATTAAAATACTCTTTTAATAATCAAGCCATGCGATAGGTAAACAATATAGTCACACCAGGAGTATCCAGATAGCGCCATTTGTCCCTTTATTTGGTGGTAGTGGTTGTGGGTTTTATCCATTTGTAAGTCACCATCTTGTAGCTTTACATGGTAGCCATCACTAATCACTAATTTAGATGCGTTTTCATCACGTAAGGAAGAAGGGGCCTACATTTCGATGATCCCAAAGGGATTAGCTTCTCTTGGATCATAAACAAAGCCATCTGGTGATGTTCCGAGCCAGTATTTCTGTGGATTTATTACATAACCAGCTGGAGAAACTTACATCATGACCCAAATTGTTCATTTCTTGGATATATTTGTTTCTCGCAATTGATTCGAATTTTTTTCCATATTTAATTGAATTTAATTGGCCTATATCTTTGGGTTCTACTATATTTTTTACCCCAGTTTTACTCCATTCTTCCCTACGCCTCTTGCAGACAGTTCCGAAGTTTGAGGAACTTAGTCTAGTAGATCTTCTTCCAAAGTGTTGAATAAGATTGACTTTTAGTGTCTCTTTCTATATCTTTCGCATCCTCAATAGAAATTACATTTTTCTGAAATTCAAATACCAAAATGATTATTTAAAGATTGGTCTTAAATGTAAAATATGCAAACTACCACATAACAAAAACATGATATTTTCTTCAAATTGAAGAGGGAAATAAACTCCTACAATTTGTAATTGTATTAAGGTTGTAGCAAAAGCAGGAATTTCAAGATCTACGTTCCTGGTGGATAATTTCATAGCTAGGTATCTCACTAGTGTATGTACTACATCGTACCCCGCATTATTTAAACTCAGCTGGTAACTCATTGGTGAGTTTTGAGATGCATTTCCCATTTTGGTTTCTACCCATTTAGCTGAGTTGGGAAGGGGAATACATGAAAACATATCATCCTCATCATCTGATTTTGTCGATTGGAATGAAGCGTGTAGTTTCAACAGGGCAGCTTCAACTTGTTCAGCAGTGCGGGGCTTCGCTCGGCTTTCGTATAATCGGCAATGCAAAGGATTTACACTCCCACCTTCCCTCGGTGATTGAAAGTGTACATCCAATAGGGCCATTGGTATTATTGTTGATGTTCGAGGACGGTTAAATTTCTGCGGTAGTTCCGTGCATGATACCTGTTGAGGTGGATCATAAATCTCTTTTTCCTTCAGAATCACTAGTAGTCTTAAGAGTGACATCAAATGGTTGCATGTACCACATTTCCCGACTTTACATTCGCAGTAGCAGCCTTTAATTTGACTTTTATGGCCATTACTAATTTGAAATGCAGCAGCCACTAAATATGGCTTCTCATTCTTACGCTAGCTGCGAAAACATTTCGCCTTGACAAAAAAAGGCAATTTTCCCTATAATATAAATTTATAAATTATTTCATTAACTTGCCCAGTTAATCCAGTTAAATAAATAGTACAACTTACTTTAAACTGTTAGAATTCGTCAAAATGGTATCCGAATTATACTCCGCGGCAGCGCAGTATATTTAGAGCTCATCTTTTTTCCCCATTTCCACCTCTGCTGCGCGTATATTGGCAATTTACCGGTTTGGTCGTGTAAGACGTCAACTCAGCTTGAGTGACTTTCAGGCCTTTTTTGGGTCGCGCTCTAACCTCAACCACTTCTCATATTTTAATTCTGTAAACGAATTTAAAATCAGCGTGTTTCACTTCATAAGCCCGTCTTTTCACGATTTATAATTTAATCAATAACGCCGAGAAAATATAAGTTTTTGAAGCCAGGAAATTACGGTTTCGAGGCATCCATTTTCCCTTTTAAGTTTCAGATTGGCGCGCATGCGCAACGGAAACGGGTGGAAGTCGGAAAAAAGTTGCCAACTTGCCGACACGGCTTCGTTTTGACGGCGGGTTTAATGCCGCCGCTGCCGCGTGCCCGGCTGCCCGCGTGAAATGTTAATTTTCATATTCTAACATGTTTAAACATAATGATTTAGAACGAACAAATCTTCGATGATAAAAGGTAAATAATATAGTTGGCTTTCATTTCAACCTAAGTTTTGTCACTTTACGGTATTTGGTAATTCTAAATCGATTTAAATAAAAGTTAAGTTAAAATTTTGGGCCTTGGGTATTATCACTGCCATAATTTAGCAGCCCGACTTTTCGGAATTTCGCCTGGAATTCGGTAACAGCTTCATGGCGTATTGTCAATGTAAAAGCACCGAGATATCGAATAAAGGATACGTATTATCTTTGGTTGAACTAAACTCTCAGTATTTTTGAATGTTTAATTTTTAACGGCTGTTAAGTTTGACCACCAAAAATTTTCGAGCTTTAAAATTTGAAATGCCAAGGAGGCAAAACGACGGGCTGAGTATTTGCGAAGCAAAGGTAATAAGGTTTATGTGGTTGGACTAATATAACAATATTTTTTGAGTTTTAAATTATTTTTCTATGCAGGCCTTAGTTCGGCACTTTTATTAGAGACACTACAAACATTTAATTTTTAATTTTAGAAAGCACTAATTTTTTAACAAATTATAAAATTGGGATGTAATTCTTGTAAAGCACCACGTCTCATAAATGGGCATATATTATAACAAAAACAGTTCTTCGAACTGAAAAAACAGTTTAGAGCTCGTTAAATATGCAGCATTAAAGGGACATATATTATTTTTATTGTTGATTAATATGTCAAATTCATTTAAAGTATTAAAAAATATTCCTGTGAACAACAGAATGACGTCATTCCGCCTCTCAAATCACAGTCCACTGCTAATCCAATTTTTAACACAAAATGTTTGATCCAATTTTGCCCACAAAGGTATCCATATTTATATTTATTTTCTTCCCTACACATTTAACATAAAAATTTTAAAATTTATTCTTATTATTATTTTATTTTTGTTGCAGATTATTGCAATAAATAAATAATAACAATAATGAATACATTGCTCGGACTGTCGGGTTCCTGGAGTCTAGAACTCGTTCCGTTCCCCTGCTTGCTCCTGTTGTCAGGACTTCACACGTAACCTGGTGTTTCTTTGGTTATAGAAACTAAAACGTAAATCTAGGAAACAAAACCAATACGCACACTCAACACTTCTATGATTGAAATTGGGAGTTGAGCAATTAACTTAATGCTGCCATTATCTTTTTCAGTAAGATAATTTTATGTCAGAACAAAACTATTATTATGCTATTGAGGGATTGATTTTGGGTTTAAGAAGATACACTCCCTTTAAGCAGGGATGTGCCAACGTTTCAACGATAGCGGGGCAAAAACCACATTGTTAAATAGGCTACGTCCAAAAAAATGCCGAGAGATAAGAAACAAAACGCAAAGATGTCGCATGTTTAGTCAACTTGTCAGGTTGACAAGGCGCCCCTGTGGTGAAATAGAAGCGGGGGCAATTCGCCCCAGTGCTTGGCATGCCCCTGTCTTTAAGATAAATTGAAATCTATCGTATAATTGGTGATTTTGTCAACCAATAACTTAGAAATTAGGAGTTCACAGAAGCGACAGACCAACAGAACTATAAAATGACGAAGAATTGTTTTTGATTGCGCGGGTTTACCACCTTTGTCCGCGGGAATTGGTTTCCGCATGTTGGCAACTCTGTGATCAAACGTTACCCTTTTTAGTGGCAAGTTGGCAACTGTCAACTAGTCATTGTCTTACCGTGTGTTTAAAGTTCCCTTAATAAAACTACGGCTCGTACTTAAATGTAGCTTCAAATACGAGAAACTTTTAACTCAATTTAATTTTTGGCGAGTTTTTGGCGTGGTTATCTGCAAGGTTTAGATACGGTACAGCGGTTCTCTGTTGACTACAGTTTTCAAGTTCCTGATAAAAATCGACAACTAAAGTTGGTAGGTACCATTTTTTTAATTTATCGTTTTACTGTGTATCGAGTAAAATCCAAAGCACGTATTATAAAACGTTTAGATTAATTATTTCAATTTTATTTTAATTGTTTCAAGTACAATTATATTTGAAACAATTTAATTAATTTGTAACAGAAGGGAAATGGTGTAAATGTTCTTTTGTAGCTTTCGCGAGTACAAGTCGTAAAGTGAGCTGTTTTCCACTGGGCGATAGAAAAACGTTAACTTTTGAATTCAACCTATCATAAGATACTTTAAAGAAGCTGGCCGGGTGCGCTTGCTTGTCGATCTTCAGGGGACAAGCATGGATGAAGGATATGACTGGAAGGCGATACAGTCGTAAGGTTACGCGACTCTATAGGAAATTTAGCAGACTGGATTTTGAAGCGCCGCCTGTGAGTCAGCGCTGGTACTGCGAAAATAAATATAAATATATATATATATATATATATATATATATATATTTCCCGATCGACTAGAGAGAAGTTTTTAGTTGGAATTCACAAAGTTGCGAGGCCTATAAATGTGAAAATGCGAATGCAATTAGTCCAAGAAGTATAATTTTTTTCGGTTTCCTAAGGATAGAGAAAGGTAATTATTATAAAATTCGTCGAAATATCATTAAACCGTGCATTTTATTTTACTGAAATTACTAGGCCTTTGTCACTCATTTACAACTAATAAGTTTAAATTAAACTTACTAATTGTAGTTATTAAACTGTTTAATAATTAGTAATACGTGTATGATAAATTCAAAAATCAGTTTGGATTAAAGTAACGTAAGACTGCATTGAAATCAGGTAGAAAAAATTTGCATACTGTTCACGCTTAGAAAAAAGGGTTCGATTGTGCACCCTTAAGGGTTTAAAAAAAAATTCAAATCAAAACCCTTTAAACCCCTTTAACGGCATTTTTTAAATATATGAAAGTTACCATTTTCTATTTAGAATTCTAAATAGAAAATGGTAACTTTCATATATTTCAAAATAGCAAACTACATATTCATGTATAACCCAAATTGGTATCTTGTAATAGTACGTCTACAAGTGTAGAACCTTTGCAAGTTTGCGATTCTTTCTTTCATTCACATCTATATTTTCTTTCATACTTTGACTTATTCCTATGGCAGCTTTACAGTGCTTCCACTTTGAGGGTATTTTACCCTTTTTCGCGTAAAATGGACCTAGAGAGGGATTTTTTTTCGAGATTGAGGGTAATGGGTAAAATGAGGGTATTTTGAACATTTCATGGGAAATTTAAGGGTATTTAAAAATTTTGAAAATAATCTACCATGAAATATAATTTCCCTTTTTGACAAAGTGTAACTAAGTTGGCCGTAAGTAAAACACTGGTTTTGCTTATGTCGAGACCTTTTTAGGTTCTTTCTCTGTTGTCAGCATAGATATAAGAAACGTATATAAGGCACGTGAGGAAGGCACGTGACCAAGAGCGCGAGCTCTCTTAGCATTTTAGTACTAAGTGCTTGACCTTTCCGCAGGCCGTAGTCTTTAGACACCATCTGTTGGTGACATTTAGTATAATTTTTAAGCAGGAGACAATGGCTCTCGCGACGATAGCACGAGCTTTCTTACCGATAGATAGCGCCTTATAAGGATAGCCTGCAGAATTTACGCGTTTCTGCTAGCTGTCACCTCCGTATTCACTGCCTTTGAAATATTTTATCTAGACCTTTAGATACATTTCTTATATCTATGGTTGTCAGCTTTGCCAATTGGAGCAGACAAAAATATTGTTTTCGTCCCTAATATAGCGAATTGCATTCCTACCATTAATATTAGTGTCTTTTTCTTTGTAAAAATTAAAGAAAAAAACTGTGATAATTAAACAACATTTTTTAAATCGGTGTTTTTTATGGGAATTTTAATGATATTTTTAAATTAAAAATGGGTATAAGTGGGTATTTTATTGTTTGATTCTTGTGGGAATTTTAAGGGTATTTTGGAAATTTGGAAAGGGTAAAAGTGGGTATTTTTCAGCTTATGTCTGGGTAAAATGATCTTTTGGAAGTGGAAGCACTGCAGCTTTAGCTACTGCGTGATCTTCATTATGTACTGTAAGGGAACGAAGAATCCTACATCTGATGAAAAACTGTCGGACTTTTATTTGTATTTCTTTACATATTGACTCGGGAAGTTCAATTTCTCTCATTTTGTAAACCAGTTTTGCCATGAGATTTTTCTTATGCATTGTGCGACTGAAAAACTGATCAAAAAAACGTCAAATTTCATTATAGCTTCCGAAAATGTGGTAGTAGGCACTTTTAAGTTTCCAAACTCTTTATCCGAACCGTTTATGTAGGAACGCAGTATGATTAGCATCTCATTGTCATTGTCTATTTTTGTTGAATCTTTTAGTATGGCATTTTGGCATTTGTTACAATGTGGGTGAGTTTCCATCTCTATAACCAGCAACATGCGTTAGAACTTTTCTATGTACAAGTGGAAGATGGGTAACTGATGTAGGTGGAGGCATTACATTTAAACTGTCGCAGAAATTTATTTCTTCATCTTCAACCGGAGCTTCATTTAAATTAATGCTCATCAATTCTGTCAATTTTACAATGTATTTATCTTCTAAGGACCGCGCTTTTGAGAAGAAATTTTCAAACACATCTTGATTAAGATTAGACGTCAAAATAAATTTTAGTTCATGGTTTTCAAAGAGATCATGGCTTAATTTCAATAAACCTGAGATGGCCATTCGCCATCCCTTAATGCATGGTGGCTCTCTTTTGCAATCCAATACTTTTATCTTTGTAAACCATTCTTGTTTTCCTTTCAAAAATGATAAGCTTGCACAGTCTTTTACCAGTGGTTTTCTTGAATCTTTCTCTGATTTCAAATTGCTGGGGTCTCTTCAGAAATGTTAAGTCTTTTGAATACTGCCTGATTGTTCGTACCCTGGTCACATATCACTATTTTTACTTTAAAGCCAATTTCAATTAACATTTCTACTGTTTCAACCAAAATGTCATGAAGCGTGTCTTTTTTCATAGAGTCTTTCACAAAATAATACGAGATAGGTTGTTTCCAAAAATGAGTTAAACCTGACAACATGAAAACTGCAGCATGGTTGGCATATTCTGAAGTTCTACAGCTTTTCCATAATAATCAGACACCATTATGAAATATGGCGGATACAATTATAACTTAAGCTGTCATAACTACCTATATTATTGGTAATTGGAAATTATTGGTAATTGGGAAATTATTGGTAATTCGGAAATTATTGGTAATTGGGAAATTATTTGTAATTGGGAAATTATTGGTAATTAGGAAATTATTGGTAATTGGGAAATTATTGGTATTTGGGAAATTCTTGGTGATTCGGGCAATTCTTGGTGATTCGGGAAATAATTGGTATTTCTGGAAATAATTGGTATATCTGGAAATTAGAAATTCAATAAAATATTGGTAAGTGGGGAAATTATTATTATACAAATAAATATAAAGGGCTTATTTATTAGGTCTGATAATGTAAATCGGTTAATAATATAGGTTAATGTAGGTATGAATATATATCAGAGAAAATATGTTTAAGCAAAAATATAAGACTTATAAGATGATTGGTTAAATTATAGGAGGACCTCTGGGGGAGGGGCAGGTAAAGTAAGAAATTTAAATTACACTGCAAATAACTATAAAGGGCTTATTTATTAGGTCTGATAATGTAACGTAGAAAGTTTAACGTCAATCTGTGAATAATATAGGTATTTATGACAGCTTAGGTTATAATTATATCCGCCATAATTCAAAATGGTGTCGGATTATTATGGAAAAGCTATAGAACTATTTATTTCGGGCAGATCATGAAACGTAAACAATTTCAAATTAATAGACGAATAATTACGGAACTTATCGCACCATGTTTTCATATCCGCCATTTTGCAAAATGGCGACGGATTTCTATCAAAATATAAAAAGCTTGTTGATATGGCTCCGACATTGTTATGTATAATTTTTTAGATTTCTCGGCGAAAATATATGGAAGTTATTACAGCATACATTTTACCAATATTCTGTATTATTCTTAAAATTACGACGTATTAATTCAATTTAGCCGGAGCTCACCTAAAATAGTTTTTACCCCCCTTCATTAGTGCATAGTACTCCACAAACGTAAAATTAACAATTTTCTAATTTTTAAAAAAATATATATTTAAATTTTTTTAAATTTTGCACAGGGGGGACCCTTAGAATTTGTCATTTTCCTATGTTATTTTCCATTGGATTTTTTCTGTTTTAAGTTGTCAAAAACATTTTTGGTTGCCATGGCAAAACGGAAGCCCAGCGTAACTTTTCCCTGTAGCTGTCTTCATCTTACATATAGGTCTAATTATACCCCAAGTTTGAACAAAATCGGTGAGAACCACCTCGGGTCGTCTCCTCGTAAGTGGCTGACTTTCAAACAGGACAATTTCTGGAAGTTTTTGGAAAATAGTTGGTACAGCGTTTTTAAACCAACTGTTCCTGTAAAATTTTTCATTTTCAATAAAGGTTACATGCTTAAAATATGTAATTTTATCACTAACCTCTTTTTGACATCTGCAAAGACATTTTCTTCAAAATGATTTGCGCATAAAACGACACCAGTTTTGTTCGAGTCTGACCACTCTAAAAAATCTAGCCTTCCAGTATTCTCAATCCATTTCTGACACCTACATTATGAGTGTATAAAATGCACGTTTTAATGATATTTCGACGGACGAATTTTATGATAATTACCTTTCTCTATCCTTAGAAAATAAAAAAAAATGATAATTCTGGACTATTTGCCCTCGAATTTTCACATTTATAGGCCGCGCAACTTTGGGAATTCCAACTAAAACTTTCTCCACCGTCGGCCATTTTAAAGCTCTAGTCAATCGAAAAAAAAAGATATATATATATATATATATATATTTTCGCAGTACCAGCGCTGGCTCACAGGTGGCGCTTCAAAATCCGGTCTGCTAAATTTCCTATAGAGTCGCGTATCCTTATGACTGTATCGCCTTCCAGTCATATCCTTCATCCATGGGACAGGAGTCGGCGCTGTATTCGATAATTCGAGAGAGAACTAAAAAAATGTTTTCATTTTTTAGAAAACAGTTTAATTTTGTGAAGCCTACTTTTCTTTCCCGAAGAAATTAAGTTATTTAGTTAGAGATAGATCTTAAATATGTTATTTGACCGTTAGCTAATTCGTACGCCTCGGATACATCGGAGACACAGACGAGGTACCACTACTAGGCGTTAAAAACCGTTACGTTTAGCTGCCTCTCTAGGTGTATTAATCCGCGGGAAACGTTCGAAAGGGAAGGCGCGGTGAAGTGCCGTTTCGCCAAATTGTCAAAGTTCACTCGCCTATGCCAATACCATTAATTTTATATTCAGTTGAAGAGTTAATGTATTTAAACAAAACATTATCTTAAGCTCTGTTATTTATTTACTTATTTATTTATTTACTTACTTACTTATTTATTTATTTATTTACTTGTTTATTAATTTACTTATTTATTTATTTATTTACTTACTTATTTACTTACTTACATATTAATTTATTTACTTATTTAATAAATAATTTATTTATTTACTTATTTGTTTACTCATTTATTTATTTACTTGTTTATTAATTTACTTATTTATTTACTTACTTACATATTTTTTTTTTAAGTCTACCCCAACAAAGGGGTTGACGTTTATTTAACGGTTAAAAAGTACAATCAATTTAATAAAAGTAAATTTACAACAACAGCTTGCTCTTCAAGTTTACAGACTCCGGTGCTGAGTAACTCGTTAAAAACAAAGGTTTCGTTTCTTTTAAAGAATTCATATTCAGTTAAACAACACAGTAACATTTTTTTGTTAAAATATGTTTTCAACATTTCTAGTGGTGGTTTATCTTTGACATTCATTCTATTTTGATACGTAAAGTTAAGCGACAATTTGGCAGCATTGATTAAAATCGTGATAGTTTTAAAGAACCTGACATCTTGAGATGAATAAACCCAATACATTTTGTTCCTAAATTTGAAATCTCGGATGGAATTCACTATATATTTTTCAATATCATTTAAAAAACATTGTGTAATGTCACAGTTAAAAAAAATATGTACAATATCACCAGGCGCACTTTCACAGAGGGGGCACACATAGTTTAGTCCAAACAACTTTTGAGCTAGAATGGGAGTTGTTATTGCACTTGAAGCTATTTTCCAAAGGATATTATTTTCTTTTGAAAAAAAAACAAGGGCTCCAGGCTGGTTTTAAATTAATATTAAGATTTTCAGTTGTATCGAAATGTTTTAGGATACGTGATTTTAAAATTTCCGACTCTGACAAAGTTAAAGTTTTAAAACAGGTTTTAGATGTTATTTTAACTGGAAAGTATACATTGTTAACAGCTATTTCTAGTTCAAAGCTGGCACTTTCATTAGTTTTATTACCACTATTATTCAATAAACTGAATTAAAATTGTTCTTTACAAATTTGCACGATTTTTTTGAATTGGTTTGTTAAGGAGCGCTCAGTTGGTGCTCTCAGTCCTTTTTCTAAAAACGGATTCCTAAAGCGCAGTTCTTCTTTGGAGTAAATGTCTGAAACGAAACGATATCCCGGGGTTTTCCATTTCGGATGGTAAAAATCTATTTCTATAAATGGATTATATAAAATGGGTAATTTTAAAATGTTTTCTAATTTATATGGTTTTTTCAATCGGATGGGGACGGTTTTCCAGAAATCAAACAGGTTTGTGTAGTACTTCGGTATGTATTCATACGATAGGTCAATCTTAGGAAAACCGAAAACTTCTAAACCAAAGCTATATACATTAGTTGATTTAATATAGTAATTTGTAAAGGCTTCTTCTACTGGATGGCACGTTCCATTGAGCAAGGATTGGAATTTCTTTAAGGCGAAATTTTTCCATTGACGAGAGAGGGTTTGTAATCCAAGTCCGCCAGAAGTGGCGGTTTGTTGAATGTCATCATAATTTAGCCAGTGTCTCTCGTTTAGCCATATTACTTCCAGACACTTACTACAGTCCAGAGTAGATATATACGCCGTCACATATCCAATACCACTTTTAGAAATTAAAAACGCGTACTTTGAAAATAAAACGACGACAGCGCGAGAATTAAAAAAACAATTCGGCGGTCCCGCGCGCTCGCGAAATAAAAATAAACCGACTTTTCAAAAGCGGTCGGCCCTAAATAAGGGAAAAATGGAAAAACTCACAACTTTAAAGTTGATGATACTTGCTCAAAGTACAATGAAACACGACGCAAAATGCACTCTCCGAAAGCACGGAAGTTTCTTCTCTCGAAAGATATGAAATACGGTACTGTACATCGAGAAAAACCAGTGAAAAGTGCAAGAAAACGCGGAGCGAAAAGCGACGTGTATCCCATTATTAATGTCGTTAATATTAATGATTTTCATTAATTTTCTGATACTTTGAACTTATTAAATTTTGGTTTAGTTTGAATATCTTTTACGTGCATCAATTGAGGTTTGCCGTGATACAATATGCGTGTTTTGGCTCATGAGTGATTTAAGATTTTTAATTTATTTTTACGTTAAAGGCTTTTATTTCAGATTTTTGTATAAGAAGCTCTTATGGAATCCATAGAAGGGGTTAGAGCTGGCTCCACAGTATATATAAGTGGAAATTTCGCTTACCAAAAGGGCCGAGGGTCTTTAGGAGATAACCAAATTTTATATTTAAAATGTTACGCCAATAAAAGGTTTCAATGCAAAGCTTCAGCGAAATTTCAAGGTCAAAATATGATTTTCGGTAGCGTAGCGCATTCGCCTTCCGATGATTTAGTGGAAAGAGAGCCGATCAAACACTTAAGAGAAATATTTGATGAGGAACGTGTTAGGTAATGTCTTTAATCGAAGAATTTATTTTTGGAACTGGAGAGTGGTAAGACGTTTTTTGTTCAGATTTCCAAATGCAGCTGTTGGGTTCGCTGAAATTGAAAACACTTTATACAAAACGAAGGCGCTCATCCCAGCCTGCAATACCTCGTACGGTGGTAGAAGTGGTGCATATGTTGCGGGAGTTTCCATCTTATGGATGGAAGTCCCAAAACGTGCCTTTTTACGCTGGTCATTTGCAAGCAGAAAGGGGAGGTGACCTTTTAGTCTTCGTGTCCCCTGGATTTTCGGACGAGAACGTAAGTAGAGTGGAGGAAATCCATATGGATGGGACGTTTAAAGTTTGCCCGCACCCATTCAGACAACTAGTCAGCATCCATTTGGCTTATGGAGATTATGTGAGTCATTTTGTTTGTATGTTTCCCAAAATAGAGCTATTTCATATTTTTAAAATAATTTCACGGTTTGAAAAAAGGGTTTTCTTGGGGTTTAATATGGTTTGCTTTGGGTTTCAAACTGGGTTAGGCAAGAAATTTAAACCCTTTAGGTCGGTTTTGGGCCAATTGCGTGGTTTTAAAAAGGTTTAAATGTTTAAACTTTCTGTCCCATACACCGTCATCGAAAAAATTACATTAAAGTAAAAAGCATCGACCGGGTTTTGTTGTAATACCTACTAAGTCTTTAAGGCTTATATTGTGTGTGTGTGTGTATATGTGTGTGTGTGTATGTGTGTGTGTGTGTGTGTGTGTGTGTGTATGTTTTGTGATTTTCGCTAACGCTCACCGTAACGACGGTTTCAACTCAGTTATATTGTAAATTTCGTTATTGTAAGGTTTATGTGTAGTGTGGGAATGTTGAGTTTGTGCTATTGCGGTTATGGGCGTTGAGTGTGTATGTCTTAGCTCTTACTTCTTTTAATTGACTTTAGGACAAACCGTGATCTGAGTGTTATGCAACCTCTCAACTTCCAATGGCAGGGTTTCCACCAATTGTTTACGGTAATCGTCTTAGTATCAATTTGCGATCGCATCGGGCGGGATTCGAACCTGAGCCCTCCTGCATTACAGGCGAGTGTTCTACCACAGAACCACCGATACGTGTTACGGTTCAAAGAAAATAATAAGCTCAGCTTTATCGGAAGCGTATATTACTAATTAATAGAGTAATATACGCTTCATAGAGTAATAAATATTGATTTATATTTAAATAGAACGACATTTCATATTAAACGTAAAATTATTTATTTTAGTATTAATCTGCCGTGGACGGGAATCCAACCCGGATCGAACGGTTAGTTAACGGACATTTTACCGTTGAGCCATTGATTGCACCGTTACTTTTTGGGTTTTTTCAATATTAGGCGAGGTATATACACGAGTCTACGTAAGGAGATAAGGCCTGTGGAAGGCAGGACGTATACTTTACGGAGAGCAATTCGTCACACGCAACTTTCGAAATACCATGTATTCTCCATTCTCAGACGCGTTTCGAAGTTGCGAATCCGAACGGCGAGCGGCAAAAGCGAAGAGGATGACGTCATACTGGTTTCTCGATAAGGCCGGGGTACCGAGAGAACTATTTTTTCGTTCGTTTCAAAGGCAAACGGGCAGTGTTACCTCTAATTCTGTAAGAATCGCGCGATAGCGTCAGAGGAGAACCTATTTCTTGTTTTATTTTTATTATATTTGGTTTTATCTGTCGGGAAATAAATCGGGACCCGGTTTTGGGACTTTGATATTCTGCCGCCAAGGCATTGATTCCTGTTACGCTGTATAAAAAACCTCAAATATTTATACAATGACTTTTTGCTAACTGTTTAATCATCGATTATTAATTTTAAAACTTTTAATCGTGGTTATTTTTAAGATATTTAAAAAATTTATTTAATGATAAGACACGATATTTCATGACTGGTTATAATAAAAATTTTATTTGGCATTATATAAAATAAAAACATTTAAAAGCGGACAAGCATTCGAACCGTGAAAATTCGTATATGTGAATGGTAAGGTGTTGCGCTTCTTAATATTATATTTTCTATTGCTGGATTTCTAAATATTTGAACTAATTTATTGCTTGACTGCGTTATAATATTTTTCTATGAATTATATTGATACTGAAGTCTGATTGCTTGACTGCGTTATAATATTTTTCTATTAGTTTTTTATTTATAAAGAGCCTTAACTATTCCGTCTACGGTCATTTATTGATATAAGAGCTGTCGTTTAGTCAAGTGGCTTTCTGTGCTTTGTGCAGTGGCGTAGCTGAGAACTCAGAGCCCCCCCATCCGCAAAAATCTCTATGTGGCCCCCCTTTCTAATTTTCTTTATCGTTAGCAGCCCCCCCCCCTGAAGCTCGAGGCCCCCCGCACCGCGGGCCCTGCGGACCATCAGCTACGCCACTGGCTTTGTGACTGGTAAGTTTTTCGCTTCTTGTTAATAATTTTTTTGTTGGTGTGGATATTTGGACATCTACGATTCCTAATGCAGTCATTGATTTCCTGGGTGTTCGAGTCATTATATTATATTGGAAATTGGACGGTATTGGTCTTTTTCATGCGGTTTGTGTCACAACGTCAACAGGAAGTCTACGAGTCGTCCATTACCAGATATCGAATATAGCTATTCTACGGTATCTTCATCAAGGGCGAGTGTTGAAATAAAATGAGCGTTAAAGATGCGGCAAGTATTTCGTAAGCGAGAAAAAATCCAATACCCCTCTGTAGATATTTCTTTCATTAAAATTGGCTTCGTAATATATTTAACTGATAAACTTGTACCGTAAATAGGGTTAAATTCAATTATGCATTGTTTTAGTACGTCTAACTCACTGTTGTAACTACTTAATTTATAATATTCCGAATAAATTAAACTCGGTTGTTTCGTCTCATTTATTTTAAAATTTTATACCGGCCGGGATTGAACCGGGATTACGTTTTTAGTAAATAACTCTGAATAGCGGAAATATATCTTTAAGGGTCATCTCGAGAAATTAATACCACTAGGGACAATTCTTCCGAGTATAGGTATATTTTGGCTGGCCAACTTGTTTCTAACTGCGTTGTTAAGTCAAAATGTTAAAAAGTGAAGCTAGTTTATATTGTTTTAATATAAGGCGTATGCAAATGGCGATTTTTTTCGGATTTCATTTATCAAAGTTTAAATTAAATCCAGACAGTGGCGTAAATAGCAGGCCTTCGAAGATTAAGGGGCCTCAAACATATTGAAGATCAATTGAAGTTATTCCTTTTGTTGTTTTAATTTCGAGCTGTGTTGAAGAAACGCTGTTCTTCACTTGGTCCGAACGATCAAATGACCAAATGAGAATTTATAGAATGGACTATTGGTATCAAATGTAGTGACAACAAAATCAAAAATTATGTGAAATTCATTGATCCACCATAAAAGATAAAGTGTATATTACACCGATAAGTGTTTTGAGGGCCTTGGGAAAATAGGGGGGGATGCACATACTTTTATAATTGAAAGCAGTTTTCTAAATCTAACGGTTCTCGAGATAAATTTTGAATGGCCTGCTAATTTAAAAATTTCTAAAAACACAGACTTAGAACTTTAGCTCTGGATAATTTTTAGTGCTAAATATAATAATATTTTTAACCAACAGCTATTCCCTGTGATATATTCTTTATGCACAATGAAAACAGTGGAGACATATACAGCCCTTCTGAGGTTTTTCAGGGAAAGGTTTCCCACTTTACGACCAACTCTTGTTATTTCGGATTTTGAAAGAGCAATATTGACGAGTTTTCAAACTGTTTTTGGTGAAAATTTGACCGTCTCCGGTTGCTACTTTCATTTTTGTCAGGTAAAAACATCAAAATTTTCTTTCACTTTTTATTATTAAAAATACTCATTTAAAATCGCAAATTTTATGCAAACCGAAGTTCTATAATAATTTCCTTGTCCCTATTCCACCTAAGTTAAAAACGCGTAACCATTTTTTGCCACTGTAAACAATTGACTGAATTGGCACGTTATATACCTTTTTTACCTTAACCGTTTAGATCTTTGCATCGTCGACTCTTCCCCAGTATTAGCTAAGTTGTATCCAGATAATATTTAAGATTTTTGGCATCTCGTCCATTGGACATCATGTGACTCGCCAGATTTTTAAGATTGCTTCCGAGGTAGTTTTTATAAATAATTCAAGATGTCACTACCCTCCCCCCCCCCCCATCCCCTTAAAACGTTTAAATAAAAATTGACGATTTTAAAGTCAGTATAACCTTCGTCGGAAGTTTGGGATAAATCTTCTACTTCCTTAACAATAACAAACAAGCCGTCCAAGGCCGTGATATTAGTTCCACATCGATGAGGTAGGCTCTATAAGCCTTGGCGCGTGTTAATATGTTTGAGCCTAGTGCAAAACGTTACCATCTTTACCTATATTCAAAGTTTAAGTTCCGTAACTCAAATCCAATAGAAACTAATTTATTAGTTGCTATGGGAGATTTTTTGGGAAGTTTCATACTCTAAAGTCTCTACGTAAGGCAAAAACGAACGTCAGCGGTAATGTGGTTTAAGCGGCGCCCATAGGATCCCTAATTTTTCTAGGGCACCGAAACCTGGCACACCATTAGGGATTACGTAAATACGTACTTTAAAAAATAAATAAAATTTTTAAGTCACTCAGTTGGGTAATAATTAGAGTGCGTAAATCAACGCCCACAATCGGAAAAGGGGGATGTTGCGCCCCGTATTTACCTGACAGAGCTGAAACTTTAACACAATGTAGAGGTATAGCAGTAATAAAGATTAAAAAGAATCGAAATTTAAAAGTAAAACGGATCCGAAATTATAAGCGTGCGTAAAACGTGTACACAGTGTAGATGTATAGCAGTAATATAAATGGAAAATGAAACGGAATTTAAAAATGGTATTGATTTGTTTACTGGATTAAAAGATATGGAAAGTGTTGCAAATGTGGACGCCAACAACGACAGTTCACAAGTCAACTATATATATATATATATATATATATATATATATATATATATATATATATATATATATATATATATATATATATATATCATGTGGAACTAAAAACGAGCCTCATAAACGTTTTTGGTTAACCCACTATTTAGTGTTTGTTTCCGCGGAATGTTACTAATTAATGACCAGCTAAGAGTTTAATAATTATTCAATAGGCTATATGGCGAAAGGTGCAAACCCTTGGACTTCAAAACTCCTACGTCCGAGATGTCCGTGTATTCCGAATAGTAAGGATGCTTATGGCCACTGCACTTTTACCGGTGTTTGAAATGGCCGGAGCAGTAGCTATGATACGAAGAAAAATTGATGGCATAATACTTCAAAATAACGACCTTCTTAGTTTAATTCAACTACATTTGTATTTTATGAATACATGGATGGAAGGGTATACTCCTGAAATATTTTCAGTTTTTGGTCAGTTCCGAAGAACTAACAACAACATGGAGTCATTTCACAACCGAATTCGTCAAATAATTGGAACTGTTCATCCAAACATTTTTTTTCTTTTTAGGTAATTGAAATCGTCTTGAAGAGAGTAGAACCCCTGCAGGGAAGGTCGAGCTTCTATAAAATCCCCCGCAGAGCTCATTTACACTTAAATCTTCAAAACTCGTCACGCTCTCTTCTGTCTCGCGCGTGGAAAAAGAGTAGCACGCCACGACCGTAGAGGATTCGCAAGCAAATCAGGGCCTGCATGGGTTATACTCCCTTTAAGCTAGCTATTAATAAAAAAGTCCACTGGAAATATTTTGTTTCTAGAGAAACTTAAAGCTATAGATGGTAGCTAAGCAGCGGATTTTTCTTTAGCGATTCCGGGAACTCGAATAAGAAGGCGAAAAAAGGGCATCTATATTATAAATGACCAAGCGATAAATGTCGCAACTCAGAGGATGGTTGCTGGATCAATTTCCATAGAAAACTTTCTAATACAAATGTGCTATCGTGGCCCTCCGGCTTTTGCTAGGCCAGAATTCCCTATCGCTCCACCTGTTGGAGATGCGCATTATGCCCAAGTTCCTTTAGCAGATTCCCAGGATGCCCAAATTCCTTTAGAAGATGTCTTTGATGTCCAAGTTCCTTTAGCAGATGCTCTTGATGTCCATATTCCTGATGCCTTTATCGTTCCGCCTGCAGATGCTATCGCCGTTCAATTTCCAACTGCAGATGCATTCGCTGTGGAAGCCGTCACCTGCTAACGTTGTCGTGGCAGCCCAAGTTCCTACCGTATCCGTCCATGCTTCTGCCGCCCAAGATAAAGGCGCCGGCCACGTTCGCGTTGCAGATGCCATCGCCGTTCGTGGTACAGCCGCCGCTTCCATGGTCTTTGAAATTCATGATTCCAATACTGCCGCCACCCCTGGGCAAGTTCTTTCCGCTTCCACCTCAACCTCTGGCCAACTTCCAGCAAATTCAACTTCTGACCAAATTCCTGCCCCATCTACCTTGGACGATATTCCTGCCCCTTCTACCTCTGCACAAGTTCCTGTCATTTCAAACTTTGACCACGGACCAGCTGCTGCCGCAACATCTGGCCAAGCTCCTGCCACTTTTAACTCTAACCACGGACCAGCTGCTGCCACCGCTAATAACGTTTTGCGTACGCCACAGTTTCTTTTAGAAATTAATGATCCTTATTGGATTCCAGATGAACTTATGGATACTCGTGCTCCAACTCCACCTAGCAGCCCAAATGCGACCGTAGCAACAAATATGGGTGAACTTCTACGCTGCCGTATTTGTCTCGTAGAAGAACGAAGTCGAATGGCCAGACCCTGCAGGCATATTTTTTGCTGCGGGAATTGCGCAGAGGGGCTAATGCAGAGAGGAGAAAGGTTGTTGAATTTGAAGAGGTGTACCTTTAAGATAATCTCTTAATGTATAATAAATCCAGTTTATTTTCATTTATTGTAAACTATACTTCTTGTAAACTTATTTGTAAACTATATTCAAGACAAAATGAACTGTTATTGGAGCTTTATATATAGAGTCGACTTATTTGAGTCTTAAAAAGCAAGCTGGAAGAATAGGTCTTTTTATAAAGTAACTTGGCCTTCTTGTTTTATTGTTTCTTTTACAACACTGCCTCTTATTTTAACATTTCTACGAGCCCGTAACTGAGTCGCGGGGAATTTAGGATTTTCTAGTGCGCGTGGAAATCGCACGTGCTACGATTTTACTAATAAAACTGTCTTGTGACGTAAGCTAAACATTTTTACTTCTATTTTTTGTTTAATAGGCTTCGAGCTATGGAAATATAGCGCCATCTGCCTTAATATCCGTCAACTAAATATGTAAGGAAATAGCAGACGACTTGAATTTCGGTTGAGCTTATACGCTTTTTACGAGGTCACCGCCCCTTTTTTCGACGTCACAAGCACGTTTGAAACCACCATTGATTGACGCTACCCTAGCAGACGATAAAGCTCATCTACATGCATTATCAATATAGCCGGGCAATTTTAGTCGTTCATAAAATACGTTCCTATACTTTTTAACATTAATTAATTATCCTAGAAAAACTACTTAAATAGATTTTGTGGCTCAAGATCAGCTACATTTTGGTAAGTTTAATTATCTTTATAACTTTGTAAATATTTTTTTAAAAATCGTTTCTTCTCTAAGCCTTGTCCGAGGCTTCTATCTAACTGTTCATTGGATGATCATGATAGATTAATATGTTATTAATAAGACCATATTTTTTTGTCACTTTTAAACTAGACATTTAAAAATTATTTTTCACAGGATGTGTGACTTTTAAGAATCCAGAAAGGATATTGGATAAAGACTGGGTGGAATCAACTGATCACTGGCCAAATGTTTCAATTCCCGGCATTAGAAAATACCTATTAGAAAGTGTAGCCTGTGATAATCAACCAGCTAATGCCAGAAAAAGTGTGGATGCTATGAACTATTTTGAGAGTGAACTTGTTGGAACAATATTTTCTGTGAAGCTAAGCAATGATTTAGTTGTTTGTCGTGGAGCTGTTGGTCGCTCCCAAAGTCATTCAAAAAGTGACCATAAGGCTTGGTTTGTTAGTACCAGCGCTGGTGAAATTTTAACTGGAAAATATTCCTGAATGGCAGGCTTGGATCGAGTCTGTAGTCATGTTGCTGCCCTTATGTTCAAGGTAGAGGTTTGGAACAGCGAACGATTGAAAGGACCTTCATGCACGAGTTTACCGAATTCATGGAACAACACTTCTAAAAGAAAAATTGAGCCTGAAAGGTTTTCGGAGATAGCTTTTAAAAATGAAAATTCAAACTCACAGCTAAAACAGATATTTAAAAAACCCACATATTTTGAAACTCAGGAAAGTTGTAAAGCCAAATTTCTAGCTTCCCTATTAAGAGATTTGGTTTACTCTCCTGGCTCTATTATTTGTGATACGTTAAATGCCACTATTTCACCACCCACTGTTTCTGGCTTGAGGGAAAACCAAAATGTCTTAAATTGTTCTAGTCAAAATATTAAACACGGATGTCATAAAGTTAACTGTGATAAACCAATTATTATATCCGCAATCAGTTGTGAGCCTTGCAGAGAATTTTATAAAAAATATGTAGAGCTAGATCAGGCACAAGCTATGATGTTAGAAAATGAAACAGTTTCTATGGAAAGAATGCAGAAAAATTAGGATTACCGCTTCAACTGCTAAAAACATTCCCAAGCGCAGTACTACATCTACCGAAAACTTTCTAAAAAACCATGTTTTTTCCAACTTTCATGGAAACAAGGCTACCAGGAATGGCACTGCCTTGGAACCGATAGCGAGAAACATTTATCAGGACATTCATGGTCTTAAAATTGATCTAGTTGGAACGATGATATCCGGAGAAGATCCGTGGTTGTCGGCTAGTCCTGATGGTTTAATTGGCGACAATGAAATCTTCGAAACCAAATGCCCTACCACGCAGGAATTAAAGAAGCTCGTTGATAGCAATAAATATGATGTTAGGAAAAAACCTAATGGAGATCTGTATTTGCATCCTACGGGAAAAAATGGATACTACATTCAAGTACAAACTCAATTATTTTGTACAAAACGAAAAGTGTGCCATTTCTTTGTTTATACTACTAATGAATCTGTTCGGGTGCTCGTTAATTACAACGAAACATTTATGATAGAATTATTAATGAGAATGCGTAAGATTTATTTTAATGATATGTTACCTTACTTGGTAGATACATTTGGTAAAGGGAAATTAACATTACATAGTTTAAAGAAATTTTTAAGTACTCTTAATAAATCTGATTGAAGGTACAGTTATGCTTTGTTTTTGTTTAAATATTCGGGTTTTTTTTTACCACTTATCGATGGTTGTAAATTACACACTGCAGCGCAAACTAATACAATTTTGACTATTTTTTTTGGAAAAATGTAAAGGTAAAACACCTTGCAATATTCTATAACATTTTAGTTTGTTTATTACCCTTTCTACTTCTATTCTAACGGTGGCTATTCTTCTTGTTCGTGTTATGTCTTCTTCTTGTAACTGTTGTTCATTGCGGGTGAAAGCTGGAATATTTAATTTCACTTGCAAGAAATCTCGATCCTCTTGATTAGTATAACCTCGGTCCGATATGACTTCATCACCTGGCCGGAGCAAGCTATATAATCCACTGTCCCGGGTAATGAAATTATCACTAGCTCGCCCACCGTAGCATCGTGATACATGCATTATGTAACCTGATGGAGCTATTGTAATAAGTTTCTTTGCAGTATTGTGGCTCTTATAGTTACTGTAGGTAATTGCCCTTGGTCTTAACTTTCTGGGTCTTTGTGTAAATATATCAGTGCAGTCGATAATGCAAGTAGTGTTAGGATAGTTGACTTTAAATGCGTGTGGAAGTGTACCTCTAATAGTTTCCCTAGGGAGCCAACATACCACATCAGTAATACGTTCATATAGGACATCAAGCCAAAATTTAAAAATACGTCCAGCGAGTGATCCCGAAATATGGAACCGTCGCCCTAAATCTTGGAAGAGCAAATTAAGCCTTAACTTCAGAAGTAACTGATCCGCTATTTTCAAACCACATATTAATTCTAAATTAAAATTCATTATCATAGCTACTAAATAGTTGAACTTCAGAATATCTAAACTCGTAAAGAATTTACAATCCTTAGTAGTTCACCTTTCTTCGCAGTCGCGCATATTCAGCTGTGTTCCAACGCTGTGTTTCGAAGTGCAAAAACTTGGGTCTTTTTGCTTCATATAGCTATGATCTAACAAAGTCAAGTCTTCCCATTGTGTTCCAACACTAGAAGTCTCTACTCTCTCCTCACAGCTACATGGTTTTACTTCATTAGTATTGCTCTTCTTTGTAACACTTTCAGCGCTTGTGAGCAAAACACGTTCGTTAATATTTCCTCAGATACATCCATACTACTTTGCACTTCAAGGCTGGTATTGAAACTAGTTTCTTCTGACCGACTTGAATTAAAACTGAGTTCCCCCTGACAACTTAAATTAGGTTGGCCACTTTCATTCTCCTTGAAAGTAGAATTCAAAAACACATCTGAAGTTGATTTGCTAGTACATTCGGACATGCTTAAGACAGCTGCTTTTCTTTTGAGTAACCGTCTACCCGGAGTTCATTTGAAATTGTGACCTAGGTTAATGCTAGGATACGGATGAGTCTTCGTTGGTCTCCCATCCACGAAATGAAGAGAGCATACCTAACAAAAGAGATTTTAAATGATTTGATTCTATATTTAAATACGTTTAAACCCACCACTGATCTTTTCCGGGGCAATAATCTTTTCTTTGAAGAGCATATAACCATTTGAGCCTGTCAGCTTCATTTGTAGGGAATAGATGAAAGTAATATGGAACGCAGCATGGACAATCTCTCCTTGGCACTCCTAAGCCTTGAGCATCGGTTTTTCAAATCGCAAAGACCACTTTTCCACTCTTTTAAATATCTATCAGTACTTGTACAATTCACTACCGAACAATATCGAATTACAGGGGCCTTTTTCACCATCTTATTAAAACTTTCCCTAAAAATAAACTAAAACTTCGTTACCCGAATCCGACCTTTTACACACTCGCGAAGACGTTATAGCAGACGACGTATCGGTGTAAAAAAATTTAGCGTCAAGTAATGGCCGCTTCCTTGTAATTTTCGTGGTAAACAGCGTATATTGAGCTGTTCAGCAGCGATAACTTTCATATATTCAATTTAAAACTCAGTCGGTAGGCGGTGATACTTATGACCAAACTACGCACGAAGGGAGGAGCTTAACGATAAAAAATTGCCCTCTACGTCATAGCTCACCTTCAACAAGTCTGCGAGTGCGAGCTAATGTCAAGGGCCAAGCCTCAAACGCACGTGCAAATCACGCGTGAAAAAAACCTTCATATAAAGCTTCGTCTCGTGATGTGAAGAGCAACATTGTTCTACTCCCTGGTAATTCTACATGAAATCATTTTAGTTTCTAAAAAAACTATTTATTTATAGAAACAGATATTTGATTTGAATTTATTTTCGCAGTGTTATATACGCCATTTAAAAATTGAAAATTTTGATTCAATTAGATGGTCCTTGATTTTTGAATTCAATAATTTTGATAGTATTTTTGTTTTAATTATTTTATAGTATTTTTATTTTTTTTATTTTATAGTATATTTATTTTAATTATTTTATAGTATATTTATTTTAATTATTTTATAGTTTGTTTATTTTAATTATTTTATGGTAATTTCTTTTATAGAAATTTATTTTATACAAATTGATTTTATAGTAATTTATTTTATTACAATTTCTTTTATAGAAATTTATTTTATACAAATTGATTTTATAGTAATTTATTTTATTATAATTTATTTTACAGTAATTTATTTATTATAATTTATTGTACAGTAATTTATTTTTTAGTTATTTATTTAACAGTAATTTATTTATAATAATTTATTTTACAGTAATTTATTTATTATAATTTATTTATAGTAATTTATTTGTTATAATTTATATTTTTAGTAATTTATTGATTATAATTTATTTAATAGTAATTTATTTATTATAATTTATTTAAAGTAATTTATTTATTATAATTTATTTAAAGTAATTTATTTATTATAATTTATTTAAAGTAATTTATTTATTATAATTTATTTTACAGTAATTTATTAATTTTATAGTAATTTATTTATTATAATTTATTTATAGTAATTTATTTATTATAATTTATTTTATAGTAATTTTTTATTATTATTTATTTTATAGTAATTTATAGGGGTATTCCAAATATTTAATAATAATAATAATCAGCTACGCTAATACCCAAGGCACCACCCTAGGCCTAAGTCATCTAACGACTTATAATACCTTTAAACAGGTGGCCGGGTTACAATGCGTAGGAGGGTGGTGGCAAGCCCTTCGCACTGAGCGTCGCCCATCTCTGTCACAATGGAAAGAATATCGTATGGCCTTGGCAATTTGCAATAAATTTAAACAATGGAGCTCATTACGTTCTTCCGCTGAAATATCAACACAACAAAAATAAAAAAATTAAAATATGGGAAAAATTTAAATTATCAATAATAAATTAAATTAAAAATATTCTATATACCTTTAGAATCCAAAATTAATAATCCTTTCATGGAAACGATGCAAGAATGGCGCAATTTTTTCATTTCCACTCTTCCAAAGACTACAAGTTCGATGGACACATTTTCGAAGCTCATATCGTGTTTGGCGCGTGGGAACTTTAAATTTGATAGTATGACCCAATTTTGGGTTGCTATTATATTATCTTGAGAACAACCTAATTTTGTTTAGACCAAATTTTGCGTTTCAAGATTTTCAACTACATTTGGGTTATTTTTTACTCAAAAAGTAGTTAAAATTGAAATAACCAAAATCATTTAACCCAACGTTTTTAAGAGTGTAGCTGATTATTATTATCATCTATTTGCAAAATCATTATTTCAATAATTATTTGGAAATGGGCCTCAGGAAAAACCCCTTGATAATCTCCATCCCGAAACTTCGATTCAGATTCCCAGAACTCTTTCATTTTAAATCAACGATTGCGCAAAGTAAACAAGACATCAGCGTTGATAAGCTCCTCCAGTTCGTATTCCGAATTAAGGTTTCGTTGTCATGGAAATTTAGAACCGCGTTTATCGCAAGATATTTATTTGTCCTTCACTCGAACTTTTTGGTTCCTCCCCAAATTTTGAAAGTTAATTTCGTTGGCGTTTTCCGTCAAGTACAAAATCTCCAAACCAAAGACGGTTATTTTAAGCATAGCATAATGATATGAAATGTAGAAATTACAATACTTAGAGCTTTTTTATTATTAAAAAAAAATCCACATTCACAAAACGTTCAAGCCTTTGAGCACCATTGAGTTACACCAAAAGATTTAAAATGCACATTATTGTAGCATGGACTAATTAACACAGGGACACCCCGTTCCCGAATATTTGCTTCGGGTGATTGTTAAATGTGCGCTCTGGCATATAGTTAAGAAATATCGGAAAACTAGGGTCAAACGGGAAGGAGGTAAAGGGGGGGTGAACATAAACCTAGTCAATGTGGCTACCATGTTGTGGCGCCTTCAGTTTCGTTTTTCGGATTTAAATTAGCTAGAATTATCCTTCTTAATTTGAACTAAATATAAAATGAATTTTTCTTCATTAACTAATGAATCGATGTTCATTTATCCACCTAAAAAAAGGGGGGAAAAAGAATTGGGTGTCGATTTTGTCACTACACTTGCTATTATCGTTAACCTCAGCAAGTTGCTTATGTTTAGAAAGCTACCGTATAGAAACTCATAATAGTTTTCAAAAGGGATTACGTTTAGAATATATAACTTAAAATGGAAAATTACAGGTATTTTAATGTTGATTTGTTTTGAACATTACAAGAGATACGTCGGATAAGTATAGCAGCAACCACTCCTCATTTGTCCACGAAAATAGCGGCCATTTTCGAAATACCGGCTGTACTAAAGCTAGCGATAGTTCCGCTATCTTAAATCCAAGATGGCCGAGGTCAGTATTACGTGATCTAGAGACCCATTACAAAAGAGGGGCCGCAGACGAGGCTTAAGTAAGACCTCTTGATGGAACATCCTGTTTGTGACGTTTTGAACCACGTGACCGCCATTGAAATATACAGGCGGAAGTAAGGAAACGGATGTTCGGTCCAAATGCTGAATTGCCAAGTACAAATGTTAATTTTCGGCCCCCCAACTTTCATCATGGGTCTATTGTCTGTTTTTGTGTTTTGGCGCAATTTGGAAAATGTCACCCCACCAGTTTTAGAACAACTGATATATTGTGACCAGGTTTGACCAGTTTATCATGAAAGGATTCTTGGAGATTTTGAAGAGTCGATTCGCACCATTTTAAGGAACACGTTTCATAATAAATTCTAATAATAATGATCAGCTAAGCTTATACAAAGGCTTAATTTAACTAGTGACTTGTGACGCCAATTGCCGGTGGCCGTGTTAGATTGTGAAGGAAGTGCAAGTTAAGCCTTCACTAACTATTTCCCTAACTTCAGCAAGTGTTTATTGAAATTGGAAACTGTGGAACTCGGGGAGTTTGCACTCGGTGCCACAAGTTGGGATCGAACCCGGCTCCTCTTGCTGCTGGGCGAGAGTGGTAACCACTTCGCCACCCCACTGATAAGTTCCTACGAAAATGGTTCTCCAACGGAGCGATGACGTCACTTGATACGAACGGGAGTGGAGATTAGTTTCCGAACAAGCCAAAGAAATACGATAAAAGATACCAAAAGATAATAATAATCATAAATAACAAACGCAAAAATAAGCTTAGGAGCATTGGGTCACTAGAAACAGGTCAAGCAGGTTAGTTGTCTGCTACTGTTCTATATTCGGCTCTGAACACTCTTAGAGAGTTTGCAACGCGCCAAACCTAAATTGGTGAAAGTTGTTCAAACCCTATTTTCCTCAACGGTTGGCGGTAAACATATTTGATGATGATACTTTCTAAATAGGAATCGACGATTGTGAACACGCTTATTTCAAATGTCCTACGAAATGCAATTTATTACTTTCGAAAAATATCAAATTTGGCCGCCGAGATGGAATTCTTTTTGCCTTTCTTTCGCAAAAAGCATTTTGTTACTTTCGGCAAATTTGAATTTTTTTCCCTTGTGCAAACATTATAACAAAAAATATTTTTTTTGAAATCACTTTATTTGCATTTTGTAAAAATGAAAGACTTTGGGGTTAAAAGTTACACTGTAAAGTAGAATTTTAAAAATTGACGTAAATTTGAAATAAAATTTGGAAAATACTGTTTAAAATAAATATTACTGTCACAATATAGAATTAAAATTCAAAATACTTGGAAAACCGTTAATTTTAAAAATGTTCTAAATACAATATTTTAAAATTTACTTTTAGATTAAGAATAAATTCATAATTTTTACCTCTCCGAGGGGACAAAGTCCCCTAGGAGGGGTTATACAACGACCGTGTCTGTCTGTGGGTCTGTGGGTGGGTCTGTGTGTCTGTCAGGCCTGCGAACGCGTTCGCATTTTCGGTGCAAAGTGTAATCACTGCGTACGCAGTTTCTCGAGATCTCTGCGTTCGCAGTTGCTAGTAATTAGGGAACAAAGTCGAAAAACCGTGTTTGCAAAACCACCGTGGGACGGTGAGCGTCAACGGATTAATTTGCAGTCGGGGTTGGTTTGGTGGTTTTTTTTTCGTCAACGCTCGCCGTCACGACAGGTTTAATTAAGTAGTTTGGATATTTCGCTATTGTAATGTTTATGTGTAGGGTGGTAATGTTGTGTTATTGTTATGACGTTTGTGGGTGTTGAGTTTTTGGTGTGTATGTACGGGTGGTAACTCTCCAACTCTTTCTTATTGACCGAGTGCTGAGTGTAATGCTACCTCTCAACATCCAATGGCAGGGTTTCCACCAATTGTTCACGGTATTCGTCTTAGTATCAATTTGCGATCGCATCGGGCGGGTTTCGAACCCGAGACCGCCTGTTTGACAGGCGGACGTTCTACCACAGAATCACCGACACTTATTACGTTTCATTGAAAATTAGACCTTCAGCTTTATCGAAAGCGTATTTAATAGAGTACGAAATTTTGGTTTAATTGAAATAGAGCAAGATTTCGTGGAAGATTTAAATTATTGCATCGAAGAAATTCTAATTTAGCGATTTCTCATTTGATTAAAAACAAATGCGTCACCCAGGTTTCGAACCCGGGCCATTCAATTAGGCAGTCGAGCGCTCTACCACAGAACCAACGATAACTTCAAGCTATACTGCAAATAAGACACTCATTGTAAGCATAATAGTTAACAAAGTCTTGAATTTTTTTACGAATGAAATTGTGAAGGCCTAATGTGGTTTTTTTACGAAAAAATTATAAAGACTTAATCTTGTTTAATATAATAAGTTGCTTTATTTCAATTTGGTACTTTTGTTTAGGGTTTTTTTAATGAATGGAGTTAAAGATTTTTTTCTTCTATTATTTGACGTTTTATTTTTGCGGTTGTATATTTGTTTTATCTTTTATTCTTTTAAAATTATTTACTTCTTCCGCAAAATGGTTCATTTTTTGGAGGAACCTTTTTACTTATTTTTTGTGTATTAATGTTTTGAGAACCTTTACGTTTGGGAAAGGATAATTTTTGACGGAACCTTCAAAGTGTATACGTCGCATTGTCAAAATATTTAATGGTCAAATCTTGTTTTAGCGCAGTCAGCAGTTAAGATAAAGGGTAGAACCCGTTAGTTTTTTGTAATTTATTTAGTTTTTTCAGTCGTATATTCTTATCTATTAGGTTTAGCGTATTGGTTTTTAAGCTTAATAATTCATTTATTAACAACATATCGAGTTGGTCTGGTTTTCATCTCGGTCGTAATTTATTTTAAACGTTTTCTCGGCTGATTAAGATGTTTAATGCAGTTCATCAATTGGGTTCGTTTGTGTTTATTTATAAAGAACCCTAACTATTCCCTCTACGGTCATTTATTGATATACGTTTAGTCAAGTGGCTTTCTGTGCTTTGTGAATGGTAAGTTTTTCGCTTCTTGTTAATAAGTTTTTTGGTGGTGTGGATATTTGGATATCTACGATTCCTAATGCAGTCATTGATATCCTGGGTGTGCGAGTCATTATATGATATTGGAAATTGGACGGTTTTGGTCTTTTTCATGCGGTATGTGTCACAACGTCAACAGGATGGTTCCGACAGTCTACGAGTCGTCCACTACCAGATATCTACGGTATCTTGATCGGGCGAACGTTGAAATAAAATGAGCGTTAACTATGCGGCAAGTATTTCGTAAGCGAAAAAAATACAAATACCCTCTGTAGATATTTCTTTCATTAAAATTGGCTTCGTATTATATTTAACTGCTAAACTTGTACCGTAAATAGGGTTAAAGTCAATTGTGCATTGTTTTAGTACGTCTAACTCACTGTTGTAACTACTTTAATTTATAATATTCTGAACAAATTAATATCGGTTGTTTCGTTTCAATTATTTTAATTCAAATTAAAATTTTATACCGGGCGGGATTGAACCGGGATTACGTTATTAGTAAATAACTCTGAATTGGGGAGATATAACTTAGAGGGTCATCTCGAGAAATTAATACCACTAGGGACAATGCTTCCGAGGAGAGGTATATTTTGGCTTGCCAACTTGTTTTTTTAAATATACAATAATTTTAAAAACCCAACCTAGGTCTGCCTTATATTTATAGTGGTCCAATTGTTATCGCTAATTAAATTTTGTTTGTGGTCTTTAATAAATTAAATATAATGTTTTTAAGTTGATTTGTGAATGGTCATTTTGTCTTATGCGGTTGCCACTTTGGGTGAAATTCTTCCCGCACTTAAACCGACACGGGTATGGCTTCTCGCCGGTGTGGGTTCGCTAATGCTTCTTCTGCGTTGAGCTATCGCTGAAACACCGATCGCAAAATGCGCATTTGTACGGCTTGGCTCCCGAATGTATACGTAAATGCGTGTTAAGCGAAGAACGCTGCACAAAACATTTCCCGCAAAAATTACACTTATATTTCTCATCGTCTTTGCTTTTGTGGCGCAAGCTGTGCGCTTTGAATTTTTGATGGTCGTTGTATTGTTTGCCGCAACGGCTTTTAGTAAGATCAGAAATACATGAACCGAAATTATCAGCGACTGCTTTTTTATTCTGAGGCGTTTTCCCACAGCGCTAGGGGAGGGTGACAAGGAAGCATTCAAATATTTCAACCCACCCGCGGCCAAGGTATATTTTTGAATGCATGCCGGGTAGAGTATTATGCCATCTAGTGAGTGAAAAATGAAATAGTTCCAGTTGAACGAAGGTCAAATAATCGAACGTATTATAGTCTGCGAACCTAGGCTTACTAGTTGATAGATTGTGAAGTTGTAGTATCATTTAGTATGCAGTGGGAAAGTAGTTTAACTTTTTAAATAATGGAAGAAAACTTTAGAATACGTGATAAATTGATAGGATATTTAAAAAACCTTAACCGCCCGTTTGTTGCGTCAAGAAAGCAGGTTTTTTTAACGCTATTAGAATCTCCTACTTTACAAAAATACTTGGTGGATCTTCTTGAGCTATTCCAACGCCTTAAGGACAAATTTAGGCCAGCAACTCCCAAAAAACGTGGAAGACCAAAGAAACAAAAGAGAACAGAGGAACCCGAAGCTAAACAAGACCTATCAAAAATTCGGACTAATAAAGCCATGGCTGAGTTGACCGTTAACTATTTCAATAAAGCTAGGATGTTGCGGGTAAACATACCAAATGCATCTAGTCATAATCGAGATGATGAATTGAAGTTAATGAACATTGTAACGACTGAAACACTAACATTTTGTAAAATTCTTGAGAAATTCCCAGAAAAATTAAACCCAAGCGTCAATGATATGGAAAATGAAGCCGAGTGTAATGTGGGTTTAATTAATCTTGTCGATGAAACTGAGTCTGCTTTGCTTAAGCTTGGTGGTGGCTGTCTGGGGGAAATATCGAATAGAACTCGGTTAACGAGTATCCAACTAAAACATTCGGTTAAAAAGAGAATGATAGACGGAAACCTACTCAAATGTACCGCAATCATTCGGATGACTGACTCTGATAAGCAAGACTTGCCTTTAGATCTAAAGATAAGGGATAATGGAAAAATGATTTTTCCCAAGAAAATATTTCTACCATTTATCCGTTGTGTAAACAAGAGGGTTTGTGAATTTGCCAATAGAAATTCTTTGATACAGTATGGATCGAAGATGATCAAGGTTAGGAACACTTACATAGTTTCATTTTTTTTTGACTTTCTAGATTTGATGAAAATATTTAATTTTAGAAATCTGCCAAAGAAAGCTTTTCTATGCTGGAAAAAAATGACGTGAAAAAGCTTTTCTACAATGCGTTGCCGGACGGAATAGAGTGGGAAAAACAAGGAGTAGACAATTTCTACTATGAATGGACAAGAAAAATGATCCACGCCAGGATTCAAGAGTTTGTATCAAGCCATTTAAAGCGAGGGAAAGGAGGTCATACCTTAAGAGACCAGCTGTTCAGCTTAAAAGAAAAAAGTGAAAAGGCAAATAATAAGAAAAATAAGGCTGCCTACATGAAAACAGCCAAAAAATCTGCCACTAAGAAGTCTGTGATAAGAAAAAAGAAAAAAAAAACAAGTGGCATCCTCAACTATGGTAGAACCAACAATAACTAGTCCTTCAAGTTCCTCAAATGTGCAATTTAACTGTGATAACAATTCTAATACACAAGCAATTTTATCGGAAAAGTCACCTATTAAAGTTACAGAAGAGTCACCAAAATTCAGGGTAGCAACTACGAGTCAAGATTTGAAGAAAAGAAAGCTTCTAAATGATTTTGAAGTTTGCGATAAACATTCTCACACTAAACTAGTTTTATCAGAAACGTCACCTAACACAATTGCAGGACAGTCATTAAAATTTCAGAAACCTAAAAGTCAAAATTTAAAAAAAAAGCCTATAAAAGAATTTGAAGTTTGTGATATATTAATCAAAAGATCTGTTAGGAATAAGAAGAAAAGGTTAAATAATGATTTTGTTTATCACTAAGATTACCATTAGTATTATTTTAAGTCACGTAACATTTAATGCTAACTGTTAACTTTTAAAATTTACAAGAAAAATAATGATTTTGTTTATGACTAGGATTAATATTAGCATTATTTTAAATCAAAATTAATAGTTCATAAACTGCTTACTTTTAAAATTTACAATAAAAAGTACAAATTTACTAAAAGTCATATACATTTTGTTGTTTCTATTTTTTATTGATGGTTAAATCAGCCTCATTAATTAAAATTAACTGATCACGGTGATATTTATTTGAAGAGTTCTTTCCCGTGACATTTCTTCTAATTGTTACAGCTTTTCGTCCACTTACATAAGACGCGCTTGTAATTTTACCACCGGCTGCATACTTTATTTGCGAGAACAAACTTTCAATTGCACTTCTGGTGATTCGTATACATGATAAGAAGTAACCTGGACAAAGGTTAAAAAACTCTTCCGCTAAACCTTTAAATCCATAATGCATTACGCGCAGCAAGTCCCAGGTTTGCCAAGAAATGAATGTAGTCTGTTTAGAACTATTCAAATTTATGTCAGGATCTTCTTTCAGAATTTCTTTTACCCAGTTCTCGAAAAACAGATAGCCCTTTTCCATTGATTCTAGAACTTTAGAATTCATATCTTCTACCCTTTGCGCTCTAAGTGCTCCATTTTCGAACAACTGATTACACGCTCTTAGGTAATTGTACGTTTCTGTTGCGCTGTTCCTCTTTTGTTGAGAGCTAGTTTCACCATGTGCGAATCCATATAGCTCACTCATTACCTCCTCCTGCTGGAGGACTTTACTTGGAGCTACATTTAACCGAGTCCAAGCATCACGGTCTATGTAACTTTTTAAAAGTTTTCGGGCTACTCTCATTTGTCCATTTTTCATTCGCTCCTCGTCTCTTTTATAGACGTCTTCTATGTCCTTCCAACCAAACGAGACGCCATTTCTAAAGAAATCTTTTGGTCCATCTTCCCGAGATGCATATAGTTGTCCTATTAAATTTTTTAGTTGGTGGGATGGGCACACTATCCAGTGTATAAGTCTTGGTGTCAGTACAAATGGATTGTAGAAACTTGGGTTGATTGAAAAATCATGCGCTCCATTACTTCTAGTTTTGAACCCAAAAACTCCATTCACTCCCATTGTTAGTTTCATAAAAGCCAAGTTTTCTGCGGCACCATCACATACTATTCCAATGCATTTGAAATCGTAAAGTTCGAATGCCTCGATGGTCTGGTAAAGAGTTGTAACTATTTTCTTTTGCTGAAATGTATGAGCCGAAGTAAAATATGGGCCAATCACATCTACTCCGGAAGTTAAGTCCCTCCATAAATATTGTAGAATGTAGTTGGTAGGAGAAGGCGCTTGGGGTGTTGCATCTTTATATATATCGGTTAATTCCGGCCAGTCATTTTGATCCATTGCAAATCCAACAAACTCATGATTTTTACTGTTCCACATTATCTTATCAATGACCTTAACTTCATCAAAAATTATAATTCCAAATCCGGTTGGCACAAGCTCACCCTTACGTTGTTTTTCAGTTTTAAATTTTTCATACTTAGTTTGCTCTTCGGCTAAATAATTTTCATTCACTCCAGGTTTGTGGTTAAGTTTTCTGGTTTTTTCTTTCAATGTTGAAACAGAAGGAAGGTTTAAAATTTGAAAACTTCGTAAAGCCTCATAAGCTGCCGGGCTACGGCTACAAACTGCTAATGCTATCCTTAATGTGATAGCATTCCACTCACGTATGTGAGTAGAGGTAAGAGACTTCTGTTGTTGTGAGAAAAAATCTTTTTGGTCTGATAAATGCTTTTGGGCGGAATCTTTCTCCCATGATGCCCTAAGAATCTCTTTAGTTTGGCTACTTGTTGAGTTAAAACTTTCTTCGAGGGTTGATGCAAATTTTTCATTGATAATTTCCATAATGTTTGACATTTCAGTAGAGTTCTCGCTATTCAAATTCACCGTTCTAATCTTTAATTCAGTTTCTAACTTACATACCTTGAGCTTCAAAAAAGATCTGTTATTCCGTATACGAGATGCACGAACTGTTTTGCTCTTTGGAGTTAGGAACTTAATAGGAAAGTTGCTGGAAAGCCTTTGCCGTTTGTTTTTTAGATTCGGCGATTCCATAGCTTTTCTTTTCTTGGATTTGGCGATACTATGACTCGCATACCTGCAGTGTTTGCATTGTATCTTTTGGCAATTTCTAACAGTTGCATTACGGTCTCTCAGATGCTCGTAAAATACTTCGCATTTGTGTGATTGACACCGTTTAAATGGATAATGCATTACAGATAAGCAATTTGGTAATAAACAATTAACATTTTCAACCTTCATGGGGTTAATACCGGGACAAAATACATGGCCCAATTGACCCGTCATAATTTTAAATGTATGAATTAAAGTACCTAAATCTATTTCACCATCCTTAGTAATGTTGAACTTGACTGGTTCTTTGAAAAGAATATTAAAAATGCAGTGTCCATTTGGCCATATGAATAAATTCATAGGTTCTTCCACAAAATCTTCCGATAGTAAGCCAATAGTACATTTTAATGTTATTTGGATTACTGATGTGTTGTTATGGTCTTCTTTCATCTAATAATTGTAAAATTAAAGTTTTATTTAAAAATCAGATCACTGAGATAACTAGCTAAGAAATCAAAGCCTACCTGATAAGACAATTCTGAAAAAAACTGAAGCTCTAATGTTTTAATAACTTCTTCGAATAAAGGTGGCCAGCTGTAAATTATTGTTTGTGTGCAAGCGACTTTGGTTGAAATCTTGGGTGGGTTAATAGCAACCGTATTTGTAAATTTATCATTAGTTTTGATCTTTTTATTGTAATTTAAAGGCATGAGATAGCACTGAGTTGCCGCATTTGAACTTTTGGTCAAAGGCTTAACAGTCTTAGTTTGTGATGTTGTAAATTCTTTTGAATTTATATTACTTTTAATCAAATTACAAACCACCGATTTATCCTTCACTTTAGGCTTGTTCATTAGAAACATATTGCACTGGGTAAAAGCCTCCTTAATCGACATTTTGACGTTTTAATTTGAACTAAATTGATATCTGATATAATGGTAGCTGTAATTCTTTACACTGACTAAAAAAGGTACTTTTTAAGTATTTTTTTAGTCCGTGTTTTTTTAAAGTTTCTCACGGCGGCCACCAGGGTGAGTATTCAAATCTGTACGGACCCGTAGAGGATTGCATTCCGCGGAGGGGGGGACTACAACCGAGTAAAGAGAGGGGGAAACGGGGAAAACGCCTTTAGTATAAGCGGGATAGGTCGCTGATAATTTCGGTTCATGTATTTCTGGTAAGATTGTCTGTATAATCGCATGTAAATTGTACGCGACACAAAGCACTCAAATCAGCCCTAGGCTGTTCAGACGCGGTTATGGAATTTGGGCTGTTCAATACAGTCTGCGTAGTTGAATCGGCGGGAAACGTGAACTTGCGCGTAACCTCGTTGGTGGATGTTGCCCCCTGTGGTGCAGTCGTACTGCTCAATGACGTATCATTGTCCGTGGCTTCGATGGCCGTCGACTGTTCGAAAACCAGAATTGTTGACGAGGCTGAAATGGACATTCCAAATTAGTAAGTGGAAATTGACTTTAAATGTAATAAATATAGTTACTCGTTTCACTTGTGGCGACTTGTTCATCCAGCGAACAGGTTTCGACGTCGATAACCGGCGAGACAGCGCCATGCCGGCTGATAGAAAACAGATTAATGGCCCCTTGCCAGTCGTCTTCGGTCATATTTGGGTGATGTCCCATTGATGCCTGCGTGGAACCTGTATTGTAACTGAGGAAGAGCCAGAAATAAGGATTATCTCCAATTCACGTAAATTAACACATTTAATTGAAACTACCTCTAATGGTCTTCGGTGCGCGAGTTCATTTACCAATGGGGTTTACCATACCAAACAGAGGTCTTTTAACGCGTGAGATTTAAAAGTTGTTAATATACTCACGATTCCATTACGGCCGGGGGAAGAACTGGGGCCAATCGAAAAGGAGCATCACGTCCAAAAGTAACAAAAGCAGACTGCGCAGGTTCCGCAAGAGGGAGATGACTTGAATTCGAATTTTCCGCCTTAAAAACAAGTCAAATAACATAAATAAAAAATTGATATAAAAATACAAGGTTTGATTCCCAGAGGTGGACTGGACACTTAGGCAGGCAGGAAAAATCCAACGGCGCTGCCATCAAAATTTTGCTTTGAGGCTGTTCGCCGTACTACGGAGGCCGTTGGGGCCACGGGGGTACTATGCCCTAGTGACTAAGACGTGCCCAGTTCGCCTACATTTGACCCCCAACACTACTTTCTTCCAACAATTCAGTGACGTTTGAAAATAGTGAACCGCGAGAAATGTTTTCAAAACCAGTCATTTAAAATAACATTAATTTATTAAATGTAGATTTCTAACAAAGTTTCATTGAAAATTATTTCAAATAATTACACAAATTGCAATCGCACCGGCTCTCACAAGCGACAAGTTAAATTTTAAGCATAATTAAATCAATTGGAATAACACGGGTCAAACGTGAAAAATGAGCTGAAAGGTACTGGAATAGATGTTTCCATCAACTCCCTGTCATAAGTTAAATATAGAGTTTGGACATAATCTAGTTTTTCACAATTCGTAGAATTCGGACCTACGGCTTGAAATAAACTACAGGCTACAGCACTTTTTGTAAACGAGTCGGTTTTAATTTACATGACTACCCAGTACCCACTACCCGGATTACAATACGTATTTCCAACGCGTTCTGTGAAGGTCTCATAATTTCTGATTATGGTAAATCATATTTACGGTCTGTTCGCAAATTATATAACGCAAAACCTATTATTTACCCGCAAAAAATGATTTCTGAAATTGTTTATTTTAGTTGGCGCTTTTTTTATCTCTAGCTATCCCTAATTATTTTGACTAAAAGACACGCTTACGGATCTCAGTCAAATGAAAAGGGGTATCTTACCGAAGCCAGAATAGCGCCTGTTGGAGGACAGTGATTGCGCACGTGTTGGTCGTGGTGAAAAACTGGAGCCATGATGGTCGCGAAAGAGACACTTCGTTGAGCGGCGAAGACCGAAGAGAGCGAGAGGACGTCTTGGAAGATGGTAAGATGCGGAAACGTGGACCTCCCAACCTCTCGAACTCGGTTTTATACGAAGACCGCGTCCGCAAACAGTCCTTATCTGCCGCGCCAGCAACCCTTTGAACCCTCAGCCACCCCCCTCTCGTTTCAGCAGATGATAGTTTCTTATCACCCCCGAAAGTGAGAGCTCCCTTCTTATTGGCGGACCACAGACGCGAGAAAGTTTTTCTGGGGTCCACGAGGACCATACGCGGGAAATTTTTACGAGAAGCATACAATTACAAATAAAATAATCATCTCAACTCTGGTAATGTTTGTATTAAGATTCCACGATTCCTACATTGTTTAGTATAACATATTTAAAACTATTTTAAATACCGTTAATTACATCCAATAATATAGTAAAATATCCCACAGCAAAGTATTGATCTGTTCTATTTAAAATATTTTTATAAATTAAACTTTTTTTTCCAACTTATGGCTTTCTTTTACAAACATAAATTTTAGGCAAAATATGCCCTGTGAGGCAGAGCAAAGGGACATCTATTAAATAAAAAATGCTTTTATCAAAGCAGTTGAAAGGTTGAATTAAGGGGGAGTAGTTGAGATCTATGAAGGCGCAGATATTTAAAATGTTTTAGGTTTAAAGAGTTTTGTTTTTGGAATTTTCAAAAGCGAAATATATTTCTAAAATAATAGGTGGGTTTACTAGTGTCCAGCAGGGAAGTAATCCAAAGGGGCAAATATTTGTTCGGATTTTTTTTAATGATAGAAGGTGTCAAGAGGTGGCGTTAGTAGTTGTAGGAAGCTATGTCGTCTGCTTATAAACTCCGTCTGTTATACATTTTAGGGATTCTGTCGTGTGCATCGACGCCTCGTGTGATAGTTGCTTGTTTTTACCAATTACAATGAATTAAAATAATAGTGTAATAATTTTTCCCATAACCGGCTACAAACGTTCCATTAAAGATGTGCCTTTTATAACCTCGGAGACTATTCAAAAGTATTACAATTCAAGAAATCCAACAACAAAGCATTACCGATAAAGCTATAACTACCTTGTCGAGGGATATGTTAATTCGGATTCAATTTTGACAAATTCTAACGGTTTGAAGTAAGTTTATGTTATTTTTGAAACAGTCGAATTATATTATATTTATTAATCTCCATTTATTTTAGGGAAAATGGACTAGTATTTGTAAAAGCAAAATGCTTTCGCAGTCAAAGGAAAAATGAAAAACCATATCTAGTAGCGGTAGTATTGGCCACTTCTGGATTTCAAGTAGAAGTAAAGGATGGATGTTACTGCGAATGCAAAGCTGGCCAATCTGGAACTTGCAATCATCTGATTTCACTACTGCGGTTGTTATCGCTATTCAAACAGAAGGATGTATCTGATCCACCCCAACAAGTTGCCTGTACAGATCTCCCGCAGAAGTGGAATAGACCACGAACCTCAACTATAACTCCTTTGGCGGTTGTTGATATAAATTTTCAGTCACCTAAGGAAGGTGGAAGTACGAAGCCACTACCTTGTCGTATCTACGAGAGTAGTGCAAACCCTCGGACTGCGGAAGAAGTTGAATTGGCACTGCTAAAACTGAAAGCGGCTTTCGAAAGTACTAAATCTGACGATGAGGATGATATGTTCTCATGCATTCCACTCCCGAACTCATCAAAATGGGTTCACACCAAAATGGGAGACACTTCCATGAATTCCCCGCTTAGTTTTCAACTGCCATTCAATACAACAGGATTTGAAGTTGTCCATAATCTGACAAGGTACCCAGCGGTGACACTGTCCAGCAGAGCTATAGATTTTAAAATTCCTTCTTTTTCAACGAACTCTTCAATACTACAAATCACTGGCCTTTATTTTCCTCTCGGTTTTCAGGAAAACGATATTTTTTTGGTAATTTACAAGCTTTTTGTCAGGGTGTAAAGTTTACTGATTCTTCTACATTTCCTTTTCAGAAAAATTTTGTAACTAATGAAGATTCGAAAGACATAGAAAAAGACTCAAAAAGTCAGTCGGATTCGAGTTTATGGAAAAAGATGAGGTCAACGAGGCTAAATTCTTCTACGTTTGGAACTGTGTGTAAAAGACGAAAGGAAGAATGGAATAAAGCTGGACTGAAAAATGTTGTGAACCCCAAGGATATCGGACATCTAAACGCAATAAAGTACGGGAAAAAGTTTGAACCAGTAGCTAAAAGCAAGTACGTTCAAGAAATGCACAACATAGGCCACGCTGTCACTGTAGTTCCATCTGGATATGTCATCAACCCAAATAAATTTTGGCTTGGCACCTCACCCGATGGATTTGCATATGATCCAAGAGAAGCTAACCCCTTCGGGACTATCGAAATAAAATGCCCCTCATCGCTGCGAGACAAAAAGCCATCGAAACTAGTGAATTCAAGCGATTATCACATCAAACTAAAAAATGGTAATTTGAAATTCGATAAAATGCACAACCATTACCACCAAATAATGGGTCAAATGGCGTTGACTAGATACACGTGGTGCGACTATATTGTTTACGTCGCTCAAGGTCTTATCATTCAAAGAGTTTATTTTCACGCAATCGAGTGGAGGGTAATGGAAGAAAAATTAGATCGATTTTTTTTTAATAACATGTTGTGTAAACTAGTCGAAAACAGAAACTCTGCTTAAGTCAATCTCATAAGTATCATCTGTGATATATGATAATTAAGTTCCTATTTTTATTTTACTAAAGTAGAATTATCTACTAAATGAAGTTTTTAACGGGTGATATCATGTTATTATGCCATAGCAATTATCTTTGATTGACTTACTCCGTAGTAATATTTTACGTTATTTTAATAAGATGAATTATGAATGAAAATTATATTTTGTAATAACTAAAGTAGCGAAATAATTTTAGTTAATTACTCAATGTTTATTTCAATATTGCTCATTTCTAGTCACGCGTAAAATTTGACAACAAATAAATTACTCTTCGTAATCATGAATTAAAAATTATATTTTAAAAAACAATCAAATATTTTCATACATCTATTGGCCACTCTAATGTATCGTCGAATTGAAATGAATCATCATTCTCATTATTTGCTGGGTTTTTGTTATTTTTCTTCTTTATAATTGTTTTTTGAAAATTGGTGAGAAGTGCAGCAACAGTAAACAACTGATTTATCACTGGAGATAAACTTATCGGTATCGGCCGGTCAAAAATGTGCCATCCTTTTATTCTTTGTATTCGGCGCTCTACATGTATTCGAACAGCTGCAATTTTTTGGGTTTCTTCAAGTTCGTGTTTTTCAAATTGATCTCGTGGCCCAAGAAAAGGTGGTATATTGAGTCGAACATTCTTTTCCTTAAGCATATCATCTATTAAAAAGCCTTTGTCGACCATTACACTGTCATTCTCATCGAAATCTAATTCACAAAAGCCACTTCTCTGAGTAAGTTCTTTATCCGATATGCAGCCGGTGTATAAGCTTGACACAAACGTTACGAAACCATTTGGACTGATTCCGATTAGAGCTTTGTAAGTGTTACATGATTTGTAATTGGAGTATGTACCCGATTGTAACACTAACGAGCTTGGTACTTCACACTTGATCTCACTTGCGTCCAATATGACACGCGTTGAAGGATATGTGGTTTTGAATTTTTCCGGCATGTGGGCGTCAACTTGTTCCCTCGTAGGCCAGATACTAATTTGGCTGAGTTGCAAATACATATAATTGACCCATGTATTACAAATGTTGCTAACAGAAGCTTTTGAAATTCCAAACCTGTCGGCTAAATCATGTACAAAAAGACCGAGCCTCAATCTCATTAGAACCATGAAAAACTGATCAACTGTACTAATTTTTATACTACGAAGTCCAGGGGAGGCATTAGTATTGCTAGCGCTTGACGATCCCTTCCAATATATAATATTGCTTCCATCAATTCCTGGATCAAGAAACTCGTACAACTGCATAACTCTTTTATAGTTTGGTAAGCCGGTGTAGAACGCAACGGCTTCATCATCCGTTTTGATATTTTCGATACTGGGAATCAACTTTTTGATTTTATTTTCAAGTTTATTTCTTATTTTTATTTCTTCATCTAAATGCTTTTCCACTTGTTGCAATTTGATGCTTTTCATGTACGATGTTAACGTTAGCTCGCTTAGTTTTTTTTCAAATTAGAAATCTCATTTTTAAGTAACATGTTTTCAGTCAACACTTCATTCAGACGATATGTCGTGTCATTTCAGCGTTGCCAACCGTACTATAATTATAGTACATTTCGATAATTTTATCTTTAAAATTTTTCCGTACTATAATTTCAATCGCGTACTATATAGTACGTTTTTTGCGATCATTGTACTATAATTTTACTATATTTCCGATATTTGGGCGATAATTTAAGAAATTTTAGAAAGTTCCTATCTTTTAACATAAGAACGGCGTTTCCAGTTTCTTATGTTACTCCTAGTAGGCTAAGAATTGAAATATTATACTCCTTGAAGTGTTTGGTTAGTACTTGAAAATACGGCCGACTTGACTAATCAAGCGTGTTGTAGCCTAACGAAAACGAAATATGTTAGTAACGGCCAACTATGATAAACTGCTACCACGCTATAGCTTTAATCAAAGTTGGCCGTACTTGTGTACTATAATTTTCTAGAAAATTCGATAATTTTTGAGCTTCGATACTATAATTTCAGTTTTGGGACCTGGCAACGCTGTGTCATTTTCAATTTCCATTACTTTATCCACAATTGCATCTGCATTTTCTGTGGATTGGTTTTCTTCTACTTGTTTCACTACATTTTCATCTTCTTGTGAGATTGAAACTTCGTGCTGAGCATCATTTTCGTTACTTGTTTCATTGTTCGCAAATCTCCACTGGAATTTAGAGGGAATGACATTTTTCTTCAAATAACGTTTACCGTTGGGAGTCAGTTCTCCAAAGTCAGTTTCCTTAAAATGTTTTGAGCACACGCAAATACTTTTAACATCTTTATACAAGTAGTCCCTTCTGCGTATTGTTTTGAGCCAGACAGTCTTTAATTTTTTTTTTTGGAACTTCATGATAAGATACCTTCAAAAAAATAATTATTTTTAACAACGGAAAAAATAGAAAGCCAGCTTTAAAAAGTCACTTACATTTTCTTCAGCACCTCTCTGTTTACAATTCAGTACACAACAAAACCTACCCATGGCTAGCAAAGGCTTATAGGTTTATGTAAATTGAAATGGGTATAATTAATTTAAAAACACTTTAAGATAGTCTTTAATCGAAAATAACTTACAATGACTAGACAACCCTCACATAAATGTTAATTAAATTAAACAAGTGTAATTCATAAAAATATAACCTTGCATGAGCTAATGAACTAAAAAACTTTTGGGCAGAGGGGGAGGAAAGATTTCCGCGACCGTTGGCGCCATCTATCTACGGATCGGTGCTTATAAAAAATCCGAATATTTTGTACCCCTGTAAAGGAAGTTTCTTTCCAGGCGCACTGTAAACCCACCTATTTCCATCGATTTTCCTCACCTTTTATATATTTTAAAACCCTTCCCTTAAATTTGAGCCTTGAAACTGTAACAGTAAACTGAGAAAATTTTTAATTGTGAAGGATTACGTGTAAAATGACAGCATTTAACTTCTATATACACATATAGAGTAGTTTCACTCAAAAAGCATGGGTGACATCGTATCACGTGACACTGAAATCACTGTATAAATACATATACAGGATGTCTCAATTTGCTCGATCAGGCCATTTTTCTCAAAATGTATTTATGCTAGGGTTCTGAAATTTTTAGGGTTTATTTGTTAGGTATGGAAGGCTTTGGTTACTAAATCTCAGAAAAATCGAACGATTTTGTGCCGTTTTGGAAAATTTATTTTTTCACCGGTAGGTGTCACGCAAAATGTCTAATAGAAAAGTTGTAGGGCATAGTCGAAAGTGTAAAAATAATTTTGGTTCGGTTGAAAAAGACCTATTTTTCACTGAGTTTGGAGGTCGGGGGAAAAACAAGTTGTACTAGCAGGCAGAAGCCTTTAACGAATTGTAGGTAAAATGCATTTCAGTTATAAGATTTCGAAAAATAAACAAATAATAATTAGCCCAAGTGACAAATGTTTTTTAATGACTTCTACAAAATGTTTTAAAAAATGCCACCTTTTGATGCAATGCACAAAAATGCACGAATTGCATATTGCGAAAAGCTCCCCGAACCATTTCTGGAGTCACCCGGCGACATGCTTCGATGATTCTTTGTCGCAAATCTTTAACGCTCGTCACAGGTGTTTGGTATACGTAGTCCTTTACGAATCCCCAAAGAAAAAAGTCGAGTGGTGTTAGATCAGGGGATCTTGCAGGCCAACGAACAGGGCCAGTTCTTCCGATCCATCTTCCAGGAAACTCGTCGTTTAGATATGCAACCACGTCACGATATTGGTGAGGTGGCGCCCCATCTTGCTGGAACCAGATGCGTCTGTACTCGGCCAGAGGAATGTCGTCCAACACGTTGGATATTTCATTTTGAAGGAACTCCAAGTAGTTTTGACCGTTTAGCCGATTTGGCAGGAAGAACGGGCCAATAATTCTGTCATCTAACAGACCAGCTCACACATTTAAGCGAAACTGCACTTGGTGGCGGTGAGGAAATCCCCAGTGTGGATTCTCGTAGTCCCACATATGTTGGTTTTGACGGTTGAAAGGCCCATATCTTCCGAATGAACATTCGTCGGACATCAGTAGTTGATCGTGAAAATCCTGGTGTGCGTCAGCCATGAGGCAAAACCAATTGCAGAAGTCGAGTCGGCGCTGTCTATCACCGTCATGCAGTCCTTGGTGAAGTGTCACTCGATAAGGATGAAAATGGTGTCTTTTGAGTGTTCTCCAAACGTAGTTTCGATCCAACCCTAAGTCAAAGCTGGCAGTCCTGACGCTCGCTCGAGGATAGGCGACGAAGTAGGCAAGTATGGTGTTTTCCATGTCGATGTCCTGGAGACCACGACCACGAAACCTCAGATTGATATTACCCCAGTTGTCGAAGTCACGGACCACTCTAAGAACCGTCTTATGACTTGGTCTGCAATTGGGAAATCTTCGTCTAAATAACTGACTTACTAGAGTAGCATTACGACGACCTTCTCCGTAAAATAATTCTAGCATATGAGCGCGCTGATCTCGAGTGTAAAGAGGCATACTGGACAACAATCGGCCAAGCTGAGATAATGTTTTAACTTTGAAATGTAAACGCTTTAAATACTACTCGGACAATTGATATTTCACGTTAAAAAACAACAAAAGAAGAATAAGTGTAATTTTTGGTCTACAAATCTTTGTTTGATGATCTTACTCGTAACCACGTCGAAATGGAAGACGCGATCTTTGTCTACTTTGTCTAATTATGTGTTGAACGTAATAATTTTCTTTAACAATAACTTTTTGCAGATCTGATTATTAACTACATAGCTGAAAGCGTAAGTTCCCTAAAATAAATGTACATGTGTGTTGTGATTATGTACGATTGTTTACGTTAAAGGCTATTGCCTGTTAGTACAACTTGTTTTTCCCCCGACCTCAAAACTCAGTGAAAAATAGGTCTTTTTCAACCGAACCAAAATTATTTTTACACTTTCGACTATGCCCTACAACTTTTCTATTGAAACATTTTGTGTGACACCTACCGGTGAAAAAATAAATTTTCCAAAACGGCACAAAATCGATTGATTTTTCTGAAATTTAGTAACCAAAGCCTTCTATACCTAACAAATAAACCCTGAAAATTTCAGAACCCTAGCATAAATACTTTTTGAGAAAAATGGCCTCATCGAGCAAATTGAGACACCCTGTATAACAAAAACTGAACTAGAAAAAGTCATAAATAAAAGATATTTGCAATAATTTTAATCAAGACGGTGTTCAAGTTAACAGAGAAAATTTGGATGTAATTATAGCTTCTATTTTCGCAATCAACAGATGACATTATCTTCCTATAGAGAGCCTGCAAGTGCAAAGAGAGCCGTGTGTCTTGCCCTGTGGTTTAGAAAAGATAAGTCATTGTTTTTCTTCCAATAACAATAAATTCTAATAGGCCTTTCTTGAAAGAAACGTGGCGTTTTAATGTAACTCTTAAGTCTCTTTTTTTACTACCAGCGCTTACTCGACTTGTGTGGAGCTTCAGATTTTCATTAGGAATGCCAAAACTGTATAAAGCTCCGTGTTGTTATGTGTAATTCTACCATGGATTAATGAGGGTAATAAATAGAGTAGTATCGCTCTGTAGCTTTGGGCTATGGCCGCCATTTTTAGGACAGTTTTTTATCTATAGGAAAAAGCATGGGTGACGTCGACATACGTCACGCCGATATTACTCTATTCATGATTCTACTTTAAACGAAAAGTTTAAAAATGCAGACTATGATAGATAGAAATAAGTATATGACATATATAACATCAATTTAATTCATCAAGATAACTAGCTAACATAAAACGTTGCCAACTCCTTTAACCGTTAATTTATTTTATATTCATACAACATTTTTAATTTAACATAAAAAGTAAATTAATTAGGTTATAACTCATTACGAGTGCTAATTTGCAAAATAAATCTGCACGAGCTAGTTACAACAACGTAGCAGACGTCTATCGGATTGAAAATCAACGCCAGAAGCCCAGAAATAAGCTTTGAAAAATATGGTGCCGTATCAACTATCAAGCAATGTAGCCTACCTCGTATTTTTGTCTTTTTCTTTCTAGAATTTGGTCATACAGCCCTATTAATTTATCCATGGCTAAATGCGTGTGATTTTAAAATTGGTTTAAATATTTCGATTAGAATAGAAAAAAAATTCTCAGTTTACTGTTACAGTTTCAAGGCTCAAATTTAAGGGAAGGGTTTTAAAATATATAAAAGGTGAGGAAAATCGATGGAAATTATTTTAGAAATATATTTCGCTTTTGAAAATTCCAAAAACAAAACTCTTTAAACCTAAAACATTTTCAATATCTGCGCCTTCATAGATCTCAACTACTCCCCCTTATTTCAACCTTTGATAAAAGCATTTTTTATTTAATATATATATATATCTGGTCCTATATCTAGTTTAGCTAAGCCTAGTTAATAATAAATTTTTAAACATTTGAAAATATGTAGATATGTAAATATATTTCATGCCATTTTAGTTACTTTGAGTGCGTGTTATAACCATTGAACTTTAATGTCATTTTCACGCGTTACTGGCTTCGCCGAAAGTTTAATAAAAAAAAATAATTATCCTCCTTTCAATGCTGCTGTAAATTTAATTGATTTACAGATTAACAAGCCAAATTGAAGACTAGATTGATTAGTACCGTAATTCAAATAATTGATTTAAATAAATAAATAAAATGGGAAAAATGACTTAATCTTGATTCAGGCGATGACTTTCATGTAATTTTCGTTATTCTAAAATATCACCCTGATCGTTATATAGAAAAAGGCGTGCGTAAAGCAGCAATTCCTTATACCGATACTGTTATTGGCTTAAAACATATTCCGTAACCTTACGTCGAAAAAATGAGTTTTCTTAATAGATAAATATATGCGCATTAACCCTTCGAGTTTGTTCGGAAATAATTATTTGAAATACGCGAAGCCGTTGCGTAGAAGCTCGCCAACGACCGCTGCTACAGAGTACTGTCCGAAATGTGCTTCTAAATGAAAACGGCCGGTGTAGTTCATGCCGTGACTAGGTGAGCCAGGAACCATCTCAAAACGGCGGCTGACGTTAATTCCGAGCCGAGCTCTTCCCGCTGTTCGCGTTTAGCGTTAAAATGCCAACTATTTTCCGCTTTTGAAGATTAATTTCGTTTGAACTTAATTAAAGTAGCCCCAGGCTGGGCTCTCATTGGAAAATTGTTTTTGATAAATATTCCACTTCAGAGGAAAGATTATCGAAATATCACAAACATCCACAGCAAATTGTTGATATAAAAATACATTTACGTGTTCGAGTGGCCATCGACTTCCACCGAAACAAAAATAGAACTGAAATCGTGTCATTTAAGGTTCTTAAACATAGCTTCAAAGTAATATATTACACTATGATTTTAGTAAGCCGATCTCACCTTGTCACGGCGATGAGCCCATTACAGCAGCACAAGTGGTGCCATCTCCCGATTCATTGCTTAAATATTAATTTTCTTGAAATTGTAGCTAAATAGTGCTTCAGTAAAGAATTCAGAGATATCGCTAGTGAAGGTACAACATTTTGTCTGCTATGAGAGAAAGTTACATTAAGTTGAATCTCTAATTTATTTTTACCAATTTAAACAGTAGGAAATACTTGATACTTTGAGGAAATATTATTTTTAAAATATTTTGCATTGGGATTGCCATTTTAGTCCTTCGTTGTTAATAAGAATGCATTTATTTATACCATAAGTAACAAAATAAACATAAGTATGGCACAGAACGAATTCGGACATGGTGGTCTGTCGTGGAGCGAAAAACACGTACAAGTAAATTATCTTTCCCTGATGCCCAAACTGCCATTTTGAATAATTCTCGTCTAATAAATTAAATTTAATTTAAATTAAAACGGTCTTATTTAACCCTTGTTAATTAATTTTATATTTTTATAATAATATAATTTTTATTATATTTATATTTTGTCCGTTGTAGTCTTTCCATTCTTAAAAATACAGTGTCAAAGTTCATTTTCTCGAACATTTTGGTATTTTCATCGCGCAGTAACGAAAGAGTTCGAGTGAAAGACAAACAAATAACGTTTGATAAACGCGGTTTTAAATTTCCATGAACACCAAACCTACATTCCAAGTACAAGCTGGACTTCAAGGGCTTTCGGGATGGAGATTCCCAGAAGCATTTCTTCACTATATTCATTGAAATAATCATTTTTCAAATAGATAAGAAAAGTTAATCAACAGATGAAACATTTTAAACTATTTATTAGCATTTAAAGCGAATATACAATGTTGAAATTATTTTCGTTGAGACCGTTGTTGAAGGCTTTTTTACGCTGGTTGTCAATTTTGTAAAATATCGTCTGTTGCGGCGTCTGCAGCTATCCTTACTCCGCGCTGCCCCCATTGGTAAAACCGCCGATGTTAAAGGCCGTTTACTTTTAAGCATTGGTGTTCGAAGTACCTGAGTAAGGTGAGCCGTTTAGTTGTCAAATTATTATTCATTTTTTTAATTTATTAATTATATAATTATACCAGAACGGAGACATTCGCAGTCAAATCCTAATTATCCTATGCCTTATTGAATTTAAGTCTTGTACTTCAACCAGCATCAAACTGCCACAATTCTATAATGTGGAAGAAATAAATTTTACGATGAAGTAGGGTTAGTGACGGAAGATAATATATATTTGAATAATTCGATCGTGGTAATTAATGCGTATATGTTTTGTTTTATAATCTAACGTGTAAAGAATTTAATTTAATAATTATAAAAATGTGTTAATATGATTTGGTTTAACATTAAAACTAATAAAATTATTTAGTGTAAAATTATTTTAAAATTAGTTTGTCATAAAAATCAGAAGGTAACTAGAACTGTACTTTCTGATTCTTTATTCGAGGGGTGGTAGCCCTGTTTAAGGAACTTTATGTTACGTCAAGGGCCAGGTATATCATTTTTTGGCTAGTAACTGCTTTAGACAGTCGTATAGGTACTGACAGTGTCACGGTCTTAAATCTCTTATTCCAGAGCTGACGAAACTTTAAAAATTTTACTGACAATACCGGTTAGCTCTGCTACGGCAGAAAGATCGTTTAGAGCTTTAAAACGACTAAAAACTTTCTTAAGAAACACAGTAGGCCAAGAAAGATTAAATGATCTAGCTATACTTAACATTTATGAAACGTTAGTCGAAAACTTAGACTTAGATACTATTACTAATTGTTTTATAGAAACCAACGAAATTAGGAAAAAAACTTTCTATAAAATATAGAACAAATATTTTGATTTTTTGTTAAAGTCCAGTTGTTTTTAAAAATAAATAATATAATGAAAAACCAAGTGATCTTAGACTTTTATGTTTTTCGAGTAGGCAATCAATAGCTTAAAAAACATCTATAGAATACGTGAAATTTGGTATTCCTTTCTAATGAGGCCCCTTAACGTGTAGCGCCCATAGACATAATAAAGAATTAGACCCACGATTCTACGGGTGGTTAAAACGGAAGCGACGCCAAGAAGACAATCAATTTCTTCCTGGGGTATACTACGTTTAAGCGACGGCTGTCGAGTAGGTGATATAATAAAAAATCATCGCATGATTTTAAACTCGATAAATATGGTTAAGCGTTAGGTGGCGCTATACACGTAGTACACCAGTAATAGGGGCAAGGTTTATAGAACTTGATAGGGGTTGTCTGGCAGTTATCGCTCCCGTCCATTTCAGGCGAATAACACTCCGCGTAAGGTATCTATTTCTTTAATATATCTATGGTAGCGCCATCCGTAGCGAGAAAGTGTTGCCAGCAGCCTCATTCCAAGTTTATGAGATTCGGCCCCCATTGGAAAAAAAGCGATCGGCGCCACTGTATGTGGAAAAGGGTACCACGAAAATTCTCGCATGGGAAAAAGGGGGAGGGGTGCCTTATTGGGGGGTGTGGGACTAGAGAGAAAGACGAGTTCTTATGTTATTTTTTGGGAATATTTGTGTTGGAGTTAATTAAATGTTTACTTTTTACTTTTGAGCTGATTCGTGTTATCAAATTATTTTTATACCCTCTATCTCTAGCAATGGCTGTTATGAAATTAAATTTTTTTTTCATTAAAGTGCTTTTGTTTTGGCACATTTTGTGGGCTCTCAAAATAAACGAGAGAAAAACTGTGGTTATTTGATATTTAGCGTGCGGGCGTAACGATACCGAGAATGATTTTCTTAAAAACTGAAGTTATGATTTTTTCATGGGTCTAGGTCATTAATGTTATCTAAAAATAAACTAAAAATAATTTCGATTTTCGGTTCCGTGTTTCCACAGAGCCAAAATATCGTCTATAATTGCACAGAATTCTTGAGGCGTTTCAAAGCCCGGAAAATCGTCGGCGGTCCACCTGCAGCTTTAGGACGGACCAGTCAAGGCCTAATTGACAATTGAAATCTTTTCAAAATTGTAAATAGTTAAGATTACCTTTGAAAGATAATGAATTGATCAGAAAATAAATAATTATAATAAACACTTGTTCCATTACAGAAGTTATTTTTTTTTTCGAATTTAAAACCCAAACGCGTGTACGCTCGTATTTCTCGCCATTAAACTAACCAACTATTTTGCCAACGGAAACATCAGATTGTTGTATTTATATACCCCGTGCACTGCCAAAGCATTAAAGGGGTTAGTCATCATTTGTACTGGCCGAGCCGTCGACCTGTATACAAAAATAGGAAACACTTCCTAAAACACGTACACAAAACAGAGCACCGCATATGCATTTGGGCGATGCAATATGACCCAAGTTGTACAAGTAAAGTGGGAACTTACCGTGTCCACTTAGGATTTGCGTCAAATAATAGTTCGTGTTGAAGCTACCATTGACCTTAGGAAAGTACTTCTTAGTTACCTTTCCTTTCTCACTCTCATCCCACGACTCCTGCCACCTTTGAGTCGTCACCTCATTGAGCCACCTTTTAATCACCAACTTAGTTGGCTTCATCTCCTTCTCCTCTGGAAGATCGGTTGCTGACTTTGCAAGAAAGTCAGCCCTTTCATTCCCTGCACACCCAGTGTGCGACTTTATCCAAGTAAAGTTGACTTGAGTCGCCATCCGTTTTAACACCCTACGGATATCATGGCATAAGCCATGATTGTTTTTATGATTGCTTATTGCGTTTATAGCAAAAAGACAATCTGTAAAAACCGTTGCACCATCACCAGGACGTTGACCATGCGTCCTTAACCAGCAAATACCCTCATGTATTGCTAAGAGCTCAAGAGAAAACGCATCCACCTTACCATTAATGCGAGTGACCTCGTTATACACTTCCACACCATCTCTGTACACAGCAAATGCCACCCCGGCACCCCACCGGACAATGAACCGTCAGTAAACACCTCTATCCCATTGACATTGGGTAGTTGCTCTGTGATGTTTATAATGCTTCTGACCGCTTTGCAGGTCAGTTGGTTCGAAATGATTTTCACAAATTGGTTACCATAGCGAAATTCATCTTAGCCTGTAGCGTTCTTCGAAAAATTTGTATTAAAAATTGGGATCTTTGAACGAAGGATGATGACAATGATGATAATAGCTCTTCTGATGGAGAGGAGATAGAAGGAGAACCTCACTCCCTATTAATTTATCCATGGCTAAATGCGTGTGATTTTAAAATTTGTTTAAATATTTCGATTATAAAAGGTGAGGAAAATCGATGGAAATTATTTTAGAAATATATTTCGCTTTTGAAAATTCCAAAAACAAAACTCTTTAAACCTAAAACATTTTCAATATCTGCGCCTTCATAGATCTCAACTACTCCCCCTTAATTCAACCTTTGATAAAAGCATTTTTTATTTAATATATATATATCTGGTCCTATATCTAGTTTAGCTAAGCCTAGTTAATAATAAATTTTTAAACATTTGAAAATATGTAGATATGTAAATATATTTCATGCCATTTTAGTTACTTTGAGTGCGTGTTATAACCATTGAACTTTAATGTCATTTTCACGCGTTACTGGCTTCGCCGAAAGTTTAATAAAAAAAATAATTATCCTCCTTTCAATGCTGCTGTAAATTTAATTGATTTACAGATTAACAAGCCAAATTGAAGACTAGATTGATTAGTACCGTAATTCAAATAATTGATTTAAATAAATAAATAAAATGGGAAAAATGACTTAATCTTGATTCAGGCGATGACTTTCATGTAATTTTCGTTATTCTAAAATATCGCCCTGATCGTTATATAGAAAAAGGCGTGCGTAAAGCAGCAATTCCTTATACCGATACTGTTATTGGTTTAAAACATATTCCGTAACCTTACGTCGAAAAAATGTGTTTTCTTAATAAATAAATATATGCGCATTAACCCTTCGAGTTTGTTCGGAAATAATTCTTTGAAATACGCGTAGAAGCCCGCCAACGACCGCTGCTACAGAGTACTGTCCGAAATGTGCTTTCAATCTAGGGACTTCTAAATGAAAACGGCCCGTGTAGTTCATGCCGTGACTAGGTGAGCCAGGAACCATCTCAAAACGGCGGCTGACGTTAATTCCGAGCCGAGCTCTTCCCGCTGTTCGCGTTTAGCGTTAAAATGCCAACTATTTCCCGCTCTTGAAGATCAATTTCGTTTGAACTTTATTAAAGTAGCCCCAGGCTGGGCTCTCATTGGAAAATTGTTTTTGATAAATATTCCACTTCAGAGGAAAGATTATCGAAATATCACAAACATCCACAGCAAATTGTTGATATAAAAATACATTTACGTGTTCGAGTGGCCATCGACTTCCACCGAAACAAAAATAGAACTGAAATCGTGTCATTTAAGGTTCTTAAACATAGCTTCAAAGTAATATATTACACTATGATTTTAGTAAGCCGATCGCACCTTGTCACGGCGATGAGCCCATTACAGCAGCACAAGTGGTGCCATCTCCCGATTCATTGCTTAAAATATTAATTTTCTTGAAATTGTAGCTAAATAGTGCTTCAGTAAAGAATTCAGAGATATCGCTAGTGAATGTACAACATTTTGTCTGCTATGAGAGAAAGTTACATTAAGTTGAATCTCTAATTTATTTTTACCAATCTAAACAGTAGGAAATACCCGTTTAGCTCAGCGTTGAGCTTATTTAGAGTTACTGAACGCAGCCCAGGCTCGTGCGGTGTTTTGTCTCGTAATCTAAAGTAAATAAATCTTAAGAAATTATTTTCATAATTAATCGACTAATGAAAATTAAATCTTCCACCTTCAACCAGGTGCGGGAAGAAAAAATTACTTGTTGTGGAACACACGATTTTATTTCTGGTACCATAAATCAGTATTAGGGTCGTGCGAACACTCGTTTTAAGCGAGTACTGGAATCGAGTTCGAGTTCAAGAACTCGGCTCGAAACTCGATAAGCCTTGCCGCAAAACTCGTCGAGCTTTCGAGTTCAAAGTTTGCCAAGGTCAAACTCGGTAAAACGTGTTAGGTATTTTTAAGAGTTTTTTGTTATCGAGTTTAAATGACATCACAATTCCTTTTGTCAATTGGCTCCTTTAAAAATGACGTCATTTTTTCTGCCCACGCTATTGGTCCATGTGACGTATGTTTCACGTGTAGCTTTTAAACAGCTTAAAGTTTTAGTTTCAGCAAACTACAAAGACTTTTTAGATATTAACAGTCAGGCATAGAGCAGCTTACAAGTGTAGTTATTAGTAAGTCATGGAAGAATCTGGCGATGATAAAAAATAAACCATTAGTAGATGTCGCGAACTAAGTTTTGATAATTTCAAATTGTTATTTCAGATGGCGCTTTTTACTGAATTTACCTCGCGAGTGTTAGTTCTTGCTTGCATGTTTATTTTTAGGCTTAGCCTCTTCGCCGGGGGTCTATTTTATTTCATATGTCTATGGCTATACCCATATCGATTTGTCCCTAGTTTTTGTACCATCAGCCTATTTATTTTCAATCTCAGCAGTTGAACAATAGAAATGATACGACTCCATATCATTTTACGTATGAAAATAAAAAATTCTTATAGCAGGGTTATTCAACTTTTAGGAGGTTGAAATACGGCGTGTACCAGCATAAGTGTATAAAATTGTTACATAAGTGTGGCACTTCCTATTCTTCGCATACAAAAGTTTTACTGAGAGCTATTCACAAGACAGACTGCATTACGGGCTTCGTCGCCGTTTTGCGTCCGCTTGCTCCCGCGTCACACTAGCCTTGACAGCGCCTCGCTAGGGGGAGATTTTCCACTTGTAATGACGTCACTCCGTTACTAGCTCTCAGTAAAATATTCCCCAAAGTGACAAACTTATGGAAAAATATTATAGACTTAGTGGTGTGTGAGTCTCGTGTTTTTCGCACCGAGTTCGAGTTAAAGATCAGTTATAAAATAATAACGAGTCTTAAACATTTTCTAATTAAATGAACTTCAAAAATTAAACAAATTTCTTTGTTTTCTTAATTACAGAACCTTATTTTATTTCCTTAATTTTTCATTTTTTTTTTCATCGCCAGATTCTTCCATGACTTCATAATAACTACACTTGTTAGCTGCTCTATGCCTGACTGTTAATATCTAAAAAGTCTTTGTAGTTTGCTGAAACTAAAACTTTAAGCTGTTTAAAAGCTACACGTGAAACATACGTCACATGGACCAATAGCGTGGGCAGAAAAAATGACGTCATTTTTAAAGGAGCCAATTGACAATAGGAATTGTGATGTCATTGAAACTCGATAACAAAAAACTCTAAAAATTACCTAACACGTTTTACCGAGTTTGACCTTGGCAAACTTTGAACTCGAAAGCTCGACGAGTTTCGCGGCAAGGCTTATCGAGTTTCGAGCCGAGTTCTTGAACTCGAACTCGATTCCAGTACAACCCTAATACTGACTTATGGTACCAGAAATAAAATCGCGTGTTCCACAACAAGTAATTTTTTCTTCCCGCACCTGGTTGAAGGTGGAAGATTTAATTGTCAACAAGCGTAAAAAGTGTTCTACAAGATCCTACGTCACGTTAGCAACGGTCTCAACGAAAATAATTTCAACTTTGTATATTCCCTTTAAATGCTATTATATAGTTTAAAATGTTTTATCTGTTGATTTACTTTTCTTATCAATTTGAAAAATGATAATTTCAATGACTATATTGAAGAAATGCTTCGGGGAATCTGCATCCCGAAAAGCTCTTAAACATTCCCGGAATTGTTGCAGCTAGTAAAGAAGTAAGTACCCTATCGTCGATAAGCTCCTTGAAGTCCAGCTTGTACTTGGAAACCAGGTTTTGTCTCCATGGAAAATTAAAACTGCGTTTATCAAACGTTATTTGTTTGTCTTTCACTCGAACTCTTTCGTTACTGCGCGATGAAAATACCAAAATGTTTCAGAAAATGAACTTTGACACTGTATTTATATCAATGGAAAGCCACCAACGGTCAAAATATAAATATAATAAAAATTATATTATTATAAAAAATATAATATAAATGACCAAGGGTTAAATACGACCGTTTTAATTTAAATTAAATTTAATTTATTAGGCGATAATTATTCAAAATGGCAGTTTGGGCTTCAGGGAAAGATAATTTACTTGTACGTGTTTTTCGCTCCACGACAGACCACCATGTCCGAATTCGTTCTGTGTCATACTTATGTTTATTTTGTAACTTATGGCATAAATAAATGCATTCTTATTAAAAATGAAGGACTAAAATGGCAATCCCAATGCAAAATATTTTAAAAATCATATTTCCTCAAAGTATCAAGTATTTCCTACTGTTTAGATTGGTAAAAATAAATTAGAGATTCAACTTAATGTAACTTTCTCTCATAGCAGACAAAATGTTGTACGTTCACTAGCGATATCTCTGAATTCTTTACTGAAGCACTATTTAGCTACAATTTCAATAAAATTAATATTTAAGCAATGAATCGGGAGATTGCACCACTTGTGCTGCTGTAATGGGCTAAAATCATAGTGTAATATATTACTTTGAAGCTATGTTTAAGAACCTTAAATGACACGATTTCAGTTCTATTTTTGTTTCGGTGGAAGTCGATGGCCACTCGAACACGTAAATGTATTTTTATATCAACAATTTTCTGTGGATGTTTGTGATATTTCGATAATCTTGCCTCTGAAGTGGAATATTTATCAAAAACAATTCCAATGAGAGCCCAACCTGGGGCTACTTTAATAAAGTTCAAACGAAATTGATCTTCAAAAGCGGAAAATAGTTGGCATTTTAACGCTAAATGCGAACAGCGGGAAGAGCTCGGCTCGGATTTAACGTCAGCCGCCGTTTTGAGATGGTTCCTGGCTCACCTAGTCACGGCACGAACTGCACTGGCCGTTTTCATTTAGAAGTCACTTGATTTGAAAGCACATTTCGGACAGTCTGAAGCAGCGGTCGTTGGCGGGCTTCTACGAAACGGCTTCGCGTATTTCAAATAATTATTTCCGAACAAACTCGTAGTGTTAATGCGCATATATTTATTTATTAAGAAAACACATTTTTTCGACGTAAGGTTATGGAATATGTTATAAACCAATAACAGTAGCGGTAAAGGAATTGCTGCTTTACGCACGCTTGATTCTAAAAAAGGCTCAGGGTGTTATTTTAGAATAACGAAAACTACATGAAAGTCATCGCCTGAATATAGATTAAGTAATTTTTCCCATTTTATTTATTTATTTGTGTTTTATGTCATTTATTTTAATTACGGTACTTATCAATCTAGTCTTCAATGTAGCTTGTTAAACTGTAAATCGATTAAAATTACAGCAGCATTGAAAGGAGGATAATTATTTATTTAATAAACCTTTCGCGAAGCCAGTAACGCGTGAAAATGACATTACAGTTCAATGGTTATAACACGCACTCAAAGTAACTAAAATGGTATGTAATATATTTACATATTTACATATTTTCAAATGTTTAAAAATTTATTATTAACTAGGCTAAGCTAAACTAGATATAGGAAGATATAGGAATATATATATATATATATATATATATATATATATATATATATATATATATATATATATATATATATATATATATATATATATATATATATATATATATATATAAACATTACCAGAGTTGATATGATTCATTTATTTGTAATTGTATGCTTCTCGTATAAATTGCCCGCGTATGGTCCTCGTGGACACCAGAAAAACTTTCTCGCGTCTGTGGTCCGCCAATTAGAAGGGAGCTCTCACTTTCGGGGGTGATAAGAAACTTAATCTGCTGAAACGAGAGGTTTCAAAGGGTTGCTGGCGCGGCAGATAAGGACTGTTTGCGGACGCGGTCTTCGTATAAAACCGAGTTCGAGAGGTTGGGAAGTCCACGTTTCCGCATCTTACCATCTTCCAAGACGTCCTCTCGCTCTCTTCGGTCTTCGCCGCTCAACGAAGTGTCTCTTTCGCGAACATCATGGCTCCAGTTTTTCACCACGACCAACACGTGCGCAATCACTGTCCTCCAACAGGCGCTATTCGGGCTTCGGTAAGATACCCCTTTTCATTTGATTGTGGTCGGCGTAGTTCTATGACTGAGATCCGTAAGCGTGTCTTTTAGTCCAAATAATTAGGGATAGTTAGAGATAAAAAAAAGCGCCAACTAAAATAAACAATTTCAGAAATCATTTTTCGCGGGTAAATAATAGGTTTTGCGTTATATAATTTGCGAACAGACCGTAAATATAATTTACCATAATGAGAAATTATGAGGCCTTCACAGAACGCGTTGGAAAAGCGTATTGTAATCTGGGTAGTGTGTACTGGGTAGTCATGTAAATTGAAACCGACTCGTTTACAAAAAGTGCTGTAGCCTGTAGTTTATTTCAAGCCGTAGGTCCGAATTGTACGAATTGTGAAAACCTATAGGTTTTGAAAAACTTTCTCGTGGCTCACTTTTTTCAAACGTCTCTGAATTGTTGGAAGAAAGTAGTGTTGGGGGTCAAATGTAGGTGAACTGGGCACGTCTTAGTCACTAGAGTATAGTTCCCCCACAGGCCTCCGTAGTACGGCGAACAGCCTCAAAGCAAAATTTTGATTACAGCCCCGTTGGATTTTTCCTGCCTGCCTAAGTGTCCAGTCCACCTCTGGGAATCAAACCTTGTATTTTTAGATCAATTTTTTTATTAATGTTATTTGACTTGTTTTTAAGGCGGAAAATTCGAATTCAAGTCATCTCCCTCTTGCTGAACCTGCGCAGTCTGCTTTTGTTACTTTTGGACGTCATGCTCCTTTTCGATTGGCCCCAGATCTTCCCCCGGCCGTAATGGAATCGTGAGTATATTAACAACTTTTAAATCTCACGCGTTAAAAGACTTCTGTTTGGTATGGTAAACACCATTGGTAAATGAACCGAAGACCATTAGAGGTAGTTTCAATTGAATGTGTTAATTTACGTGAAATGGAGATAAGACTTATTTCTGGCTCTTCCTCAGTTACAATACAGGTTCCACGCAGGCAACAATGGGACATCACCCACCGTCACACGAAGCCGGATCGGACTTACTACGCGAATTCATGACCAGGACTTCCCTTCCTGGTGCGGGATATTCAGTAGCCTCCGTTCCTGGCCAAGTATTTTCCCCAAGATATTTCAACCGGTGTTTGCTGCCCCAACCTTCAACGGGGTACCAGTCGCGCGTGTTAGACGGAAACTACCATCAAGCGCCATACCAGTTATCTTCATCGCTCTATAAGTTGCACTACCAACCAAACACGTCTTTCACGATGCCCCGTCCAACACCACGTCTTATGTCCTTCTACCCAAATATGACGGAAGATGACTGCCAGGCGGCCATTTATCTGTTTTCCATCAGCCGGCAAGGCGCTGTGTCGCCGGTAATCGACGTCGAAACCTGTTCGCAGGATGAACCATTCGCCACAAGTGATACGAGTAACTATATTTATTACATTTAAAGACAATTTCCACTTACTTATTTGGAATGTCCATTTCAGCCGCGTCAACAATTCCGGTTTCCGAACAGTCGACGGCCGCCGAAGCCGCGGACAATGATACGTCATTGAGTAGTTTGACGGCACCACAGGGGGCAACATCCACCAACGAGATTGCGTGCAAGTTCACGTTTCCCGCCAATTCAAATTCGCACACTGTAATGAACAGCCCAAATTCCAAAACCGCATCTGAACAGCCTACGGCTGATTTGAGTGCTTTGTGTCGCGTGCAATTTACATGTGGTCATACAGACAATCTTACGAAAAGCCGTTGCGGCAAACAATACAACGACCATCAAAAATTCAAAGCGCACAGCTTGCGCCACAAAAGCAAAGACGATGAGAAATATAAGTGTAATTTTTGCGGGAAATGTTTTGTGCAGCGTTCTTCGCTTAACACGCATTTACGTATACATTCGGGAGCCAAGCCGTACAAATGCGTGTATTGCGATCGGTGTTTCAGCGATAGCTCAACGCAGAAGAAGCATTCGCGAACCCACACCGGCGAGAAGCCGTATCCGTGTCGGTTTAAGTGCGGGAAGAATTTCACCCAAAGTGGCAACCGCATAAGACATGAAATGACCATTCACAGATCAACTTAAAAACATCATATTTAATTTATTAAAGACCACTAAATCGAAACAAAATTTAATTAGCGATGACAATTGGACCACTATAAATATAAGGCAGACCTAGGCTGGGTTTTTAAAATAATATTGTATAATTAAAAAAAAAATAATAAATTTATTCTAAATCTAAAAGTAAATTTTAAAATATTGTATTGAAAAACTTTTTAAAATTAACGGTTTTCCTAGTATTTTGAATTTTAATTCTATATTGTGACAGTAATATATATTTTTAAACCGTTTTTTCCAAATTTTATTTCAAATTTACGTCAAGTTTTAAAATTCTACTTAATTGTGTAACTTTTAACCCCAATGTCTTTCATTTTTACAAAATGCAAATAAAGTAATTTTTTAAAAATATGTTTTGTTATTATGTTTGCTAAAACAAGGGGAAAAAAATTCAAATTTGTCGAAAGTAACAAAATGCTTTTTGCGAAAGAAAGGCAAAAAGAATTCCATCTTGTCAATTGGTAATTTTTCAAAAGTAATAAATTGAAATAAGCGTGTTCACAATCGTCGATTCCTATTTAGAAAATATCAATAACAAATATGAAATATGTTTACAGCCAACCATTAAGGAGATATTGCTTTCAGCAAAATAGGGTTTGAGCAACTTTCACCAATTTAGGGTTGGCGCGTTGCGATTCGCAACTTGGGCGTCTGGAAATTGCGCTAAAGGTTTCACAACACTGAGAAGGATTTCAAACTCTCTTCAGAGCCGAATATAGAACAGTAGCAGACCACTAAACAGCTTGATCTGTTTCTAGTGACCCAATGATCCCAAACCTATTTTTGCGTTTGTTATTTATGATTATTATTTTCTTTTGGTGTCTAATATCGTATTTCTTTGGCCTGTTCGGAAACTAATCTCCACTCCCGTTCGTATCAAGTGACGTCATCGCTCCGTTGGAGAACCATTTTCGTAAGAACGTATCAGTGGGGTGGCCAAGTGGTTACCACTCTCGCCCAGCAGCAAGATGAGCCTGGTTCGATTTCAGCATGTGGCACCAAGTGAAAACTAGGAACCACTATTTCCTGTGTTGAGTTTGTTAATTCCCCGAGCTCTTCAGTTTCCAATTTCAATAAAAACTGTAGTTAAGGGTATTAGTTAGTGAAGGCTTAACATCAACCTCCTACGTAATATAACACCTCCACCGGCAATTGGCGTCACAAGTCACTAGTTCATTTAGGCCTTTGTATTATCTTAGCTGATTATCATTTTCAATCATTTTCTGTAGAATTAACAAGATGTATCCGATGACACGATGCAGGCTACTTCGCGCGAAACTCTGTCACCGCGTGTTCCATTAATACATTTTCAAGATCATGAGTTCTTATGCCCTGCTTCTGAACTGTCAAAACTCTTTCCTGGTAGAGCCCAGGCGTTGGCTGACTATACAAAGCTGATTATTATTAGAATTTATTTCTTTTGATACGTGTTCCCTTAAACGGTGCGAATCGACTCTTCAACATCTCCACGAATCCCTTCATGAGAAACTGGTCAAACCTGGTCACAATATATCAGTTGTTCTAAAACTGGTGGGCTGACATTATCCAAATTGCGCCCAAATACAAAAACGTACAATAGATCACATAATTAAAGATGGCGGAATTATCGCTAGCTATAGCACAACCGGTATTTCGAAAATGGCCGCTATTTTCGTAAACAAATTACGAGTTGTACTTGCTATACTTACGCGACGTATCTCTTGAAATGTTTAAAACAAATCAACCTTAAAATACCTGTAATTTGCCATTTTAATTTATATATTCTAAACGTAATTCTTTTTAAACACTTTTATGAGTTTTTATACGGTAGAAAGCAATACGACGCCGACGAATTTTGGAGCGGGGACGCCGTTGCCCAAATTTGGACTAGTCGGCATTTATTTATCCGCGGCGGCGCTAGTGTTTTTCAAGTGGTGGCGGCGGCGTTTGTCGGCGTTGCCTAAAATTAAATTATATCAAAAAGGCATTTTATTTTAAATCTATATACATTATAACACTCAAAAATCTTCCCAATTGAAGTATCGATTATTTAATTTAGTATAAAACTTTTATACAAACATTCATTATTATATTTGCGTACTGTGTAGTCAAAAATTCACCAGGTCTCAGTCTTTATTTACTCTTCTTTGCTACTGTAGCGCCGCCGTCAGGAGCAATAGTACATCGAGGAAATAGATAAATGTTGAAAAATTATAGTTTGTGTATCATAAAGTCCAATAGAAATTTCACGATAAAAGCAGTAACTTGAGTTTGAGTTAAATCGGAAAATAAATGGCGGCGAGTCGAAAAAACCTACGGCGGCGGCGCGCCGAGAAAGTGTATACCGGCGGCGTCGGACTCTAGTTTTCAATAGCTTTCTAATCATAAAAAACTTGCTGAGGTTAACGGTAATAGCAAGTGTAGTGAGCTGTTGGTTCGTGTGGCACGAAAGGCTTGCCACCACCCTCCTACGCGTTGTAACCCAGCTAACGGTTATTGACTTTACAAGTAGCTAGTCGACTTAGCGCTATTTTGCTGCCTTGGGTTTTGGCCTAGCTGATTACTAAAACACCTTGGAATTCATCTGTATATTATTCCTTTAATATTTCCAGCCACACTTGTCTAAAGGCATTATAAAGTCATTTAAGTGTGTGAATAATTAACAATAAATATTACATATGTTATAAGACCAATGTTTTCTTTGGGGATAACGATTAATAAAAAATAATGCATTTTAACAATATTATATGTTATAAAAGCACCTTTTAAGTTTTTTGGCTACTTGTCCATAAAATCACTAAATATAATTTCTTTAAAAACAACGGTGTTTATTGCACATTATATGTTTCTCTGAAGATGGTCTAAATATATTAGTTATATAATTGCTTTTAAACATTGTACAATAATGTGCAATTTAAATCTTTTGGTGTAACTCAATGGTGCCCAATCGCTTGATCGTTTTGTGAATGTAGATTTCATATCGCTATGCTATGCTTTAAATTGTTTGTGTTTGGAGATTTTGTACTAACGAAAAACCCCCAAAGAAATTCACTTTCAAAATTTGGGGAGGAACCAAAAACTTCGAGTGAAGGACAAATAAATAACGTGTGATATACGCTATTTTAAATTTCCATGACAACGAAACCTTAATTCAAACTAACTTCAAGGAGCTTATCAAAGATGATGTCTTGTTTACTTTTCGCAATTGTTGATTTAAAATGAAAGAGTTCTGGGAATCTGAATCAACGTTTCTGGATGGAGATTCTCAAAGGGTTTTTCCAGAGGCCCGTTTGAAAGTAATTATTGAAATTACCATTTTGCAAAAAGATGATAATAATAATCAGCTAGGCGCAAGTCATCAAGCGGCTTTTAATGCCCTTGTCAGGTGGCCGGGTTAGAATACTTAGGAGGGTGGTGGAAAGCCCTTCATGCCACGCGAGCCAACAGCTCCCTACACTAACTATTACCGTTAACCTCTACAAGCTTTTAAAGAAAAAGGAAACCGAAGAACTCGGGGGAAACCCCTTAAACGAGTGGGCCGCGGGGTGAAAGCGCTAACCACCCCGCCCCCCCCATTAGATTATACAAGTAAATCGATAGATGAACATTTAAAACTATTTAATAGAATTTAAAGGAAATATACTGTAGTGAAGAAAGCGTAACTTATTTATATATATAAATATCCAAGCCACATGTAATGAAAATATCCGGGTACACGTCCAACATTAACATTAAGTCTAAAGGATTTTAAATTAAATAAACTAAACGATTTTATCGAGGGGTAATTTTTATACAATACTTTAAAATTACCAAACTTTACTAAGGGTTACCAAGATTTTAAATAATTTCATAAAACAGTTAATATATATACGTAATAACTGGGCCTAGTAATGGATAATTCAGGGATTAATTAACTTAGGGATGTTCCACCGCCTTGCCGTAGAAATCTCGTCATAGCGAGCGTTAGCGACTGTTCCGAAATTATATTAGCCGCTCATGCGCTAATCACCTTTTTACCGATACAACCGGATACAAGTTTTGATTTTATCCCGAGTTAATTAATCCATGGATAGTTTAAAATAACACTTAATCTATACAATGCGTTAAAATCATGAAAAATATATTTATACAACAGTCTTTTATTTCCAGCCACATCATCACACGTTAATTTTTATCTTTTATTTTTGCAAATCCCGCGCGCACACTTTCACTAAAATATCGCGCGTGATCCAAACGCGTACAGCGACTAATAAAAGGTATTTTCTTTTCGCCAGTTCTCGGACCAAAAGTGTCCTTTTTAAGCTTGAACGTTTTATCACGGAAAATATTTATTTAATGAAGAAATGAATTCGTCCGTGAAGACGTTCCCGGCTTGGGTACAGACATTCCAAAAAGATGCAACATAATAATTCATTCGTAAATGAGATCAAACTGAAAAATTATGTTGACGCATAAATTGCAACAAAGAATGCCAAATAGATTTAAAACAAATAGTAAAGCACGGGGCAAAGGAACCCACAATGAAAATTAAAATATGAACCAAATTACAAAACCTGGGAATTAACAAGTACGCGTCCCAGTTGAATATTAAGAACTTGAAGCGGGCTGGGGCTGGAAGTTTATCGAGTTTAGTGTGAGTTTTGTGAACCGATTTTGTTTTTCTTAGAGTTGAAATTTATTAGATTCTAAACGCAGGCTCCAGATAGAGGCACAATACAGTAGTCAAATTGAGGAAGAATTTGTAAAAAGTAAAGGAACCAAAAATTTATATTTAAATTTTATTTAGATAATATTAGTAGAGTTCTGTGATAAATTCTTAAATTATTATTTAGTACCTTAAACATTCTGGCCCTTTTTGAAAGCTTTAATTTCAAAATATTGTCTTAATAATTTTGGGAGATCGGTTATGGCGCCAATTACCAGAGGCAATTATGGATTTAGACCCAAACCAAATGGTCTAATTAACCACTTAAGTGAAGAAATTGTATACATAAATGTTGCCTTCATTATGAATGTTTGCCGTATAATGAAACTTGAACGCAATTTGTGGGAACATCGTAATGCTGTTGGCCGAAATGGCAAAGTAATTTTCACTATAAAAAATTAAAATGAAACTAAATTAAGCTTGTGTTTAAGGATATATTTTGCTCATTGGTAATGTTGCTTGAGCTGGTGCAGGAAGAAGGGATAAATATCGGCAACATGATAATTGCTTAAAATCGAATTCTTAATACGGAATTGTGTGGTTGAAATTCTTCAAATTAAGGAAAAATGCGGAAGAAGCATTAATCTGGAAAATCAAGGGGCCTCAAATAAACTTCTTACCATAACAACTGAGTTGCTTGTTCGAAGGTGCCTCAACCGTGATGAAACACCTTTCCCAGATTTGAACGACCACATGTTTGACCAAGACGAACTATATCATTTAAATTTCCCCGTCCCTAAAGTAATTAACATTTGCACCGACTTAAGACTCAGTAAAATAGCGATTAATTAATTAATGATAATTGATATTGTTCAAAGGCCCATAGTTATTTTCATTCTAACACCTTGGAGTTATTTTAGAATAATACAATATTTACTTTTTATTATAATCAGAATATTAAACGTTATTTTTAGTTTTTCCCAGTAATTTAAATATCTAAGTACAAATCACCACTAAGATGCGTGGGAATCCGCGCAACAAAAGTATATTAGCGGACGATATTTTCAAAAATTCATTTTTTTTAAAAGATAGAAGGCGCCACCGCCGAATGATAAAGATTGTTGTCAGTGAAGATTTTGACCCTTGAAACTCCGTATTCGTATCTCTAGTTATATATTCCCAACTCAATATTCCAAAACCACTACGCCACTTTTGTTACCCTCGAAGCTATGTGTTATTGAAGTGGATCCGGACTTACGAGTACATACTCAAAATCCGAAGCTTTGGTTCATTCAGGACCACACACGCAGTAAATTTGACCAAATGTTTGACGTTATTTGTAGAAGATCCTAGAGAACTGTCACACACTATTTTCACCCAAGTTGAGTACACTGAGAGAAAAAAGTTCTGTTAAAATTACAGAAATTTTCTGGAAGCATTTATGCCAGAATATTTCTGTAAATTTTACCATTTATTTTGGTTTTTTAGGATAACAGTAAAAGGGTTTTATTTTTTACAGTAAAAACTAATAGTACTTTTCAAAGAACATGTGTAGTAAATTTTACAAACGTTTTGTTTTTTCTGCAGAGCAACATCTGTTAAAATTAAAAATGCGAAGTTGTAACTGTTACAACAACTTCGTTTATTGTACAGATTTGATTCTGTAAAAATTCTAGAATTTTGCTGGGAGGGGCAACTAATGTTATTGCCCCTTCAAAAGCTCAAATTTTCAATTAAAAGCATTTAAAGCTTATAGAAGCTCAACTGTGTCTTTCCCCGCTAATTTGCATAGTAGTCAAACAGTAACATATGCATTCGGTGAAGCTACACTCCTTTAAAAATTAAAAACCATTCTCATTTTATTATTGTGGATTTGTGTACCTTAAATTCATAAACGACTCTAAAGACTAAAATACACTTTGTATGATAACTGTTGTTACTGTTAATGCCTTAATGACATTCGCGACCGATTACTCACTTTACATCGGGGGCTAAGCTCCTAGACCCCCGTTTCGTTTCTCCTTGCCCCCACCGACTTCTAAAACGTTCCTACGCCCCTGAAATGAGGAGCGGAAGGGAAGGCAATGTCTCGCCCAAACTTGAAAGTACATCATCCCCCCCTCCATCTTGAATCGATGAAACCGTGTTAATTTTCAAACAGAAGATTTAATTTTTACCCTACTTTATTGAATAAACAAATATAATGGTCGGACTTGGGAGTTTGAACTCCAGACTTACAAGTTCTACCAGAGCCTTTGTTTTTAATGCTCCAGCCGCTGATTGCCGTGATTTATCTTAATCGTTTCACTTAGGGCTTAAAGCCATTTTAAGCGTTTTATATATTTGACATGCATTAAATCTAATTGTAGAAGGCGATACATGTTAGCCCTAACTCCAGATGGCGATAATCGCGACTCGGCCTTAATGATTATAAGGGACCCCAAAAACAGTTTCGCGGTTGGACCCCGAACCCATAGCTACGTCACTGAGAAAGCTAATATTTTTAGAATATAATTTATCAAAAACAAATTTTATATTAAAAATAAATAAATGTGGTGGATTTTATATCTCTTTAACTTCATTTGAATTGCTTGTGTATTTATCTTTAATTAAGACTAAACACACTAGAACCGTATAGGAACCGGAACCGATCGCTTTTAAATTTTGAGAACCGGAACCGATAAATTAAAATTTTAAGAACTGGAACCGGTTTCCCCTTTCTATAAAAGCTTGTAGAGGTTAACGGAAATAGTAAATGTAAGGAGCTGTTGCTCACGTGGCATGAATGGCTTTCCACCACCCTCCTACGTATTATAACCCGGCCACCTGATTAAGGCATTAAAAGCCTCTTGATGTCTTGGGCCTAGCTAATTATTATTATCATCTATTTGCAAAATGATTATTTCAATACTTATTTTGAAACGGGCATCAGTAAAAACCCCTGGAGAATCTTCATCCAGAAACGTCGATTCAGATTCCCAGAACTCTTTCATTTTAAATCAACGATTGCGAAAAGTAAACAAGACATCAGCGTTGATAAGCTCCTTGAAGTTAGATTGAATTAAGGTTTCGTTGTCATGGAAATTTAAAACAGCGTTTATCACACTTAATTTATTTGTCCTTTACTCGAACTTTTTGGTTCCTCCCCAAATTTTGAAACTGAATTTCGTTGGCGTTTTTCGTCAAGTACAAAAACTCCAAACCTACATGTAAGACTGCTATTTTAAGCATAGTATAACGATATGAAATCCACATTCACTAAACGTTCAAGCGATTGGGCACCATTTAGTTACACCAAAAGATTTAAAATGCACATTATTGTACAATGTTTAATAGCAATTATATAACTAACATATTTAGGCCATCTTCAGAGTAACATATAATGTACAATAAACACCATTGTCTTTAAAGAAATTGCAATAAGTGATTTTATGGACAGGTAGCCAAAAACTTGACAAGTGCTTTTATAACATACTAGCTTTAATACCCGGCTTTGCCCGGGGTCTTTCTGATTTCTACATAATAAAAGTACGGCACCATAACAAAACCGTCTTCAGAAAACTTCGTATTTTTATTTCCTTGTGACGATTCTTCCTAATAACTTTTGCGAGAGTTAACTTTGAGTTTGTTTGTTCTTTCTATAATACGCGAAAGAATACCGAAAAATAATACGGTGAAAAATACGTGCGAAAAGCAAAACTCGCTAACTTTCAAAACGCGAAAGAATACCGAAAAATAATGAGGTGAAAAATACGGGCGAAAAGCAAAACTCGCTAACTTTCAAAACGCGAAAGAATACCGAAAAATAATGAGGTGAAAAATACGGGCGAAAAGCAAAACTCGCTAACTTTCAATACGCGAAAGAATACCGAAAAATAATACGGTGAAAAATACGTGCGAAAAGCAAAACTCGCTAACTTTCAATACGCGAAAGAATACCGAAAAATAATACGGTGAAAAATACGTGCGAAAAGCAAAACTCGCTAACTTTCAATACGCGAAAGAAAACCGAAAAATAATACGGTGAAAAATACGTGCGAAAAGCAAAACTCGCTAACTTTCAATACGCGAAAGAATACCGAAAAATAATACGGTGAAAAATACGTGCGAAAAGCAAAACTCGCTAACTTTCAATACGCGAAAGAAAACCGAAAAATAATACGGTGAAAAATACGTGCGAAAAGCAAAACTCGCTAACTTTCAATACGCGAAAGAATACCGAAAAATAATACGGTGAAAAATACGTGCGAAAAGCAAAACTCGCTAACTTTCAATACGCGAAAGAAAACCGAAAAATAATACGGTGAAAAATACGTGCGAAAAGCAAAACTCGCTAACTTTCAATACGCGAAAGAATACCGAAAAATAATACGGTGAAAAATACGTGCGAAAAGCAAAACTCGCTAACTTTCAATACGCGAAAGAATACCGAAAAATAATACGGTGAAAAATACGTGCGAAAAGCAAAACTCGCTAACTTTCAATACGCGAACGAATACCGAAAAATAATACGGTGAAAAATACGTGCGAAAAGCAAAACTCGCTAACTTTCAATACGCGAAAGAAAACCGAAAAATAATACGGTGAAAAATACGAGCGAAAAGCAAAACTCGCTAACTTTCAATACGCGAAAGAATACCGAAAAATAATACGGTGAAAAATACGTGCGAAAAGCAAAACTCGCTAACTTTCAATACGCGAAAGAATACCGAAAAATAATACGGTGAAAAATACGTGCGAAAAGCAAAACTCGCTAACTTTCAATACGCGAAAGAATACCGAAAAATAATACGGTGAAAAATTCGTGCGAAAAGCAAAACTCGCTAACTTTCAATACGCGAAAGAAACCCGAAAAATAATACGGTGAAAAATACGAGCGAAAAGCAAAACTCGCTAACTTTCAATACGCGAAAGAATACCGAAAAATAATACGGTGAAAAATACGGGCGAAAAGCAAAACTCGCTAACTTTCAATACGCGAAAGAATACCGAAAAATAATACGGTGAAAAATACGTGCGAAAAGCAAAACTCGCTAACTTTCAATACGCGAACGAATACCGAAAAATAATACGGTGAAAAATACGTGCGAAAAGCAAAACTCGCTAACTTTCAATACGCGAAAGAAAACCGAAAAATAATACGGTGAAAAATACGAGCGAAAAGCAAAACTCGCTAACTTTCAATACGCGAAAGAATACCGAAAAATAATACGGTGAAAAATACGTGCGAAAAGCAAAACTCGCTAACTTTCAATACGCGAAAGAAAACCGAAAAATAATACGGTGAAAAATACGAGCGAAAAGCAAAACTCGCTAACTTTCAATACGCGAAAGAATACCGAAAAATAATACGGTGAAAAATACGGGCGAAAAGCAAAACTCGCTAACTTTCAATACGCGAAAGAATACCGAAAAATAATACGGTGAAAAATACGTGCGAAAAGCAAAACTCGCTAACTTTCAATACGCGAAAGAAAACCGAAAAATAATGCGGTGAAAAATACGTGCGAAAAGCAAAACTCGCTAACTTTCAATACGCGAAAGAAAACCGAAAAATAATACGGTGAAAAATACGTGCGAAAAGCAAAACTCGCTAACTTTCAATACGCGAAAGAAAACCGAAAAATAATACGGTGAAAAATACGTGCGAAAAGCAAAACTCGCTAACTTTCAATACGCGAAAGAATACCGAAAAATAATACGGTGAAAAATACGTGCGAAAAGCAAAACTCGCTAACTTTCAATACGCGAAAGAAAACCGAAAAATAATACGGTGAAAAATACGTGCGAAAAGCAAAACTCGCTAACTTTCAATACGCGAAAGAATACCGAAAAATAATACGGTGAAAAATACGTGCGAAAAGCAAAACTCGCTAACTTTCAATACGCGAAAGAAAACCGAAAAATAATACGGTGAAAAATACGTGCGAAAAGCAAAACTCGCTAACTTTCAATACGCGAAAGAATACCGAAAAATAATACGGTGAAAAATACGTGCGAAAAGCAAAACTCGCTAACTTTCAATACGCGAAAGAATACCGAAAAATAATACGGTGAAAAATACGTGCGAAAAGCAAAACTCGCTAACTTTCAATACGCGAACGAATACCGAAAAATAATACGGTGAAAAATACGTGCGAAAAGCAAAACTCGCTAACTTTCAATACGCGAAAGAATACCGAAAAATAATATGGTGAAAAATACGTGCGAAAAGCAAAACTCGCTAACTTTCAATACGCGAAAGAATACCGAAAAATAATACGGTGAAAAATACGTGCGAAAAGCAAAACTCGCTAACTTTCAATACGCGAAAGAATACCGAAAAATAATACGGTGAAAAATACGAGCGAAAAGCAAAACTCGCTAACTTTCAATACGCGAAAGAATACCGAAAAATAATACGGTGAAAAATTCGTGCGAAAAGCAAAACTAGCTAACTTTCAATACGTGAAAGAATACCGAAAAATAATACGGTGAAAAATACGTGCGAAAAGCAAAACTCGCTAACTTTTAATACGCGAACGAATACCGAAAAATAATACGGTGAAAAATACGTGCGAAAAGCCAAACTCGCTAACTTTCAATACGCGAACGAATACCGAAAAATAATACGGTGAAAAATACGTGCGAAAAGCAAACCTCGCTAACTTTCAATACGCGAACGAATACCGAAAAATAATACGGTGAAAAATACGTGCGAAAAGCAAAACTCGCTAACTTTCAATACGCGAACGAATACCGAAAAATAATACGGTGAAAAATTCGTGCGAAAAGCAAAACTCGCTAACTTTCAATACGTGAAAGAATACCGAAAAATAATACGGTGAAAAATACGTGCGAAAAGCAAAACTCGCTAACTTTCAATACGCGAACGAATACCGAAAAATAATACGGTGAAAAATACGTGCGAAAAGCAAAACTCGCTAACTTTCAATACGCGAAAGAATACCGAAAAATAATACGGTGAAAAATACGTGCGAAAAGCAAAACTCGCTAACTTTCAATACGCGAAAGAATACCGAAAAATAATACGGTGAAAAATACGTGCGAAAAGCAAAACTCGCTAACTTTCAATACGTGAAAGAATACCGAAAAATAATACGGTGAAAAATACGTGCGAAAAGCAAAACTCGCTTACTTTCAATACGTGAAAGAATACCGAAAAATAATACGGTGAAAAATACGGGCGAAAAGCAAAACTCGCTAACTTTCAATACGCGAAAGAATACCGAAAAATAATACGGTGAAAAATAATTGTTGGCCAGGGACTAATTACCGGCTGCGGGAGGGCGAAAACGTAGGGGGCAACCGGAACGGGTCCCAGAGGAAATGAATGAATGAATGGTTTTATTTGGTTTTCGTATAAAACCGAACCCTTTTACAACAGGGGGAGCTCAACCAGCATTTTTAAAATCAAATATATATTGAAATTACAGAGATTAAGATATAAAATTATTAAATAGCTACATTAAAATTTTGAAAATTATTCCTCTTTTAATATTCGTTGTTTCTGCCAGTACCACTTAGTCAACATGTGCTTCAGAAAAGGTGGGTGCCAAGTAGAATCGGTAAAGCCAAGAAGATCTTCCAAATGTAGGTAGAAACAGGATTCTCTCCAGGTCGGAACCCCTTCGATATCATTCAACGCTGAACACCCCAAAAGAACGTGTAGCAAGATTTCCCTCTCCTCTCCGCACTGTAAGCATTTAGGTGAGCAACCAAATAGCTGCGCACATCGTTCACCAGTTAGCAATGCACCTGTCCTTGCCTGAAAGAGAAGCCCACTTGCGAAACTGCCATCGTAAAAATCCTCCGTGCACGGCTTGGTTTTGTTCCTATACACCTGAAGAGACCCGTGTCCCGCCACCTTATTACGCCACTTCAGCTCCGCGTGTCTCTCGACATCACGGGCAACGTGAAGACTCCACTGTTTCTCTGACGTCGCGGTGTCTCTCTCCGTACCCACACCATATTCTCGATCCAGTTTAGCCGCTCTTCTTGTGAAACGGGTATTGAAATGACTCAAATTTCGCGTAACGACATATACTTTTTTGACCAATCGTGTAGGCGCCATGAATTTCAATTGAGTTTGCTCCGTGCCTCTCTTCGACCATGAGGAAGAGAGACCGAGAGCGAGGGGGGGGGAGAAAAGTAAGGGGACGGTCGTCGATCGGTCCACGGAAGCCACAAAGACACAAACATTGAGGATTATATATAAGAAGATAATAATATTGTTAAAACGCATTTTTTTTATTGATCGTTCAACCTGAAATGCATACTATTTTAAAAAACCCTGCAGTTTATCCCCAAAGAAAACATTGGTCATAAAACCTATGTAATATGTTTAATTATTAATTATTTTGACACTTAAATGCCTTTAGACAAGTAAGGCTGGAATTATTTAAGGAAAATTATTCAGATTACTTCCAAGGTGTTTTAGTAATCAGCTAGGCCAAAACCCAAGGCACCAAAATAGGCCTAAGTCGACTAGGGACTGGTAAAGTAAATTACCGGTGGCTGAGTTACAATGCGTAGGATGGTGGTGGCAAGCCCTTCATGCCACGCGAGCAGACAGCTCACTTCCGTTAACCTCAGTAAATTGTTTATGATTAGAAAGCTACCGTATAGAAGCTTATACCGGCTGTACTATAGCAAGCGATAATTCCGCCATCTTTAATCCAAGATGGAGGAGGTCAGCATTACGTGATCTATTGTCCGTTTTTATATTTTGGCGCAATTTGGAAAATGTCACCCCACCTGTTTTTAAGCAATTGATTTATTGTGACCAGGTTTGACCAGTTCCTCAGGAAGGGATTCATGGAGATTTTGAAGAGTCGATTCGCATTATTTTAAGGAACACGTCGGAAAAGAAATAAATTCTAATAATTAGCAGCTTGTAGTCAGCAAACGCCTGGGTTCTACTAGAAAACAGTTTAGACAGTTCAGAACTCATGATCTTGAAAATTTCGAATGGAACACGTGGTGACAGAGTTTCGCGCGAAGTAGCCTGCATCGTGTCATCGGATACATCTTGTTAATTCTACAGAAAAAAATTGGCAATAATAATCAGCTAAGCTAAAGCAAAGGCCTAAATGAACTAGTGACTTGTGACGCCAATTGCCGGTGGCCGTGTTATATTACGTAGGAGGTTGTTGTAAAGCCTTCACTAATTAAAACCCTGAACTACAGCAAGTGTTGATTGAAATTGGTTCCGAGTTTTCAATCGGTGCCACAAACTGAGATCAAAACCGGCCCCTCTGGCTGCTGGGCGAGAGTGGTAAACACTTGGCCCCCCACTGATACGTTCTTACGAAAATGGTTCTCCAACGGAGCGATGACGTCACTTGATCCGAACGGGAAATAAGAGTAGTTTCTGAACAGGTCAAAGAAATACGATATTATATACCAAAAGAAACTAATAATCATTAATAACAAACGTAGAGATAGGTTTGGGATCATTGGGTCACTAGAAACAGGTCAAGCAGGTTAGTGGTCTGCTACTATTCTATATTCACCTCTGACCACTCTAAGAGAGTTTGCAATCCTTTTCTGTGTTGCCAAACCTTTAGCGCAATTTCCTGACGCCCAAGTTGCGAATCGCAACACGCCAACCCTAAAACGGTGAAAGTTGCTCAAACCCTATTTTCCTCAACGGCTGGCTGTAAACATATTTGTCAATGACACTTTCTAAATAGGAATCGACGATTGTGAACACGCTTATTTCAAATGTCCTACGAAATGCAACTTATTACTTGTGATAAATTTCAAATTTGGCCGAGATGGAATTTTCCCCCCTTTCTTTTGGAAAACATGAAGGGAAAAAAATAATTTTTAAATATCACTTTATTTGCATTTTGTACAAATGAAAGACATTGGGGGTTCAAAGTTACACTGTAAAGTATAATTTTATAAATTGTCGTAAATTTAAAGTAAAATTTGGAAATAATTTATGTCACCGTACAAAAGATAATAAAAATTAAAAATACTTGAAAAACAGTTAATTTTAAAAATTTATGAAATACAATATTTTAAAAATTACTTTTAAATTTGGAATAAATTTATAATTTTGTATCTTATTTTAATTAAATTTTGTTTTGTTAAAGTGGTTTTATATAAATTAAATTAAATCTTTTTCACTTTGATTTGTGAATGTTCAACTCATGTCTTATGCGGTTGCCACTTTGGCTGAAATGCTTCCCGCACTTAAACCGACACGGATACGGCTTCTCGCCGGTGTGGGTTCGCGAATGCTTCTTCTGCGTTGAGCTGTCACTGAAGCACTGTTCGCAGTGTGTGCACTCGTACGGCTTAGCCCCCGAATGGATACGTAAATGAGTGTTAAGCGAAGAACGATGCACAAAACTTTTCCCGCAAAAATCACACCTGTATTTTTGTTCGTCTTTACTTTTGTGGCGCAAACTGTGCGTTTTGAAACTTTTCTGGTCGTTGAATTGTTTTCGGCAAACGATTTTTGTAAGTTTGTCGATATGACCGCAAGTAATTTGTTCGCGACACAAATCCTTCAAATCAGCCCTAGCCGGCACAGACGCGGTTTTAGAATTTGGGCTATTCATTTCAGTCTGCGTATTAACCTCGTTCGAGGATGTTGCCCCCTGTGGTGCCGTCGGACTGCTGAATGACGTATCATTGTCCGCGGAAACCAGAATGGTTGACGAGGCTGAAATGGACATTCCGAATTAATAAGTGGAAATTGACTATAAATGTAATAAATATAGTTACTCGTATCACTTGTGGCAAGTTGTTCATCCAGCGAACAGGTTTCGACGTTGATTACTAGCGACACAGCGCCTTGCCGGCTGATGGAATACAGATTAATGGCCGCTTGCAAGTCGTCCTCGGTCATATTTGGGTAGGCGGACATAAGACGTGGAGTTGGACGGGGCAGATTAGCGGCTGTTGGAGGGCAGTGATTGCGCACGTGATGGTCGAGGTGTAAAACTGGAGCCATGATGGTCGCGAAAGAGAAACTTCGTTGAGCGGCGAAGACCGAAGAGAGCGAGAGGACGTCTTGGAAGATGGTAAGATGCGGAAACACGGACCTCCCAGCCTCTCGAACTTGGTTTTATACGAAGACCGCGTCCGCTAACAGTCCTTATCTGCCGCGCCAGCAACCCTTTGAACCACCATCCACCCCCCTCTCGTTTCAGTAGATGATAGCTTCTTATCACCCCCGAAAGTGAGAGCTCCCTTCTAATTGGCGGACCACAGACGCGAGAAAGTTTTTCTGGGGTCCACGAGGACCATACGCCGAAAATTTTTACGAAAAGAATACATTTACAAATAAACGAATCATATCAACTTTGATAATGTTTGTATATATATCTAGTCCAATATCTAGTTTAACTAAGCCTAGTTTATAATAAATTTTTAAATATATGAAAATATGTAAATATTTTAATATATTCCATACCAATTTAGTTACTTTGAGTGTGTGTTATAACCAATAAACAAAAAAGTCATTTTCACACGTTACTGGCTTCGCAAAAAGTTTAATAAATAAATAATTATCCTTCTTTAAATGCTGCTGTAATTTTAATTGATTTACAGATTAACAAGCCAAATTGAAGACTAGATTGATTTGTACGTAATTCAAATAAGTGACATAAAACACAAATAAATAAATAAAATGGGAAAAATTACTTAATCTAGATTCAGGCGTTGATTTTCATGTAGTTTTCTTTATTCTAAAATAACACCCTGAGCGTTTTGAAGAATCAGGCGTGCGTAAAACAGCAATTAATTATACCGCTACTGATATTGGCTTAAATCATATTCCATAACCTTACGTCGGAAAAATGTGTTTCCTTAATAATTAAATATAAAGGAGTTGGTTCTGAAATAATTCTTTGAAATACGCGATGCCGTTGCGTAGAAGCCCGCCAACGACCTCTGCTGCAGACTGTGCGAAATGTGCTTCCAATCTAGCGACTTCTAAATGAAAACGGCCCGTGCAGTTCGTGCCGCGAGGAGGTGAGCCACGAACCATCTCAAAACGGCGGCTGACGTTGAATCCGAGCTGAGCTCACCCCGCTCTTCGCGTTTAGCGCTCAAGTGCCGACTACTTTCCGCTTTTGAAGATCAATTTCGTTCAACTTTATTAATGTAGCCCCGGGCTGGGCTCTCTTTGGAAAATTGTTTTTTATAAATATTCCACTTCAGAGGCAAGGTTATCGAAATATCCCCAGAGCCTAAATTAATGCCTTAAAAGTCGCTCGATGACTTAGGCCTAAGGTGGTGCCTTGGGTATTAGCCTAGCTGATTATTATTATTATTAATATTATTTAAGTCATTTCGGAGTCGTAAATGTGTCGATTTGAAGTCGGCCCTCGTATTATTTTATAGTCAACAGCAAATTTATGATATAAAAATACATTGACATGTTCAAGTGGCCATCGACTTCTACCGAAATAAAAATAGGACCGAAATCATGTCATTTAAGGTTCTTAAACATAGCTTCAAAGTAACATATTACACGATAACTTTAGTAAGCCGATCTCACCTTGTCACGACGATGAGCTCATTACAGCAGCCTTAGTGGTGCCATCTCCAGATTCATTGCTAAAGTATTAATTTTCTTGAAAATATAGCTTATGTTAGATAAAAAGTGCATCATAAAAGAATTTAGAGATGGCACTAGTGTAGGTACATTTTTTCTGCTATGACAGAAAGTTACATTAAGTAGAATCTCTAATTTATTTTTAGCAATCGAAACAGTAGAAAATACTTGATGATTTTAGAAAATATGATTTATAAAAATATTTGGCATTGGGTACGGGAGTAGTGGCTCACTCCTGTAATCCCAGGCGTCCGGGAGGCAGAGTTTGTGGAAGGCCGTGTGAGGACGAATACCAATCCCCCAACGGGTGGTCGGGATACTCCCGCCACGGGTGTCCCCACCCCTGTCCCCACGTATCCCCCCGTTGGCGTGGCCGTTACACATATCTCACCCTGATTAATCAGTTATTGTGTGTGTGCTGGTGTCTAAGGCCTCGGGTCGACACCGATGTGTGTATATCTAAAAAAAAAAAAATGGCATTGGGTTTGCCATTTTAGTCCTTCTTTGATAATAAGAATGCATTGATTTATACCATAATTAACAAAATAAACATAAGTATGGCACAGAACGAATTCGGACATGGTGGTCTGTCGTGGAACGGAAAACACCTACAAGTAAGTTATCTTTTACAGAAGATCAGACTGCCATTTTGAATAATTCTCGTCAAATAAATTAAATTAAATTTAAATTAAAACGGTCTTATTTAACCCTTGTTAATTAATTTTATATTTTTATAATAATATAATTTTTATTATATTTATATTTTGTCCGTTGTAATCTTTCCATTCTTAAAAATACAGTGTCAAAGTTCATTTTCTCGAACATTTTGGTATTTTCATCGCGCAGTAACGAAAGAGTTCGAGTGAAAGACAAACAAATAACGTTTGATAAACGCGGTTTTACATTTCCATGAAGACCAAACCTACATTCCAAGTACAAGCTGGACTTCAAGGGCTTTTCGGGATGGAGATTCCCCGAAGCATTTTTTCATTCTATTCATTGAAATAATCATTTTTCAAATAGATAAGAAAAGTTAATCAACAGATGAAACATTTTAAACTATTTATTAGCATTTAAAGGGAATATACAATGTTGAAATTATTTTCGTTGAGACCGTTGTTGAACGCTTTTTTACGCTGGTTGTCAATTTTGTAAAATATCGTCTGTTGCGGCGTCAGCAGCTAGCCTTACTCCGCGCTGCGATGTCACGTGACCGTTGAGCAACGGAAAAACCTGCTCAATGGACGGGCAACTTGACGTCAAAACCGGAAGTCAAAAGACCCGTTCAGCTCAGCGTTGAGCTTATTATGAGTTACTGAACGCAGTCAAGGCTCGTGCAGTGTTTTGTCTCGTGATCTAAAGTAAATAAATCTTGTTTAATTATTTTCATAATTAATCGGTCCACCATTGTTTAATTTTTACAATTATCTACAATAGAGGTCGTGCCGACTAATGAAATTTAAATCTTCCACCTTCAACCAGGTGCGGGAAGAAAAAATTACTTGTTGAGGAACATGCGATTTTATTTGTGGTACCATAAGTCTATAATTTTTTTCCATAAGTTTGTCACTTTGGGGGATATTTTACTGAGAGCTAGTAACGGAGTAACGTTATCACAAGATGAAAATCTCCCCCTAGCGAGGCGCTGTCAAGGCTAGTGTGACGCGGGAGTAAGCGGACGCAAAACGGCGACGAAGCCCGTAATGCAGTCTGTCTTGTGAATAGCTTTCTGTAAAACTTTTGTATGTGAACAATAGGAAGTGCCTAAAAATAAACATGCAAGCAAAAACTAACAGTCGTGAGGTAAATTCAGTAAAAAGCGCCACCGGAAATAACAATTCGAAATTATCAAAACTTAGTTCGCGACATCTACTGATGGTTAAAAACAACATTCGAAAAGAACAATCTCAAAATTAGACGTAGGCTTAAAAGAGACGCAAAAAAGTTGGGTCTCTCAAACGTTTATTCCCATTCGACCGAAATCCCATTCGACCGAATCCCATTCGACCGAAAGAATTTTAAAATGTATCCCAATTGGCGGGGTGATTTGGTATTTTATTTATAAGGTATGTACTATCGAAGATCCATGTTTAGGTTAGGCTAGGTTAGGTTAGGTTAGGTTAGGTTAGGTTAGGTTAGAGTTGGTTAAGTTTACTATTTCAGTTTTGGTTCAGTTACTTTTCTTGACTAGGTGAAGATAAAAATATAATTCATGCTCATTCCAAAAGCCAATTTATATAGCAGCGTTCGGTCGAATGGGACACATAAAAGCGTTCGGTCGAATGGGACACATAATAACCGCACGTTTCAACGGAATTCGGTCGAATGGGACACCTCAAAAACCGCCTTCGGTCGAATGGGATTTCGGTCGAATGGGACTAAAGCCTCTCAAACTACAGACCTATACTCCGATCACGAATCTATTCGTGTAGGTTTAAGAATTAATATTAAATTAATAATCTACTACTACCTTGCGGAAATTACTGTAACAAGCAGTGCATTTTATATATCTAATATTTCAATGGGGAAATTAAAGGGATATTCCACCTTATAGTTGAAATATCATTTTACTATAACCTAGTAACCTACTTTTTAAGCCTCGGTCAAATATTATTTACATTTTAAATTAATATTTAACATTATTTTAATTTAATATTTTAAAATTATTTTAATTTCATATTTTAACATTATTTTCATTATTTATTTTAAAATAATTTACGGTTTGTCTAACTTTCATTTTGTACGAATTAATATATTTATTCGCATAATTTAAATTAAATTGCACCTTTATCAGATTACCAAAGAATCATTTTCTCGACACCCGTGACCTTCGAGAAATCACGTGAGATTATTTAATTTATTATTTAATCTGGTCATCGATAGAAGGCGCTTTCCGCAGTTTTTACCTCACGAATGGGTCTTGCTGGCACACGCTCTCCGTGTAAAATTGGGGGTCTATTTTATTTCACATGTCTATGGGTACATTCCCACTGTCCCTATTCTATTTGAGCGGTCGTTAATGGGGTCACTAGATCCCCAGGTGCAATCCATACTCGACATCCTATAACCTTCCGGGGAGGTAGTTTGCGGTGGACGAATAAGCCACTAAAGTCCTCAGCTGCGCGAGGGTGGGTTCCGGGCAGCCCACGGTGTCTCCTTTTGTCGGGCCGTGATGAGGGCGTTTGTTTGCTATTTGTGTGGCAGTCACGAAAGCTGGCGAACGTTGTTTCGCAAAGTGCACTGTTGTCCCGGCCTGATTAGTCTCGTAGGCCGCTGTAGCGCTTAGGCGGAACGGCGGGGTGCAAATACATAGTTCTATGTCTATGGGTACAGACGATGGGTCGGCTATTCGTGGCCGTTTATATCGGCCGATATTCAGAAAGTTATCTATCATAACAGTATAGTGTATATGATACTATCATTGTAAAAGACGGTTGAGTACACTGTCATGCCATTACATTCAAATTTTTCTTCCAAATAATCTTGCCAGAGCATATCCGAATATGATTCTTTTCATTTTACGTGATACATAATTCCATGAATGTATTCATTTCAACCATGAATATCGAACTATATCATTACCCTTTCAACCATCCGGGGCTAAGATGGGTGGTTCCTTTCGGCGTTTTACGTAATCAGTTGAGCCAATCAGGAGACAGACACGGTCATTGAATGGATCCAGAAAATGTCCGGGATTGCGCGATTTAACCGCAAAATGACCACACTGTTAAAAAAAGGCGTTAAAAGCTAATTGTTGAAAATGAACGAAGCCGTTGCCGAGGGAGGAAATGAGAGACAGTTCGTTCTACAAACTTTCCTTCGTTCAATTTAGAACGAAATCTCTAACCACGGACTGTAAATTTTAGAGGACGAGTAAAGCGTAGCCCTCCCCTGTAGAATTTTGGTTTCCCCGTGCATCAATCACTTCGAAATAGAGAGAGAGAGAGAGTCCGTCAAGGTCATTTGTACCACGCATAGAGCTAGTCCCCCCCCCACGCATGTTATCTGGATATCTGGCCGACCGAAAGACAAGCGCTTAGTTAATGGCCTTGAGCGACTTCCGTCAGCCTGATCGGTGAACGGGGCGTAAAATACCTCGGGAATACCGGTCCTCTAAAATTTACAGTCCGTGATCTAACCCTCAGCGTTAAATAATTCTTAAGTCGCACCTCTGTAGAATGCGTGGAGGGTAGATCAGCGAGCCTCCCCTTCTAGAATGTCTTACCAGTACTTTAAATTTTAACGACAGAATATTGGAAATTAATTAAAATATTATATGCTTATGTCTGATTGTTAAACAAATTAACTGATGAAAAACCCTTTCGTTAAGCCTAATTGGTGCATTTGGTGGTGTTTGATACTGGGAGGAAAATTTATTTTGGGCGAAAAACTGGGCTATAACGGAAATGTTATATTTAATTTAGGCGAAAAAATGGGCTACTTTGGAAATTTACATTGGGGGAGAAATTGGGCTACTTTGGAAATATCCGTTTGGGGGAGAAATTGGGCTACTTTGGAAATTTACATTGGGGGAGAAATTGGGCTACTTTGGAAATATCCGTTGGGGGAGAAATTGGGCTACTTTGGAAATATCCGTTGGGGAGAAATTGGGCTACTTTGGAAATATCCGTTGGGGGAGAAATAGGGCTACTTTGGAAATATCCGTTGGGGGAGAAATTGGGCTACTTTGGAAATATCCGTTGGGGGAGAAATTGGGCTACGTTGGAAATATCCGTTGGGGGAGAAATTGGGCTACTTTGGAAATATCCGTTGGGGGAGAAATTGGGCTACTTTGGAAATATCCGTTGGGGGAGAAATTGGGCTACTTTGGAAATATCCGTTGGGGGAGAAATAGGGCTACTTTGGAAATATCCGTTGGGGGAGAAATTGGGCTACTTTGGAAATATCCGTTTGGGGAGAAATTGGGCTACTTTGGAAATATACATTGGGGGAGAAATTGGGCTACTTGTGAAATATCAGTTGGGGGAGAAATTGGGCTAGTTTGGAAATATACATTGGGGAGAAATTGGGCTACTTTGGAAATATCCGTTTGGGGAGAAATTGGGCTACTTTGGAAATATACATTGGGAAGAAATTGGGCTACTTTGGAAATATACATTGGGGAGAAATTGGGCTACTTTGGAAATATCCGTTGGGTGAGAAATTGGGCTACTTTGGAAATATACATTGGGGAGAAATTGGGCTACTTTGGAAATATACATTGGGGGAGAAATTGGGCATCTTTGGAAATATCCGTTGCGGAGAAATTGGGTTACTTTGGAAATATCCGTTGGGGGAGAAATTGGGCTACTTTGGAAATATCCGTTGGGGGAGAAATTGGGCTACTTTGGAAATATCCGTTGGTGGAGAAATTGGGCTACTTTGGAAATATACATTGGGGGAGAAATTGGGCTAATTTGGAAATATCCGTTTGGGGGAGAAATTGGGCTACTTTGGAAATATACATTGGGGATAAATTAGGCTACTTTGGAATGATACGTTGGGGAAGAAATTGGGCTACTTTGGAAATATACATTAGGGGAGAAATTGGGCTACTTTGGAAATATATATTGGGGAGAAATTGGGCTACTTTGGAAATATACATTAGGGGAGAAATTGGGCTACTTTGGAAATATACATTGGGGAGAAATTGGGCTACTTTGGAAATATACATTGGGGGAGAAATTGGGCTACTTTGGAAATATACGTTGGGGGAGAAATTGGGCTAATTTGGAAATATACATTGGGGAGAAATTGGGCTACTTTGGAAATATACATTGGGGGAGAAATTGGGCTACTTTGGAAATATCCGTTTGGGGGAGAAATTGGGCTACTTTGGAAATATACATTGGGGAGAAATTGGGCTACTTTGGAAATCTACATTGGGGGAGAAATTGGGCTACTTTGGAAATATACATTGGGGGAGAAATTGGGCTACTTTGGAAATATCCGTTGGGGGAAAAATTGGGCTACTTTGGATATATCCGTTGGGGGATAAATTGGGCTACTTTGGAAATATCCGTTGGGGAGAAATTGGGCTACTTTGGAAATATCCGTCCAGGGAGAAATTGGGCTACTTTGGATATATCCGTTGGGTGAGAAATTGGGCTACTTTGGATATATCTGTTGGGGGAGAAATTGGGCTACTTTGGAAATATCCGTTGGGGGAGAAATTGGGCTACTTGTGAAATATCAGTTGGGGGAGAAATTGGGCTAGTTTGGAAATATACATTGGGGAGAAATTGGGCTACTTTGGAAATATACGTTTGGGGAGAAATTGGGCTACTTTGGAAATATACATTGGGAAGAAATTGGACAATTTTGGAAATATGCATTGGGGAGAAATTGGGATACTTTGGAAATATCCGTTGGGGGAGAAATTGGGCTACTTTGGATATATCTGTTGGGGGAGAAATTGGGCTACTTTGGAAATATCCGTTGGGGGAGAAATTGGGCTTCTTTGGAAATATCCGTTGGGGGAGAAATTCGGCTACTTTGGAAATATACATTGGGGGAGAAATTGGGCTACTTTGGAAATATACATTGGGGAGAAATTGGGCTACTTTGGAAATCTACATTGGGGGAGAAATTGGGCTACTTTGGAAATATACATTGGGGGAGAAATTGGGCTACTTTGGAAATATCCGTTGGGGGAAAAATTGGGCTACTTTGGATATATCCGTTGGGGGAGAAATTGGGCTACTTTGGAAATATCCGTTGGGGGAGAAATTGGGCTACTTTGGAAATATCCGTTCAGGGAGAAATTGGGCTACTTTGGATATATCCGTTGGGGGAGAAATAGGGCTACTTTGGATATATCCGTTGGGGGAGAAATATGGCTACTTTGGAAATGTCCGTTTGGGGAGAAATTGGGCTACTTTGGAAATATCCGTTGGGGGAGAAATTGGGCTACTTTGGAAATATTCGTTGGGGGAGAAATTGGGCTACTTTGGAAATATCCGTTTGGGGAGAAATTGGGCTACTTTGGAAATATACATTGGGCTACTTTGGAAATATACATTGGGGGAGAAATTGGGCTACTTTGGAAATATATATTGGGGAGAAATTGGGCTACTTTGGAAATATACATTAGGGGAGAAATTGGGCTACTTTGGAAATATACATTGGGGAGAAATTGGGCTACTTTGGAAATATACATTGGGGGAGAAATTGGGCTACTTTGGAAATATACGTTGGGGGAGAAATTGGGCTAATTTGGAAATATACATTGGGGAGAAATTGGGCTACTTTGGAAATATACATTGGGGGAGAAATTGGGCTACTTTGGAAATATCCGTTTGGGGGAGAAATTGGGCTACTTTGGAAATATACATTGGGCTACTTTGGAAATATACATTGGGGGAGAAATTGGGCTACTTTTGAAATATCACTTGGGGGAGAAATTGGGCTAGTTTGGAAATATACATTGGGGAGAAATTGGGCTACTTTGGCAATATACATTGGGGATAAATTGGGCTACTTTGGAAATATCCATTGGGGAGAAATTGGGCTACTTTGGAAATATCCGTTGGGGGAGAAATAGGGCTACTTTGGAAATATCTGTTTGGGGAGAAATTGGGCTACTTTGGAAATATCCGTTGGGGGAGAAATTGGGCTACTTTGGAAATATCCGTTGGGGGAGAAATTGGGCTACTTTGGAAATATCCGTTGGGGGAGAAATAGGGCTACTTTGGAAATATCCGTTGGGGGAGAAATTGGGCTACTTTGGAAATATCCGTTTGGGGAGAAATTGGGCTACTTTGGAAATATACATTGGGAAGAAATTGGGCTACTTTGGAAATATACATTGGGGGAGAAATTGGGCTACTTTTGAAATATCAGTTGGGGGAGAAATTGGGCTAGTTTGGAAATATACATTGGGGAGAAATTGGGCTACTTTGGAAATATCCGTTTGGGGAGAAATTGGGCTACTTTGGAAATATACATTGGGAAGAAATTGGGCTACTTTGGAAATATACATTGGGGAGAAATGGGGCTACTTTGGAAATATCCGTTGGGGGGAAATTGGGCTACTTTGGAAATATACATTGGGGAGAAATTGGGCTACTTTGGAAATATACATTGGGGGAGAAATTGGGCATCTTTGGAAATATCCGTTGGGGAGAAATTGGGTTACTTTGGAAATATCCGTTGGGGGAGAAATTGGGCTACTTTGGAAATATCCGTTTCGGGAGAAATTGGGCTACTTTGGAAATATCCGTTGGGGGAGAAATTGGGCTACTTTGGAAATATACTTTGGGGGAGAAATTGGGCTACTTTGGAAATATCCGTTGGGGGAGAAATTGGGCTACTATGGAAATATACATTGGGGATAAGTTAGGCTACTTTGGAATGATACGTTGGGGGAGAAATTGGGCTACTTTGGAAATATACATTAGGGGATAAATTGGTATACTTTGGAAATATACATTAGGGGATAAATTGGGCTACTTTGGAAATATACATTGGGGAGAAATTGGGCTACTTTGGAAATAAGTTTGGACTAATTTTGGAATCGCGAGTTGGCAACCCTGATTTTTAGTTTCATCTTAGTTTTCTTTGTTGCTGTTGGCTGCCACGCTAGGTTTCATCGACCTCTGTTGGACGATAACAAAAAGGTAAACTTTAAGTTAGAGTTTCAATTCAACTAAGTAAACCCAATATGAACGCTAATTATTTCCCTTGAGATTAATTTAACTCCTACAACAAACCTACTTAATATAAATTTTATAATACAACGGAGAGTCGTGATATTCAAAGGCCCTAATGCGTCTTTTGGAAATTCAGATTTGCGCGGGAGAATCCCTTAGTTTTCAATACCTTAAACACGAGTAAACAAAAATAAACACTAGAATTTATGCAGAATCTACCAAATTTTAAAGAATTACGTCTAATGTCTCTCATCATGGAGAAAGATCCCATAGATTTTAATGACGAGAACAAACCACAGATAATACGGGTTCTCTTTGAAGACGTCAGTGGATACAATATGAAAGTCTAGAAAACTATTTTTTCGGATTTAAAATGTCGTATTTATATTTTATAGGCATCCTATGCTACATGAGGTGGCGAGAGTTTGTCACAAACTTGTAAACAAGTTCCCTTTTCTAAGAGATAGGCGTCCTACTGGCAAACCATACGTATGTGCAAAAATTTAAATAAAATGTCATGCTTTGTTTATTATGATTACGATTAATGTCATTCTACCATTTAGAGTACATGGTATGATTCATTGCTGCAGAAATTCAGACATAAGCAAATGCCAATGGAGAAATTGCCATCTGTGCAAGAAATCAAGGAGGGGAGTTGTATTGAGGCTCTTCTTATGGCTGCATCCGTAGTCAGAGAGTGTGAGACGCCCAGTGGGTGGGAGCGGGAGGAAAACGTATGTAAAATACCGGCTCGCGTTCCTGTTTTGAGCGCCCTCTAGTTCAAAACTATTGTTGAAGGTTATTTCGGTTTTTATTTTGAGAATTGTGCTGCTTCGGTGTTTCGTCGTGAATACGCTAAAAATGTATGTCGACTAGATTTACTTAGTAAATAAAATTAAATTTTTTTATCACGCGAAGATTAATATCATATAACTAAAGTAAGAGCATTTTCCATATAAAAAAATATTTTGAGTTTTGAAAATTGTTTACTAATTTACGGCATTAGAAAAACAAACACCAAAGCAGCCGAATTCTCAAAATAAAAACCGAAATAACCTTCAACAATTGTTTTGAACTAGAGGGCGCTCAAAACAGGAACGCGAGCCGGTATTTTACATACGTTTTCCTCCCGCTCCCACCCACTGGCCGTCTCACACTCTCTGACTACGGATGCAACCATAAGAAGAGCCTCAATACAACTCCCCTTCCCTTAATCCTCCTTGAAGAAATGAAAGCTACACATAGTTGCAATTCTAAGAACCGGCGAGCGTCTGAGCTAAAAGAAACACCAACAAAAATTAACAGAACTTCACCCACTGTATGATTTTTCAACTTTAAGTGAAAATTGCTATTATGCCATATCCTAGTAAGTTTTTGTAAAATTTTACGTTACAGGTAAAATTTGTATAAGCAGAAGACGAGGAAAGTATTGAATTGCATATTGACGCTTTAAACAAAGAAATAAAAAAATACAAATCAAATACTGCATTACTTGAAGAAAAATTAACCGAACTAAGTGCTTTAGGCAGTCATTCGCTTATGACTACAGCATAAAGGAGGTGTTGGAAAAATTTAATAATTAATCAGGTGAATAAAATCTTATACCCAAAAATTAAATGAAGCTTTTTATTTTCGAGCGAGCGATCATAAGTGAGTTAGCCCACCGATTAGTACGATTCCTTGCGGAGGGGGGGGGGGAGGCTCTCATGTCCCATTTCGATCGCAATATTTTGGTCCCCCCCCCCTGTTTAGGTGGGCAACGAAATAAAACGGAGGCCGAAAAAACAACAAGACTTCAGGCTCTGCAGAAAAAGATGTAGAATACAAAGAAGAACTAGCAAAGATAGTGGAGAAAGATGATAGTCTAGAGCCAGAGGTGCAACAAGGAGTCGGCCATATTATTATCTCAAAGAAAAGCCATTCCAAATCATCAGCTAAGAAGCGTCGTAACAAACAGAAGCGAGAGAGTATGAATGAAACCTTACTCCACATTCGTAAATTAAAAGAAGAGGCTAAGAACAAGAGACGCGAAGAGAAATTAGCCCTCATTCGAGATATCCTTACACCACTTTCTTCAAATATGTGGTTGAAGGTATTACATGCTAAGTGATATTTCTTGTTTAAAACATTCCGTAACCTTTAAAGGGGGTTTTCACTCTAATAGAAACATGGTGAGAGTATTTTGAAATCTACTCACTGAAATAGTGTAAACTAGCCTTGGCGTTCCAATATTTAACCTAAGAGTACAACGTAAAAATCTTTTGTATTGAATATGTTATATTTTGATATATTTAAATGCATTTATTACAATATTAATTCTTGAAAGTTAATAAAACCCAAGCCTGTATTTTACAAATTAGCAAACATTGCGCAAATGCGATTCCTCTTAATAATTCATCTTTTCTATTTCGTGGAAAGGGGGGTCCTCCTTCTCTCTCCTCTCCATCAGAAGAGCTATTATCATCATTGTCATCATCCTTCGTTCAAAGATCCCAATTTTTAATACAAATGTTACGAAGAACGCCACAGGCTAAGATGAATTTCGCTATGGTATCCACTCTGTGAAAATCATTTCGAACCAACTGAACAAAGCGCTGTTTCAATAATCCAAAACAGTTCTCTAGTTCCAGATAGACGTTCATTGAAACGCAGTTGATTTTCAGTTAAATTTCCGTAATTTTGAAATGGAGTTTACCACCACTCCCTAATTGGATAAGCTCCATCTCCTAGTATATAATAGTTATCACCGCGTATAGCCGCAAGATCATTACTTATGAATGACAAGCGGAAGACACGAGTTTCATGAATCTTTGCTAGAAATCCCCGTGTCGACATCCCAAAATTTCCTTTCAAAATCACAAATTCCCCGAAGTGTTATTGCTGGCGTGTCATGTTGGTTAACGAAAGTAGACTTTATTTTATGTGCTGGGGTTCGTTTATTATTATAGAACCCATCCGTACATCCAAAAACAGCTGGAAATCCACTAACCGGCATCCGAACATTTTAATAACTAACTACCTTATAATTACAATAATGTATAAACAGTAAAAAGAATATTACTTCGATTTGAAAGTCCCGTTTCTCTCTCGTCGTACGTTAGTCCCGTGGCCTTTATGCATCAGCCATTGGATACAGGGGGTTTAATGGGGTACTGGGGGGTTTGGTACGACTGCGAGTTTAAGTTATTTTTGTGGGGAAAAGGGTACCACGGAAATTCTCTTCTCTTCAAATAAAAAAACTATCTTCACTTACCTTCTAGATCGTCACCAATCTTCGAGATCTTCACTTTACATCACCTTCGTGGGTTTCTTCCAGTTACCCTCTTCTCATCATAAAAAAACCACTTTCGTCATTTACCTTCCGGATCGTCACTCACCATCTTCAAGATCGTCACTCATAGGGATGCAACGGATAACCGGAACCGGAACCGAGAAGAACCGAGTAAATTCTAGGAACCGGAACCGAAACCGGAACCGCTAATATAAAAATTTGATAACCGTATCCGGAACCGGAACCGATATTTGAAAAAAAATGATAACCGAAACCGGAACTGAGTTTTCCATTGTTTTAAACGGTTTTTAAACGGTTCTATAACCTTGTTTACCAACATTTACCGCATGTTGAAATTTAGTAATTAAACTTCCTAATTTACTATTAGTTTTTCATATAAGCTCATCTTTATCCTATCTCAGATAACTCTGTGTGTTTCTACGTAACTTTCATCTGACACACTCTTACGTATTCTCAATTCAAAATGTTTGCTTTCAAAACTGGCATCATCCGGAAATCCGCGATAGTTTTAGTTTTATTTTCTTCAGTCGGAAAACTCGACACAATTTCACAAATGTAGCAAAGGCCACAAAAAATATTTGTCGTCTACTTCTACTAGTGTGCCTTCCGAGGGGCTCCCAAATTGCCTATGGGACTGTGTACAGTCCAACCGCGCGAGGCCTCGTCTAGTTTTTCTCTTGTCAGCTCAAGTTAATGTTTTACTTGCTTTAAATATTTCTTTATGCCCAAAACTTTATAAATACAACCACAATAACCGTCGCATAAATATCCAAACAACGTACATAATGAAAGTAACATACTGAAGTTTGAAAAGTATCGAGACACGTGTTTTATAGCAGATCGTTAAACCTTGTAAATTAATAACTACACAGCAAATCTTTATGACATCTAAAGAGCAACTAAAAACATCGGTTGAACACATAAAATGCCTTCATATGTCTTACAGATGTTCATTATGTATGACTTAGATGCTATTTATATATATTCACAAATGCAATACAGATGTTCAACGTGTACTCTAAATGGTCTAATCCGTACTCTATATGTCCATAGGACATCTGTGGAACATGGAACATCTATGTTGCACCTAACGGGTCGTTTAAGGAGCGCCCGTGTTACATATTAATACCAAATTACCTGTCTTGCCCTCTTGTTGAGATAGCTAATCGCGGTTTTCAAAGAGTAACGGTTAGGTCGTGGTTCACTCTATCGCACTTGGCCAGAAATGTCCATGCAGATAAAATTATCATCACAACAAATAAGTAAGTCATTAAAGTTGAGTAAATATATGCATTGCATTTTTCATATAAATAAATGGCCTAGGCTTAACTAAATACGGGAAAAGTTTAAAAAAATAGCACCCCTAATAGTATTTTCACCCTCACTTATAAACAACCTTACCCAATACTGACTAACTATAATTAGAGCAATAATAAAGGTGGTTAAATAGTTTTGGATTCAATAGTTTTATTTCTGTGTGAAAAATTCGCATGAATTAAAGTAATCGCGTTGAACAGAGGTTCAGTGTTTTCAAGTTGCTTTTAAATATAGTTGAAAATAGGCATTGTTAATCTGTGTTCACTCATTGATTATGGTAGGGGATGGGAAATTTTCATTTAGGTAGTTTTTTTAAATTTGAGTTCTAAATTTTGATACCCTGCACCATATATTATCATTTATTTCAAACTCAAATTTGAAAAAGTGGTCTAAATGAAAATTTTCTATCTCCTACCATAACCAATTGGTGAACACAGTCTAACAATGACTATTTTCAACTATATTTAAAAGCAAAATCCCCTACATTTAATTCTAAAAACTCTGAAGCTCCGGGACCGTTTAACACGATACCTTTTAATAAATGCAAATTTTTACCCAGAAGTACAACTATTGAAACCAAAAATATTTAGCCATTTCATTTTTAACCTACACAGCCCGTCAGACTTGGGGAAGATTGTTTTTAGTGAGGGTTCAAACACATTTGAAATAAAAATAGCTTGAGCTTTTAAATAAATGGTATAGGGTATCAAAATTTCAAACTCAAATTTAAAAAAAAACTACCTAAATGAAAATTATCCATCTTCTACCATAATCAATAAGTGGACACAGACTGATAATGATTATTTTGAAATATATTTAAAGGCAATTTCCATTAAGTTTAATTCTGAAAACACTGAAGATTGTTCAACGCACAACCGTAAATTTATGCAAATTTTTCACTGAACCAGAATTATTGAACTCAAAAACAATTTCACCATTTTCATTTTAACCTACCCAGCGATTCAGACTTGGGGAAGGTTGTTTTTAGTGAGGGTTCAATCACATTTGAAAAAACAAAATTGTTTGAGCTTTTAAATAAGTGATATAGGGTGCAGAGTATTAAAATCTCAACTAAGCTTAAGCTGTTTTTTTTCAATTGTAATTGAACCCGAGGAGTTAACTACTTTTGAAATCAGGTGTACAAATCAGCAGTGAAATAACTGAAAGCACTTCAAATCAGTAGCTTTCATAACGTTAAATCAAAAGTGAAATCTGAAATCAGGTGTACAAAATTTTGCAACAGTGAATAACCCCTCGATTGAACCCTCATTAAAAACAACCTTCTCCAAGTCTGACTAGCTGTGTATGTTAAAAAATAAAGTGGTAACATATATTTGGTGAAAAATTTGAATTAATTAAAGTTTTGTGTTGAACTTGCAGATTCATAGTTACCAAAATTAAATGAAAATGAAGTTGTTATTAAATATAGTTGAAAATAGGCATTGTTAATCTGTGTTCACCCATTGATTATGGTATAGAAATGGAAAATTTTCATTTAGACAACTTGTTGAAATTTGAATTTGAAATTTTGATACTCTGCACCATTATCATTTATTTAAAACTCAAATTTGAAAAAGTTGTCTAAATGGAAATTTTCCATTTCTTACCATAATCGATGGGTGAACAAAGACTAACAATGCTTATTTTCAACTATATTTAATGGCAACTTCCCTTGCATATAATTCTGAAAACTATGAATCTGCAAGTTCAACACAAAACTTTAATTAATGCAAATTTATCACCAAATATATGTTACCACTTTATTTTTTAACCTACACAGCTAGTCAGACTTGGAGAAGGTGGTTTTTAATGAGGGTTCAATCGAGGGGTTATTCACTGTTGCAAAATTTTGTACACCTGATTTCAGATTTCACGTGATTTCACTTTTGATTTAACGTTATGGAAGCTACTGATTTGAAGTGATTTCAGTGATTTCCCTGCTGATTTGTACACCTGATTTCAAAAGTGGTTAACCCCTCGGGTTCAATTACAATTGAAAAAAAGCTTAAGCTTTGTTGAAATTTTAATACTCTGCACCCTATATCACTTATTTAAAAGCTCAAGCTCCGTTCAACACTATACCTTTAATAAATGCAAATTTTTTACCTAGAAATACAACTATTGAAGCTAAAATTATTTAACCACTTCATTTTTAACCTACACAGCCTGTCAGACTTGGGGAAGGTTGTTTTAAGTAATGGTTTAAATATCCAAAATATCAAATTCAAATTTTAAAAAGTTGTCTACATAAATATTTTTACTTTTCTAGCAGAATCAATAAGTGACCACAGACTGATAATGATTATTTTTAACTTTATTTAAAGGCATTTTCCATTACGTTTAATCATGAAAACACGCATTAACGTTAATTTATGCAAATTTTTCACACCAAAGCAGAATTATTGAACTAAAAAACCATTTCACCATTTTCATTTTAACCTACACAGCGATTCAGACTTGGGGAAGGTTGTTTTTAGTGACTGTTCAATCACATTTGAAAAAACATTGCTTGAGCTTTTAAATAAGTGATATAGGGTGCAGAGTATAAAAAATCTCAACAAAGTTCAAGCTTTTTTTTCAATTGTAATTGAACCCTTATTAAAAACAACCTTACCCAAGTCTGACTAGCTGTGTAGGTTAAAAAATAAAGCGGTAACATATATTTGGTGAAAAATTTGCAATAATTAAAGTTGTGTTGAACGCAGATTCAGTGTTTCCAGAATTAAATGCAAGGGAAGTTATTCTGTGTTCACCCATTGTTTATGGTAGGAGATGGAAATTTTTCATTGAAGCTTTCTTCTATAAGATAACCTTAATATATTCAAATTTTAACCCAGAATCGCAATTATTGAACCCAAAACATAATTAACCACTTTTTTTAACCAACGCAACTATAAGCTTCAGTGTTTATAGCCTGCAATTTAAGGGAAGTTGCCTTTAAGTATAGTTCTTTATTGGTCTGTGATCACCTATTGTGTAAGGCACCATTTAAAAAAAAATAATTAGGATTTTTTATTTTGAAATTTTAGTAGTCATTTAAATATTTTATCTATTTTTTGCAATTGCATTTAATCATAACTTTTGGAAGACAAAAACCCACCTTAAACCCTATTAAAATTATTTTATTGTTTAGCAGCAGTACATTCAAAGAAGACATTGAAGAGTTTCAATTATAAAACATATTTTTGCAGTATTTATGAAAATCAAGATTGAAGAATATTAAACTGGTAGAATTTGTGTAATATTATATGAACTATTAAATTTTAAATAGCCATAAAAGTTACATTTTGTTGAAATAAAAAAAAGTAAATGTAATTGATGTTAACCAATGTGGGGTTTGTGGGCAGCATTGTAATTTAACCACTGTAAAAATTGTGAATCTATTTTTCGTAAATTTTGTTGTTTTAATTCTATATAGGTGTACCACGTCTTTGAAATAAATTAGTTCATTCAATAATTTACTTTTACATATTTAAATCGAAAATTCCTATTCACATAAAAAATTTGTTTAGGTCACTTATGTACATACTTACCATGTAATAACTGATATTTAAATTTATTTTGGTTATGCCTATAACAACTGCGTAATTCCTTGTCACAACCGGTTATTACTTTGAAGGTTCTATTTTTAAAATACTGTTAATTGCACTTTATACATCCAAATGTACATTATATATACTGTAGCAAACGGTTTTTACTTGCTAAGTTTGCATGAATTTTCCAGGTAAATTACTGTAAATTTAACAGTAATTGTTAACAGTGATCAAGGAGCTAAAGCATTGAGCTGCATGCTTTCGTTAAGTGTTCCCTTTGTGTTTATTTAGTGTTCTGGAGCTTTTTTCGGTTGGCGTTCCGCAGATGTCCGATGTTCTGTAAGCATTACAGATGCTCCAATTTGGTTTCACTATTGTTCTCTAGGTGTTCCGAAAAGAACACTTGTGGAAACGGATAAAGATCGTCTGATGTACACCTAGAGTGCACTTTATTACACCTAATAAACGCTTATAGAGTACATCTGCCCAAGCGTTCAACAGATGTCAGATGCTCCAATTTGGTTTCACTTTTTGGCGTTCTACAGGCGTTCTTTAAACGTCTTTTAGGTGTTCAAAAGATTTGCAGTGTAAGTTGTGTTTCTGAATTTAAAGTTTTTTAGGTAAGGCTAATTCGTTTGCATAATATAATCGCTGGCCTGGGTAGTTTTTGACTAGAAAATCTAAAGTTTCAACCTATGCATTTGCTTACATTTCACAAATGACAATGCTTACTGAACGAAATAATATGGACTCCATTTAGAACGATAAACTCAACTGAAATCAAAACGAGTCTTAGAAATCCCATCTTTATATTTTTCAATGAAATGAGGGAGGGGCGTAGGAACCAGGGGGGCAATGAACCTCCCTAGAATTTTGCTGGGAGGGGCAACTAATGTTATTGCCCCTTCAACTTTTTGGTCAGTTGAAATCTTCGAAAGTTCAAATTCTCAATTTAAAAGCATATAAAGCTTATAGAAGCTTAACTGCGTCCTTTCGCACCAATTTACATAGTAGTCAAACAGTAACACATGCATTCGGTGAAGCTACACTCCTTTAAAAATTCAAAACCATTCTCATTTTATTATTGTGGATTCGTGTATCTTAAATTCATAAACGACTCTAAAGACTAAAATACACTTTGTATGATAACTGTTGTTACTGTTAATACCTTAATGACATTCACGACCGATTACTCACTCTACATCTACCTTTCTTTTTAATGCTCCAGACGCTGATTGCCGTGATTTATCTTAATCGTTAGTTAGTAAGGTTTAATAGTGGCTTGTTGTTTAATAACATTTTTTTTGAAAAGAATTGAAGGGTTATAAAGAGAAGATTGTAGCTTTAAAAAATTGTTCATAATGATTTAATTAGTAGAGATAAGAGCTGGTTATTTTTTGATTAAGTTTTAGTTGAATTAGTTTGGATTTAAGTTTAATAGAGGAACTCGGCAATCATTTACCTTAACTGTTTATCAAAAACATTTCTTTAAGAATGGTTATTTAAAGTAAATTCTGCCCCCTGGTTGTACTAAAGGGCCGCAGTAGCCTGACTGTGCTAAGGTAGCATAATCATTTGGTTTTTAATTGGGATCTGGTATGAAGGGATAAATAGGGTATGTCTATCTTTTTAAATATTTTGAATTTAAATTTTTAGTAAAAATGCTAGAATTATTCTATGGGACGATAAGACCCTATAAAGCTTAATTTTTTTAATTTTAAAAATTTTTTCTAGTTTTACAGTTAAGATAATTATACTGGGGCGGTAGCTAATAAACTTAGTTTAGTTAAAATTAATGAAGATCCATTTTTGGTGAAATAAGTCTAAGTTACTTTAGGGATAACAGGATAATATACTTTTGGAGTTCTAATCGAAGAGTATGTTTGTTACCTCGATGTTGAATTAATTAAACTGTAAGGTGAAGAAGCTTTATTAGTTAGTCTGTTCGACTATTAAAAAATTACATGATTTGAGTTCAAACCGGTTTAAGCCAGGTTGGTTTCTATCTATAGTTTTTAAAAAGTTTCTTAGTACGAAAGGACCAGAATCTATGAATTATTTATATAATGTTAATTAATTAAAATTTATTTGGTTAATATGGCAGATTAGTGCGTTGAATTTAAGCTTCATTTATAAGACAGTGTCTTTTTTAACAATTTTGTTAATTTTAAGTTATACTTTGATATTAGTGTGTCTTCTCGTAAGTGTTGCTTTTTTTACTTTATTAGAGCGTAAGGTATTAGGGTATATTCAGATTCGTAAGGGGCCTAATAAGGTGGGTTATATGGGTCTTTTACAACCTTTTTCGGATGGTCTAAAGTTAATGACTAAAGAGCAGATTTGGCCCTTATATAGTAATAAAATGATTTTTTATTTAAGACCGGTGTTAGGTTTATTTTTAGCTTTAGCTTATTGAGCTCTATGTAATTTAGGGGGTACTGTTTTTTTTTACCAGTATGGTTTAATTTATTTTTTAGTTTTATCAAGTTTAGGGGTTTATTCCCTTTTGGGGGCTGGTTGGAGTTCCAATTCTATTTATAGAATGTTAGGGTGCTATCGGGCTGTGGCCCAAACTATCTCTTATGAGGTAAGTTTGGCTCTAATTTTATTGGGTATTGTCCAGTTGGTGGGGAGTTTTAATTTGGGGGAGAGTTGGAGCTTTTCTTTAGTAAAGGTGGGTCTTTTATTAGTTTTATTAGGGGTATGGTTTTTATCTTGTCTTGCTGAAACTAACCGTAGTCCCTTTGATTTTGCTGAGGGTGAGTCTGAACTAGTTTCAGGGTTTAATGTGGAATATGGCTCTGGGGGTTTTGCTTTAATTTTTATTGCAGAATATGGCAATATTATTTTCATAAGTTTGTTAAGTTGTTACTTGTTTTTTAATATAGACTTTTTTTTAGTCTTGTTTGTGGTTATATTTTTTTTTCTGTGAGTGCGAGGTTCTTTTCCTCGTTACCGTTATGATAAGTTAATAATATTAGCTTGAAGGGGTATCTTGCCTTTGGTCTTGGGATATTTTGGGTTTTTATACGGAGTCTTAGTATAAGTTTTTAATTACTTTGTCAGATAGATTGAGTTAAATTTAGAATTTAAATAGGGCTTAGGTCAGGTAATAGTATTAATAATAATGTTAATTCTCCCTTTATCTCTTTTGCTTATAGGTGCCCTAAAATTTAGTTTTGAATTAAATAAATCATTAGGTTACCTATATTTTGCTTTCAAAGCAAATTGCTTAATTTAGCTAAATGACTAGTTTAGTCTCTTATCTTGAATCATTATAGCTAGTGGTCTTAATAAGAAGGAGGTGAAGTATCTAATTGTAAAAACTTGTCCTAAGTTGAGGTAAGGTTCCTCGATAGGGGAGGCACCAATTCATGTTAATAGCATAATTAAGGTAATAAAGCTCCAGAATGTAAATTGAATATGATGAAAAATTGACTGTGTATCCCCCCCCTCTCTCTTTGTATTAAACTGTGAATTATTTTAACATAAGCATACTATCTCAAAAAATTAAAAGTAAATTATTATAATAAGTAACGATATGACGTTATGATAAATTCAGACCACGGGAAATCTAGAGTGTATACTTCAGTTTGATAGTACCCACTTTAGAAATTAACTTAGGGCTACCTTAAGCAGTGTTGTCATGCGGCAGCGCAATTTAAATGGACCCTTTACTTATCAATGATATAATTATTTATCAAAATTATTAAAATACTCTCATTTGACCTTTTACTATTTTATGAGCTTTAAAAATAAAATAGTAAAAAGTCAAATGGAGAATAATTATATAGTTTTTACTGGGAGGATAGATTTGTTAATTCGTTAAATTTAATATCTATATTAATATTAAGTATAGCAATAGACTCTTAATATAATAGTATTAATAATAATGTTAATTCTCCCTTTATCTCTTTTGCTTATAGGTGCCCTAAAATTTAGTTTTGAATTAAATAAATCATTAGGTTACCTATATTTTGCTTTCAAAGCAAATTGCTTAATTTAGCTAAATGACTAGTTTAGTCTCTTATCTTGAATCATTATAGCTAGTGGTCTTAATAAGAAGGAGGTGAAGTATCTAATTGTAAAAACTTGTCCTAAGTTGAGGTAAGGTTCCTCGATAGGGGAGGCACCAATTCATGTTAATAGCATAATTAAGGTAATAAAGCTCCAGAATGTAAATTGAATATGATGAAAAATTGACTGTGTATCCCCCCCCTCTCTCTTTGTATTAAACTGTGAATTATTTTAACATAAGCATACTATCTCAAAAAATTAAAAGTAAATTATTATAATAAGTAACGATATGACGTTATGATAAATTCAGACCACGGGAAATCTAGAGTGTATACTTCAGTTTGATAGTACCCACTTTAGAAATTAACTTAGGGCTACCTTAAGCAGTGTTGTCATGCGGCAGCGCAATTTAAATGGACCCTTTACTTATCAATGATATAATTATTTATCAAAATTATTAAAATACCCTCATTTGACCTTTTACTATTTTATGAGCTTTAAAAATAAAATAGTAAAAAGTCAAATGGAGAATAATTATATAGTTTTTACTGGGAGGATAGATTTGTTAATTCGTTAAATTTAATATCTATATTAATATTAAGTATAGCAATAGACTCTTAATATAATAGTATTAATAATAATGTTAATTCTCCCTTTATCTCTTTTGCTTATAGGTGCCCTAAAATTTAGTTTTGAATTAAATAAATCATTAGGTTACCTATATTTTGCTTTCAAAGCAAATTGCTTAATTTAGCTAAATGACTAGTTTAGTCTCTTATCTTGAATCATTATAGCTAGTGGTCTTAATAAGAAGGAGGTGAAGTATCTAATTGTAAAAACTTGTCCTAAGTTGAGGTAAGGTTCCTCGATAGGGGAGGCACCAATTCATGTTAATAGCATAATTAAGGTAATAAAGCTCCAGAATGTAAATTGAATATGATGAAAAATTGACTGTGTATCCCCCCCCCCTCTCTCTTTGTATTAAACTGTGAATTATTTTAACATAAGCATACTATCTCAAAAAATTAAAAGTAAATTATTATAATAAGTAACGATATGACGTTATGATAAATTCAGACCACGGGAAATCTAGAGTGTATACTTCAGTTTGATAGTACCCACTTTAGAAATTAACTTAGGGCTACCTTAAGCAGTGTTGTCATGCGGCAGCGCAATTTAAATGGACCCTTTACTTATCAATGATATAATTATTTATCAAAATTATTAAAATACCCTCATTTGACCTTTTACTATTTTATGAGCTTTAAAAATAAAATAGTAAAAAGTCAAATGGAGAATAATTATATAGTTTTTACTGGGAGGATAGATTTGTTAATTCGTTAAATTTAATATCTATATTAATATTAAGTATAGCAATAGACTCTTAATATAATAGTATTAATAATAATGTTAATTCTCCCTTTATCTCTTTTGCTTATAGGTGCCCTAAAATTTAGTTTTGAATTAAATAAATCATTAGGTTACCTATATTTTGCTTTCAAAGCAAATTGCTTAATTTAGCTAAATGACTAGTTTAGTCTCTTATCTTGAATCATTATAGCTAGTGGTCTTAATAAGAAGGAGGTGAAGTATCTAATTGTAAAAACTTGTCCTAAGTTGAGGTAAGGTTCCTCGATAGGGGAGGCACCAATTCATGTTAATAGCATAATTAAGGTAATAAAGCTCCAGAATGTAAATTGAATATGATGAAAAATTGACTGTGTATCCCCCCCCCTCTCTCTTTGTATTAAACTGTGAATTATTTTAACATAAGCATACTATCTCAAAAAATTAAAAGTAAATTATTATAATAAGTAACGATATGACGTTATGATAAATTCAGACCACGGGAAATCTAGAGTGTATACTTCAGTTTGATAGTACCCACTTTAGAAATTAACTTAGGGCTACCTTAAGCAGTGTTGTCATGCGGCAGCGCAATTTAAATGGACCCTTTACTTATCAATGATATAATTATTTATCAAAATTATTAAAATACCCTCATTTGACCTTTTACTATTTTATGAGCTTTAAAAATAAAATAGTAAAAAGTCAAATGGAGAATAATTATATAGTTTTTACTGGGAGGATAGATTTGTTAATTCGTTAAATTTAATATCTATATTAATATTAAGTATAGCAATAGACTCTTAATATAATAGTATTAATAATAATGTTAATTCTCCCTTTATCTCTTTTGCTTATAGGTGCCCTAAAATTTAGTTTTGAATTAAATAAATCATTAGGTTACCTATATTTTGCTTTCAAAGCAAATTGCTTAATTTAGCTAAATGACTAGTTTAGTCTCTTATCTTGAATCATTATAGCTAGTGGTCTTAATAAGAAGGAGGTGAAGTATCTAATTGTAAAAACTTGTCCTAAGTTGAGGTAAGGTTCCTCGATAGGGGAGGCACCAATTCATGTTAATAGCATAATTAAGGTAATAAAGCTCCAGAATGTAAATTGAATATGATGAAAAATTGACTGTGTATCCCCCCCCTCTCTCTTTGTATTAAACTGTGAATTATTTTAACATAAGCATACTATCTCAAAAAATTAAAAGTAAATTATTATAATAAGTAACGATATGACGTTATGATAAATTCAGACCACGGGAAATCTAGAGTGTATACTTCAGTTTGATAGTACCCACTTTAGAAATTAACTTAGGGCTACCTTAAGCAGTGTTGTCATGCGGCAGCGCAATTTAAATGGACCCTTTACTTATCAATGATATAATTATTTATCAAAATTATTAAAATACCCTCATTTGACCTTTTACTATTTTATGAGCTTTAAAAATAAAATAGTAAAAAGTCAAATGGAGAATAATTATATAGTTTTTACTGGGAGGATAGATTTGTTAATTCGTTAAATTTAATATCTATATTAATATTAAGTATAGCAATAGACTCTTAATATAATAGTATTAATAATAATGTTAATTCTCCCTTTATCTCTTTTGCTTATAGGTGCCCTAAAATTTAGTTTTTAATTAAATAAATCATTAGGTTACCTATATTTTGCTTTCAAAGCAAATTGCTTAATTTAGCTAAATGACTAGTTTAGTCTCTTATCTTGAATCATTATAGCTAGTGGTCTTAATAAGAAGGAGGTGAAGTATCTAATTGTAAAAACTTGTCCTAAGTTGAGGTAAGGTTCCTCGATAGGGGAGGCACCAATTCATGTTAATAGCATAATTAAGGTAATAAAGCTCCAGAATGTAAATTGGTTAAATGGGTAGAATTGAAGCCCCTGAAAGTTTCTTTTGCTTAGGGGTAGTGTTAATAAAATTAAGATTGAAGAGATTAAAGCAAGGACACCTCCTAACTTATTTGGGATTGAACGTAAAATAGCATATGCAAATAAGAAATATCATTCAGGTTGGATATGCGGTGGTGTTACAAGAGGATTAGCTTGGTTAAAGTTTTCAGGGTCATTGAAGAAATTTGGGTCAATAAGGATAATTATAATAAAAATTGATAGTGTGATTGTATAACCTAAAATATCTTTAATTGAAAAATAAGGGTGGAAAGGAATTTTATCTAAATTTCTATTTAACCCTAATGGGTTATTGGACCCTTTTTGATGGAGAAAAACAATATGGATAAAAATTAGTGCAGTTAGGATAAAAGGTAGTAAAAAATGTAAGGTAAAAAATCGTGTTAATGTGGCGTTATCAATTGAAAATCCTCCTCAAATTCAGATTACTAGATTGGGACCAATATAAGGAATTGCTGAGAATAGGTTTGTGATAACTGTTGCTCCTCAAAAAGATATTTGTCCTCATGGTAGGACATAACCAAGGAATGCTGTTGCTATTAGTAGAAGAAGAATTATAACTCCTGTTACTCATGTAGTTAAGTTTTTGTAGGATGCATAGTAAATCCCTCGTGCAATATGGATATAAATACATACAAAAAATATTCTCGCGCCGTTAGCGTGAGAAAAACGGAAAAGTCAGCCATAGTTAACATCTCGTATGATATGGGAGATGGAGTTGAAAGCTATATTAGTATCGGGGGTGTAGTGTATGGCAAGGAAAATGCCTGTGATTACTTGAATAGTTAAACAAAGGATAAGGAGTGATCCAAAATTTCATCAATAAGAAATGTTAGAAGGGGCTGGTAAATCGATTAATGCTGAATTTAAAATTTTTAGAATGGGATGTGTTTTACGTATAGGTGCTGTCTTTCAAATTAGTGAAGAATCTAGATTATGTCTGCTTTATCAAAGCAGCCCTTTAATTTTAAGGTACTTCTCTTTAATATTCTGTTTGTGGTTAATGGTTCTCTAGAAAATTGAGCGAAGTGGGCCACTTGTTTGTGTTGTGATTTTTACGATTGTAATTAGAGTGATAAGAAGATATATTATGATAATTGTTATTCATGCAAGCTGTAATATTAGGGAGTTGATTTTAATTATTGTGATTGTATTTAAAGGGAGAGAATTATGGAGTAGTGAAATAGAGGGGGTTAGTAGAAGTGTCCCTACCAATAGATTTTTGTTTTGAGTAGTCGAGATAGGTTCGTTTGGTGAAAGAGAAGCTATGTATAAAAATAAAATAATTAAGCCCCCTAATAGTACTAAGATAATAATGTAACTGATAAGACTTATTTTAGAACTTGCAGAAGCAACTCAATTTCTTTGATCTTCTAAATTTTTTTTTGTAGCTAACGGACTAAAATGAATCGACTCACTCAAGTACTAAAGTACACGATTCTTAAAAAATAGCTGTTGTCCAGAACTTTTTTCTGTACGTCGTGAACCCTGTTGTATGTGAAATCTTCCTACGGTTTTTTGGGGAATTTCCATTCCCGCTATATTGTAACTTGCTAGGGTCCTATTCTGAATGGATGCTTTCTATACTGGACTCGGTGGCGGCATAACGGGGTAAAACCTTAATCCTGATAGACAGGTAGATAAAAGCATTGGTCAGCGTCACCGAGGGGAAAACCAGGGTAGGACCAAGCTTTCTTGTATGGAAGCAGAGAGAATTTAGATAGGGAGCGGCAGCTCCTACCTTTAACAGTACAAAAAGGGATGTCGCCCAAACACACGGTCGCGTCGAGATTATCTGGCCAGGTTAACTTCCTGTCACGTGTCAACTCCGTTTTCTCCTAGATTCTTATTGGTTGCTTTTCTTTTGATTTTACGCGTATAACTGCAGCGCCATCTGGCAGCGGTATAGAGAACGTTTGATCATTTTCATCATTCTGCATTCTATCGAGCGAGCGAATTTAAATTTTCTCTGAAATATATTCAGATTTGCTTACGATTTGGAAGGTATATTTTCTAAAGGTAAATATTCATTAATTAAGATTTTTATTTTATTTTTTTAAATTAGAGGTTCGAATTTAATGCATTTCAATACATTTATTCTTAAATATTAAAAAATAGTTTAAAAGCTATTTTAAACGAAAATACCAAATTTTTAAAATGTTTAATTATAATCATGTCTATCGGTCTATTACCACAGGAGGTTGAGAAACACGAGTTAAACGACAGTCAGGTACCACGGAATTTGGAAAATAGCCATTTAATTCAGGATAGCGAGGATTCCGAGGAAAGGTCGTGCGCAGTTGGGGTCCTTGGAGATACTCAAAGGATTAGAAGATCTATAGAACAAATTAATTTTTGTGACCCTGTGACTTGGCCAAGACCATTTTCGCAACAATTCATTAAATTAGTAGTTGAACACGGACCTAAACAAGATATGAATGCGAATTTTCAGGATTCTGCAAACGAAGACGGAAGACATTTCAGTAGCAGTTGGTTTTACAAAATTTTGCCGAATGGTGAAAAGGTCAATAGAGAGTGGCTATTGTATAGCCGTTCCAAGAAAGCTGTGTTTTGCTTCCCGCGCTTATTATTTAGTACCAATGCATCAAACATAACTGATCCATCTAGAGGATTTTCAAATTGGCAGAAACTAAATCCAAAAATTCCTAGTCACGAGAACAACGTGGAACACGGAACAGCCTTTTTAATTGGAAACATTTTCATAAACAATTGAAACGTGGACAAATAATTGACTGCGTTGGAAAGTGAAATTGAGAAGGAGAAAAATAAATGGAGGCATGTTCTAAGAGTAATAATTAACGTGACTTTGTTTTGCGCAAGTAATAATTTAGCTTTTCGTAGTTCTTCTAATGCTATAGGAAGTTTAAATGCCGGTATTTTTCTTAATACGGTAGAACTAATAGGAAACTATGATAGTGAAATCGCAAAACACATCAACTCAATAAAAATGGCTGAGAACAAAAAAATTTCTTATTTTTCTTGGCAAATTCAAAACGAAGTTATAAACTTGAATGGTTCTAATGTTAGAAACGAAATTATTTAGGAAATAAAGAGAGCAAAATATTACTCAATTTCATTTGACTGTACCCCTGATCAATCACACAAAGAACAAATGACATAAATAATCAGATACGTAAATATATCGGGGGACGGAAAATGTACAATCGAGGAAAGATTTCTTGATTTTATAGAATCAAAAGACAAAACTGGATTGGGTCTAGCCCATGAAGTATTATCAAAAATAGAAAAGGATGGATTAGATATTAACAATTGTAGGGCGCAATGTTACGATAATGGTGCTAATATGGCTGGTAGGTATAAAGGTGTGCAGGCGCGAATATTAGAAAAAATCGAGTTTGCTACATTTGTGCCTTGTTCTGCCCATTCACTTAACCTTGATGGTGTGCACGCTGCTAGTGTCTCACCACGCATGATCACGTTTTTTGGTATCGTTCAAAATGTATATGTATTTTTTTCTGGGTCTACTAATCGGTGGGATATCTTAATGAAATACCTGAAGATATCCCTAAAAGCAAATAGTAATACTAGGTGGTCAGCAAAAAAACAGGCAGTTAATGCTCTATTTATTGGATTGCCGAACGTAATTAAGGCATTAAATAAGATACTTGAAGAAAACAAGAATCCCGAAAGCGTTACAGCTGCTCGTAATTTTATAATACAGATTGATTATGAATTTGTTTGCTGTCTAACAATTTGGAATTCAATATTAGATAAAATAGACAGAGTAAACATTGCTTTACATCGAAAAAACATGGAAGTCGCCACCGGAAGCCAATAATTGAAAGGACTAGGAGATCATATTCAAAATTTTAGAAATTATCTTGAAGAATTTTACGAGAAGGCTAACGCTATTAGTGAAACTATAAATATAGTCAGCGAATTCGAAGAAAAGGGAAACGAATGGCGTATGAATTAGCAGAAGATGAAGGCAGTACAATGCCAGAAAAAGAAAAATTTCAAAGTAACTGTATAGAAGTACTCGACCTTATATATAGTCATTTGGATTGGAGGTTTCAGAAACTATCCAAACTTTCTGATGATTTCAAATTTCTTTCTGGTCACTCTATCACCATTTGACAGATGCAGACTTAGAAAAACTTTGCACAAATTTAGCTCAAATATATCACAGTGATTTGAATGCCACTGAACTTGTTTCAGAAGTAGCAAGCGCAAAGTATATGCTTCCATCAATAAGTCCAACTTCTAATACATTGTCACATTTCGATATTCTTCAATTAATTAACGATTTCGGTTTAGTAGGTAGCTATCCTAACATGGAGATAGCTTGTAGAATTTTTTTAACGATTCCCGTAACCTCCGCTTCTCGCGAGAGATCTTTCAGTAAATTAAAGCTCATTAAAAATTATTTACGATCTTCGATGAGTCAGGAACGGCTTACCAATTTGGCTCTAATTTCAATTGAAATAGAAAAAGCAAAAACTTTGAATTACGAAGAATTAATTGATCAATTTGCTCAGTTAAAGGCCAGAAAGGTAAAGTTTTAAGTTTTTGTAAACGTATTTAACGGAATATTATATTCCATAAAAAAATGGATAACTTCATGTATATATTTGGACAAATAAAAATTAAATGTAATCCGTTTTCATAATATTTTAAATTGGGGAAGACTGGGTCTACCTCCCTTAACGAGTGTCTCGCCCCCGGACCTACCCTAAATCAGGACATTCTCCTACTAGCTTTAGGTTTTAGAACTCGTAGAATCGCCATAGTTGCGGATATAGAGAAAGCATTTCTCCAAATAGCGTTAGACGAGGAAGACAAGGACTCTACTAGATTTTTGTGGGTCAAAGAGGAAGATGGGAAAATACTCCAAAACGAATTCAAAGTACTCCGAATGACACGGGTACCCTTCGGCGTTACCTCCAGCCCCTTTCTTCTCTCGGGCACAATTAAATTCCACCTACGGGCAACGGAAAACCTAGACCCTAGAGTAAAACCAAAATTAGATAACGACTTATACGTCGATGACTTGACCAGCGGTGTAGACAACGTAAAGGAAGGTAATGAAATATCCGTTGAAGCCGCGTTAGTTATGCAAAAGGCAGGCATGAGGTTTAGGAAGTGGGGAACTAGCTCGCCAGAGTTAAAGAAACTTGGGGAAAACAACCCTACCTCGGAAGGTGGAGAATTATTTGAAAAAGAAATAGATATGAAATAGGAATTGAATGGGACCCCACCTCGGACACCTTAGCCTATAATTTTTGTGATTTAATAAAAACAATCGAACATCCCAAGTTGACGAAACGTTTCGTTTTGAGTGCGGTATCGAAAATTTTCGATCCTATGGGGTTAATATCTCCTTTCACAATTAGAGCAAAAATTAATTTAACGGTAAGATATATAACCCAATGCCAAATTGATCCAAGAATACCCTAAAAAATATATGAACTTATGGAACGACTTTTTTTAGTGGCTTGAGACAGACTTTCTGGGCTATTTTCAAGAATGGGAAAATGAAGTTGCAAGTGCCGAAGTATTTACCAATGCCCAGAAAAAAAGCATGTTGTTAAGCACCGAAACATCAGAAGGGCTAAAAATAACCAGTGCGTAAAACTATAGTATTAGTAATTGGTCATTAAACTCAACTTATTGAAATTCACTCTCTTTATAGCTTTGTCGGTAATAAAAGTTATTCGATACATGTTATCGAAAGGAGCGAAATATGTTTCCACAAGAAAATTAAACCAAGATCCTTTAGAACAGGAGTTTGGCAAACACAGGAGCCTTTGCGGATCTAACACCAATCCAACTGTTTATTAAAAGGAATTGTCCCAAACGCAGAGGGAGGAAACACATCTTCAGAGGTAAAACATTTTTATTTCCATCACAGAATAGACTCCGACTAGTACTTCATGTTATTGCTTTCGCAAGAGCTTAAAACTCTTCGTAGGCTAGGAACTGACTTAATACTTTTAAAACTATTGCGTTGGTATTTCTCTGTTAAAAAGTTGGTGAATGCTTTGCCATGGGTATTTAAATATGTTGCAATAACAATGTTTAGTCCTTTGACCTTGAAATTGTTAGGAAGATTATTGCACATTATTTCCCAGCTTTCCTGCACTGTTTTATCTTTTCTTATCTCTTCTTCTGCCTTAATTTTCCTATTTAACACCAGCTCACAACTCGTTGAATCGTAGTGTTTTGATGATATTTTTGCTATTATTTTAAACATTTGAAATGCCTGCTCGTTTAGGTTAAACAATCCTCCCCGGTTCAATGAGCAGCTCAAATCAGCGTAATCGCGACTTTTTCAAAACTAGTTGTCATGTTGTTAATTAATTGTTGCACATCGCTTATTGCGTAGCTTCGTATTTTTGCCATCTTTTTCTTCACAGACTGTAGTACGAATCCACCCACATAATGTATGCCTTCTTCGGATAGATTTTCTTTATACCCCGTTGAATTTTCAGCTGCTACAACAACATTGTTTCTTTGAGATACAAGGTAGTAATTAATTACTATCAGCAACCTTCTAAGAAAAGCAGCCGCTACAACGTTGATTGTACCATCGCACAAATTCAGTGAAATCCGAAACAATATTATACTTTGTTATTAATATTTATTTTTGAATTAAAAACATTACATTGAAACTTACTCTGGATTTCTTACTAATTATTCTTATGATGTCTTGGGTTTTTTTTTGAAGAGAGTGGTTTTGTAAGATTAAGCCTGTTTTAAGCGAAAATTTATTTTTTTCCCGCAATTATCACAGTCAATATCACTTCTTTTACAGTATCTTTTAGTTCCAAGTACTCTAATACATAGCCGGTTGAATTTAAAAATTTAAGCAGACTCTTTGATTCTTCATTACGTGTAGTATGTAATGCATCTTCCAGTTTCTCAATAGATTCACAAAGAATTGATTGAAATCTATTTTCAATAATATCTGTAACAAAACAAAATATCATAATATTACTTAATTAATCATTAATTACCAATTAATATGTAAAATTTCACGTAATATTTACCTTTTAAAAGCCTAATCTCGCCCTCTACGGAGGCTGCCATCTTGTACGGATTTTTAACTACAATTAACCGCACGGGGTGGCGCTGCACGTCGCGCGAATTTTTGCCGCGACCGTTTGGAAGCGAAGTTTTATAAGCTTGTATTGCCAGTCCTGTAGTTATTTGTCGATGAACTAACAGTCGTGAGGTAAATTCAGTAAAAAGCGCCATCTGAAATAACAATTCGAAATTATCAAAACTTAGTTCGCGACATCTACTGATGGTTAAAAACAACATTCGAAAAGAACAATCGCAGAATTAGACGGAGGCTTATAAGAGACGCAAAAAAGTTGGCCTCTCAAACTACCGACATTTACTTCGATCACGAATCTGTTCGTGTAGGTTTAAGCATGGACTAATTAACAACAGGGACGGTCTGGTTCTTAAAAAATATAAAAAGAACTAATATCGATGCCCTCTAGTGACGGTTTCTGGCGTAACAGGAAATTGCTACTGATTCAAAAGGGGAGAATAAAGTTCTTGAACCCCCACCTTTGTATACGTCCTTTCACAGTTTATCCATGTCTACCATGCTTTCCTTATTTTCTTAATTGCTTTCCTTATTTTCTTTATTAATTTACAAGATAATAGTTCAATTATGTCCACTTTTTCCAATCACGCTTACCAATTAATTTTCGGTGAATCGTTTAACAACGTTACCCAAGTTTGTTATGGCAAGTATTATCTTATAAAATCGTAAAATAAGTTTGTACCAAGGCTTAAATAATTCATCTTTGTATATAGACGGTCTAGATTCTCTAGAAGCAGAAGGCGTAGAATTAGATGTGGAAAACCCTCTAGAAAACAACGCACTTTCTCCCATACATTCTCCACAAAAGAAATCAACCCAAAAAGCCTTAAAATCTCTTACAAATGTGTTTCACATCCCATGTACAAATTGTACTCAATCATTATTAGATTTAAATTACGATCAACAATTTCCAGTGATATTTGATGAAGCTAAGCGGAACCTATTGAAATTAATTGAAATTGGTGGCGTAGAAGAACAAATTCAACGAATTAAATGGGCCTCGGAAATTAAAACTTCAAGTACTAGTTTTATTGAAGCTAGAGAAATTTTCAGGCCAATTTTTGAAAACTGTCCTGAAGAGAAAATGTATTTGAAGTACAAGAAACTTTTTCATAGCGATATAAAAAATTTAATTACTGCATGTGAAAATGATGAATTACCTGATAATGACAAAAAAGTGGGTTTAAAAATTTTGATGCAAGAGATTTTTAACTGTGGGGTTTGTGCTATAGCAACGAAAGAGAAATGTCAAGATTCCATGATGGAGGAAGAATGTTCGCTGTTCTATGTGGCAGGATTTGTTATTAATAAATTACTAAAGGAAAACAAGTCAAGGGAAAGTCAAAAAATAGGGGAAATTATGAAAGAGAATAATGTAGAACTAATTTCGCAAAATTACAAAAAATGGGTGGAAATGCAGAGCCGCGGTAGCCTTAAATATCCCACTATGGAAGCTTTGCAATTATTTGAAAAAATTGACTGCCATGCATCGAAACATTTCAATGACCCTACTTGTTCAGAGAGAATTCAAAAAAGTGTTAGATCCATGCAAAATGATGTTGAGGTTATGGATAGATGGAATTTCATTTTGGAAAATGCGAATGTTTGCAAAACTGCAGGAGATAAAGTTTTTAAAATGGTTGTTCAAACATACTTGAACACGAAGGGCAATGGCATGACAAAGAAAATTAGGAATCAAAAGAAAGAAGAAGTAAGAAAAAAACGACTCAAAACCAAATTTGAAGGAAAAGATAAATTAAAACAAAAAATTGCAGAAGAAATAAAAAAGGACATTTATAAGAAGCATAACATTATTGTTTAATGATAAGAACTCGCTTTTAACTTAATCAAAACCTCCTGATATTTTGTGATCAGCTCCATGAATGAATCAACGTTAATAAAAATGTACAGACGAAACCCTCTGCCCTCAAGTTGTTAATAAGATGTTATCCACCTGCGGACTAGATGGTGCTAGAAGTGTAATCCTTGGTTGTCTTTGACGGTTAGCTGGGGTAAGATAAAATTCATGGTTTTATTCCGAAGGGTATTGTCTGCATATTTTGGTCAACGTTAATTTATTCTTGTCAGCTCTTTTAAATCTCATCCAAATTACTAATGCCATCAATATTGTGATATGAGTATTATCAACTTTTGGATGAATAAGATATCTAGTGATACAGGTGTTCCTATTTTAATAAAACAATTTTATTCATATTTATAAGAAATTTTATTTCACATACTGTATTTCATAGATTGAAATACTATCAGCCTTTTTTGGCCTTGTCCGTTGTGTAGTAATTTGCCTACTACTCAGTGTTTCCTCCTGCGACTTTCTTCAGGGTAATTCTCCCTTCTCGAAGATTTTGTAGAACCTTTGATGTTCTTGAATACTGATAGAGTCTGGGTTGTGAACCCGCTTTACATGCCTGCCTCTGTTTACTAAAATATTGTTCTAATGGGTCCTGATTGAAATGTGTTGTGAGGATGAATTTTGCCCCTTTTTCTAGCAAAAATGGAATCACTTCCATAATAACATTTGCTAAAAGAAATAAGTGTTAAAGAAGTCATTCTTTAAAAAGATATATTATTTCAAGAGGAGTAAAAGGATTTCTAATTACTTGTTTGTCTTAATCCAGATAAAGTTTCTCGGGTGAGCAACATTTTATTTTTTACTGATTTTGATGTGGCTTGACTCTCAGCATATTGTTCCCATTGATCCAAATAAACAAGAAATTATTTCTTGAGCCACTGAAAATAGTTTATTTTTATTATTATCCTAATTGTATTACATGGTTTAAAATGAATAAATGTATACCTCAAGTCGAGAATCATCAACCCTACGGAATGGGTGCAGGTTTGGATTTAGGGAATGGATCCCTTCTAACAAATGGCCAACATTCATGATATCAAACCATTTGTTAAAAATTTCTAGAAATCTCACTGTCTCAGGGTATTCTCCGGGAAATTCCAGCTTCAAACAGTTAGCGACACTTTGACTAATAACTTGTGTCGCTAACTTAACTTTCATTTTGTTTTCTACACTTATATGGTCTGCTGTTAGTTTGTGCAATTTCCTCAACACACCACTTTTTTCCATATCTTTGTAATACACTTTTTTTATCGTATCCCAAGTGAGATTCTCCCCATTGATGTTCAGAAGCCGATATTTACAGCCTTCATTACTGTGAAAGAGGCAGTTTCTCACTGTTTTGAGCAAATGTGGTACATCAAATAAAAAATAAAGATGCCTCCCATCTGCGGCAAATGGATTTTCACACTTATAGTAGTTTTCTCCAGCATTCATTCCAAAACATTTTCGGTTGGTTGTTGCCCCGTCGCCTACTACACACAAAATCTTTAATCCGCATAATTCAAGTTTGCAAATTGCTTCAAAAATTAAAGAATCGAGGCTCTCTGCAGTCAATGATCTGGTGGCAAAGTGAGCAAATGGATACTGATAACTGGAAGTGATGCCCCGGACCATAAACTGCAATACATGTGATGCAAGGGGTTTCTCCTTATAGGTTCCTGATTGTAGAGACAATAACTTATTTTGGACGTCGTTTAAATTAGTAAAGCCAACCATTTCACCACTCTCAACTCTATATACAATGTCATCGAAGATTTTCATTTCGTCAATGACCAAGGTGAAATACTCATGATGAGGTTCAACTCTGAGTTTCTTGAAATCATTTTGAATTTTTTGAAAGACATTCGCATGAAACCCTGGCTTTCCACCAATGTCTGAAGAATGTCTCATCAACGTAGTTTTAGAAGGTAATTTTAAAATACCAGACTCATCCATAACCTTATAAAGGCTTGGTGACTTTTGGTGCATAAATAAACACCACTGTACCACTAGTGGATGCCATCGCCTTCCAAATTTATTGCTCTGCAACATTTGAAGTTGCGTCTTTAGAAAAATTGATTGAAAATCATCATCATTACCCAAATTCTTTTCCAAGATATTAATTAAGAATTTGTGATTTCCTTCATCTACACTTTTAGAATTCTTCTGAATTTTCTTTTCAATTTTTGCTTTTAAACGTTTCAACTTGGCATTGAGCCTTGATCCGGTCACTTTCGATTCCTTCAATTCATTCACCAATTCAGTCTTGCTCAAATTATGGAAGCGTTTTGCAGCATTTGGCTTTGATTTTTTTTTTGAAAAAGCAACTCTAAGACTGGACCTTAGCTTAGTGCAATAAAAGCATCTCTTTCTGCTAGTAGTCTTCAATACTAAGCAACACCTCTCACTGTGGATTGCTCCTGACAAAACACTTTTAAATCCAGCCTTATGAGTGCGATTGTCAAATAAATCAACAAATTTACTTTCTGGGCTACCATTGCAAAGCTTCCAAATTGAAAGAGAAAGAATAGCTTTCCTCAACTGATCAACAGAGTTAATTACTCTTGGTAAGTCTTTGATAATATCTTCGTTCTCCAACTTTTTACCCGCAACTTCATACTGAGCCATAAACTCTTCCACAATATTTATTATGTAAATAGGAATGCTAGTTTCTTCATTTATCTTCATAACCCTAACATGCTCCAAAAAGTATGTTACGTTCCAGCCCAATGGAAAGGTTAGGTTTTCAAAAGCCAATCGTAGATCCTTTTTTTCCTATATCAACAAGAGGAGGAATCATTTAAAAACTCTAGTACAATCACCTATAAATTGTTACATACATTAAATATTTTCCCATCATTTGAAGTTTCGTTGGACAGGCAAACTGGGTCAGTAGTTTCGTTGGACAGGCAAACTGGGTCAGTAGTTTCGTTGGACAGGCAAACTGGGCCAGTAGTTTCGTTGGACAGGCAAACAGGGCCAGTAGTTTCGTTGGACAGGCAAACAGGGTCAGTAGTTTCGTTGGATAGGCAAACTGGGCCAGTAGTTTCGTTGGACGAGCAAACTTGGTCACAACTATAGTTTTGTTGGAAACACAAGATGTATCACTGATTTCATCTTCCATAATTAATACAGATTCGCCCTTTAAGAAAAACAGTTTAATATCCCATAAAATTTAATAATTACCTATACCTATACCTCAAAAATGGCTGATGTATTAATTTCCTCTATATGTTTGTTAATGCATGGCTTTAATGGAGTACTGCATATTGGTTTCTCCCGAATTAATATTTTTTCAGTTCCAGACTCACTGTGGTTAGTTTTCATCAAAGGTGTACCAAATAGTGTTTTATTTATAGTTACGTTTGTTTCATATTGAACTTCACTCTCATCAACCTACAGTATTTATAACAAACTTAAAGAGTTGAATTATAATAGTTTATAACACTGCATTTAGTTATTTACCACTTTCTTTGTAGTTAGAAATTCAATAATGTTAGGACTGCCTTTTTGATGTTTTTCAACATTCAGCGTTTTACTGTTGTTTGGCAAGCAAATTATGTTTTGAATTGAAGCCAAATTTTTGACGGGCTTAAGTATAGACACATATTCCTAGTATTTGGATAACATTAAATTAAAGACCAATTAAATAAACTATTCACAAATTGATACTTACAGAAGGCCCCGGGTTGATAGGATCAGGGAAATGCGTAGTTGGACCGTGGCCCCCCACGAAATGCTTAGAGCACAAATAAGTATTAGCATTTACCCGCTCTATTGGATAGTCATTTCTCCCTAACCCTTTAATCCATTTTTCACACTTCCTAAAGTTGGTTTTTGCCTTAGGGAATGGTAAAAAAAAAACTCCCTGCATGTGAGCTTTCTCTAAATAGCGTGAATCACTGTTGCATTTTTTATAAACGCATATTTTAGTTCTCATTTTTTTGATAGCTTCTGTCCTACGTCACTTTAATTACTATAGTACTTAATAAAAACTACAATTATACTTATTTTAAGGTAATAAGGAAGTCCATGGATATTACAAACATGAACGAATGTTACAAAGAGGCTTCCAACGGAAAATCATTTCAAATCAAGACACTTTGGAAATGAAAATATATTGAGATAGATGGCGACCTTTCGATAATAGTATTTCCTGTTGATGTCGACTGATTCACAATGTGAAAAAAATATTTGCCTGGCAACGCTGAAAAAAACTGTACACCTTATTTTGGCGAAGTTTAGGGAATATGTTATAGACCAGACCGTCCCTGTTGTTAATTAGTCCATGGTTTAAGAATAAATATTAAGTTAATAATCTACTACTACCTTGCGGAAATTACAGTAACAAGCAGTGCATTTTATATATCTAATATTTCAATGGGGAAATTAAAGGGATATTCCATCTTATAGTTGAAATATCATTTTACTATAACCTAGTAACCCACTTTTTAAGCCTCGGTCAAATATTATATACATTTTTAATTAATATTTTAACATTATTTTAATTTAATATTTTCATTATTTATTTTAAAATAATTTACGGTTTGTCTACCTCTCAATTTGTACGAATTAATATATTTATTCGCATAATTAAAATTAAATAGCATATTCATCAGATTACCAAAGAATCATTTTCTCGACACCCGTGACCTTCGTGAAATCACGTGATATTATTTAATTTACTATTTGATCTGGTCATCGATAGAAGGCGCTTTCATCAGTTTTTTCCTCACGACTGGGTCTTGCTGGCTCACGCTCTCCGTGTAAAATCTATTTTATTTCATATGTCTATGGGTACATTCCCACTATCCCTATTTGAACGGTCCTTAATTCTATAACCTTTCGGGGAGAGTAGTTTGCAGTGGAAGAATAAGTCACTCTAGTCCTCTGCTGTGCGAGAGTGGGTTCCGGGTAGCCCACGGTGTCGCCTTTTGTCGAGCCGTGATGAGGGCGTTTGTTTGCTATATGTGTGGCAATTACGAAGGCTGTCTCACTGGCGAACGTTGTTTCGCAAAGCCCATTGTTGTCCCGGCCTGATTAGTCTCGTAGGCCGCTGTAGCGCTTACGCGGAACGGCGGGGTACAAATACAGAGTTCTATGTACAACCGATGTATTGGCTATTCGTGGCCGTTTATATAAGCCAGTGATATCGGCCGATATTAACAGAGTTATCTTTCATAACAGTATAGTGTATATGATAAAATCATTGTAAAAGATGGTTCAGTACACTGGCATTCTAATTTTTCTTCAAATAATCGTGCCAGAGCATATCCGAATATGGTTCTTTTCATTTTTCGTGATACAAAATTCCATGAATGTATTTATTTCAACCATGAATATCGAACTATATCATTATCCTTTCTATCATCTGGGGCTTAGATGGGCGGTTCCTTTCGGCGTTTTACGTAATCGCTTAAGCCAAAATCAATAGATAATCATAAATAAAGAAATTTGTTATTCATATTTTTACCTATTTTCTTTCAATCAAAAAGATGTGTATTAAAATTTTAGAAACAAAATTTACCGCCAAGCCTTGGCACTGAAAGTTAGTCAAGTTTCAAAACGTTGCTATTCAATATAATTTTTGAAAGTCGGCGCGTAACTGACGTCATGATAGCTAAGCCCCTGACTCAGCGACTGAGGTCAGACTACCTAATTCAGTTCGATATTCATGATTGAAATGAATACATTCATGATAATAGCTCTTTCTATAAAATAATATATACGCACACATAAATGAAAAGTGTTATTTTTTGGAGCGCGCGCTTCCTCGTGCGTTTTCGCGCGAGCTCAACAAAAACAACTCTCTCTAAAGGCCTTTTCACACTAGCCAATTTTTTGACCCAACTAGATGAGTCAACTTGAGTTTAGTCAACTAGTTGGTTCATGTGAATAAAAGTTCGATGAGTGGATCCACCAAAAAAGTACGCGAGAAAAAAATGGATCACTGATCCATTTTTGCTGACTCAGCAGTTTGATTGGAAAAGTTGGCTCGTGTGAAAAGGTCTTAACTTAAACTGTACGATGAATTTAACGTAATCACGTGACCTCTCGTATTTTATATGAAGAGCTATTTCTGTCACAAATCTAAGACCGTTTTCGATTTGATTGCTCGAGAATCGCTCCGAATCTGTCTCTGACATAATAGACCTCGCCCCGATCGACTTGAGTAAAACCGCAAATGGAACATTCCATGAACATATTTACGCGTTTTTTTGTATTTCGTCTGCTTGTAATTTAAAATTTTCGCGTCTTATTGATTGACTATTTTTTTGGTGGATTTTTTCCAAATTAATTCTCTTTAAACCCCTGTTTCGTGTGCGGCTAATGACGATCGAATGTTTTTTTGTTGAAAGGTTGCTCTTAGATGAAAATAACCGAACAATGATGCTAGAAGGTGGAATGAATAGGCGCCATGTTATTGAAAATGGTAATCTTTTAGACTTACAAGGGTGTGTTTTATTTAAGATGTTAATGTTATTCCTCTTTTAAACTCATAGGATTTAAAACCTTATTACCATTTCATGAAAATATATTAATTGAAAGTGGACTTACTATGAAAGAAGCTCAAATGTGGATAAAACCCAATGTTCAGATGGAAAATGGACATCCGAAGAAAGCACGTTCTGCTTGATAAGTATGGCGAATGTATTTCTGTCGTTGGGCCACGAAAAATCTTCCCAATTAAAAGAGCAATGTGGAAAGAATTTCTGAAGATCTATTAATAATAATAATCAGCTAGGCTAATACCCAAGGCACCACCTTAGGCTAAAGTCATCAAGCGACTTTTGAAGCCTTTAAATCAGGTGGCCCAGTTACAATGTGTAGGAGGGTGGTGGCAAGCCCATCACGCCACGCGAGCCAACAGCTCGCTATCACTAACTAAAGCCCCATTTTCATGCTCGCTGGTAGCGGGTAAAAATCGACAAAATCCGCTTCCACTACACACTTTTTCACTTTCCGCGTCGATCTGTTTCAAACGGATATTTTAGCTTTATTTTCACGCTTGCGAGTGGCGGATGCGAATTTTGACGATTTTTATCCGCTACCAGCGAGCATGAAAATGGGCCTTATTACCGTTTACCTCAACAAGTTTTTATGGAAGTTGAAACAGAAGAGCTCGGAGGACAACCCTTTAAACCAGCGGGGGAGAACTTGCAAACGCAACGCGAAAGGAGTTGTTACGAGTTTTCACCCAATGCCCTTATTTCATTTAAACAGGCAGCATAAAATCGTTTGGATATAGAAATGACCCATTAATCGCCGACCATTTCACAAATATCTAAAAATTTTAGGAATCTGTATACGTAGGCGCCGATCCGAAAGATGTGAAATAAACTTTTGAGCGAGCAAATTTACCAAGAAGCTCGTTTTTTGGAGTACTCATTTTCGAGAGAGCGATCTTAAGTGAATGTGCCCACCGATCAGTAAGATTCCTCGCGGATGGGGGCGGCGGCTCCCATGTCCCATTTCGATCGCAATATTTCGCCCCCACCCCCTGTAAATCCACAAACCCGCATCCGAACATTTTCATAACTAACTACCTTATAATTACAATTATGTTTAAATAGTAAAAAGAATATTACTTCTCTAAAATCTACTTCCATTTCTTGTTTAACTTCAGCAGTGACAGGAAGTTTAATAACTGAAAGGACTAGATAGACTAAAAAATTTAAATTTCATTTTCAGGGCTTGCAATGAACGATTTTCAGTATTTGGCCCATTTTGAGATTTTTGCACAATATTTATAACGTTAATCCCAAATTAGCTCTCTCTGAAATCTATATATAGTGCATAGTGTTGCTCCACTCAAAACAGTTCTAACTAACGCTTTTGAAATTAAATTACACACAAGTAAATATTATTTGTTTCAAAAATGTATGGCCATAATATAATGCAAGGGGGCAATGGAAAAATTTCACCCGTTCATGAGCTAATACAACACTAATAAAAGTAGATTTCCACTCGGGACCTTAGAAAAATGTCCACCCATGTTTAGGGCATCGTCATTCGGAAAAGTATAAGATGATGATCTTAATCCTAGGCTCTTCAAAGGTTCTTAGGAAACTAAATACTTTAGTGGTGATACTTAAACGAACTATTAAACTTTTGTAACTTCCCTAGTGCATCAACAATAAAAGAACCATCTTCGTTTTCATTGATTAACAAATTGTCAAAAGATTGATTTAATATGTAGTTTGTAGTGCTCGTGGCGTCCCCTCGTGACAAGATAAAACTGTCGAAATGATTACCGTTTCGTCAAAGTCCTCGCATAGATATTTGAAGTACTTTAATCACTTTTATAACTAGCATTGAACAATCACGCCAAAAATAGTAAAATGTAGCGATATTGGTACTATTGTTCACGTGACTAACTTAAACATCTAATCAGTGACGTAGCAATGGAATTAAATTAAATTTTTGGAGGTCTGAAAACCTTATTACGATCTGCTTTACGTCTTCATTTTGAAATATACAGGGTGCTAACTAAAAAACGATACAGAGCCAATTATTCAAAATGTGTTTTATGTAAGAATTTTTAAATTGCAGGTTACATAGAGTGTGCCGGGGGACAAATAACAATTAGAATTTCAATGACCTTGAACCAGGTCTTCAAGGTCATCAATTTTTACCTCGAGAACCGTTAGGATTAGAAGAATGGTTCCAACTAAAAATGTGTTCTACGTTTAATTTTAAGTTAAGCAGCTTTGTCCCGATTTAATTTGACCAATGGAAAGCTGACAAATGTGTGGTAATCTAATCAAGACACGACATTTAAGGGCCTATAAATCGAAAACTACCAGATCTAATGGATCAAAATTGTCGTGTTACTCTAAGCTAAGTGGGGGAGTTCTAAATTTTTCACTTATGATGACCTTCAATTATCAATTCAAGGTCATGGAAAACTTATCTCGAGAACCATTAGGATTAGGAGAATGGTTCCAATTAGAATATGCCCGCTAAGGTTTTATAAGTCAAATTACCTTTAACTCGAGGTAAATAAAGCAAAAAAACCCCAAAATAAACATTAATTATTTGATTTAAAACGTACCAAGTATTTTTATTATATTTTTTTTTAGTTTCAATGTTTTAAACACAAAATAAACTAAATAAGTAATTGAAATAAATGAGCAACTAATAAATGTAAGAATTGTTTACAAATTATTGAAATAAATAAATAATGAAAAAAACTGAAGATTAACTTTCAAATAATAATGAACATAACAATGATAATGTAATGTTTTAAGTTCCCTTAAACTCTAGACTTATTTTATAAAGTGTTCAAAAATACCTCCATTGGCTACTATGCATGGTTGCGCTCGTGTATTAGTTGCTTATTTATTTTGGAGTATTATTGGTTTATTTAGCTCAGGTAAAAGGTAATTTGACTTTAAAAACCTTGGCGGGCATTTTTCTAATTGGAACCATTCTCCTAATCTTAATGGTTATCGAGATACATTTTGAACTAATGTTTCAAGGTCATCATAAGTTACAAATTTCTTACTCCCGCACTCAGTGTAGAGTGTCACGACAATTTTCATCTGGTAGTTTCAGATTTATAAGCCCTTAAATGTCGTGTCTTGATTAGAATACCACACACGACCTTCTGGTTTTTGGTCTAACATATATCGGCTTCCCATTTGTCAAATTAGATCAAGTCAAAGATGTTTAGACTGAATATTAAACGTAGAACACATTTTTCGTTGGAACCATTCTTATAATACTAATGGTTCTCTGGATAAAATTTGAATGACCTTGAAGACCTAGTTCAAGGTCATTGAAATTTTCACTGACATTTGTCCCCTGCACCCTCTATGTAACCTGCAAATTTCAAATTCTTACATAAAACACATTTTGAGTAATTGGCTCTGTATCGTTTTTACTTAACACCCTGTATAATTTAGCTTAATTAGGTTCGCACGAGGTATCTAAAATAAACAAGTTCACTAAGGTGATTATATTATTTCGTGCCCATATTCCATTCAAGCAGGTAGCATAAAATCATGAATTAGTAATAAACCTTAAATTTGAGTGAAATATTACTTCTGGCCATACACGGCTTCGATAACTAAGTGCCACCCTTATTTATTAATTCTGGTCATACACGGCTTCGTTAAGTATGTGCCAGACTTATTTATTACTTCTGGCCATACACGGCTTCGTTAAGTAAGTGCCAGACTTATTTATTACTTCTGGCCATACACGGCTTCGTTAAGTAAGTGCCACACGTATTTATTACTTCTGGCCATACACGGCTTCCATAACCTCCATGACCCAGCTGGCTCACACTTATTTATAACTTCTGACGGAGTTGCCAAATTAATTTCAAAGATCCTGCACACTCGAAAACGCAAAAAATTTCGAAACTAGCCCAAAATCTTGCCCAAAGAAAATTTGTTTTCTCTACAATGCAGCCCAATCCCAGTCCATGGAAATCGCTGTTACCTGATGATTATTACAGCCATGAACTACGAAGGCACTTTAGACTTTGGTAGTGGTATCAGGGTAGGTACACTCTAAGAAATTGGGGTGTTGATTCAAACCTTTTTAACACTATTTGTACACTTTTTCATGAGTCGAAATATGACACTGCTAGGGGCGTTTTATTACACAAATCAAACCCCGTATTAACACCTTCAAGACTTTTGTCTTAAAAAAGGTGTCAAAAAAGAGATTTAAAACTCCGTTTCCACACTATTTAAACACTTTTTTATCATTCTTTGTTTGTGACACAATATATTTCCAATAACCGTGTAATAACACACTTTTAAATAGTCAATTTGCAACTTGTAAGCTTTAAATCACACCTTTAAAGGTGTTAATACACCCATTTCAAGAGTAAAATCACACCCATGAAGGAGGTAAAAGTAACCTATAGAGCTGTAAATAAGCCATTTTAAAGAATAAAATAACACTCTTAAAGGTGTAAATTCGCACTTAAAAAGATAAAAATTGTACGTGATGATGATTAGTGTTTTTGCTTAGTCAGTAAGGGTGCCAAAGGCGGGGGGCGAACCGGGCGAAGACAAAGGCGGCACGGGACAGAGATAAACCGGGATTGCCTTTCGCTTTGTTACTGGTCGTGGTTCGACTAGCCTATAGGCAGAGATAGCGAGGCGCCAACGACGTCTCCCCCCCCCCCGCCTCCCACGTTAAGGTATTTATTGTGACCTTGAACCACCGACGTTCGGGCTTTAGATTAGTCACTAATGAAATCAGGGCTGCCTTACCCTGTTAACCCGGCCGAGTGATAAAATCTGCGTGGCTCCTCTTTTTCCACGCTATTCTGTGGTCGAGAAAACCTATTAGCTCGGTTTCTCTTAGTCCTTATACTCAGTCAGGGCAGCAGTAGGTAACATTGTCAAAGCTGGGAGGAGGAATGCCGCAAGCTTTTCTACCCTCCCGGCCTTTCCGACGTTCTGCGAGGAGACGCGGTCTCTCGGTCTCTTCAAAGTTTTGCGGACGAGCGTACTGGGGTGGAGTGTCTCGAAACACACAACTAGCTGAGGACCCGCCTGTAAGGCGGGCTTCTCGGCTAGTGTATCAGATAAAGTACCGAAATCTGGAATTCTCAGGGTAGGTGTATTTCTGTTGAAGAAAATTGGTAGCGATATAGATATGCGATGTGTAAACAAAGAAAAAAAATCTTTTATTGTGTAAATATATTTTTTAAAGCATATTCTATTTGTCGCACCGATAACGTTTTTTCTTCCATGTTTTTTAATGGTTACATTTTCAGTATAAAAACAGTCATGCAAAATGTAACCTTGCTCCAGTTCGTATTATGTTTCGTCTTAAATAAACTTGATTTTATAGATTTAAAATGGTTACTCCGTCTTCATTCATTTTCGTCTGGTGTGGAAGCTGCTTTTATCATTGAGGCGTAAAAACTTCAATAGGTTATGGGCCCAGAACGCTCCCACTGCGCCACCAAGATGTCGATCTTCCACTGAGGGTATTTTCTCAACTGGTTCCTGCTTCCTGGTCCACTGAATCCGGACGATCGACAGTCTCCTGCGCCAAGACATTGACAGACTGTCTGGTCCCGAGAACTGGCGTAGCTAGAAGAGACAAGTCAGCTATGTCTACGGTATTATCACAGGCGATTGGACAAAACCGCAAAGCGTGAAGGGATTGATTACGATGAAACTTTCGCGCCTGTTGCCCGCTAAGAAACGATCCGTATCTTCTTGAATATATTCGCTCAGAAGAATCTCAAGATCAAGCAGTTTGACGTAAAGACTGCATTCCTGTATGGAGATCTGACTGAAGAACTCTTTTTGCGTCAACCGGAGGGTTTCGACGACGGTAGTGGAAAGGTATGGAGACTTCGCAAGGGAATATATGGTTTAAAGCAATCACCACGTTGCTGGAATCAACGAATTGATCAAGTATTACGAGACTATGGTTTCAGTCAGGCAGACGGTGATCGTTGTCTATACGTCCTACCGACTGGTGATACATATTTTTAAAAAATCACTTTCTTTACATTTTGTAAAAATGAAAGACATTGGGGTTAAAAGTTACACTGTAGAGTAGAATTTTAAAAATTGTTGTAAATTTGAAATAAAATTTGGAAATTACTGTTTAAAAATAAAATATTTATGTCACCGTACAAATTAGAATAAAAATTAAAAATACTTGGAAAACCGTTAATTTTGAAAAGTTTTTCGAAATACAATATTTTAAAATTTACTTTTAAATTAAGATTATTTATACACTAAGATTTTAAACAAATAATATGATTTTAAAATTCCGGCCTAGACCTGCTTTATATCTGTATTTATCCAATTGTTATAGTGCGCAATTTTACAAATTGTACCTTTTTTCAAAACTTTTTTTTGATAAAAAGATTTTTTATAACTGAAATAAAATCTCTTATTTACATTTGAGAATGGTCAACTCATGTCTTACGCGGTTGCCACTTTGTCTGAAATTCTTCCCGCAATAAAATCGACACGGATAAGGCTTCTCTCCGGTATGGATTCACGAATATTTTTTTTTGTGTTGAGCTGTCACTAAAACACGGATCACAGTGCACGCATTTGAACGGCTTGGCCCCCGAATGGATCCGTAAATGCGTGTTAAGCGAAGAACGCTGCACAAAACGTTTCCCGCGAAAATTACACCGATATTTTAGTTCGTCTTTGCTTTTGTGGCGCAAGCAGTGCGAGTTGAATCTTTGTTGATCGGTGAATTGTTTTTGGCAACGGATTTGAGTAATTTTGTCTAAATGACCGCATGTAATTTGTACGCGACTCAAAGCCTTCAAATCAACCATAGCCTGGACAGACGCATTTTTGGAATTTGGGCTGTTCATAACCGTCTGCGTATTTGACTCGGCGGGAGAAGTGAACTTGCGCAGCATCTGGTGGAGGATGTTGCCCCCTGTGGTGCCGTCGGACTGCTGAATGACGTATCATTGTCCGCGGCTTCGACGGCCGTCGACTGTTCAGAGACCGGAATTGTTGACGAGGCTGAAATGGACATTCCAAATTAGTAAGTGGATATTGACGATAAATGTAATAAATATAGTTACTCGTATCACTTGTGGCGACTTGTTCATCCAGCGAACAGGTTTCGACGTCGATTACCGGCGACACAGCGCCTTGCCGGCTGATGGAATACAGATTAATGGCCGCTTTCCAGTCGTCTCCGGTCATATTTGGGTAGGTAGACATAAGACGTGGTGTTGGACGCGGCATCGTGAAAGACGTGTTTTGTTGGTAATGCAACTCATAGAGCGATGAAGATATCTGGAATGGCGCTTGGTGGTTGTTTCCGACTAACACGCGCCACTGGTACCCTGTTGAAGGTTGGGGCAGCAAACACAGGTTGAAATATCTTGGGTAAAATACTTGGCCAGGAACGGAGGCTACTGAATATCCCGCGCCAGGAAGTGAAGTCCTGGTCATGAGTTCTCGTAGTATGTCCGATCCGGCTTCGTGTGACGGTGGTTGATGTCCCCTTGTTGCCTGCGCGGAATCTGTATTGTAACTGAGGAAGAGCCAGAAATAAGGATTATCTCCAATATCGTGTAGTTTAACACAGTTAATTATACATAATTGAAACTACCACTAATGGTCTTAAATGCGCGAGTGTATTAACCAAATTGTGTTGACCATACTAAATAGAGGTCTTTTCACGCGTGATATTTGGAAGTTATTAATATACTCACGTTTCCTTTACGGTCGGGGGAAGAACTGGGGCGAATCTAAAAGGTGCATCAGGTCCAAATGTTAGAAAAGAAGATTGCGGAGGTTCAGCAAGAGGGAGATGATCTGTAATCGAATTATCCGCCTTAAAAACAAGTTAAATAACATAAATAAATAAAATTGATCTATAAATACCATTTTTTTGATACCCAGAGGCGGACTGGACACGTGGGCAGGCAGGAAAAATCCAACGGGGCTGCCACCAAAATTTTGCTTTGAGGCTGTTCGCTGTACTAGGGAGGCCGGTGGGGCCACGGGGTTACTAGGCCCTAGTGACTAAGACGTGCCCAGTTCGTCTACATATGACCCCCAACGCTACTTAATTTCCAGAGTAGAAAGTTATGTATAATACGGAGACTTCTTGTGTTAGTTCAAGTGCAAGTTCTGCTAAGCTACGCGACGTTTGAAAATAGTTAGCCAGGAGCAAGTTTTTCAAAACCAGTCATTTAAAATGACATTTATTTATTAAATGTAGATTTCTCACAAAGTTTCATTGAAAATTATTTCAAATTATTACACAAATTGCAATCGCCCCGGCTCTCACAACCGACAAGTTAAATTTGAAGAATAATTAATCCAGTTGGAATAACACGAAACACGGGTTTAACGTTGAAAATGGTCTGAAGTCACTGGAATAGATGTTTCCATCAACTCGCCGTCAAAAGTAGAATATAGAATTTGGACTTGAAACTAGTTTTTCGTTATTTGGCCAATTTGTTGTCCAGGTTCGGGCAGCAACGACCGGCGGGGGTCAGGAAAGTTGGGATTGATTTCATAAAAAGATGTATTCGTAGAATAATTTCCAAATATTTTAGTGAGAACTGTATATGAATCAAATTTTGTTATTATTGTTAACATTTCTTCTACGTTGTATATTTTATGAAAAAACAGTCAAGGCTTTGTATAAAACATTTAACTCAAAAGTTTAATAAACAGATCTCATTTTAAAATGTTTTACAATTATTGAAATTTTTAAATGTTATTGGCGAGTCACTGTCAATTAAATTTTCTTATAAAATCTACTACTAAACTTGGCAATTAACTTTCTTTAAGTGGATGATTGTAGGAGAATGAAAGGGGAGGGGGTTTGATGTCATTTCCCAAAGCTTTACTAGCTATTAAAAGTACCATCTTTAATCCAAGATTTTTTTCTTTCCACTCGTTTATCCAGCGGTGCGTGTAAACATTTGGGGAAAGAACTTCCTGGGTGACCTTTATGCACATTAGAAATGTGATTCGGAAGGCTAAGCCACTTATCTCGTTTCTCAGCTTTAGTGTCACTGGCAGCGCAGAAATATAAATGGTTCGTAATACTTTGAGTCCTATTTGCTATTAAGGCACAATCTTTAATTCTACTTGCCACAGCTAGTTTTTTCTTCAAGGCTGAAATGGTAATGATAAAAATGTATTTCCAGCCCCAGAATATTTATCAACTATTTTACTTTTTGAAACATGCCAAGGATCAAATTCGTGAATTATGTCAGATCTTGTTTCTCTCATGTACTTGGTTATTTGAAGGTGCCGGTCAGTTATCAACCTTCTTATTTTCACTCCACGAGATCCAATGACTTTTAAACACCTCTTCAAACCTTCGAACTCCATTGCATTGCAATTTGCCACTTCGTTAGACTAAAAATACTTAGTTACATTAGTCCTCCAAATGCTAGTTCGTAATGAATATTTTCTCACCTGAACTAACTGGAATGTTATTATTTTATTAGTTTTGAGGTTCATCATGGAGTAGCTTCCATATTTTGCATTGTGACCTATGAGAATATACCAGCCCCCCCCCCTCAAATTTTAGTTTTTTTATAGGAAAAATAGGATTATAATTCTAAAAATATAAGACTTTATAGGACTATTTTTCAAAATTATAGGACTTTTTGGGGATTTTGCTAAAATTATAGCATGTTATAGGCTGTTTTTAATTAGGACCAAAGTAAAAAAACTAGTCACCAGGGCTCTCGTATCTCGAATCTCCTCCAAGATTAATATCATCATCATCCAATGTTAAACACTCAGTGATGTTACCAGCTTCTTGTTTTTTCCACACTTCCTTAATAGATAGATAAAGATAATATTTTTGAATTAAAAAGTAAGTTGACAAAGAGAAACATTGAATATTTAGAGTTTTTAACATTTGGATGATATTAGTCGGGTGGTTTCCATTAAACAGCATGCCAGCTGCTAATAATAAATTTCCAATAGGCAATTTTCCATCGAAAGGCTGACTGTACCAGCAGTGTACGGGGCCATCCACGCAAAGAGATTCAACGCAAACCATTGACCCCTTAAAATATTTAACATTCGCAGCCGCTGCTCCAAAGCAGTTTCTACAAAATGCAAAAAATTTGCATTAAGCAACTCATAAACACCAAGAGTTTTTTTTTCCAGCTGGAACTTCCACAAATTCTTCATTACTCTCATCAATGTCAGAATCATTCCTATTATAAAAAAAAAGTATTATTTATACCCAATTATATCATGATTACATTAAAGCTATAGTTACTCTGATACTGAATATGGTTCGTAGAATGAAGTATTATGGTCATCAGGAACCCAATCCTCAGTTCGGACATCATTCGGGACGTACTGAGTACTGGCATCTGTGTAATTCTTACAATGGCAATTACAACTCGGCTTCAGTTCATCCACTAAATGTAGGTTGCTTTCTACTCGCTTCTCTTGGTTGGTTTGCGTGCTTTTGAACGGAACTGCTTAGAAAATCTAACGGTTTGGACTTTTTTGGATTTAAATTGTTGATCCGTATTAGTAAAAGCATCTACGACATTATTTTCAGTCTCGACTAATACGGAGTTTTCAGTAGAATCCCAAGTTGAAACCTCTTCAATAATATCTGTTGATATCTCTGCAAATGTCTCGCTCGCAGCAAAAATGTTTTGAAGTTCCTAAATAATTCAATGAGTGTTTAAATTTGTCTAGATTATATGAACCAAACTCATTATTACCTGTTTCCTTTGCCTTTTTCTAACAAGGCTCCTTGGTGGTTTGTTTATTATTTTGTTTTCATACGAAAATATTGTTGGAATTGCACCTTTAGTCAGTCTTGCTTTACGTCTAGATGAGCTTGCTGCACCAATAGACTGAAGAAATTCCGCATTTGAACTTAACTCGAAACAATTACTTTCAAAGTGTGTTTGACATAAAATAGAGTATTTGCTAGGTTTAAAGTTCTTTCTTTTCACTTTAGCCACCCATTTTTTAATAGCGTTGGGTTTTCAAGCGGAAACGTGAAGAATCTTATTACCATAATTGCTGGACGAATTACAACCATACGCGCTACAAAACTTAATAATGATCTATTTTAACTTTTTTTCAAGTTAATTTAAGCGCTTACCTAATATAAAATACTTCTAAATAAGCAAATAACGCTGCAAAGGGTTAAAGAAAACACGATGGACTCTATAACACCCGACGCCGAGAAAGGTAATCCACCAAGTGACGTAGAAGTGCTAGCCCCATTCCTATCCCCCTTTTCCCGCGTTTTGAGAGAGGCGAGAGAAAAAAGCTTGTATTGCGGGGAAACACGTTTTCCTTAAATGTCACCTTTAAACTAATAAGTAAAGCTACTTAGCATTAAATATATTATATATTATCAGAAATAAATTAAATAAGGGAGTAAATTTACTTGAAAAAATAATAATAATACTGTTTTGGCTCAGAATGGAAAGTGTTGCCTCTTCTCTGTCCTTTGTGGGTTCGCTTATTTTCATTACAAGTAGGAACCAGGCCGATTACCACTTTAGCATCTGTGAAAACATTAAATACTGTATAAATTAAATATAAAAAGGGAAAGGAATAAGCTATGGCTAAATTGCAAAAAAATAATTATTCAAATCAAATGGGTGTTATTAACATTTATAATATATATTTTTAAAGGAAGAAAAATGTATTCTATTAATAAATAAAATAAAAGATTGAATTAGTATTTTACCTTTTAATACTCTTTGTCAAAACAAAGAGTATAGCAGGGCCAGATCGATCGGCTCCCCAACCTCATCTGGGCTCCGCAGTCTGAACGCTAAAAAACAATAGCTACAAACCGCGCAACTGCCCGGGGCGCCGTTTTGAGAGGGGCGCCAAAATTGAGTTGTGCGCCTTTTTAGTTTACCAAGAATGGGATTTGTTTATAAAAATTTTAAAGAAAGCATAACATAATTTGAAAAATCTTGAGCTAATTAGAAATACAAACCGTTTTCCCAACCAAAATGTCCAACATCGTCGATTATCGTTTTTTTTTGCGACTATTTATTTTAAAATAGTAAATAAACCATAAAATTACGGTGCATAGTTCTGACGAATAAAGCATTTTCCTGGGATTTTCATTATAAACCAGGGTATATAATATGAAGAAGAAAAAGTGGTTGGGCGATACTACAAGAATAGAAGTGTGTCAGAATTTTTAACCCGGTGTCCTAGCAACAGGGGGCATACCACCCGAGGCCTATCATCATAGTGCCCTACGCCAGCGTCCCCAAGCCCGGACAGGTGACAAATCCAGCATGGGTAGAAGCGTGGGGCTAGCCAGTAAGAATTTGCCTGTACACCGATTACGTAATCATTAATGAGTTCAGATGATTACGATGAGTACAGAATGATTACGATGAGTACAGAATAATTATGATGAGAAGATAATGATTACGATGAGTACACAGGTAACCCAAAACTTTAAAATTGTTACAGATGAGTAATTGAGTACAGGATAATTCCAATGAATAAGCGTGATAACAGATGATTACGCACTTTACAGATGATTACACGTGATTACAGATGAGTACGCGTTATTTCATAATGATTACGGTGATTACAGATGAGTACGAAGATTACAAATGATAACGGGATTAAAAATAAGTACAAAAGATTACAGAAGAATACGTAATCATTACAGTTAGGGTAGTAGTACCCTACTACTTGTGGTCGGACCTTTGACGCAAGCCACTCAACCCAGCAGAAGGTGCAGCAATGGGTGGACCAATTCTCACTTCGCACACAGCCGTGCGAGTAAGAGTGGATGCTATAGCAACTCCTTCCGACACCCTACCTACGTAGGTAAAGAGTCATACCCTTTGTAGAAAGCTCCTAAAGGGGAACAACGGGACACAGCGGTCCACATAACCCGGCACAGCTGGCCAGGGAGATCTCGGTGTGACTCCATAAGGCCGGGAAACAGGACCAACGTGCCCTCACACGGAGGCCCGCCACCCCACAGGAGGCTACCCAATCCGCCGAGGCGGCTAGTTTACACGGACCCTCTCCGTTAGCCTGAGTCGAAGCTCAGTTTCCAGCCAAACCTGGCCAAAGTCGGAGGTGGAGATAGGACGATTTAAATAAACTAGCAGGCCATTTTCAAGAATTCTATTTGTTTCTTAGACTATTATGAACCTGCATTTAATATTCTAAAATGCATTTAAATCGTTTTCGATGGCTAGTTCTTAAGCAGTCTATCGGTACGATTTAATCTGTCGTGTGTCCGTGGTTACCGTTAGTCTCTTCTATTTTACGCGCACGCGCAGAAAGCCATTTATTACTTTCAGTTAAATAGTTTTTGTTAGATAGATATTAATTAGAGTCACGTTGAATTGAATTAAGATGTCCGAGAAATAGAAGCATTCTGGTTCTTTTTATAAAAAAAAAATTAAATTAAAAGAAGCCGTTAAAGCAGAAAAGCAAGCGACAGCTTTTAAAAAGTTCCTAAGTGTAGGCCTTAAAAAAACCCGTAAAAAGTTTCTTAATTAAGATGTTAAAGCAATTAATGTAATGAATAAAAGAATTAAGTTTACTAAGAACAACCCGTGAGTTAAAAATAAAAATATCCAGGGATTATTTTTATCTTTAACTCACGGGTTCTTCGTAAACTTAATTCTTTTATTTCACACTCCCTATTCCGCCTATATTAATAAATGTTAAACACCCCTTTCAGAAATTCTTCACGAGAACGGAGAGAGTAAAACCACAGCGATGTTGGTCGAGATTTAGCGTCTAGATAAAAAATTAGCCCATAATGGCAGCCATGCCCAAAGGTACAAAGTGAAATTATTGCATTAACTAATTCGCTAGTCTTGGAAACGTTGATCGCTCTATAGCTTCCTAGTCGGTAGAAATTTAATAGATCGATTTAAAAATTTTAAGGGGCAAAGACGATTTTAAAGGGGTAATATTCATCCGAGGTAACGTGGTGATGGCGTTATTTGTTAGTTGATGGCGCTCTGATAGCAGCATGACGTCATAATTTTGATTTTCAACGATTGGTTGAAGGTTTTCAGTTTTTAGTGGAGAACGGTTTTGTCGAGATTTTAAAACACAAAATTATCTTCCCTGATTGGATAGTTTAATATCGTATATATGACGGAGAGTGTTAACTACTGTTAAAATTAATTGTTAATTGAAATTACAAAATTATGTAATTTATTAATAAGAAGTACTATAATTTAGTAATTAATTAATAACTTTATGAAAAAGTTTATTTTTCATAAACTTTATAGTGTCGCCTCTACCTCAAACATTATTAAATAGGAAGGTACCTCGGGTGGATTTCGCCCCTTTATGAATATTTTCCTGTAGGCAATATGTGAATGCGTGTATACCTATCGACGCGCTAGATTTAAACATTTGTTTCGGTAGTTAAAAAGATGTTGCAAGGAAAACGTGAAGTTAGATATTTCCCACGGAGGAGAGTTTATTATAATCTTTAGTTAATGATTTTTGCAGAGTTTCGTTGTAGTTTTAATTTTTCGCTCCCTTATTTCCAAAATCACGTAACTCTTGTTGTTTTGAAGAAAAAAAAGGTAGCTTTTTAAGAATAATGTTTGAGGTACATGGCGACACTATAAATTTATGAAAAAAATACTTTTTTTAAAAGTTATTAATTAATGACTAAATTATAGTACTTTAAATTCTTATTAAAAATATATAATTTTTGTAATTTAAATTAACAAATAATTTTAACATTAGTTAACACTCTCCGCCGTAGATGGCACTATAATACAATTTTAAACTATCCAATCAGGGAAGAGAATTTGGTATTTTAAATCTCGACCAAACTGAAAACTTTCAACAAATCGTTGAAAATCAAAATTATGACGTCAAGTTGTTATCAGAGCGCCATCTACTAACAAATAACGCCATCACCACGTTACCCCGAATGAATTTTACCCCTTTAAAGTCGTCTTTGCCCGTCAAAAATTGGAAATCGGTCTATAGAGGCCGAAGGTTTGGCCCAATTTTACATGAACCAGGGCGCCTCAGAAAAGGATAATCTGACAAACCCGCCAGACCTCCCAACCCAGTTGTCTGGATAAATAGTGAATTTTCTTTCAAAATGCTAATCATTTAACGTTTATGATTTTATTATTATTTTTCATTAATTAAATTTTTCATTTAGTAGTAATTTAACTATGTAAATTACTAGGGTCAATTACCGATTCTCTTCTCTATCCGAAACGCGGCCGGCTCGAAAGACGACGATGACATTTAAGTGGTTTCTGCGACGACTTTTAAATGGTTCTCATTATTGATTGATCATTTGATGTTCCCTGTTTCAATATAACACGCACTGAAATAATATTATCGCCTTCTTGACGAACTTTTTTTCCTCGTTCTTCAACGGCCGCGAGGACGGGGGCTACGGCAACTCCTTCCCTCCTTTCTTCGGCCCATCGGTATAAAACGCGAAAGCGAGAGACTAGGTTTTCATGACTTCTTCGATTTTCGTCATGGACAGTCTTGAAGAGCTGAGAGGCGAAAATCGATCCTTGAAACGGAAGACGGCCTGCAGCGTTTGAAGTGAATTTAGAGAATATTTTAGATCACTATCGGGACCTGTTGTTGCAAGAACGTTTACGTAACACGGAAATGGAGGACAAACTCGCCAAGTATAAGAAAAAGTTGGAGACGTCTCACAACGCACTATACGTGGCAGTGTCAGGATGTTGTGGTGGGAAGCGACCCAAGACCGAGTAATCGGACAAAGGTCAATTTATTGGCAAAAACGGCCCTTTTCAGGGCCACTCTCATTTTGGTTAAAGATACTTAAAGGCCTAGTTTCACTTTGAATCTGGAAAAAAGGGTTCAGGCGGATATGTGGCTACCCCTTCTGACGCCTCTATTCATCTCGGACGCAAGGTGACCGTCCCGCCTTCGCCAATTATCGGCTTATCTCTCCCGCGCTCTTTCGCGTTAACTGCAATACAAAATTAACTTGTCGCAAAGGATATAGCAATACGTGTACAAATAACATGATAACTTGTTAGCGCAGACATATGCTGGGCCGGTTAAGATTTTCACTCCATATTTCGCAAGGAGTGAAATCGGAAAAAGAAAGGGCGAGTCTAGATTGTAATATTGTGCGAGAATTTTATATTCCTAGTTCTAAAATAAAACATAAAATATATATATTTTATTATTGGAATTTTACTTATTTTTTAATGTTTTCAGTTTCACTGATATTTCCTAAAAATTTTGAATTTTAAAAATATTTTTATGTAAATTTAAATTGTTTTGGACGTTTCACTATTAAATAAAATATCGTATTAAGATATTGAAAGGAACACAATTTGAATAGCAGCTAAATTTTATTTAATTAGTGCAATGGGTTTACTACAATTATTAAAAAAAAACATGTTAAAAATGACTGCCATTTGTGAGCAATATATAATCCACCCCGTCCGGATTAGGATACCTATTCCTTACACAATTTAAAACACATTTTGGCATAATTTGCCTCCGATGATACACAGTGTTCAAATTGTTCCGGGTTAATTCTCTACTTTTCATAGCTAAGTATCTTGGATCGGTCCACGCTTCGAGGTTGTACAACATTTTCCAAAAATGGCCGTACCATGTCCTCCTTGCGCGACTGTTTCTACCACACGGAGGTCTTCCAGGTCCCATAAAATCATTCGGCCTGCTAGTTACGCGAGGCAATAAATGGCGATATTCGCATTTATTGACTGAAACAAAACAAGTACACGAGTAAAAATGTTTCCTTTCACATGAAGCTAATACTTTGAAACTTCTTACCAAAGGAATCGCAGTGGACTTCTATCGTTCCCCCGCTCAACAACCTCACTCGTTTTGCGCGACAGAGCAGCGGAATACTCCACCATCGTCGCATTGACAAGGTCGAACCCAGCTCTCCCTCCTGTACACCAACATCGACTCGCTTAAGACGAAGCACTACGCACATCATCCTCCCTTCATAGCGCTCACCAAAACCAAGCCCGATGCTACCATATCATCTTTCGAGCTTTTTGGTCTTGACTTCGAGGTCTACCGGAAAGACAGGAACTTACACGGAGGTGGTGTTTGCCTGGCCGTCCACAAGGACCCATTGGACCTGAAGGCTGAAGTCGAAGCGGTCGCCGCCCGGGTGACCATCGGCTCCTAATGTCTCCGTCTCTGCTGCATTTATCGGCCACCGTCAGCCACCCTCACGTACACCAAGAGACTTAATTCCCTCCTTGGATCTCTTGGCGGGCGGAAGTCCGATCTCATCATCACCGGCGACTTTAACTTTCCCAGTATTGACTGGATTATGCAGCCAGCAAGTTCCTCGTCAGTGGCAGCGAGCTTTCTATACACTGTTAAAAATAAAGGTCTTATTTTAGACCTCTAAAGTGCTTAAAACATTTTCCAGTATTTAAAACCATTCAGGGTTTTATCATAGAACATATTTAAACCTTCTGCTCCCCAAATTCAGTCCTTTAGTGGAGTGTTTAAGTACTTATTTTACACTCTTTTATCCATTTTACTTCATAAACAGTAAGAAGTTAATCCTTTTTAACTTTATTTTCAGTCCTTTATAGGCCCTTATTAATTACTTTTTATTATTATTATTTAATACGACTCAATAGATTAACCATTATCATGGCCAGATTAAACTGGTTTTCGCTCGGGCGAAATACTCGTTGAACGAGGGAGTTGATCACGTTAAGTCTCATTTAATACTTTTAGTTTTTGACATACACGTAGCAAGAATTCTGTATAGCCAATATTTTGGTTATAATAGTTTGACGCCATAACCAATATCCCCTATATTTAAATCTGTTATCAAATTTTTAAATACTTAACCTTAGTTAAATATCATTGGTGATTGGAATTTCTTCGCATTATGTTATTTCAAAGCAAATATTAAAAAAATAAATAACTTAGTATTCAAATACTAGTCTCGAAATTGGTCCATATCATTTTCAACTTCGTTAAAGGGAATTAAATGGGTATTCAAAGTACTAAATTTTAGAACATAACATTATTATACCTTTACCACCAGGACTGGAAAAGGTTTATTCATAGGGCTCGTTCCCTTTCAATACCCCAAAAGGTATTGTAATAAACATGAAAGAGTAAAATGGGTCTAAAATAATTGATTAGACCGTTTTCAGTAACCAAATGGTTTGAAATAAATTAAAAGTCCAATTTTGGTCGTTGTATAAACCTTTATTTTTAACAGTGTACATAATCTCCTGGCCTCTCACCTCAGCCAGCGTGTCACTGACGCCACCAGCTAGGTAAGTGATTCTGCTGCCCACATCCTTGACCTCGTTCTGGTTTCCGATGACAACATTCTTGAAACTGTCGCCCATCAGTGACCATGATTTTCTCCTGCTCAATATTCGTGGAGTACGCCCACTACCAAGGAATCCTCCTCGATCGGTCCCTGACTTCAACTGAGTGTGATCAAATTTATACACCAAATTAATTGTTAATTTATAACCCAAAATTGAGTCATATATTAACCATATTTTCGTAACTTATATATTTAACCCAAAATAGCGTTATGAAAATAACGCGTTTTGGGTGAAATCTAAAACAACCCAATATTTTGTTTGGTTAAATACTGACCCAACAATGGGTAAAAAAACAACCCAATTTGGGTCCAAAACCACCCAATATTATTAAGAGTGTAGGCCCAAGTCATCAAGCGACTTTTAAATGCCGGGTTATAATACGTAGGAGGGTGGTGGAAAGCCCTTCATACCACGTGAAGCAACAGCTCCCTACAATATCTATTACCGTTAATCTCTACAAGCTTTTATAGAAAGGAGAAACTGAAGAATTAGGGGAAAACCGCTTAAACCAGGGGGAGAGAACTTTCAAACTCAACGCAGAAGGCATGGTTTCGAGATTTCACCCAGTGCCGCATGATAGAATCGAACCCGGCTCTTCTTGCTGCGAGGACGAAGCGCTAACGACTCCGCCACCCCACCATGAAATTAGGAAAGTAAACCGAAAGATAAAACAATTAAAACTATTTCATAGAATTTAAAGGAAATATACTGTAGTTTTATATATACACATATACACACATATCATATATATATATATATATATATATATATATATATCACTTCGGTTGACCTACGGACACACGAAATTAACCAAAACCCGTAAATCTCCTAGCCACAATTAATAAAATTATCCGGGTACTCGCGCTACGTCCATTGTCGGGATTAGCGAGGTTCCAATATTAACATTAATTCTAGGCGATTTTAATTAGCGAGGTTCCAATATTAACATTAATTGTAGGCGATTTGAAATTAAATAAACTAAATTACCAAACTTCTGAGGTTTACCAAGAATTTAAATAATTTAATAAAACAGTAAATATACACCTTATAACTAGGCCTATTGGTTAATTTTAAATAACACTTAATCTATACAAGGCGTTAAATCATGAAAATGTATTTATACAACAGTCTTTTATTTTTTAGCCACATCATCAAACGTTAATTTTTAACACACTTTCACTATGAATATCGCGCTCCTCTCTTTAATTTTCAACAGCTGGTTACGTTGCTGGAACCACTGGTGGTGATAAATAAATAAATAGATAACAGTGTTAGATTATTATTGATAATGAATCTTAGCAAGGCTGGAGGGGAGGCTGATGGCTGGCTAAAATGGTCCTGACCTCCTCGAGGACACGTTGCCTCAAGTTCTCAACGCCGATTGTCAAAAGGGACAAGGCCCGAAATAAATCGTTCATGTAGTTTGCCGCCACTGACTGCCGCGTGCTAGTCGCAACTTGCAAGATCGCGTGACTTGTGCGAATGGAGTCTCTCTCTGTAGCTCTGTCTCCCACCAAAGACTATGAAAGGAATCTACAGCTTTCAACTTAGGTCGACCACATTTGGTACACTATCTCATGGTACCCTAACTATGGTTTTCGACGGTTACGGTCGGCAAAACAACTTTAATTAATTGAATTCATTTAATAATTAGGTTATACAAATTGGCTTATTTCCCCGGGAAACACCGGGTCGCCCAGCTAGTACGACTATAAGTATACTTACTGCCATATTCTTACTGCACTATAAGTTTCTTTATTTAATTCGAATTATCGTTCAAAAGGCTATATACCTTCTCTGATACCACTACCAAAGTCTTAAGTGCCTTCGTAGTTCATGGCTGTAATCATCAGGTAACAGCGATTTCCACGGACTGGGATTGGGCTGAATCGTAGAGAAAATAAATTTTCTTTGGGCAAGATTTTGGGCTAGTTTCCCTATTTTCAGTGTTTTTGAGTGTGCAGGATCCTTGAAATTAATTTGGCAACTCCGTCAGAAGAAATAAATAAGTGTGAGCCTGCTTGGTCATGGAGGTTATGGATGCCGTGTATGGCCGGAAGTAATATTTCACTCAAACTTAAGGTTTGTGGGGAACTAAAAAATATATATTTATCTTTCGTATTTATTTAAAAAAAAGGAAAATTATAAAAAATATTTTTTACATGTATATAAGTTCAGATACTTTTAGAAATAAAATGAGTGTTCAGACTGAAGTCTATCTGGTCCGTACCTACCTTCCTACTTGCACCATAGCTGCTTTACCCTAGCGTGGAGGAAGGGTTCCACAATTGGTGACTCGCACGTGCAGTCATTACAGTCAAGAGCGAGGCAATGAACGATCATTCTGATGACGAAACTACCACATTGGCCGATCAGGTTCGTCGATTAACTGAACTTTTAAATCAAAAGAAATTGCATGAAGACGGAAAGGGGGATCAAGCTATGTGTGGACAGGAGATATCCCGTGTAACGATCAAACTCCCACAATTCTGGAAGGACAACCCGGACCTGTGGTTCTCGACGGTGGAATCGCAGTTCAGAATCCATCGTATCACTTCGGAGCAAACGAAGTTCGACTACGTGATTCAGTCTTTGGATCAATCTATCATTCTTTACGTGTCGGACATACTGAAAGCCCCTCCTGAGGATGCATATACCACGCTCAAGACCCGTATTATAGCGGCTTTCTGCGAGACGGATGAAAAGAAGTTACGTACGTTGCTGGGAGGTATGCATATAGGTGATCAAAAACCCTCCCTTTTCCTGCAGACAATGAGAAATCAAGCTGGTTCTCATGCAAATGACGCCATTTTGAAGACCCTTTTCATGGACCAGCTTCCTGAACAGGTACGGGGTATTCTGGTTATGAGTAATGAGAACGATCTAGACAAAATTGCAGCTCAGGCGGACAAGATTGTCGAAACTATTCGTAAAACTACGGTATCAGCTGTTACTAATCACACCCCAGTAGCTGCAGATTCAACACCGGTGGAGTTCTTGGTACAGCAATTGAACGAGCTAAACCGGAAATTTGGTAACCTCAGTCGTGGTCGTATCAGGAAGAGAGAGGCTGGCCATAGTGAGCGGGGCAAGACCCGTTCACAGTCGAGAGGTCGTTCTTTCAATCCTCGTGGCAAGCTTTGATTTTATCATTTCCGGTTTGGGACGAAGGCAACGAAATGTCAGGATCCTTGTTCATGGGTCCGTTCTCATTCCGGTAGCAAGCAACCGGATTCGGAAAACTAGAGGGCCAGTCGGAATTGGCGGAAACCGGCGTACATGGCCACAAATCCCGTCGATTATTTATACATGATAGGACGTCGCAGCGCAGTTACCTGATTGATACGGGGGCAGATATATCGGTCATTCCACCAACGAAGCAAGAGAGACAGAACGCTCAATGCCATTTAAAACTTTTTGCCGCAAATGGTACACGCATCAAGACGTATGGGACGAAGTCACTTCAGCTTGATCTTGGTCTACGCAGACATTTTTCTTGGAGCTTCGTTATTGCAGATGTTGGGAAACCGATCATTGGGGCCGATTTCATAACCAACTTTCACCTACTTCCCGATCTGAGATTGAAGAAGTTGGTAGACAGCAAGACGTCACTCAAGGCCCATTGTAAAATCATCAACTATCCTGCGGCAAACATAACGACGATCTTTGGTACGTCGGAGTTTCACAAGATTTTAGAAGAATACCTTGAAATAACCCGTCCTACCTCGACGTTGGAGCCGCCAAAGCACAACGTCTTCCACCACATTGAGATTACTGGTCCACCGGTCGTCGAACGGGTCCGTAATCTCAACCCAAAGAAACTTGCGACGGCAAAAAAAGAATTCCTGGAGATGGAAAAGCAGGGGATTTGTCAACGATCACGAAGCAATTACGATAATCCGCTCCACATGAAGCTAAAGGATAATGGCGAATGGAGGCTATGCGGAGATTATCGGGGACTGAATCGCCGTACCCGACCAGATCGATATCCTTTATCAATAATGAACAATTTTACTGGTAACTTTGCAGGTTGCAAGATATTTTCCAAATTCGACTTGGTCAAAGCTTTTTATCAAATCCCGGTGAATCCTGACGACGTCCATAAAACCGCAGTCATAACGCCATTTGGACTGTGGGAATTCTTAAGAATGCCGTTCGGCCTTTGCAACTCATCGCAGACCTTCCAGCGATTCATGGACGAAGTGTGCAGAGGATTAGACTTCGTATTTGTCTACGTTGACGATGTCATAATCGGATCACCGGATGCTGAAACGCATAAAAAGCATCTTCGGCTCCTGTTGGAGCGTTTCAAGAAGTACGGCATTGTCATAAATTCGTCGAAGTCCAAAATCGGTGTGGAGCAAGTTGAATTCCTTGGGTATCTGGTCAACTCAGGTGGGATCGCTCCGCTTCCGGGCAAGATAAAGACCATTGTTGAATATTCTAGGCCAGTGACAGTCTCCGACCTTCGACGGTTCCTGTGTATGCTGAATTTTTACCATCGTTTCATAAAGAACGTGGCCAGGTTTCAGGCGCCGTTGAACGAATACCTGAAGGGTGCCAAAAAGAACGATCGTACTAAAATCCTATGGACTCCTGAGGCCGAGATAGCATTCGACGCTTGCAAGAAAATCCTTCAGGAAGCTACAATGTTAGCCCATCCAAGAGGAAACGCCCCTCTGGTATTGAAGGTCGATGCGTCTGATGTCGCAATTGGTGCTGCTCTGGAGCAGGGGAAGAAGTTGTCGACTGCGCAACGAAAATACAGTGCATATGATCGGGAGCTTCTTGCGGCGTATTCAGCGGTGAAGTACTTCAAGCATATGCTCGAAGGTAGGCAGTTCACTCTATATACTGACCATAAACCTCTAACCTTTGCATTTCATCAACGATTGGACAAAGCAAGCCCGCGACAAGCGAGGCATTTGGACTATTTGGGGCAATTCACAACGGACATTCGTCATATCCGGGGCTCCGAAAATACCGTCGCAGATGCGTTGTCACGAGTTGAAATCGACTCCACCCAACTGGAGCCATTGGATTTCCAGAAATTGGCTGAGGCACAGCAGGCTGACGGCGAATTGAAGGCTCTACTAGCTACGTCAACTTCGCTGCAGCTGAAGAAAATCGCGGTTCCCGATACAGACGTAACTCTCTATTGTGATACCTCGACTAATCAGATCCGGCCTTATATTCCTCAGACTTTTCGGAGACACGATTTTACGAATGTCCATGGTTTATCTCATCCGGGGATACGGCCATCACGTAAGCAGATGGCTCAACGTTTCGTATGGCCCTCGATGAACGTCGACGTAGCAAGATGGGTGAGAGCCTGCGTACCGTGTCAGAGAAGCAAAATTGGTCGACATACCATCAGTCTTCATGGTCGTTATCCACTTCCGGCGCAAAGATTCTCAGATGTCCACGTTGACTTGGTGGGGCCACTGCCACCATCGGAAGGGTACTCTTATATACTTACCTGCGTGGATCGTTTCACCAGATGGCCAGAAGCGTTCCCGATGCGTGATATCACGGCGGAAAGCGTCTGTCGGGTTTTCTACGATGGCTGGGTTGCACGTTTTGGTTGTCCGGACATTGTGTATTCGGATCGTGGGCGTCAGTTCGCATCTTGCCTTTTCAAGGACCTCGCAACCCATCTGGGTGCTTGCCATAAACAGGTCACGGCTTATCACCCCCAAGCAAACGGGATGGTCGAGGCAGTACACCGACCACTCAAGGCTGCCATCATTGCGCGGGGCGATGATCAGTGGACTCGGTCCTTACCGTCCGTGTTATTGGGTTTCCGGACCGCTGTCAAGGAAGATCTTAAAGCCTGTTCAGCAGAGATGGTCTATGGTGAAACACTTCGATTGCCTGGCGATTTCTTCCGGCCTGCTCAACGAAGGTGCTGTCCGGACGACTTTCTCAGTTCCTTGCGATCAGTCATGGAGTCAGTTCGCCCGGTGCCTGCTTCTAATCATGCCAAACAGAACGTGTTCGTTCACAAAGAGCTACCAACTTGTTCCCACGTAGGGATTCGGCGGGATGCGGTTCAGAAACCTTTGCAACCAAAGTATGATGGTCCATTCGAGGTGCTAGAGAGACACGACAAGTATTTCAAGCTTCGCATCAAGACGCGCACTGATAATGTCTCAATCGACCGTATCAAGCCAGCGTTTGTCGAGTTCACGGAGTTGCCGAGGGTAACGCTACTTGGACCGGCGGCGCTGCCGAGTCTGAAGCCAAAGAAAAGAGTGACATTCGCGGATTTACCTGGTTCTGCGTGCCAGTATACGCGGTCTGGAAGGTGTGTTAAGCCTCCCTCCCGGTATAACGGGCACTGGAAGGGGAGTAATGTGGGGAACTAAAAAATATATATTTATCTTTCGTATTTATTTAAAAAAAGGTAAATTATAAAAAATATTTTTTACATGTATCTAAGTTCAGATACTTTTAGAAATAAAATGAGTGTTCAGACTGAAGTCTATCTGGTCCGTACCTACCTTCCTACTTGCACCATAGCTGCTTTACCCTAGCGTGGAGGAAGGGTTCCACAGGTTTATTACTAATTAATGATTTTATGCTACCTGCTTGAATGGAAGACGGGCACGAAATAATATTATCGCCTTGGTAAACTTGTTTATTTTAGATACCTCGTGCGAACCTAATAACGCTAAATTATACAGGGTGTTAAATAAAAAACGATACAGAGCCAATTACTCAAAATGTGTTTTATGTAAGAAAATTGAAATTAGCAGGTTACATAGAGGGCGCAGGGAGACAAATGTCAGTGAAAATTTCAATGACCTTGAACCAGGTCTTCAAGGTCATTCAAATTTTATCACTAAAAATGTGTTCTACGTTTAATTTTAAGTCTAAACAGCTTTGACTTGATCTAATTTGACCAATGGGAAGCCGATAAATGTTAGGCCAAAAACCATAAGGTCGTGTGTGGTATTCTAATCAAGACACGACATTTAAGGGCTTATAAATCGAAAACTACCAGACCAAAATTGTCGTGACACTCTACACTGAGTGCGGGAGTAACAAATTTGTAACTTATGATGACCTTGAAACATTAGTTCAAGGTCATTCAAAATTTATCTCGAGAACCATTAGGAGCCAATGGAGGTATTTATGAACACTTCACACTGAGAGAAATTTCTACTGCATAAATTACAGAAAATATCTGGCAAACCATCATTCCAGAAATGTTCTGATTTCTTTACAGATATTTCCATAATAAAGGTTTACAGAAACCAACTGCTTTTTTAACAGATAAAAAAATGTTTTTCACTTACAGATTAATTATATAAAAATTACAGATATTTGTATTGTAAATAATACAGAACAAATATGTTAAATAAAAATGTAACTTTTTTTTTTAAATCAATGTTCTGTACATATTAAAGAATGTTTTATTTAAAAACTGAACAACCTGTGTTTTTATAAAACGAAATTCTGTAAATATGCAGGGGCGGCTTAAGGGCCGGACAACCCGGGCAAATGCCCGGGGCGCCGTTTTGAGAGGGGCGCCAAAATTGAGTTGGCGCCTTTTTAGTTATCAAGAATTGGATTTGTTTATAAAATTTGTAATGAAAGCATAACATAATTTGAAAAATCTTTAGCTTATAGGTGGTTAAAAAAACCCCTCTCTGACTGTCTTGCCCCCTGTTGAAAAATGCTGATCTATGCATAGAAAATTCTCAGCTTGGGCAGTATAAAGAGAAACCACTGACAAACCAGTAATGTGTCCATTCGCGGCAACACAAACTGTATAATAATGATCTTTTATTTAAAGGACTAATACCAAAATGTCCAACATAGTCGATGATCGTTTTTTGCGACTATTTATTTTAAAATAGTAAATAGACCATAAAATTACGGTGCATACATGTAGTTCTGACGGATAAAGCATTTTAATGGTATTTTCATTATAAACCAGGGTATATAATATGAAAAAGAAAAAGTGGTTGGGCGATACTACAAGAATAGAAGTGTGTCAGAATTTTAAGTCCGGTGTACCTAGCAACAGGGGCCATACCACCGGAGGCCTATCATCATAGTGCCCTACGCCAGCGTCCCCAAGCCCGGACAGGTGACCAATCCAGCATGGGTAGTAGCGTGGGGCTAGCCGGTAAGAATTTTCCTTTACACCGATTACGTAATCATTAATGAGTTCAGATGATTACGATGAGTACAGAATGATTATGGTGAGAACATAATGATTTCGATGAGTACACAGGCAACCTAAAACTTAAAAATTGTTACAGATGAGTAATTGAGTACGGGATAATTCCAATGAATAAGCGTGATTACAGATGATTACGCACTTAACAAATGATTACACGTGATTACAGATGAGTACGCGTTATTTCATAATGATTTCGGTGATTACAGATAAGTACGAAGATTACAAATGATAACGGGATTACAAATGAGTACAAAAGATTACAGAAGAATACGTAACCATTACAGTTAGGGTGTACACCGATTACGGGAAGTCGATAGCCCCTCGGGTAGTATTACCCTACTACTGATGGTCGAACCTTCGACGCAAGCCACTCAACCCAGCAGAAGGTGCAGCAATGGGTGGACCAATTCTCACTTCGCACACAGCCGTGCGAGTAAGAGTGGATGCTATAGCAACTCCTTCCAACACCCGAACTACGTAGGTAAAGAGTCATACCCTTTGTAGAGAGCTCCTGAAGGGGAGCGACGGGACACAGCGGTCCACATAACCCGGCACAGCTGGCCACGGAGATCGCGGTGTGACTCCAAAAGGCCGGGAAACAAGGCCAACGTGCCCTTACACGGAGGCCCGCCGCCCCATAGCAGGCTACCCAATCCGCCGAGGCGGCTAGTTTGCACGGACCCTCTCCGTTTGCCTGAGTCGAAGCTCAGTTTCCAGCCAAACCTGGCCGAAGTCGGAGGTGGAGATAGGACCATTTGATCAGAGCTAACATCTCCCAGTGCGCCACCGCCCTTATGGGTTACAAGAGCCGGACCCCTACTCCCCGGTAAACCCACCAGTTATTGCACACTCTAACCAATTTAGGGCCACAAGAATAGAAGGAAGCCCAAAGTAATACAGTACTTCCATGTACTTGCTTGCTATTTCGTTGTCATTTATCCAGCTTTATGATAAATAAACTAGCAGGCCATTTTCAAGAATTCTATTTGTTTCTTCGACTGTTATGAACCTGCATTTAATATTCTAAAATGCATTTAAATCGTTTTCGATGGCTAGTTCTTAAGCAGTCTATCGGTACGATTTAATCTGTTGTGTGTCCGTGGTTACAGTTAGTCTCTTCTATTTTACGCGCACGCGCAGAAAGCCATTTATTAGTTTAAGTTAAATAGTTTTTGTTAGATAGATATTAATAAGAGTCACGTTGAATTGAATTAAGTTGTCCGAGAAATAGAAGCATTCTGGTTCTTTTTATAAAAAAAGTAAATTAAGAGAAGCCGTTAAAGCAGAAAAGCAAGCGACAGCTTTAAAAAGTTCATAAGTGAAGGCCTTAAAAAATCCCACAAAAAGTTTCTTAATTAAAGCAATTAATGTAATGAATAAAAGAATTAAGTTTACTAAGAACAACCCGTGAGTTAAAAATAAAAAAATCCAGGGATTATTTTTATCTTTAACTCACGGGTTCTTCGTAAACTTAATTCTTTTATTTCACATATTAACCGTGATACTATTCAGTATGGACATTATAATTAATGTACTTAAGGTATACTAGTCTTGCCATTTTACCTAGTGTTTCAAGCTCCATGTAAAATGACCCTGTAACATAAAGAAGGTATTAAATATGTTTACCAAAGTATTTAGAAAGTGATTAAAGGGATTATTTATTGTTAGGAAAACGGTAAATTTATAACATGGACATGGTAATGGTTTTTACGGGTGGGGGGTAGTTTAATTTAGTCTCAAAATAAGAGGGGCGCCAAAAATCCCCCTTGCCCGGGTGAAAAATATTTCTTGAGCCGGCCCTGTAAATATGGCATACCGTTCTGTAGGACAAACTGAACAACCTGTGTTTTTATAAAACATACTTCTGTAAATATGGCATACATTTCTGTAGCATAAACTGAACAACCTGTGTTTTTATAAAACATACTTCTGTAAATATGGCACACATTTCTGTAGGATAAACTGAACAACCTGTGTTTTTATAAAACATACTTCTGTAAATATGGCACACATTTCTGTATAACAAACTGAACAACCTGTGTTTTTATAAAACGTACTTCTGTAAATATGGCACACCGACACCGTTCTGTAGGACAAACTGAACAACTTGTGTTTTTATAAAACGTTCTTCTGTAAATATGGCATACAGTTCTGTAGTACGTCTTATGTGTTGCAAAAAACGGAATTCTGTAAACATTTCAGATAATTTCGGTAAAAAACACTTAACCCAGATTTTCTGAAATACTTTGAATTCGGTTTTTTAAGCAAACTTCTTTTGAAAAACGGACATTCCGTTGTGATAAAAAACCTATATTCTGCAAATATTACAAAATATTGGATACAATTTCGAAAAAATCATTTATTCATGAGCCAATTTCCCAAAATTACTACAGGATTTTATTTTTAATTAATATCCAATCATATTGGGATATTTTGTTTATATAAAAAAGATCTTCACGTTTATAACCTCTTTCGGATTCTCTGGATTTATCTTGGCGATGCATCTATAATATTGAAAGAAAATTAGTTAAACCTTGACCTCAATAATTTATGTTTAGTAGTAGAGTCAGCCCGCATTCAAAGAAAGGACTTATTATACAAGGAAAGATTATTCCCTCTTAATGTTAATACAGGTTGCCAAAACGTTTTCATTTAAAAATTCCCCAACTTTTCCAGGTTTTCCCTGACCGTCTAAAACAATTTTCATGGACCAATCAGTAGAGTAGCTAGGGGGGCGGCAATTTTCACTTCATGGCAACTGAAGCGACGGTCAATAATCCATTTTAAACTAGTTTTGAAAACTATTTATCTGCAAAAGGTCTAGCTACGCCACTGGGACCCATAACTTCTTTTGAAGTGGTAATTAAATATGAACAAGAGCACTATAATATGCTGACATTAGAAAGCTATAAAGAAGTTAAAGACAGTAAATCTAATGTGGTCACCGGCCAGTGATGGTCGTTGTTCTACCCCTGTGAGAACAGTGTCAGAATCTGACAGGCGAGATGCGCGAAACTTCAAAGGGAGAGGAGCGTGAGCGGAGTTTCACAAAGTACGCGTTTCAGATTTGTCAAAAAACGTCCAAAATATTAGAAAATAATTCAATATTATTGTAATACAGTCCAAAAGAAATAATTCAAACAATGTCATCTTCACGAGTTCTACTACAGTCGAACTATGGTCCCCAGAAAGCTTAGTATGGTTTGCACAATCTTTGCGTCAATGTCCGTCATGTGTTCTACGGCACCCACTCCCATATAGTAAAATTTAGCCAACGGGTTTACTTAATACAATAGGTGTTTCAATAAAATAATAAATAAAAATTAATTAAGCTTACTTTTAAATTAGTGCCTCACCACCTAAGCTCCAGTCTACGTCACTATTTACATTCCTTAACATCAAAACTGGAACATTAAAATCGTATAACTTTAACTTACGCTGCGCTGCAGCATGGACTAATTAACAACAGGGACGGTCTGGTTCTTAAAAAATATAAAAAGAACTAATATCGATGCCCTCTAGTGACGGTTTCTGGCGTAACAGGAAATTGCTACTGATTCAAAAGGGGAGAATAAAGTTCTTGAACCCCCACCTTTGTATACGTCCTTTCACAGTTTATCCATGTCTACCATGCTTTCCTTATTTTCTTAATTGCTTTCCTTATTTTCTTTATTAATTTACAAGATAATAGTTCAATTATGTCCACTTTTTCCAATCACGCTTACCAATTAATTTTCGGTGAATCGTTTAACAACGTTACCCAAGTTTGTTATGGCAAGTATTATCTTATAAAATCGTAAAATAAGTTTGTACCAAGGCTTAAATAATTCATCTTTGTATATAGACGGTCTAGATTCTCTAGAAGCAGAAGGCGTAGAATTAGATGTGGAAAACCCTCTAGAAAACAACGCACTTTCTCCCATACATTCTCCACAAAAGAAATCAACCCAAAAAGCCTTAAAATCTCTTACAAATGTGTTTCACATCCCATGTACAAATTGTACTCAATCATTATTAGATTTAAATTACGATCAACAATTTCCAGTGATATTTGATGAAGCTAAGCGGAACCTATTGAAATTAATTGAAATTGGTGGCGTAGAAGAACAAATTCAACGAATTAAATGGGCCTCGGAAATTAAAACTTCAAGTACTAGTTTTATTGAAGCTAGAGAAATTTTCAGGCCAATTTTTGAAAACTGTCCTGAAGAGAAAATGTATTTGAAGTACAAGAAACTTTTTCATAGCGATATAAAAAATTTAATTACTGCATGTGAAAATGATGAATTACCTGATAATGACAAAAAAGTGGGTTTAAAAATTTTGATGCAAGAGATTTTTAACTGTGGGGTTTGTGCTATAGCAACGAAAGAGAAATGTCAAGATTCCATGATGGAGGAAGAATGTTCGCTGTTCTATGTGGCAGGATTTGTTATTAATAAATTACTAAAGGAAAACAAGTCAAGGGAAAGTCAAAAAATAGGGGAAATTATGAAAGAGAATAATGTAGAACTAATTCCGCAAAATTACAAAAAATGGGTGGAAATGCAGAGCCGCGGTAGCCTTAAATATCCCACTATGGAAGCTTTGCAATTATTTTAAAAAATTGACTGCCATGCATCGAAACATTTCAATGACCCTACTTGTTCAGAGAGAATTCAAAAAAGTGTTAGATCCATGCAAAATGATGTTGAGGTTATGGATAGATGGAATTTCATTTTGGAAAATGCGAATGTTTGCAAAACTGCAGGAGATAAAGTTTTTAAAATGGTTGTTCAAACATACTTGAACACGAAGGGCAATGGCATGACAAAGAAAATTAGGAATCAAAAGAAAGAAGAAGTAAGAAAAAAAGGACTCAAAACCAAATTTGAAGGAAAAGATAAATTAAAACAAAAAATTGCAGAAGAAATAAAAAAGGACATTTATAAGAAGCATAACATTATTGTTTAATGATAAGAACTCGCTTTTAACTTAATCAAAACCTCCTGATATTTTGTGATCAGCTCCATGAATGAATCAACGTTAATAAAAATGTACAGACGAAACCCTCTGCCCTCAAGTTGTTAATAAGATGTTATCCACCTGCGGACTAGATGGTGCTAGAAGTGTAATCCTTGGTTGTCTTTGACGGTTAGCTGGGGTAAGATAAAATTCATTCAAGGGTATTGTCTGCATATTTTGGTCAACGTTAATTTATTCTTGTCAGCTCTTTTAAATCTCATCCAAATTACTAATGCCATCAATATTGTGATATGAGTATTATCAACTTTTGGATGAATAAGATATCTAGTGATACAGGTGTTCCTATTTTAATAAAACAATTTTATTCATATTTATAAGAAATTTTATTTCACATACTGTATTTCATAGATTGAAATACTATCAGCCTTTTTTTGGCCTTGTCCGTTGTGTAGTAATTTGCCTACTACTCAGTGTTTCCTCCTGCGACTTTCTTCAGGGTAATTCTCCCTTCTCGAAGATTTTGTAGAACCTTTGATGTTCTTGAATACTGATAGAGTCTGGGTTGTGAACCCGCTTTACATGCCTGCCTCTGTTTACTAAAATATTGTTCTAATGGGTCCTGATTGAAATGTGTTGTGAGGATGAATTTTGCCCCTTTTTCTAGCAAAAATGGAATCACTTCCATAATAACATTTGCTAAAAGAAATAAGTGTTAAAGAAGTCATTCTTTAAAAAGATATATTATTTCAAGAGGAGTAAAAGGATTTCTAATTACTTGTTTGTCTTAATCCAGATAAAGTTTCTCGGGTGAGCAACATTTTATTTTTTACTGATTTTGATGTGGCTTGACTCTCAGCATATTGTTCCCATTGATCCAAATAAACAAGAAATTATTTCTTGAGCCACTGAAAATAGTTTATTTTTATTATTATCCTAATTGTATTACATGGTTTAAAATGTATAAATGTATACCTCAAGTCGAGAATCATCAACCCTACGGAATGGGTGCAGGTTTGGATTTAGGGAATGGATCCCTTCTAACAAATGGCCAACATTCATGATATCAAACCATTTGTTAAAAATTTCTAGAAATCTCACTGTCTCAGGGTATTCTCCGGGAAATTCCAGCTTCAAACAGTTAGCCACACTTTGACTAATAACTTGTGTCGCTAACTTAACTTTCATTTTGTTTTCTACACTTATATGGTCTGCTGTTAGTTTGTGCAATTTCCTCAACACACCACTTTTTTCCATATCTTTGTAATACACTTTTTTTATCGTATCCCAAGTGAGATTCTCCCCATTGATGTTCAGAAGCCGATATTTACAGCCTTCATTACTGTGAAAGAGGCAGTTTCTCACTGTTTTGAGCAAATGTGGTACATCAAATAAAAAATAAAGATGCCTCCCATCTGCGGCAAATGGGTTTTCACACTTATAGTAGTTTTCTCCAGCATTCATTCCAAAACATTTTCGGTTGGTTGTTGCCCCGTCGCCTACTACACACAAAATCTTTAATCCGCATAATTCAAGTTTGCAAATTGCTTCAAAAATTAAAGAATCGAGGCTCTCTGCAGTCAATGATCTGGTGGCAAAGTGAGCAAATGGATACTGATAACTGGAAGTGATGCCCCGGACCATAAACTGCAATACATGTGATGCAAGGGGTTTCTCCTTATAGGTTCCTGATTGTAGAGACAATAACTTATTTTGGACGTCGTTTAAATTAGTTAAGCCAACCATTTCACCACTCTCAACTCTATATACAATGTCATCGAAGATTTTCATTTCGTCAATGACCAAGGTGAAATACTCATGATGAGGTTCAACTCTGAGTTTCTTGAAATCATTTTGAATTTTTTGAAAGACATTCGCATGAAACCCTGGCTTTCCACCAATGTCTGAAGAATGTCTCATCAACGTAGTTTTAGAAGGTAATTTTAAAATACCAGACTCATCCATAACCTTATAAAGGCTTGGTGACTTTTGGTGCATAAATAAACACCACTGTACCACTAGTGGATGCCATCGCCTTCCAAATTTATTGCTCTGCAACATTTGAAGTTGCGTCTTTAGAAAAATTGATTGAAAATCATCATCATTACCCAAATTCTTTTCCAAGATATTAATTAAGAATTTGTGATTTCCTTCATATACACTTTTAGAATTCTTCTGAATTTTCTTTTCAATTTTTGCTTTTAAACGTTTCAACTTGGCATTGAGCCTTGATCCGGTCACTTTCGATTCCTTCAATTCATTCACCAATTCAGTCTTGCTCAAATTATGGAAGCGTTTTGCAGCATTTGGCTTTGATTTTTTTTTTGAAAAAGCAACTCTAAGACTGGACCTTAGCTTAGTGCAATAAAAGCATCTCTTTCTGCTAGTAGTCTTCAATACTAAGCAACACCTCTCACTGTGGATTGCTCCTGACAAAACACTTTTAAATCCAGCCTTATGAGTGCGATTGTCAAATAAATCAACAAATTTACTTTCTGGGCTACCATTGCAAAGCTTCCAAATTGAAAGAGAAAGAATAGCTTTCCTCAACTGATCAACAGAGTTAATTACTCTTGGTAAGTCTTTGATAATATCTTCGTTCTCCAACTTTTTACCCGCAACTTCATACTGAGCCATAAACTCTTCCACAATATTTATTATGTAAATAGGAATGCTAGTTTCTTCATTTATCTTCATAACCCTAACATGCTCCAAAAAGTATGTTACGTTCCAGCCCAATGGAAAGGTTAGGTTTTCAAAAGCCAATCGTAGATCCTTTTTTTCCTATATCAACAAGAGGAGGAATCATTTAAAAACTCTAGTACAATCACCTATAAATTGTTACATACATTAAATATTTTCCCATCATTTGAAGTTTCGTTGGACAGGCAAACTGGGTCAGTAGTTTCGTTGGACAGGCAAACTGGGTCAGTAGTTTCGTTGGACAGGCAAACTGGGTCAGTAGTTTCGTTGGACAGGCAAACTGGGCCAGTAGTTTCGTTGGACAGGCAAACAGGGCCAGTAGTTTCGTTGGACAGGCAAACAGGGTCAGTAGTTTCGTTGGATAGGCAAACTGGGCCAGTAGTTTCGTTGGACGAGCAAACTTGGTCACAACTATAGTTTTGTTGGAAACACAAGATGTATCACTGATTTCATCTTCCATAATTAATACAGATTCGCCCTTTAAGAAAAACAGTTTAATATCCCATAAAATTTAATAATTACCTATACCTATACCTCAAAAATGGCTGATGTATTAATTTCCTCTATATGTTTGTTAATGCATGGCTTTAATGGAGTACTGCATATTGGTTTCTCCCGAATTAATATTTTTTTCAGTTCCAGACTCACTGTGGTTAGTTTTCATCAAAGGTGTACCAAATAGTGTTTTATTTATAGTTACGTTTGTTTCATATTGAACTTCACTCTCATCAACCTACAGTATTTATAACAAACTTAAAGAGTTGAATTATAATAGTTTATAACACTGCATTTAGTTATTTACCACTTTCTTTGTAGTTAGAAATTCAATAATGTTAGGACTGCCTTTTTGATGTTTTTCAACATTCAGCGTTTTACTGTTGTTTGGCAAGCAAATTATGTTTTGAATTGAAGCCAAATTTTTGACGGGCTTAAGTATAGACACATATTCCTAGTATTTGGATAACATTAAATTAAAGACCAATTAAATAAACTATTCACAAATTGATACTTACAGAAGGCCCCGGGTGGATAGGATCAGGGAAATGCGTAGTTGGACCGTGGCCCCCCACGAAATGCTTAGAGCACAAATAAGTATTAGCATTTACCCGCTCTATTGGATAGTCATTTCTCCCTAACCCTTTAATCCATTTTTCACACTTCCTAAAGTTGGTTTTTGCCTTAGGGAATGGTAAAAAAAAAACTCCCTGCATGTGAGCTTTCTCTAAATAGCGTGAATCACTGTTGCATTTTTTATAAACGCATATTTTAGTTCTCATTTTTTTGATAGCTTCTGTCCTACGTCACTTTAATTACTATAGTACTTAATAAAAACTACAATTATACTTATTTTAAGGTAATAAGGAAGTCCATGGATATTACAAACATGAACGAATGTTACAAAGAGGCTTCCAACGGAAAATCATTTCAAATCAATACACTTTGGAAATGAAAATATATTGAGATAGATGGCGACCTTTCGATAATAGTATTTCCTGTTGATGTCGACTGATTCACAATGTGAAAAAAATATTTGCCTGGCAACGCTGAAAAAAACTGTACACCTTATTTTGACGAAGTTTAGGGAATATGTTATAGACCAGACCGTCCCTGTTGTTAATTAGTCCATGGCTGCAGTTTCGACACTAACTTCAGTCCGGAGTCATGAGTAGTGTTGCCACTCTATGATTTACAAAATTCCAAGATCTAGCTCGAAAAAATGCCAAGAAATGACAAGCGCGAAATTTGAAAGCAGAAACGAAAATTAAGCGTGAAAATTTTGTTTTATACAGGTCACCATGTTTTATAAAAACAAAGTAGTGGGCTCAAAATGACTAAATTGAATTACATAAATTAACTATTTATGTTTTAAATTAATCTTGTGCACTGGAAAAATTCGTCGTCTACGTTATTTTAATTTTGGTAATTTTTGCGCAAGTTGTTAAACTGTAATTTAAAAAATAAGGCATTCGGTTACCATAGAACCTTCCAGCGGCCAACGCGAGAAGTTCGCTAATCTACTGGATTTCCGTCTGCTAATTCGTCTACTCACAGTCTAGAGTAGAGAAAAAACAACGCAATTTTATTTGATGTTGTGATAACTGACCGCTCTTTTTCTGATACATCAAAATAATCACGTGCTTGGTTGATACTTTGCCGTGGCGTTGTTGATTTCTTTTTTTTGCACTAAAGGTTTGAATAGTTCTTTCTATAAAGTAACATGGCCTTCTTGTTTTAATGTAGCTCTTACGTCACTGCATTTACCTTCTCCAACACTACAAGCGCGCGCTCGCATCACGAGGAGCTTCCTATTTTCTAACGCTCGTGCAAATCGCGCGTGCTAAGAAAATTCCACCAAAGCTCAGTCTTGTGACGTAAGAGCAACATGTTATACTTCTACTTTTAACAAGTTGGGTAAGCGTAAAACATTTATAGAAAGAACTATTATAAAAGAGGTGAGAGTCGCTTGTCGCGTCATGACACGAGTAGCGACCCGCACAGTCATGCTGCCGTGAGCGACATTTTAAATCGTGCCTAGCTTGTGCGACGACGATAAAACGACCTGACGGATGACAAAGGCTCCGTATGCTTAGGTGGCAAATCTTTGGTGTGGGATTTCACCTAATCTGCTATAGGGTTTATTTCTCAGTAGCATGAATGTTACATAAGTAAGCCTATCATCAAGAATTAACTTTTTAATTTATTTAAAAAAAATTGGTTTACAAAATTGAAACAGTAAAAATTAGTGGAGTTTGTAAAGAAATTCCCCAAGAGACGAGCCTAGTAGGAACGTGTTCAAGACGGCAGCCGCAATGGCTATGCGTTGGCTGATGTATTCCACGGAACGCGGCTACCCGGTTACTTTCCAAAATTTCCGGTCAGTTGCGAGTTCCAGGGCCAAGCCAAGAGTTTCAACAGCCAAAGCACAGAACTGGAAGCGATGACCGAGGCCCACATTTATATGGCGTTTTTCTTCAATTCAGCCTGGATGGCGGCCCAGAGAGGGGCTGTAGAAGACGAAGCCAAATACGAAGGCGCTATGGGGTCGGAGCGTGTGAAATCCCATACTAATGATTTACCACCGGACCAAGGGACAAGGGTCGTGCCATCTGGGCGTTTGCCGTCGTCCCTCGACAAACTGCTGGGGCTCGAGGACGGAGGGTACACAGGCGGACATGTCACGAGAGCGCGCCGTACGATGTCGTTGACGGCGGCGTGGCGGGACAGACGACCAGCGTTTTTTTTGCAACTTTACCATGGGTCCCGAATGATTCTACATGGGCACCACAGTTGCAGATGCGCGGAATGCAGATATGAACAACCAAGCGAAGACCGATGGCGATTCTAAAAGAATCATCGTCGAGATGAGGACCCAGAGACGGAGAAGGAAGCGCGTTCAGCCAGGCACCGGATTCCTTTGAAACGACAGATAGGAGCCGCGCTTTATCGTGGTCGCAAGAGGCGCGTTCCGTTAGGTGCGACAGTGGCTATCATAGGCTTATGGTAATAACCGCAGAAATTTAGAAAATTTCGTTTCTATAAAATATTTATATTACAACTACGGATATACACGTAAAACTTACATTAAATAATTGTAGGGGAAATTACAAGACGAGATCTGTAATTTTTGCAGTTTTTGGTGAAAATTACAGTGCCACAAATAAACATATTTGGTCATTTTAACAGCCAAAATCGTTGATCATGGATTACAGAAATAGTTCTGTAATCTCTACAGTTCTTAGTACAAATAACAGTTCTGTAAGTAAAATATACATAAGGATATTGTACAAAAATAAAATGACTGAACTGTTTTACTTGCTTACAGAAACGTACTGCAAAAATTTCGCACACATTAATACTGTACAAAAACTCTGTAGAAAATACAGAAATTTCTCTCAGTGCATAAAATAAGTCTAGAATTTAAGGAAACTTAAAACATTACATTATCGTTGTATAGAATATAGAACAGTAACAGACCACTCACCTGCTTGACCGGTTTCTAGTCATTTCTACTACTCTCATTTCCCGTTCGGATCAAGTGACGTCATCGCTCCGTTGGAGAACCATTTTCGTAAGAACGTACCAGTGGGGTGGCCAAGTGGTTACCACTCTCGCCCAGCAGCAAGATGAGCCTGGTTCGATCTCAGCATGTGGCACCAAGTGAAAACTAGGAACCACTATTTCCTGTGTTGAGTTTGTTAATTCCCCGAGCTCTTCAGTTTCCAATTTCAATAAAAACTGTAGTTAAGGGTATTAGTTAGTGAAGGCTTAACATCAACCTCCTACGTAATATAACACGGCCACCGGCAATTGGCGTCACAAGTCACTAGTTCATTTAGGCCTTTGTATTATCTAAGCTGATTATCATTGTTTGTAAAATTAACAAGATGTATCCGATGACACGATGCAGGCTACTTCGCGCGAATTTCTGTCACCGCGTGTTCCATTAATACATTTTCAAGATCATGAGTTCTTATGCCGCGCTTCTGAGCTGTCAAAACTCTTTCCTGGTAGAGCCCAGGCGTTGGCTGACTATACACAGAAAAAACAATGTTTAAATTCTAGACGTTTTTCTAAACGGGAAAATGCAACGCTCTCACAGACATATACTATACCAACACGCGTTGAGTAGAAGAAACGTTAAGTCTTTTTGCGCGTCGAATTACAAAACGTTTTCGGTTAAAGCATGTTAAGTTCTAGAAATGATTGTTTTATGCGTGTTGAGGTCTTGTAGTGCTTAAAATGTAAACTCGTCTATTTGACGAAACGTTTAATTTTCAAACGCGTCGAGTTCTTGACACGTGTAATATTCAAACGCGTCGAGTTCTCCAATCATTTAAGTTTCAAACGCGTCGAGTTCTTGAAACGTGTAAGATTCAAACGCGTCGAGTTGTCGAATCGTTTAAGTTTCAAACGCGTCGAGTTCTTGAATCGTTTAAGATTCAAACGCGTCGAGTTCTTGAAACGTTTAAGATTCAAACGCGTCGAGTTCTTGAAACGTTTAAGATTCAAACGCGTCGAGTTCTTGAAACGTTTAAGATTCAAACGCGTCGAGTTCTTGAAACGTTTAAGATTCAAACGCGTCGAGTTCTTGAAACGTTTAAGATTCAAACGCGGCAAGTTCCCGCAACATTAGAATTCCAAACGTATCGAGTTCTTGAGACGTTTCGGATTATTCAAAGAAAAAATTGATTCTAAAGAAAATTTTTATTTGAAAAAAATATTTTATTGATTATCAAACATTTTATATCAATATGATGTTCTTCCACAAATTTTAAATATTTGGTGGTTTTAACAAATTACGATTTTGGGGACCGATTATTAAGTACGTACTCTTGCTCTGCTCCGCAGCGCTCCCCAGTGGCCAAGGGGAAATATAATCGTGCAAAAACGGACACAACCGTCTCTTAAAAATAAAAAGGTCTCATATCGGCCTCGTTACAAAAATATGGTCTCAGCTCAGACTCGTAGTAGTACATTATATTGGACTCCGCTAAGGGTCACTGCAATTTACTATATTTTAATGGTCTCATCTCGAGCTCACAAATATACACTGTATTAAAATAGTTTCAGTTCGAGCACACAAAAATACGCTATAATATAAAGGTCTCATCTCGGGCTCAAATTAAATGACCACAACGTTTTGGTCTCTTCTCGGGCTCGTATCATTTTCATAAAAAGGCTGAGCTTAGCTTCAAATCGAGCTCGGGCTCTTGGTGTGAGACGAGCCCGTTCAGCTATGTTCTTTCCTAAAACTTCATTTTTTGTTTTTCTTTATTATTTGACCCAACCAAACTGATGTGAAGTGAAGTAGAGCTCATAAAGAAGCTTTTGAGCTGCGTGGACAATATTTAGTAAGTTGTGTGTCTACAACGAAAGATGCCCAAGAATCATTTAGACGATAAATTTGCGTGTTTACATATAACACTTTAGATTCGTAGCGCCAAGTATACGATTTCGTTCTGTGACGTAAATAGAGGTTTTGGCGCCCTGGGCTAACATTTAATTTGGCCGGCAGTTATAATACCAACATACAGGGCCGTTCTTAAGGGGGGGAGGGGCGAGCAGGACGGTCGCCCAGGGCCTCTAAAATTTTACCATAGGGATGTATATACTGGAGGGCCTCTACACTCAGTTTCGGCCATGCATTTCGCCCGGGGCCACGAGCGCTCTAAGAACGGTCCTGTACCAACGCAAAATACGTTGAAAATGACCTTGCCTCACGTTAAAAATTCAGCCCAGATCAAACCGCCCCCTCCGCAATGGTACTGACTTTATTTATTACCACCATCGGTTTTTCGACAATAGGAGTGGTGGGGTGGCGGAGTGGTTAGCACTTTCGCCTCGCGGCAAGAGGAGCCGGGTTCGATCCCAGCTTGTGGCACTGGGTGAAAACTCGGAACAACTCCTTCTGCGTTGAGTTTGCAAGTTCTCTCCCCACTGGATTGAGGGGTTTTCCCTCGAGTTCTTCGGTTTCCCCTTCCATAAAAACTGGTCTAGGTTAACGGTAATAGTTAGAGTAGGGAGCTGTTGGCTCGATCTCGTGGCATGTAGGGCTTGCCACCACCCTCCTACGCATTGTAACCCGGCCACCTGAATTAAGGGCTTCAAAAGTCGCATGATGACTTAGGCCTAAGGTGGTGCCTTGGGTATTAGACTAGCTGAAAAAAAAAAGAGTCAGGTGGTCAAGTTAGTAAGAATTTTGTCTAAGCCACATTGCATGAATTCATGAGTTCTACTTCACTTCAATAATATCAATTTGCCAATAATTATATTCTAAGCTTAATTTCTAGACTAACCCCTTCCTACTTTTAACCTCTTCGCTAGTTTAACTTTACCTCCAGCATTTATAATTATTGTCTTCCCTAAATTGTAATAACATCGAATTAATAATTAGCTTAGAACTAAAATGTTTAAGTTTTTATTTACTAATCGTTTAGCTATAGATTTCATTAGGCAGACTAGCACTGGTATTTTATGATAATAGTACAATACTACATCCAAGCTTAACTTAGGCCTAAATTTTCGTTACGCAGATATTTGGAATTACATTAATATACAAGAAGAAGCAACTCTTCTATTTTGCAAGTAATTGTTAATCAGAAATAAAATCATCTCTCACGTAGACTTACTTTCAAAGAAAAACGTGATCAGCTCGGAATCGTCTTGAAATGGAAGTCAAGCATTAATAACGCGACTATGCGAATATTTCTAAGGAACAGCGTTGCCAGATGTTCTAAACATATTAAACGTAACTAAAGCCCAGTTCACACTATACAGTTAATTGGCCACTTAATTGTATCCAACTGATTGTAAGCAAGAAAATTGTATAGTGTGAGCCGAATAATTGTAAGAATTGTCCCCCCTTTTTCTGTTTATACTATATGTCACCACTTTTTCTGTTTATACTATATGTCACCACTTTTTCTGTTCACACTGTACAATGTTCTTGCTTACAATTAGTTGGATACAATTAAGTGGCCCAATTAATTGTATAGTGTGAACTGGGCTTAAGTAGTAAAATTTGTAACACATCAGACTATCAGTAACGATAGATTTCGCTCTCATCTAGGGTAGGAAGACAGCGTTTAAGAAACAGCTTAAAAATATTTTTTAATATAATATGAGGGCCCTGGTGGCCCGCTACCCCCGTTCAATTGATTTATTTTAAGGGGCCCCTGATTTTTTTAAGGGCCATTGGCCCCAGGACTACCGCTGTTTCCAAGTCTTCTAGCAACTATAATAATCAGGAGCCATGCAGACATCAGAGCCGCACCCATTAATTCTATTTTGTAAATGTAGGGAATATTAAAAAAGAGCACCTTGTGATGATGAATGAATTAGTTTTTCAGATAGGTTGATTTTTATTCCTTGGCCTAAGACCTTGGCCATTGGAATATTGAAGTTAATTAAACTATTTAAAATACATGACAGCGATGATAATCTAGTGATATTTACTAATTTAAGTCATTGGAATGATATACAGGAAAGTAATGCATAGAGTAATGGCAGTGTGACGTCACGGCACGTCACCCATGCTTTTTCGTATATATAAAAAATCGCGACCAAAATGGCGACCATGGTCAAAACTACGGAGTGCCGGCCATTACTCTATTGTCAGAAATTACAAATCATTTATAAAACATATATAAACTTAGCCAACGACTTGACTATTTTGGCGGGTAGATTTTCGCTTGCTCCTCGTGTTTAGTCGTTTAGCCATTTTGGATTTAAACACTTTGGTGTTTAGTGAATCAACGGCAAAAGTATCCATTTACATTTATAACGCGTTAAATTGCAATTCAAATGTTGAAAAGCTAAACGTTGTTTTTTCTGTGTACAAAGCTGATTATTATTAGAATTTATTTCTTTAGCTACGTGTTCAATTAAATGGTGCGAATCGACTCTTCAATATCTCCACGAATCCCTTCATGAGAAACTGGTCAAACCTGTTCACAATATATCAGTTGTTCTAAAACTGGTGGGCTGCCATTTCCAAATTGCGCCCAAATACAAAAACGTACAATAGATCACGTAATTCTGACCTCCGCCATCTTAGATTAAAGATGAAGGAATTATCGCTAGCTATAGCACAACCGGTATTTCGAAAATGGCCGCTATTTTCGTAAACAAATTACGAGTTGTACTTGCTATACTTATGCAACGTATCTCTTAAAATGTTTAAAACAAATCAACATTAAAATACCTGTAATTTGCCATATAAATTTACCTCGGAGAGGTAAAAATAGTAAAGCACGAAGCAAAGGAACCCACAATTAAAATTAAAATATGAACCAAATTACAAAACCTGGGAATTAACAAGTACGCGTCCCAGTTGAGTATTAAGAACTTGAAGCGGGCTGGGGCTGGAAGTTTATCGAGTTTAGTGTGAGTTTTGTGAACCGATTTTGTTTTTCTTAGAGTTGAAATTTATTAGATTCTAAGCGCAGGCTCCAGATAGAGGCACAACACAGTAGTCAAATTGAGGAAGAATTTGTAAAAAGTAAAGGAACCAAAAATTTATATTGAAATTTTATTTAGGTAATATTATAGTAGAGTTCTGTGATAAATTATTATTTAGTACCTTAAACATTCTGGCCCTTTTTGAATTATGGATTTACACCCAAACCCAATGGTCTAATTAACAACTTAAGTGAAGAAATTGTATACATAAATGTTGCCTTCATTAACGGTAATAGTTAGTGTAGGGAGCTGTTGGCTCGATCTCGTGGCATGCAGGGCTTGCCACCACCCTCCTACGCATTGTAACCCGGCCACCTGAATTAAGGTCTTCAAAAGTCGCATGATGACTTAGGCCTAACGTGGTGCCTTGGGTATTAGCCTAGCTGATTATTATTATTATTATTATTATTATTATGAATGTTTGCCGTATGTTGAAACTTGAACGCAATTTGTGGGAACATCGTAATGCTGTTGGCCGAAATGGCAAAGTAATTTTCACTATAAAAAATTAAAGTGAAACTAAATTAAGCTTGTGTTTAAGGATAAATTTTGCTCATTGGTAATGTTGCTTGAGCTGGTGCAGGAAGAAGGGATAAATATCGGCAACATGATAATTGCTTAAAATCGAATTCTTAATACGGAATTGTGTGGTTGAAATTCTTCAAATTAAGGAAAAATGCGGAAGAAGCATTAATCTGGAAAATCAAGGGGCCTCAAATAAACTTCTTACCATAACAACTGAGTTGCTTGTTCGAAGGTGCCTCAACCGTGATGAAACACCTTTCCCAGATTTGAACGACCACATGTTTGACCAAGACGAACTATATCATTTAAATTTTCCCGTCCCTAAAGTAATTAACATTTGCACTGACTTAAGACTTAGTAAAATACCGAAGAATATTAATGATAATTGATATTCTTCAAAGGCCAATAGTTTCTTATCTCACACTTTGGAGTTATGTTAGAATAATACAATATTTACTTTTTATTATAATCAGAATATTAAACGTTATTTTTAGTTTTCCCAACAATTTAAATATCTAAGTACAAATCACCACTAAGATGCGTGGGAACCCGTGCAAATAAAGTATATAAGCAGACGATATTTTCAAAAATACATTTTTTGTAAAAGATAGAAGGCGCCACCGCCGAATGATAAAGATTGTGGTCAGTGAAGATTTTTTCTCGCGAAACTCAGTATTCGTATCTCTAGTTATATATTCCCAACTCAATATTCCAAAACCACTACACCACTTTTGTTACCCTCGAAGCTATGTGTTATTGAAGTGGATCCGGACTTAAGAGTACATACTCAAAATCCGAAGCTTTGGTTCATTCAAGACCACACACGCGGTAAATTTGACCAAATGTTTGACGTTATTTGTAGAAGATCCCACAGAACTGTCGCACACTATTTTCACCCATTTGAGTAATACCCGAAAAACAGGCCAGAATAGTGTCAGCCGAATGTACCTGTTTGGGATGAAACGGATAACCGGAACCGGAATCGAGAAGAACCGAGTAAATTCTAGGAACCGGAACCGATAAAATACAAATTTAATAACCGTATCCGGAACCGGAACCGATATTTGAAAAAAATGATAACCGAAACCAGAACAGATACCGGAACCGAGATTTTCATTGTTTTATACGGTTTTTATACGGTTCTATAACTTTATTTACTAACTTTTAGCGCATGTTTAAATTTAGTAATTAAACTTCCTAATTTCCTATTAGTTTTTCATATAAACTCATCTTTATCCTATCGCAGATAACTCTACATGTGGGTTTCTACGTAACTGGCAACTGACACACCCCTACGTATTCTCAATTCAAAATGTTTGCTTTCAAAACTGGCATCATCCGGAAATCCGCGATAGTTTTAGTTTTATTTGCTTCAGTCGGAAAACTCGACACAATTTCACAAATATAGCAAAGGCCACAAAAAATATTTGTCGTATACTGCTACTAGTGTGCCTTCCGAGCAATTATTTTGTGGGTTATGGACAAGCGTAATTTTTGATCCCCTTCGCAACCGACTTAGAGGAGAAACAGCAGAAAAGCCAGTGTCGTAAATAGCGCCCCGGCAGACTCCGCAATGCGGGGGGGGGCTTCCATCGAGGGACCCCCAAATTGGATTAGGGACTGGGTACAGTCCAACCAGGCGAGGCCTTGTCTAGTTTTTTATCTTGTCAGTTCAAGTGAATGTTTTACTTGCTTCAAATATTTCTTTATGTTTCAACAGACGCGCCCGAAACTTTATGAATAGAACCATAATAACCGTGCATAAATATCCAAACAACGTACATAATGAAAATAACATACTGAAGTTTGAAAAGTAACGAGACACGTGTTTTATAGCAGATCGTTAAACCTTGTAAATTAATAACTAAGTGGTGTTTCTGAATTTAACGTTTTTAAGGTTAGGCTAATTAGTTTGCATAATATAATCGCTGGCCTGGGTAGTTTTTGTCTAGAAAATCTAAAATTTCAACTTTTGCATTTGCCAAGGAGGATAGCACATTTGCTTACATTTTACATAAGACATTGCTTATTGAACGAAATAATATGGACTTCATATACTCAACTGAAATCAAAACGAGTCATAGCAATCCCGTCTTTATATTTTTCAATGAAATTAGGCAGGGGCGTAGGAACCACGAGGCAATAGAATTTTGCTGGGAGGGGCAACAAATGTTATTGCCCCTTCAAAAGCTCAAATTTTCAATTTAAAAGCATTTAAAGCTTATAGAAGCTCAACTGTGTCTTTCCCCGCCAATTTACATAGTAGTCAAACAGTAACATATGCATTCGGTGAAGCTACACTCCTTTAAAAATTCAAAACCATTCTCATTTTATTATTGTGGATTTGTGTGCCTTAAATTCATAAACGACTATAAAGACTAAAATACACTTCGTATGATAACTGTTGTTACTGTTAATGCCTTAATGACATTCGCGACCGATTACTCACTCTACATCGGGGGCTAAGCTCCTAGACTCCCGTTTCGTTTCTCTTTGCCCCCACCAACTTCTAAAACGTTCCTACGCTCCTGAAATGAGAAGCGGAAGCGAAGGCAATGTCTCGCCCAAACTTGAAAGTACATCATCCCCACCCTCCATCTTGAAAAGATGAAACCGTGTTAATTTTCAAACAGAAGATTTAATTTTTACCCTACTTTATTGAATAAACAAATAAAGCGCTTACGTTAGTTTCCTACGAGAGAATAGTAGCAATAATTATTTAGCATTAAGTCATCTAGATCGTGATTATGGTCGGACTTGGGAGTTTGAACTCCAGACTTACAAGTTCTACCAGAGCCTTTGTTTTTAATACTCCAGCCGCCCCTTACAAAAAAAGTCTTAAGAATTCTTAAGCAAATTAAACGGAAGTTTTGGGAATATCCATCTTGGGAAAAATGAGTAATTTTGGTATAAAGAATTCTTAAGGAAATTCAAGGGAAGTTTTGAGATTAACCGCCTTGGGAAAATAATTAATTTTGGTATTAAGAATTCTTAAGGAAATTAAAGGGAAGTTTTGAGAATATCCGCCTTGGGAAAAATAGGTAATTTTGGTATTAAGAATTCTTAAGGAAATTAAAGGGAAGTTTTGAGAATATCCGCCTTGGGAAAAATAGGTAATTTTGGTATTAAGAATTCTTACGGAAATTCAAGGGAAGTTTTGAGAATATCCGTCTTGGGAAAAATAGGTAATTTTGGTATTAAGTATTCTTACGGAAATTCAAGGGAAGTTTTGAGATTAACCGCCTTGGGAAAATAATTAATTTTGGTATTAAGAATTCTTAAGGAAATTAAAGGGAAGTTTTGAGAATATCCGTCTTGGGAAAAATAGGTAATTTTGGTATTAAGTATTCTTACGGAAATTCAAGGGAAGTTTTGAGATTAACCGCCTTGGGAAAATAATTAATTTTGGTATTAAGAATTCTTAAGGAAATTAAAGGGAAGTTTTGAGAATATCCGTCTTGGGAAAAATAGGTAATTTTGGTATTAAGTATTCTTACGGAAATTCAAGGGAAGTTTTGAGATTAACCGCCTTGGGAAAATAATTAATTTTTTTATTAAGAATTCTTAAGGAAATTAAAGGGAAGTTTTGAGAATATCCGTCTAGGGAAAAATAGGTAATTTTGGTAGTAAGTATTCTTACGGAAATTCAAGGGAAGTTTTGAGATTATCCGTCTTGGGGGAAAATAAGTAATTTTGGTATTAAGAATTCTTAAGTTATAGGAATATCCAAGCACCTTGGAAAAAGTAAGCATTTTGTGTTAAAAATAAGAATTTCCTACGAAATTAACCGCTTTTACAAAATTGGGTTGCAAATATTGTGTTTTACAGCTGCTGGTATAGATATTAAAATAGAAAGAATAAAACGCTGCTTTACGTTTTACGACAAGGAAATGACTTTTAGCTTAATCGAATAAATTCTATTTTTTGTTAAATAAGCTTTACATATTAATTTCCATCTAGTTCTATGTTAGTTTTAACAAATTGGCAAGCTTGCCAAAATCTACTTCTCCTCGGAAGAATTTGCCCTAGGGTGTATTAACTACTGAACACGGTACTCAATGATATTCCGCCATCAAAAGCGGCCCACAGAAATTATCCCAGTGCTATTTTTTATTCTGATCATAAATATTACAAATTTTATTGTATTAAACAAATTTCAAATATCAATAGAACAAAAAACCAACTTTAGACCCAAAACGTTATTAAATTGCCAAAGCAACAAAATTTACGAGAAATAGAAAATACAAATTTAAAATTATTAGAACGATCACGAAACGTAAAATAAACGTGCAAGAAACTATATCACAGAGGAAAACCAGCCCATTGTATTATAGGTCTTAAATAATCAAATTTATATGGAAAAACCAAAGATAAAGCGAAAACCACAACTATAAGTGAAAGCAGTAATAAAAACTGCGCGAGCTCATGACGACCACCCAACAAAGCCGATAAAATTTTCCGCAAATAAAAAATCTTAGACATGAATTATCCCCCACATTATCAACAAACAAGAAAAATAACCAATAGAAAAATATATAATAATTACCCCACTAAGTAACAAGTTAATTAAAATACTTAGGAATCAAGAAAAATTCAATCGAAATACTCACAGTAATTAACATTTTAAAAAATGTTGACTTTAAAACCTATAAATATAATCTTCCGCTTAAGCTGAGTTTAGAATTTTCAATGAGACGTAACATGTATCGGTGGTTCTGTGGTAGAACGTCTGCCTGTCATGCAGGAGGGCTCGGGTTCGAATCCCGCTCGATGTACCGTGACCAGTTGGTGAAAATCCTGACGTTGAGACGTTAACCGTTACCCCTAGCACTCGGTCCGTCCAGAACGTCAATAAGAAGAAGTTGGAGAAAAAACGCAAACACAACAAGCTCATCACCCACAACCGCCAAAATAAAATTTCCCCTGACCAAGAAATTTCTCCAGACAACGAAGATTCAAATCAACTAACCATCATATTTTAAATATTTCTTTTTAGAATAAATACACATTTTTGGAATATTTTGTTTTGGAAACCAGTAAGGGAAAATCCTTGGGAAGCGAAGGGATACCCTTGGGAGGGCAAGGGATATTTCTTAAGAAGCGAAGGTAAAATCCATTGGAAGCGAAGGGAAAATCCTTGGGATGCGATGGGAAAGTCTTTGGGAAATTTCAATGAGAAATGTTACGAATTCCTCTTCAAATGTTCTTAAGAAATTCTTAAGAGCGGTCATGGGAAAAAGGTGCCAAACTTCCCAATGTTTCCCAAGGGGAACTCGTAAGAAATTCCCAAACATTTTCGTTACAAATGTTCTTAAGATTTCTTAAGATATTTTTCATAAGGGGCTGATTGCCGTGATTTATCTTAATCCTATCACTTAGGGCATAAAGCCATTTTAAGCGTTTTATATATTTGACATGCAAGTACGTGTTAAATCTAATTGTAGAAGGCGAAACATGTTAGCCCTAACTCCAGATGGCGATAATCGCGACTCGGCCTTAATGATTATAAGGGACCCCAAAAACAGTTTCGCGGGAGGACCCCGAACCCATAGCTACGTCACTGAGTAAGCTACTATTTTTAAAATTGAAAAACCCGCATTTTCATCCGCAAATGTAGGCTTTGTCCCTAACAGTATTTCCCTTTACTTCTGAGAGTTATCTCGTTGTTTTGGGCCAACGCTGCTCGTGAAGGTAGGGATGACTCATCCTCGCTCGCGCCGTCCCATTATACGCAATATTTTACCAACCTTGGCGCCGTCCACCTTCGTAATTCTCCGAAAATGGCGACCTCTGACCCGAAGGGTTAAGAGCGGGGTAAAGTTACCGGTGACGCTAACTATTGCACCACAGGGAGTCCGCAAAGATTTCTTGGCGGGCTTTCTCCTCCAGCCAATTAGGTTGGAGACCGGTAGCGTCATCCGAGGGGCCCGCTATATAAGGGACGTCGGGATAATGGACTTATCTCTCTGGGTTACGGACTCCGACCTAACCAGTCATATCTTTTATATTATCTCTTCTAGAGAAAGTTTGTTTAGTTGCCATGATTTGTTATCCTTGGTAAATATATATATGATTAATAAAGGTTGTTTTATAGTGTAACTCTCGTACATGGTTTAAGACATAAGCCGACAATTTCCAGGCTTCACAAAATATAATTTATCAAAAACAAATTTTATATTAAAAATAAATAAATGTGGTGGATTTTATATCTCTTTAACTTCATTTGAATTTCTTGTGTATTTAACTTTAATTAATATTAAACACACTAGAACCGTATAGGAACCGGAACCGATCGGTTTTAAATTTTGAGAACCGGAACCGATAAAAAAATGTTTAAGAACCGGAACCGGTTTCCCCTTTCTATAAAAGCTTGTAGAGGTTAACGGAAATAGTAAATGCAAGGAGCTGTTGCTCACGTGGCATGAAGGGCTCTCCACCACCCTCCTACGTATTGTAACCCGGCCACCTGATTAAGGCATTAAAAGCCGCTTGATGACTTGGGCCTAGCTAATTATTATTATCATTTATTTGCAAAATGATTATTTCAATAATTATTTTGAAACGGGCATCAGGAAAAACCCCTTGAGAATCTCCATCCAGAAACGTCGATTGTAATTCCCAGAACTCTTTCATTTTAAATCAACGATTGCGAAAAGTAAACAAGACATCAGCGTTGATAAGCTCCTTGAAGTTAGGTTGAATTAAGGTTTCGTTGGCAAGGAAATTTAAAACAGCGTTTATCACACTTAATTTATTTGTCCTTCACTCTAACTTTTTGGTTCCTCCCCAAATTTTGAAACTGAATTTCGTTGGCGTTTTTCGTCAAGTACAAAAACTCCAAACCTACATGTAAGACTGCTATTTTAACCATAGTATAACGATATGAAATCCACTTTCACTAAACGTTCAAGCGATTGGGCACCATTTAGTTACACCAAAAGATTTAAAATGCACATTATTGTACAATGTTTAAAAGCAATTATATAACTAACATATTTAGGCCATCTTCAGATTAACATATAATGTGCAATAAACACCATTGTTTTTAAAGAAATTTTATTTCGTGATTTTATGGACAAGTAGCCAAAAACTTGACATGTGCTTTTATAACATATAATATTGTTAAAATGCATGATTTTTTATTGATCGTTCAACGTGAAATGAATACTATTTTAAAAAACCCTGCAGTTTATTATCCAAAGAAAACATTGGTCATAAACCTATGTAATATGTTTAATTATTAATTATTTTTACACTTAAATGCCTTTAGACAAGTGTGGCTGGAATTATTTAAGGAAAATTATACAGATTAATTCCTAGGTGTTTTAGTAATCAGCTAGGCCAAAACCCAAGGCACCAAAATAGGCCTAAGTCGACTAGCGACTGGTAAAGGAAATTACCGGTGTCCGAGTTACAATGCGTAGGAGGGTGGTGACAAGCCCTTCATGCCACGCGAGCAGACAGCTCACTTCCGTTAACCTCAGTAAGTTGTTTATGATTAGAAAGCTACCGTATAGTAGCTTATACCGGCTGTAATATAGCAAGCGATAATTCCGCCATCTTTAATCCAAGATGGAGGAGGTCAGCATTACGTGATCTATTGTCCGTTTTTGTATTTTGGCGCAATTTGGAAAATGTCAGCCCACCAGTTTTTAAGCAATTGATTTATTGTGACCAGGTTTGACCAGTTCCTCAGGAAGGGATTCGTGGAGATTTTGAAGAGTCGATTCGCACTATTATAAGGAACACGTTGGAAAAGAAATAAATTCTAATAATTAGCAGCTTGTAGTCAGCAAACGCCTGGGCTCTACAAGAAAATTGACAGTTCAGAAGCGCGGCATAAGAACTCATGATCTTGAAAATTTATGAATGGAACACGCGGTGACAGAGTTTCGCGCGAAGTAGCCTGCATCGTGACATCGGATACATCTTGTTAATTCTACAGAAAAAAATTGGCAATAATAATCAGCTAAGCTAAAACAAAGGCCTAATTGAACTAGTGACTTGTGACGCCAATTGCCGGTGGCCGTGTTATATTACGTAGGAGGTTGATGTTAAGCCTTCACAAACTAATACCCTTAACTACAGCAAGTGTTTATTGAAATTGGAAGCTCAACGCACGAAATAGCGGTTCCGAGTTTTCACTCGGTGCCACGAACTGAGATCGAAACCGGCTCCTCTTGCTGCTAGGCGAAAGTGGTAAACACTTGCCCCCCACTGATACGTTCTTACGAAATTTTTTTCTAAAACGGAGCGATGACGTCACTTAATCCGAACGGGAAATGAGAGTAGTTCCTGAACAGGCCAAAGAAATACGATTTAAGATACCAAAAGAAACTAATTATCATTAATAACAAACGTAAAGATAGGTTTGGGATCATTGGGTCACTAGAAACAGGTCAAGCAGGTTAGTGGTCTGCTACTGTTCTATATTTGCCTCTGACCACACTTATAGAGTTTGCAATCCTTTTCTGTATTGCCAAACCTTTAGCGCAATTTCCAGTAACCCAAGTTGCGAATCGCAACGCGCCAACCCTAAATTGGGGAAAGTTGCTCAAACCCTATTTTCCTCAACGGTTGGCTGTAAACATATTTGTCAATGACACTTTCTAAATAGGAATCGACGATTGTGAACACGCTTATTTCAAATGTCCTACGAAATGCAACTTATTACTTGTGACAAATTTCAAATTTGGCCTACGTCTAATTTAGCGATTGTTCTTTTCGAATGTTGTTTTTAACCATCAGTAGATGTCGCGAACTAAGTTTTGATAATTTCAAATTGTTATTTCAGATGGCGATTTTTACTGAATTTACCTCACGACTGTTAGTTCTTGCTTGCATGTTTATTTTTAGGCACTTCCCATTCTTCACATACAAAAGTTTTACAGAAAGCTATTCACAAGACAAACTGCATTACAGGCTTCGTCGCCGTTTTGCGTCCGCTTGCTCCCGCGTCACACTAGCCTTGACAGCGCCTCGCCAGGGGGAGATTTTCCACTTGTAATGACGTCACTCCGTTACAAGCTATCAGTAAAATATTCCCCAAAGTGACGAACTTATGGAAAAAAATTATAGACTTATGGTTGATAGTGGAAGATTTAATTTTCATTAGTCGGTAACGCCCTCTATTATAGATAATTGTAAAAATTAAACTAAGGTAGGCCGATTAATTAAGAAAATAATTAAACCAAATTGATTTTACTTTAGATCACGAGACAAAATACTGCACGAGCCTTGACTGCGTTCAGTAACTCATAATAAGCTCAACGCTGAGCTGAACGGGTTTTTTGACTTCCGGTTTTGACGTCACGTTGCCCGTCCATTGAGCAGGTTTTTCCGTTGCTCAACGGTCACGGGACATCGCAGCGCGGAGTAAGGCTAGCTGCAGACGCCGCAACGATATTTTACAAAATTGAAAACCAGCGTAAAAAAGCGTTCAACAACGGTCTCAACGAAAATAATTTCAACATTGTATATTCCCTTTAAATGCTAATAAATAGTTTAAAATGTTTCATCTGTTGATTAACTTTTCTTATCTATTTGAAAAATGATTATTTCAATGAATATAGTGAAGAAATGCTTCTGGGAATCTCCATCCCGAAAAGCCCTTGAAGTCCAGCTTGTACTTGGAATACAGGTTTGGTCTTCATGGAAATTTAAAACCGCGTTTATCAAACGTTATTTGTTTGTCTTTCACTCGAACTCTTTCGTTACTGCGCGATGAAAATACCAAAATGTTCGAGAAAATGAACTTTGACACTGTATTTATAAGAATGGAAAGCCACCAACGGACAAAATATAAATATAATAAAAATTATATTATTATAAAAATATAAAATTAATTAACAAGGGTTAAATAAGACCGTTTTAATTTATATTAAATTTAATTTATTAGACGAGAATTGTTCAAAATGGAAGTTTGGGCTTCAGGGAAAGATAATTTTCTTGTAGGTGTTTTTCGTTCCACGACAGACCATCATTAACCGAATTCGTTCTGTGCCATAATTAGGTTTATTTTGTTACTTATGGTATAAATCAATGCATTCTTATTATCAACGAAGGACTAAAATGGCACACCCAATGCCAAATATTTTTATAAATCATATTTTCTAAAATTATCAAGTATTTCCTACTGTTTAGATTGCTAAAAATAAATTAGAGATTCAACTTAATGTAACTTTCTGTTATAGCAGAAAAAATAATGTACCTACACTAGCGCCATCTCTAAATTTTTTTATGATGCACTTTTTATCTAACATTAGCTATATTTTCAAGAAAATTAATACTTTATCAATGAATCTGGAGATGGCACTACTGGGGCTGCTGTAATAAGCTCATCGTCGTGACAAGGTGAGATCGGCTTACTTAATTTATATTGTAATATGTTACTTTGAAGCTATGTTTAAGAACCTTAACTTGGCGGGCTTCTACGCAACGGCTTCGCGTATTCCAAAGAATTATTTCAGAACCGACTCCTTTATATTTAATTATTAAGGAAACACATTTTTCCGACGTAAGGTTATGGAATATGATTTAAGCCAATATCAGTAGCGGTATAATTAATTGCTGTTTTACGCACGCCTGATTCTTCAAAACGCTCAGGGTGTTATTTTATAATAAAGAAAACTACATGAAAATCAACGCCTGAATCTAGATTAAGTAATTTTTCCCATTTTATTTATTTATTTGTGTTTTATGTCACTTATTTGAATTACGTACAAATCAATCTAGTCTTCAATTTGGCTTGTTAATCTGTAAATCTATTAAAATTACAGCAGCATTTAAAGAAGGATAATTATTTATTTATTAAACTTTTTGCGAAGCCAGTAACGTGTGAAAATGACTTTTTTGTTTATTGGTTATAACACACACTCAAAGTAACTAAATTGGTATGGAATATATTAAAATATTTACATATTTTCATATATTTAAAAATTTATTATAAACTAGGCTTAGTTAAACTAGATATTGGACTAGATATATATACAAACATTATCAAAGTTGATATGATTCGTTTATTTGTAAATGTATTCTTTTCGTAAAAATTTTCGGCGTATGGTCCTCGTGGACCCCAGAAAAACTTTCTCGCGTCTGTGGTCCGCCAATTAGAAGGGAGCTCTCACTTTCGGGGGTGATAAGAAACTATCATCTACTGAAACGAGAGGGGGGTGGATGGTGGTTCAAAGGGTTGCTGGCGCGGCAGATAAGGACTGTTTGCGGACGCGGTCTTCGTATAAAACCAAGTTCGAGAGGCTGGGAGGTCCGTGTTTCCGCATCTTACCATCGGCCAAGACGTCCTCTCGCTTTCTTCGGTCTTCGCCGCCAAACGAAGTTTCTCTTTCGCGACCATCATGGCTCCAGTTTTACACCTCGACCATCACGTGCGCAATCACTGTCCTCCAACAGCCGCTTATCTACCCCGTCCTACTCCACGTCTTATGTCCGCCTACCCAAATATGACCGAGGACGACTTGCAAGCGGCCATTAATCTGTATTCCATCAGCCGGCAAGGCGCTGTGTCACTAGTAATCAACGTCGAAACCTGTTCGCTGGATGAACAACTAGCCACAAGTGATACGAGTAACTATATTTATTACATTTAAAGTCAATTTCCACTTACTAATTTGGAATGTCCATTTCAGCCTCGTCAACAATTCCGGTAAACAATGATACGTCAATGAGCAGGCCGACGGCACCACAGGGGGCAACATCCTCGAACGAGGTAGATACGCAGACTGAAATGAATAGCCCAAATTCTAAAACCGCGTCTGTGCCGGCTAGGGCTGATTCGAAGGATTTGTGTCGCGAACAAATTACTTGCGGTCATATAGACAAACTTACAAAAATCGTTTGCCGAAAACAATTCAACGACCAGAAAAGTTTCAAAAGGCACAGTTTGCGCCACAAAAGTAAAGACCAACAAAAATACAGGTGTGATTTTTGCGGGAAAAGTTTTGTGCAGCGTTCTTCGCTTAACACTCATTTAAATATCCATTCGGGGGCTAAGCCGTACGAGTGCACACACTGCGAACAGTGCTTCAGTGACAGCTCAACGCAGAAGAAGCATTCGCGAACCCACACCGGCGAGAAGCCGTATCCGTGTCGGTTTAAGTGCGGGAAGAATTTCACACAAAGTGGCAACCGCATAAGACATGAGTTGACTATTCACAAATAAAAGTAAAAAAGATTTTATTTAATTTATATAAAACCACTTTAAAAAAACAAAATGTAATTAAAATAAGATACAAAATTATAAATTTATTCCGAATCTTAAAGTAAATTTTAATATATTGTATTTCATAAATTTTTAAAATTAACTGTTTTTCAAGTATTTTTAATTTTTATTATCTTTTGTACGGTGACAGAAATTTTTATTTTAAAACAATAATTTCCAAATTTTACTTCAAATCTACGACAATTTATAAAATTATACTTTACAGTGTAACTTTTAACCCCAATGTCTTTCATTTTTACAAAATGCAAATAAAGTGATTTCTTAAAATTATTTTTTGTTCTCATGTTTTGGAAAAGAAAGTTGAAAATTTTTTATCTCGGCCAAATTTGAAATTTGTCAGAAGTAATAAATTGCATTTCGTAGGACATTTGAAATAAGCGTGTTCACAATCGTTGATTCCTATTTAGAAAGAGTCATTGACAAATATGTTTACAGCCAACCGTTGAGGAAAATAGGGTTTGAGGAACTTTCACCGTTTTAGGGTTGGCGTGTTGCGATTCCCAACTTGGACGTCAGGAAATTGCGCTAAAGGTTTGGCAACACAGAAAAGGATTGCAAACTCTCCCAGAGTGGTCAGAGGTGAATATAGAATAGGAGCAGACCACTAACCTACTTGACCTGTTTCTAGTGACCCAATGATCCCAAACCTATCTCTACGTTTGTTATTAATGATTATTAGTTTCTTCTGGTATCTTATATCGTATTTCTTTGGCCTGTTCAGGAACTACTCTCATTTCCCGTTCGGATCAAGTGACGTCATCGCTCCGTTTTAGAAAAAATTTCGTAAGAACGTTTCAGTGGGGGGCCAAGTGTTTACCACTCTCGCCTAGCAGCAAGAGGAGCCGGTTTCGATCTGAGTTTGTGGCACCGAGTGAAAACTCAGAACCGCTATTTCTTGCGTTGAGCTTCCAATTTCAATAAACACTTGCTGTATCTAAGGGTATTAGTTACTGAAGGCTTTACAACAAACTCCTACGTAATATAACACGGCCACCGGCAATTGGCGTCACAAGTCACTAGTTCAATTAGGCCTTTGTTTTAGCTTAGCTGATTATTATTGCCAATTTTTTTCTGTAGAATTAACAAGATGTATCCGATGACACGATGCAGGCTAGTTCGTGCGAAACTCTGTCACCGCGTGTTCCATTCATAAATTTTCAAGATCATGAGTTCTTATGCCGCGCTTCTGAACTGTCAAAACTGTTTTCTAGTAGAGCCCAGGCGTTTGCTCACTACAAGCTGCTAATTATTAGAATTTATTTCTTTTCCAACGTGTTCCTTAAAATAGTGCGAATCGACTCTTCAAAATCTCCACGAATCCCTTCCTGAGGAACTGGTCAAACCTGGTCACAATAAATCAATTGTTTAAAAACAGGTGGGGTGACAATTTCCAAATTGCGCCAAAATACAAAAGCGGACAATAGATCACGTAATTCTTGGATTAAAGATGGCGGAATTATCGCTTGCTATAGGACAGCCGGTATAAGCTTCTATACGGTAGCTTTCTAATAATAAACAACTTACTGAGGTTTAACGGAAGTGAGCTGTCTGCTCGCGTGGCATGAAGGGCTTGTCACCACCCTCCTACGCATTGTAACTCGGACACCGGTAATTTCCTTTACCAGTCGCTAGTCGACTTAGGCCTATTTTGGTGCCTTGGGTTTTGGCCTAGCTGATTACTAAAACACCTAGGAATTAATCTTTATAATTTTCCTTAAATAATTCCAGCCACACTTGTCTAAAGGCATTTAAGTGTAAAAATAATTAATAATTAAACATATTACATAGGTTTATGACCAATGTTTTCTTTGGGTAATAAACTGCAGGGTTTTTTAAAATAGTATGCATTTCACGTTGAACGATCAATAAAAAATCATGCATTTTAACAATATTATATGTTATAAAAGCACATGTCAAGTTTTTGGCTACTTGTCCATAAAATCACGATATAAAATTTCTTTAAAAACAATGGTGTTTATTGCACATTATATGTTACTCTGAAGATGGCCTAAATATGTTAGTTATATAATTGGCTTTTAAACATTGTACAATAATGTGCATTTTAAATCTTTTGGTGTAACTAAATGGTGCCAATCGCTTGAACGTTTAGTGAATGTGGATTTCATATCGTTATACTATGCTTAAAATAGCAGTCTTACATGTAGGTTTGGAGTTTTTGTACTTGACGAAAAACGCCAACGAAATTCAGTTTCAAAATTTGGGGAGGAACCAAAATGTTCGAGTGAAGGACAAATAAATTAAGTGTTATAAACGCTGTTTTAAATTTCCTTGCCAACGAAACCTTAATTCAACCTAACTTCAAGGAGCTTATCAACGCTGATGTCTTGTTTACTTTTCGCAATCGTTGATTTAAAATGAAAGAGTTCTGGGAATTAGAATCGACGTTTCTGGATGGAGATTCTCAAGAGGTTTTTCCTGATGCCCGTTTCAAAATAATTATTGAAATAATCATTTTGATAATAGATGATAATAATAATTAGCTAGGCCCAAGTCATCAAGCGGCTTTTAATGCCTTAATCAGGTGGCCGGGTTATAATACGTAGGAGGGTAGTGGAAAGCCCTTCATGGCACGTGAGCAACAGCTACTTACAGTTACTATTTCCGTTAACCTCTACAAGCTTTAATAGAAAGGGGAAACCGGTTCCGGTTCTTAAACATTTTTTTATCGTTTCTGGTTCTCAAAATTTAAAACCGATCGGTTCCGGTTCCTATATGGTTCTAGTGTGTTGAATATTAATTAAAGTTAAATACACAAGAAATTCAAATGAACGTTTTAGAAGTTGGTGGGGGCAAAGAGAAACGAAACGGGGGTCTAGGAGCTTAGCCCCCGATGTAAAGTGATTAATCGATCGCGAATGTCATTAAGGCATTAACAGTAACAACAGTTATCATACGAAGTGTATTTTAGTCTTTATAGTCGTTTTATTCTATTTTTTGTTAAATAAGCTTTACATATTAATTTCCATCAAGTTCTATGTTAATTTTAACAAATTGGCAAGCTTGCCAAAATCCACTTCTCCTCGGAAGAATTTGCCCTAGGGTGTATTAACTACTGAACACGGTACTCAATGATATTCCGCCATCAAAAGCGGCCCACAGAAATTATCCCAGTGCTATTTTTTATTTTGATCATAAATATTACAAATTTTATTGTATTAAACAAATTTCCAATATCAATAGAACAAAAAACCAACTTTAGACCCAAAACGTTATTAAATTGCCAAAGCAACAAAATTTATGAGAAATAGAAAATACAAATTTAAAATTATTAGAACGCTCACGAAACGTAAAATAAACGTGCAAGAAACTATTTCACAGAGCAAAACCAGCCCATTGTATTATATGTCTTAAACAATCAAATTTATATGGAAAAACCAAAGATAAAGCGAAAACCACAACTATAAGTGAAAGCAGTAATAAAGACTGCGCGGGCTCATGACGACCACCCAACAAAGCCGATAAAAATTAATGCAAATAAAAAATCTTAGACATGAATTATCCCCCACATTATCAACAAACAACAAAAATAACCAAAAGAAAAATATATAATAATTACCCCACTAAGTAACAAGTTAATTAAAATACTTAGGAATCAAGAAAAATTCAATCGAAATACTCACAGTAATTAACATTTTAAAAAATGTAGACTTTAAAACCTATAAATATAATCTTCCGCTTAAGCTAAGTTCATAATTTTCAATGAGCTGTAACATGTATCGGTGGTTCTGTGGTAGAACGTCTGCCTGTCATGCAGGAGGGCTCGGGTTCGAATCCCGCTCGATGCAATCGTAATTTGATACTTAGACGAGTACCGTGAACAGTTGGTGAAAATTCTGCCAGTTGGGCGTTGAGACGTAAACTTTTACCGTTAGCACTCGGTCCGTCCAGAAAGTCAATAAGAAGAAGTTAGAGAAAAAATGCCCATACATAAAAAACGCAAACACAACAAGCTCATCACCCGCAACCGCTAAAATGAAATTTCCCCTGACCAAGAAATTTCTCCAGACAACGAAGAATCAATTCAACTAAGCATCATATTTTAAATATTTCTTTTTAGAATAAATACACATTTTTGGAATATTTTGTTCTTGGAAACCAGTAAGGGAAAATCCTTGGGAAGTGAAGGGAAAATTGATGGGAAGCAAAGGGAATCTGCTTGGGAAACGAAAGGAAAATCCTTGGGATGCGAAGGGATGCCCTTGGGAGGGCAAGGGATATTTCTTAAGAAGCGAAGGTAAAATCCATATGAAGCGATGGGAAAATCTTTGGGAAATTTCAATGAGAAATGTTACGAATTCCTCTTCAAATGTTCTTAAGAAATTCTAAAGAGCGGACATGGGAAAAAGGTGCCAAACTTCCCAAGGTTTCCCAAGGGGAACTCGTAAGAAATTCCCAAACATTTTCGTTACAAATGTTCTTAAGATTTCTTAAGATATTTTTCGTAAGGGGCTGATTGCCGTGATTTATCTTAAACGTTTCACTTAGGGCTTAAAGCCATTATAAGCATTTTATATATTTGACATGCAAGTACGTGTTAAATCTAATTGTAGAAGGCGAAACATGTTAGCCCTAACTCCAGATGGCGATAATCGCGACTCGGCCTTAATGATTATAAGGGACCCCAAAAACAGTTTCGAAGGAGGACCCCAAACCCATAGCTACGTCACTGAGAAAGCTACTATTTTTAAAATATAATTTATCAAAAACAAATTTTATATTCTAAATAAACGTGGTGGATTTTATATCTCTTTAACTTCATTTGAATTTCTTGTGTATTTAACTTTAATTAATATTAAACAAACTAGAACCGTATAGGAACCGGAACCGATCGGTTTTAAATTTTGAGAACCAGAACCGATAAAAAAATGTTTAAGAACCGGAACCGGTTTCCCCTTTCTATAAAAGCTGGTAGAGGTTAACAAAAATAGTAAATGTAAGGAGCTGTTGCTCACGTGGTATGAAGGGCTTTCCACTAACTTCCTACGTATTATAACCCGGCCACCTGATTAAGGCATTAAAAGCCGCTTGATGACTTGGGCCTAGCTAATTATTATTATCATTTATTTGCAAAATGATTATTTCAATAATTATTTTGAAACGGGCATCAGGAAAAACCCCTTGAGAATCTCCATCCAGAAACGTCGATTCTAATTCCCAGAACTCTTTCATTTTAAATCAACGATTGCGAAAAGTAAACAAGACATCAGCGTTGATAAGCTCCTTGAAGTTAGGTTGAATTAAGGTTTCGTTGGCAAGGAAATTTAAAACAGCGTTTATCACACTTAATTTATTTGTCCTTCACTCTAACTTTTTGGTTCCTCCCCAAATTTTGAAACTGAATTTCGTTGGCGTTTTTCGTCAAGTACAAAAACTCCAAACCTACATGTAAGACTGCTATTTTAAGCATAGTATAACGATATGAAATCCACATTCACTAAACGTTCAAGCGATTGGGCACCATTTAGTTACACCAAAAGATTTAAAATGCACATTATTGTACAATGTTTAATAGCAATTATATAACTAACATATTTAGGCCATCTTCAGAGTAACATATAATGTGCAATAAACACCATTGTTTTTAAAGAAATTTTATTTAGTGATTTTATGGACAAGTAGCCAAAAACTTGACATGTGCTTTTATAACATATAATATTGTTAAAATGCATGATTTTTTATTGATCGTTCAACGTGAAATGCATACTATTTTAAAAATTTCTGCCGTTTATTACCCAAAGAAAACATTGGTCATAAAACCTATGTAATATGTTTAATTATTAATTATTTTTACACTTAAATGCCTTTAGACAAGTGTGGCTGGAATTATTTAAGGAAAATTATACAGATTAATTCCTAGGTGTTTTAGTAATCAGCTAGGCCAAAACCCAAGGCACCAAAATAGGCCTAAGTCGACTAGCGACTGGTAAAGTAAATTACCGGTGGCGGAGTTACAATGCGTAGGCGGGTGTTGGCAAGCCCTTCATGCCACGCGAGCAGACAGCTCACTTCCGTTAACCTCAGTAAGTTGTTTATGATTAGAAAGCTACCGTATAGTAGCTTATACCGGCTGTAATATAGCAAGCGATAATTCCGCCATCTTTAATCCAAGATGGAGGAGGTCAGCATTACGTGATCTATTGTCCGTTTTTGTATTTTGGCGCAATTTGGAAAATGTCAGCCCACCAGTTTTTAAGCAATTGATT